>NC_044340.1:5306605-5934074 GCF_007399415.2 Gopherus evgoodei | reverse complement strand
TTCCCCGCTCCCTGCCCCCCCTGCCCTGCTCCCTGCACCCCGTCCTGTCCCCCCCCCCACTCCCTGCCCCGGACACCGCGCTGTACCCTGTCCTGCCCTCCGCCGGCTGCTCCGGGTGAGCCCCGCTCCCTGCCCCCCCTGCCCCGCTCCCCGTGCCCTCCAGGCACCGCTCCCCGCCCCGCTCCCTGCCTGCCGCCTGCCCCCCATTCCCCGCTCCCTGCCCCGCTCCCTGCACCCCGTCCTGTCCCCCCCCCACTCCCTGCTCCAGACACCGCGCTGTACCCTGTCCTGCCCTCTGCCGGCTGCTCCGGGTGAGCCCCGCTCCCTGCCCCCCCTGTCCCGCCCCCCCTGCCCTCCGGGCACCGCTCCCCGCCCCGCTCCCTGCCTGCCGCCTGCCCCCCATTCCCCGCTCCCTGCCCCGCTCCCTGCCCCGGACACCGCGCTGTACCCTGTCCTGCCCTCCGCCGGCTGCTGCGGGTGAGCCCCGCTCCCTGCCCCGCTCCTCCTGCCCTCCGGGCACCGCTCCCCGCCCCCCCTGCCCTCCGGGCACCGCTCCCCGCCCCGCTCCCCCTGCCCTCCAGGCACCGCTCCCCGCCTCGCTCCCTGCCTGCCGCCTGCCCCCCATTTCCCGCTCCCTGCCCCGCTCCCTGCCCCGGACACCGCGCTGTACCCTGTCCTGCCCTCCGCCGGCTGCTGCGGGTGAGCCCCGCTCCTCCTGCCCTCCGGGCACCGCTCCCTGCACCCCATCCTGCCCCCCCTACCCCGCTCCCTGCCCGCCGCCTGCCCCGGACACCACATTGTACCTTGTCCTGCCCTCCGCTGCGGGTGAGCCCCGCTACCTGCCCCCCCTGCCCTGCTCCCCCTGCCCTCCGGGCACCGCTCCCTGCCTGCCGCCTGCCCCGGACACCGCATTTTACCCTGTCCTGCCCTCCGCCGGCTGCTGCGGGTGAGCCCGCTCCCCGCCCCCCCTGCCCCGCTCCCCCTGCTCTCCGGGCACCGCTCCCTGACCCCCCTGCCCCGCTCCTCCGGTTCTCCGGGCACCGCTCCCTGCCCCGGACACCGCATTGTACCCTGTCCTGCCCTCCGCTGGCTGCTGCGGGTGAGCCCCGCTCCCTGCCCCCCCGCCCCGCTCCCTGCACCCCATCCTGCCCCCCATGCCCTGCTCCCTGCACCCCATTTTGCCCCCCCTGCCCCACTCTCTGCTCTCCGGGCACCGCTCCCTGCACCCCGTGCTACCCCCTCTGCCCCGCTCCCTGCCCGCCGCCTGCCCCGGACACCGCATTGTACCCTGCCTGCCCTCCGCCGGCTGCTGCGGGTGAGCCCCACTCCCCCTGCTGTCCAGGCACCGCACCCTGCACCCCGTCCTGCTCCCCCTGCCCCACTCCCCCTGCCCTCCGGGCACCCCTCCCTGCCCGCCGCCTGCCCCTGACACCGCATTGTACCCTGTCCTGCCCTCCGCCGGCTGCTGCGGGTGAGCCCCGCTCCCCCTGCTCTCCGGGCACTGCTCCCTGCCCCGGACACCGCATTGTACCCTGTCCTGCCCTCCGCCGGCTGCTGCGGGTGAGCCCCGCTCCCTGCCCCCCCTGCCCCTGCTCCCTGCACCCCGTCCTGCCCCCCATGCCCTGCTCCCTGCCCCCCATTCCCCGCTCCCTGCCCGCCGCCTGCCCCGGACACCACATTGTACCCTGCCTGCCCTCCGCCGGCTGCTGCAGGTGAGCCCCACTCCCCCTGCTCTCCGGGCACCGCTCCCTGCACCCTGTCTTGCCCCCCCTGCCCCGCTCCCTGCCCCCGGGCACTGCTCCCTGCCCGCTGCCTGCCCCGGACACCGCACTGTACCCTGTCCTGCCGTCCGCCGGCTGCTGCGGGTGAGCCCCGCTCCCTGCCCCACTCCCCCTGCTCTCCAGGCACCGCTCCCTGCACCCCGTCCTGCCCCCCATGCCCCACTCCCTGCACCCCGTCCTGCCCCTCATGCCCTGCTCCTTGCCCCGGGCTCCCTGACCCCCGGGCACCGTTCCCTGCCTGCCGCCTGCCCCGGACACCATGCTGTACCCCGTCCTGCCCTCCATTGGGTGCTCCATCCCAGACACCCCGTCCCGCCGCCTGCTCCTGCCCCCCGGGCACTGCTCTCTGCCCCATCCTGTCCTCCGTTGGGTGCTCCATCCCAGACACCCCAGGCAGCCTGTCCTGCTCCCTGCCCCCGGGCACCGCTCCCTGCCCGCCTCCTGCCCCGGACACCGCATTGTACCCTGTCCTGCCCTCCGCTGGCTGCTGCGGGTGAGCCCCGCTCCCTGCCCCATCCCGTCCTCCGCTGGGTTCTCCATCCCAGACACCCCGGGCAGCCTGTCCTGCTCCCTGCCCCCCGGCCACTGCTCCCTGCACCCCATCCCGCCGCCCACTCCCTGCCCCCCATGCCCTGCTCCCTGCCCCCTAGGCACCGCTCCCTGCCCCGTGCCGCTCTCCGCTTGGTGCTCTATCCCAGACAGCGCCAGGCACCCTGTCCTGCCGCCTGCTCCCTGCTCCCCGGGCACCTCATCCCGCAGCTTGCTCCCTGCCCCCCAAGCACTGCGCTCTGCCCCCCGTTCAGCCGCCCGCTCCCTGTCCCAGGCACCCTGTCCTGCTCCCTGCCCCCCCGGCACTGTGTTCTGCCCCCCCCATCCCACCTCCTGCTCCCTGCCCACCCCCAGCACTGCTCCCTGCCCCATCCTGCCCTCCACTGGGTGCTCTATCCCAAACACCCCCAGACACCCCATCCCGGCACTTGCTCCTTGCCCCGGGCACCCTGCCTTGCTCCTTGCCCCCCTGTGCACCACTCCCTGCCCCGTCCTGCTCTCTGCTGGGTGCTCCATCCCAGACACCCCCGGTCACCCTATCCTGGGCACCATGCTCTTCCCCTCGCTCCCTACCCCATCCCGCTTCCCACTCCCTGCCCTGGGCACCGCACTTTGCTCCCCGCTCCCTGCCCCATCCTGCTCTCCGCTGGGTGCTCTATCCCAGACACCCCTGGGCTCTTCATTCTGCTACGCACTCCCTGCCCCAGGCACCATGTTCTGGCTCCCACTCACTGCCCCGTCCTGCCTCCTCTGAGTGCTCTATCCCAGATACCTCCTGGCACCCTGTCCCGCTCCCTGCTTCATCCCACTGCCTGCTCCCTGCCCCGGGCACCGTGTCCCAATGCCTGCTCCTTGGCCGCCATGCATTGTGCTCTACTCCTCGCTCCCTGCCCTGGGCACTATGCTCTTTCCCCTGCTCTGCCCTGGGTGCCCTATCCTAGACACCCCTTGCTCCAGCCTTCCTTGCCCCGGTTGCTGTGGGTGACATCTATTCCCTGCCCCAGGCACTCCCCCCACTTGCCTGCATGCCCCGGCCCAGATGCTTTGCCCCTCAGGTGCCTCATCTCCTTTGTCTTCACCCCAGGCAACTCCGTAGGGCTCCCTCCCCAGCGTCTTCTGTCTGGGTTGCCTGAGGTGATACCAAACTCCTTGCTCTTCCTCTTCCGACCTGCTCCGTCTCCCTCTGTTGGGTGCTACCCCTGATTCTGTGGGGAGAGGGGCCCATAGCCACCGAGCGGGTCGTTTCTCCACAGGAGAGAAGGTTGGGGAAGCATCGCCCATCACGGAGTGAGGGGTATTGTCTACCTGGATGTACAGGGGAAGGGGAGGCAGGTTTATAGGGACACACTGAATTGGGGGTGTGTGATGCGTCTGCTTTATAGGGATGTGCTGAATTGGAGGCTGAATCCAGTGGGTGCAGCTGCTTTGTAGCGGGTCTAGTAGCCTGGGGTGGCCCTTTCTCGGAACATTTGTTAGGGAGCTGACTTGGCTTAATGATAGTGACTGGAACTGGAAAAATGCCACTTGCTGAGGAAGTGTTCAGCCAGTGCCAGCCGGTGAAGAGAAGAGCTGTACTCTTTCAGCACAGCCATCATCCCTTTTATTCCTGGACATTTATTCAGCCCAGGATTTTTTCCACTTAAATTCTTTTAGACTTTATTCATGGACTTCTCTCTTAACTGGGATGATACTGTCCATTGGCCCATCTCAGCTGAGGGGCTTCTGCTATCTATTGGTTTAATTGCCAAAAAAACACTTTCATTTGTAACCATAAATGTGACTCGTGTCCTTATCTGACACAGATCCATTAGTACCGTGTTTTTCTACCTCTGGTGCAGGAACCCCTGGGGGTCCACAGACTGTGTCTAAAGGGTCCGCGGAAGGTTTTAGTTACCATAGAACAGTGGTTTTCTCCCTGTGGTGCATAGACTCCTGGGGGTCTGGAGACTGTCCACAAATGAAAAAAGGTTAGAAATCACTGCATTAGTACAATCATTGACTTCACTGCGGCCATGTCTATGCGACAGCAATGTCACCACAGTGCCGTAGCTATGCCACTGTAACTCCATAGTGTAGACACAGACTACAGAAATGGAAGTAGTTTTTCCATTGCTGCAGGAATTCCACCTCCCGAGCTTACAGGAACTGGATCAATGAAGCATTCTTCCATCAGCCACATCTACACTTAAAACCTAGGTTGGCATTGCTACGTCGCTCAAAGGTGTGGATTTTTCACTCCCTCTGAGTGATGTAGCTTTGTTGACCTACATTTTAAATGAGCAACAGTGAGTCCTGTGGCACCTTAAAGACTAACAGATGTATTGGAGCATAAGCTTTCGTGGGTGAATACCCACTTCATCAGACGCATCATTTTAAATGTAGACCAGGCTGAGTGAAATACAAATGTGCAGAATGGGGCTCTGTATAATCTCAGGAGTGCACCCATGTGGATCTGATTGCAGAACTGGGGCCCAAATTTGGGGTGACAACTTAAAAATATGGGCTAAAGCTCTGCATTCTAAACCACAATAATGAAGTATAATTTGCAGGGTGGATTTGATTGAAATCACAATTTAGTCAGGAAGTCTCAATTTAATCATGGATTTCTACATAAAAGTGCATTCTTGTTGGTTGTTATAACCTTAATACACCTTTTTCACAAATCAGAGATAGATGTAGGTTTCATTTTTAGAAGGTACTCACTATACATTTTTAAACAGGGATTTATTTTGAAAATTTTTCAGATTAGTTTTACAGGTAGATCAGAAAATGAATGCTTATTTCATTTACCAAAGTTAATTGAAGCAGATATTTATGAAGTCATTGGGAGGTGAACTATCTCCAATTCAACAGGTTAATCAATATTTGGAGGATTTTCTTGCCATGCTGTATTAGGAGGAGAACATCACCAGACAGCCATTTAAATTTGTTTATTTAACTAAAACAACAATGTTATGTATTCTGGATTTTTTTCTTCAACAGCAAACATATAATATTTTAACAAAACAAGCATATTAATTTCTGAATTTAGTTAAACATTCAAATTTTTTAAAATCAGGTTTGTTTTTGTTAAAATTGTTTTTAACTAAAATAGTTAAATGGAATTTTTAAAAAATAAATTAGATCGACTGTCAGCCAGATCAACATGAGAAACTTAACATACTGGCTTCTGCAGCTAACTCAGTCGTCTTCACCTTAATTTTCCTGTTTGTTCATAATCTGGAAAAGAAAAACAAGCTTTCCTGCTTTTTCAGGATCCCAAACGATTTCTCAGTTTGGAATGAATTAGTCCAAAGGAAAATATTCTTTTTATACCAGCAGAAGAAGCTACTGCTGTTGAAAGTGAGATTATCACTTCAGCAGTCTCTGAATCCAAGCGCTTAAGTGACTTCCACCAGTTCACTGGTGTGACTTGCTTTAAAACATCATCAGCAAACATCTTGAATGGTTCTTATTCCCAAACTGGGTCTCTCTTATGGCTTAATGCCATTATAGGTTTTCCCTTGTAGTGAGGGAATGGAATGGTAGATCTCAAATCAATGAAGGCTACACTCAGAAAGACTTCAAGACTTCTGGAATATGCTGCTCAAACAGTTTCACTTTTGTTTCTACTGCCTGTCCCTCCCTTCTCACATTTATCTCCAGACTTCTTCTTGTCCAGATCTATTCTGCCCCAACAATCTTCTTCTATTCATTGAACTTTTTGAAACTTTGCACTTTGAGAGAGATAAGAGATTGACTCTGTGTACACAAATTTGCAGAGGGACAGTAGGGTTGAGGTCTGTTATTTCTCACCTCTACATATTTATTTATTTAAAAACATTTTTGCTGTTTACAAGCATGTTATCTCTGGAGACACAAATCCACAGTTTGAGAACTGCAAAACTAAGCATCTCTGATGGTATCTTCTAGACTGAGCACTGAGTCCCATTGGATAGATAGAAAGATTAACCTAAATACTCTGTACAGAAGCCCCTGGGACCCCATAAAATTGGGTCCCTAATCCATGAACTATTGGAACTCATTTACAAAACTTTTCTTAAACATTACATGACTATATTGTCTCATACTGTAGAATTGTAATTTATAATCCCTATTTGATGACAACATATTTTTGAGGTATAATTTAAACTATTAAAACTATCTTAAGGTAGGTTTTTTCCCTCAAAAAGCATTTTATCAAAAAAATTTGATTTAAATTAAAAAAAAATCTGTTTTTTATTTATTTTTTAAATCATTGATTTTTATCCACCCTGATATTAATTAATTTAAAAGGGCGCTGTGATGGAGTTGATTAACCTCCTACTATGGAATGGGGATACAGGAACAACTCTGGGCTTAAACAGCCCTTCCTGGTGGGCCTGCTGGGCATGCTCCAGTCCGAGGAGGGGTTTAAAAAGAGAGACTGCAGTGCAGTGGGGCAGGGAGCAGAGGGAGATGGACCTGTGCTCACAACTGTGGAAGGACTACACAAGGAGGATTCATCAACAGGAGGAGGCTGCTGCACAGGCAGCCCACAAAGTCCTGTGGCTCCCATTGCACAATATAACCGAAAGCCTTGATGGGCCTTGAGGCATGCCTGGCTGCGAAGATGGTGTCGCCAGGAGGGCTTTGGCTTCCTCGACCATGGGATGCTATTCGAGGAAGGACTGCTAGGAACAGATGGCGTTAAGGCCTTTCCCCTCTTCGAAAGGTTATTTGCGCACAGACTGGCTAACCTAGTAAGGAGGGCTTTAAACTAGGTTCGACGGGGACAGGTGAGCAAACCCCACAGGTAAGTGGGGAACAAGACCTGGGAGATGGGTTGGAAACAGGAGGGAGCACGGGCTATAATGGCAGAGAGGAAGGAGGGTCAGGGCAAAGCTGGGAGGCAAGATCAAGCCAGTATCTTAGATGCCTATATACAAATGCAAGAAATATGGGTAATAAGCAGGAAGAACTGGAAGTGCTAATAAATAAATACAACTATGACATTGTTGGCATTACTGAAACTTGGTGGGATAATACACACGACTGGAATGTTGGTGTGGATGGGTATAGTTTGCTCAGGAAGGATAGACAGGGGAAAAAGGGAGGAGGTGTTGCCTTATATATTAAAAATGTACACACTTGGACTGAGGTGGAGATGGACATAGGAGACGGAAGTGTGGAGAGCCTCTGGGTTAGGCTAAAAGGGGTAAAAAACACGGGTGATGTCGTGCTGGGAGTCTACTACAGGCCACCTAATCAGGTGGAAGAGGTGGATGAGGCTTTTTTCAAACAACTAACAAAATCATCCAAAGCCCAAGATTTGGTGGTGATGGGAGACTTCAACTATCCAGATATATGTTGGAAAAATAACACCGTGGGGCACAGACTATCCAATAAGTTCCTGGACTGCATTGCAGACAACTTTTTATTTCAGAAAGCTGAAAAAGCTACTGGGGGGAAGCTGTTCTAGACTTGATTTTAACAAATAGGGAGGAACTTGTTGAGAATTTGAAAGTAGAAGGAAGCTTGGGTGAAAGTGATCATGAAATCATAGAATTTGCAATTCTAAGGAATGGTAGAAGGGAGTACAGCAGAATAGAGACAATGGATTTCAGGAAGGCCGATTTTGATAAGCTCAGAGAGCTGATAGGTAAGGTCCCACGGGAATCAAGACTGAGGGGAAAAACAACTGAGGAAAGTTGGCTGTTTTTCAAAGGGACACTATTAAGGGCCCAAAAGCAAGTTATTCCGATGGTTAGGAAAGATAGAAAATGTGGCAAAAGACCACCTTGGTTTAACCACGAGATCTTGCGTGACCTACAAAATAAAAAGGTGTCATATAAAAAATGGAAACTAGGTCAGATTACAAAGGATGAATATAGGCAAATAACACAGGAATGCAGAGGCAAGATTAGAAAGGCAAAGGCACAAAATGAACTGAAACTAGCTATGGGAATAAAGGGAAACAAGAAGACTTTTTATCAATATATTAGAAGCAAGAGGAAGACCAAGGACAGGGTAGGCCCACTGCTCAGTGAGGAGGGGGAAACAGTAACGGGAGACTTGGAAATGGCAGAGATGCTTAATGACTTCTTTGTTTCGGTCTTCACTGAGAAGTCTGAAGGAATGTCTAGTATAGTGAATGCTTACGGGAAGAGGGTAGGTTTAGAAGATAAAATAAAAAAAGAGCAAGTAAAAAATCACTTAGAAAAGTTAGATGCCTGCAAGTCACCAGGGCCTGATGAAATGCATCCTAGAATACTCAAGGAGTTAATAGAAGAGGTATCTGAGCCACTAGCTATTATCTTTGGGAAATCATGGGAGACGGGGGAGATTCCAGAAGACTGGAAGGGGGCAAATATAGTGCCCATCTATAAAAAGGGAAATAAAAACAACCCAGGAAACTACAGACCAGTTAGTTTAACTTCTGTGCCAGGGAAGATAATGGAGCAAGTAATTAAAGAAATCATCTGCAAACACTTGGAAGGTGGTAAGGTGATAGGGAATAGCCAGCATGGATTTGTAAAGAGCAAATCGTGTCAAACTAATCTGATAGCATTCTTTGATAGGATAACGAGCCTTGTGGATAAGGGAGAAGCGGTGGATGTGATATACCTAGACTTTAGTAAGGCATTTGATACGGTCTCGCATGATATTCTTATAGATAAACTAGGAAAGTACAATTTAGATGGGGCTACTATAAGGTGGGTGCATACCTGGCTGGATAACCGTACTCAGAGAGTAGTTGTTAATGGCTCCCAATCCTGCTGGAAAGGTATAACAAATGGGGTTCCGCAGGGGTCTGTTTTGGGACCGGTTCTGTTCAATATCTTCATCAACGATTTAGATGTTGGCATAGAAAGTACGCTTATTAAGTTTGCGGACGATACCAAACTGGGAGGGATTGCAACTGCTTTGGAGGACAGGGTCAAAATTCAAAATGATCTGGACAAATTGGAGACATGGTCTGAAGTAAACAGGATGAAGTTCAATAAAGATAAATTCAAAGTGCTCCACCTAGGAAGGAACAATCAATTTCACACATACAGAATGGGAAGAGACTGTCTAGGAAGGAGTATGGCAGAAAGAGATCTAGGGGTCATAGTGGACCACAAGCTTAATATGAGTCAACAGAGTGATACTGTTGCAAAAAAAAGCAAACGTGATTCTGGGATGCATTAACAGGTGTGTTGTAAACAAGACACGAGAAGTCATTCTTCCGCTTTACTCTGCGCTGGTTAGGCCTCAACTGGAGTATTATGTCCAGTTCTGGGCATTGCATTTCAAGAAAGATGTGGAGAAATTGGAGAGGGTCCAGAGAAGAGCAACGAGAATGATTAAAGGTCTTGAGAACATGACCTATGAAGGAAGGCTGAAACAATTGGGTTTGTTTATTTTGGAAAAGAGAAGACTGAGAGGGGACATGATAGCAGTTTTCAGGTATCTAAAAGGGTGTCATCAGGAGGAGGGAGAAAACTTGTTCACCTTAGCCTCCAATGATAGAAGAAGAAGCAATGGGCTTAAACTGCAGCAAGGGAGATTTAGGTTGGACATTAGGAAAAAGTTCCTAACTGTCAGGGTAGTTAAACACTGGAATAGATTGCCTAGGGAAGTTGTGGAATCTCCATCTGTCATAACCTTAGTCCCAGATTTGGACCTTAGCGTCCGAAATATGGGGGTTAGCATGAAAACCTCCAAGCTTAGTTACCAGCTTGGACCTGGTACTTGCTGCCACCACCCAAAAAATTAGAGTGTTTTGGAGCACTCTGGTCCCCCTGAAAAACCTTCCCTGGGGACCCCAAGACCCAAATCCCTTGAGTCTTGGAAATAATCCTTTTTCCCTTCCCCCCTCCAGGTGCTCCTGGAGAGATACACAGACACAAGCTCTGTGAATCCAAACAGAGTGACTCCCCCCCTCCGTTCCCAGTCCTGGAAACAAAAAGTACTTTCCTATTCCCCCAGAGGGAATGCAAAATCAGGCTAGCAAATTCAACACACACACAGATCTCCCCCCTGATTTCTTCCTCCCACCAATTCCCTGGTGAGTACAGACTCAATTTCCCTGAAGTAAAGAAAAACTCCAACAGGTCTTAAAAGAAAGCTTTATATAAAAAGAAAGAAAAATACATACAAATGGTCTCTCTGTATTAAGGTGATGAAATACAGGGTCAATTGCTTAAAAGAATATTGAATAAACAGCCTTATTCAAAAAGAATACAAATCAAAGCACTCCAGCACTTATATTCATGCAAATACCAAAGAAAAGAAACCATATAACTTACTATCTGATCTCTTTGTCCTTACACTTAGAAACAGAAGACTAGAAAGTAGAAACTACTTCTCCAAAGCTCAGAGAAAGCAGGCAGCCAGAAAACAAAGACCCAGACACAAACTTCCCTCCCCCCAAAGTTGAAAAAATCCGGTTTCCTGATTGGTCCTCTGGTCAGGTGCTTCAGGTGAAAGACACATTAACCCTTAGCTATCTGTTTATGACACGCCCCCCAAATTGCAGACAGTGGGGAAGCTCACTGGCGGCGATTTCCTTCTAGAACTTGAAAATAAACAGATTAATACAACACATGCACCTTTACATATACTCCTAAGTATATAACTAACAGATTTCTACATTTTAAGAACACTTTTTAACTATTGAATTCTGGGAAACTCTCACGGGAGAGTGCATCAGCTACTTTGTTAGAAGCTCCTGTGATGTGCTGAATTTCAAAATCAAAATCTTGGAGAGCTAAACTCCAACGAAGAAGTTTCTTGTTGTTCCCCTTGGCAGTATGAAGCCACTTTAGTGCAGCATGGTCAGTTTGTAGTTGGAACCGCCGTCCCCAAACATATGGACGTAGCTTTTCCAGGGCCTACACAATGGCATAGCATTCCTTTTCACTGACTGACCAGTGACTTTCCCTCTCAGACAGTTTCTTGCTGAGAAACACGACAGGATGGAAGTTGTGATCTGTTGCTTCCTGCATGAGCACTGCTCCTATACCACGCTCAGATGCATCTGTGGTTACTAGGAATGGTTTGTCAAAATCCGGGGCCCTGAGCACAGGGTCAGACATGAGCATTGCCTTAAGCTGGGTAAAGGCTTTCTGACACTCATCAGTCCACTTAACGGCATTTGGCTGGGTCTTTTTGGTTAGGGCGGTCAATGGGGCAGCGATTTGGCTGTAGTGTGGTACAAATCGCCTGTAGTATCCGGCCAAGCCTAAGAAGGATTGGACCTGTTTCTTTGACCTTGGGACAGGCCACTTTTGGATAGCATCCACCTCAGCCTGTAGGGGGTTTATGGTTCCTCGACCCACCTGGTGCCCCAGGTAAGTCACTCTGTTTTGGCCTATTTGACACTTTTTGGCCTTAACAGTTAGTCCTGCCTGCCTGACGCGCTCAAAGACCTTTTCCAGGTGGAGTAGGTGTTCGGGCCAGGAGTCTGAAAAAATGGCCACATCATCGAGGTAGGCAACTGCAAATTCTCCCAGTCCAGCTAGTAGACCATCTACCAGCCTCTGGAAGGTGGCGGGTGCATTTCGAAGGCCGAAAGGAAGGACATTGAATTCATACACCCCCGCATGGGTGACGAATGCTGACCTCTCCTTGGCAGGTTCATCTAGCGGCACTTCCCAGTACCCCTTGGTTAAGTCTATTGTAGAGATGAACTGGGCACGTCCCAACTTCTCCAATAGCTCATCGGTACGTGGCATTGGATAGTTGTCTGGACGAGTTACAGCATTTAGCTTACGGTAGTCCACGCAAAAGCTTATTTCCCCATCTGGTTTGGGTACCAGAACCACTGGAGATGCCCATGCACTGGTAGATGAGCGGATTATACCCATCTGTAGCATGTTCTGGATCTCCCGTTCTATAGCAGCTTGGGCATGAGGAGACACCCGGTAGGGTGGGGTTCTGATTGGGTGAGCATTACCTGTATCAATGGAGTGGTATGCCCGTTCAGTCCGTCCTGGGGTGGCTGAGAACAATGGGGCGAAGCTAGTGCACAGCTCCTTGATTTGTCGCCGCTGCAGACGTTCCAGGGTGGTTGAGAGGTTCCCCCTTTCCATGCCACCGTCTTTTTTCCCGTTGTAGTAGACACCGTCAGGCCACTCAGCATCATCTCCCTGGACTGTAAACTGACAAACCTGTAAATCTCTGGAATAGAAAGGCTTGAGAGAATTAACATGGTACACTTTAGGCTTTAGTGAGGAATTGGGAAATGCTATGAGGTAGTTTACCGTTCCCAGGCGCTCTTGGACCGTGAATGGCCCTTCCCATGATGCTTCCATCTTATGGGCCTGTTGCGCCTTCGAGACCATAACCTGGTCTCCTACCTTGAAGGAACGTTCTCTGGCATATCTGTCATACCAGGCCTTTTGCTCTTCTTGAGCATTCTTTAGGTTCTCTCTAGCAAGGGCTAAAGAGTGTCGGAGGGTGCTTTGTAGGTTGCTTATAAAGTCCAGAATGTTAGTTCCTGGAGAAGGCGTAAACCCCTCCCATTGCTGCTTCACCAACTGTAATGGCCCCTTAACCTCGTGACCATACACAAGTTCAAACGGTGAAAACCCTAAACTGGGATGTGGTACAGCCCTGTAGGCAAACAGCAACTGCTGCAACACTAGGTCCCAATTATTGGAGAATTCGTTGATGAATTTTCGTATCATGGCCCCCAAAGTTCCATTGAACCTTTCCACCAGGCCATTGGTTTGATGGTGGTACGGGGTGGCAACCAAGTGATTCACCCCATGAGTTTCCCACAGTTTTTCCATGGTCCCTGCCAGGAAATTAGACCCTGAATCTGTAAGGATGTCGGAGGGCCAACCTACCCTGGCAAAGATGTCTGTTAGGGCCAGGCACACAGTGTTAGCCCTGGTGTTGCCTAGAGCTACTGCTTCTGGCCATCGGGTAGCAAAGTCCACTAAAGTCAGTACGTACTGCTTTCCTCTGGGTGTCTTTTTTGGAAAAGGGCCCAGAATATCCACAGCTACTTGCTGAAATGGGACCTCAATTATGGGGAGTGGCTGGAGAGGGGCCTTGACCTGGTCTTGAGGCTTACCCACTCTTTGGCATACCTCACAAGACCGGACATACTTGGCAACATCCTTGCCCATCCCCTCCCAGCGGAAGGACTTCCCCAACCGGTCCTTGGTTCTGTTCACCCCAGCATGGACACTGGGATGATCATGGGCTAAGCTTAAGAGCTTCCCCGGGTACTTAGTTGGAACCACCAACTGTTTTTGCGGCTGCCATTCTTCCCGGTGTCCACTAGAAAGAATTTCCTTGTATAAAAGTCCTTGGTCTATAACAAACTGGGATCGATTAGAAAAGCTGAGAAGCGGTGGGGTGCTCCATGCCGCCGCCCAAGCTTTCTGAAGGCTGTCATCTGCTTCCTGCTCAGCCTGGAACTGTTCCCTTGAGGCTGGGGTCACCAGTTCTTCCTCAGACTGTGGACTTGGGCTTGATCCCTCTGGAAGCGATGTAGGTGATGGGGTTGTTTCCGTTGCTGGTGAACCGCTCTCCACTGGTGCACCTGAGGGTATTTCAGGCTCTGGCTGAGCCTTTTGGGTATGGCTGTCTGTTGCTTCTGCCAGTTGTGGCTCGCTGGCGCCCACTGGCGTTGAGCTTGAAGATGGGGTTGCAATCGCTGGTGCTGGTTGCTGTACCAGCTCCGGGCCTGGGACTGGAGATGCTGTGGCTGTTTCAGTGGTAGGCATGGAATCCGGGTCCACTACCTCTGTCTGGGTCTCTGGTAACACAGACGGGGCCTCTGTGGACGGCTCAGGAACAGGAATGGGTCTGGAAGCTTGCCTGGTTTGGCTACGTGTAACCATTCCCACTCTCTTGGCCCGCCTCACCTGGTTGGCCAAGTCTTCCCCCAGTAGCATGGGGATAGGATAGTTGTCATAGACTGCAAAAGTCCACATTCCTGACCAGCCTTTGTACTGGACAGGCAGTTGAGCTGTAGGCAAGTCTACAGCTTGTGACATGAAGGGGTAAATTGTCACTTTGGCCTTTGGGTTGATGAATTTGGGGTCAACGAAGGATTGGTGGATAGCTGACACTTGTGCCCCCGTGTCTCTCCACGCAGTAACCTTCTTTCCACCCACTCTCAAATTTTCCCTTCGCTCCAAGGGTATTTGAGAGGCATCCGGGCCTGGGGATCTTTGGGGTGACGGTGGTGTAATGAATTGCACTCGCATGGTGTTCTTTGGACAGTTGGCCTTGATATGTCCCAGTTCATTACACTTAAAGCATCTTCCATCTGATGGGTCACTGGGCCGAGGCGAGTTACTGGAGACTGGTGAGGTGGAAGGGTAGGGTGTCTGTGGCTTTACTTGGGTGGTATGTGGGGTCTTTGGCTGTCCTCGGTTGTAGGGTTTATGGTCTGTGTGCCCCCTGGGGTAATCGTTCCCCTTGACAGTAGCTTTCTTGCTTTCTGCCAGTTCCATCCATTTGGCTCCAATCTCCCCCGCCTCAGCGAGATCTTTGGGTTTTCCATCTTGTATGTACCGTGTGATGTCTTCAGGAACACCATCCAAGAACTGCTCCATTTGTATGAGGAGGTTCAGTTCTTCCAAGGTTTGAACGTTGTTTCCTGTTATCCAGGCCTCATAGTTTTTTGCAATGTAGTAGGCGTGTTTGGGAAATGACACCTCTGGTTTCCACTTTTGGGTTCTGAAGCGCCGACGGGCATGATCTGGGGTTATCCCCATTCTGTATCTGGCCTTGGTTTGAAGAAGTTTATAGTCATTCATTTGCTGCTTAGGCATTTCAGCTGCCACCTCTGCTAAAGGTCCACTGAGCTGTGACCTCATTTCTACCATGTACTGGTCTTCGGGGATGTTGTACCCAAGACAGGCTCTTTCAAAATTTTCCAAGAAGGCCTCGGTGTCATCCCCTGCCTTGTAGGTGGGAAATTTCCTGTGCTGTGGAGCAATAATTGGCGCCGGGTTGTTAGGGTTGGCTGGCACATGCAGCCCAGCTGTTGCCAAGTCCAGTTCATGCTTTCTCTGTTTTTCCTTCTCTTCATTTTCTTTTTGTTGTTTTTCCATGTCTCGGCGGTGGGCCAACTCTTCTTCTGCTTGTTTCCTTCGGTAGGCCACCTCTTCTTCTAGTTTTCTTTTGTATGCTGCCTGTTTGATTTGTTCTTCTCTTTCTTTCATCTCCATCTCTTTTTGTTTTATTTCCAGTTGTCGCCTGTGTTCAGCTTCTTTGATTTGCTCTTCAGCCTCAATTTTTGCCTTAGAAGTCATGATTCCTGTTTTCTTGTGTTGGGGTGCCCTCCAGTGTTTATCTTCTGAACTGCAGGTTCTCTGTTGCCTCCTGAAGTCTGCCTAGCAACAGTGCCTTTAGGTAATCTTCAATGTTAAGTAAACCTGAAAAACCACTTTATTTGCATTTATATAGTGCTGGTAATGACTCTCAATGGGAGTGCTATTGTGTGACAAAAGACTTTTATTAGCACCTTAATGACTTCTTGCTTAACATGCAAGCCACAAACTGCCAGAGAGAGCAGAAAAAAAAATTCTCTCTGGTTCCCTTTTAAAACCAAACAGTTTCTCTCTGCTAAAAAGAGAAAAGAAAAATATAATATTCCTACTGGCTTCTGGATTCTGTCTATATCCAACCGCTGCTACACCATGTCATAACCTTAGTCCCAGATTTGGACCTTAGCATCCGAAATATGGGGGTTAGCATGAAAACCTCCAAGCTTAGTTACCAGCTTGGACCTGGTACTTGCTGCCACCACCCAAAAAATTAGAGTGTTTTGGAGCACTCTGGTCCCCCTGAAAAACCTTCCCTGGGGACCCCAAGACCCAAATCCCTTGAGTCTCACAACAAAAGGAAATAATCCTTTTTCCCTTCCCCCCTCCAGGTGCTCCTGGAGAGATACACAGACACAAGCTCTGTGAATCCAAACAGAGTGACTCCCCCCCTCCGTTCCCAGTCCTGGAAACAAAAAGTACTTTCCTATTCCCCCAGAGGGAATGCAAAATCAGGCTAGCAAATTCAACACACACACAGATCTCCCCCCTGATTTCTTCCTCCCACCAATTCCCTGGTGAGTACAGACTCAATTTCCCTGAAGTAAAGAAAAACTCCAACAGGTCTTAAAAGAAAGCTTTATATAAAAAGAAAGAAAAATACATACAAATGGTCTCTCTGTATTAAGGTGATGAAATACAGGGTCAATTGCTTAAAAGAATATTGAATAAACAGCCTTATTCAAAAAGAATACAAATCAAAGCACTCCAGCACTTATATTCATGCAAATACCAAAGAAAAGAAACCATATAACTTACTATCTGATCTCTTTGTCCTTACACTTAGAAACAGAAGACTAGAAAGTAGAAACTACTTCTCCAAAGCTCAGAGAAAGCAGGCAGCCAGAAAACAAAGACCCAGACACAAACTTCCCTCCCCCCAAAGTTGAAAAAATCCGGTTTCCTGATTGGTCCTCTGGTCAGGTGCTTCAGGTGAAAGAGACATTAACCCTTAGCTATCTGTTTATGACACCATCTCTGGAGATATTTAAGAGTAGGTTAGATAAATGTCTATTAGGGATGGTCTGGACAGTATTTGGTCCTGCCATGAGGGCAGGGGACTGGACTCGATGACCTCTCAAGGTCCCTTCCAGTCCTAGAGTCTATAGGTCTATGAGAGACAAAGTGATAGGAGACCCAGAGAAGTGTGTTAGCCAGATTGCAGGTAGCGAACAGCATCCTTAAGTACTCAAGAGGGCCCTGAGTCGGAAGTAGTGGAATGCCTAGCCCCAGGTTCCCTCTCTCCTTCTGGCTGCTGCTTCAGACTGTATCCCCTAGGCCACTGGGAGACATGCTCTAGCTGGTGAGCGGTGGGGGCTTGCCCAACCACTGACACCTTTAATAAAAAAAAAATTACAAGTCTTCCTGAACCCTTTTTACACAGAAGGTTGCGATAATTGAAAGAGATCAGAGAAAACACTTTTTCTCTACCTTTGTCAGTTTGATGATTGTATACATTGTAAGTCTTCTGTCTCCTCTGTTTGTATGAATCTTTCATACAGCAATATGGGAAGGGGAGAGTTTTAAAAATAGGAAAATGTAACTTCAAAATCACAGACATTGTCAGGGTCAGCCCTGGGACCAAAAACTACTTACAATTTTTAAAAGATTGATTTCAAGTTAACTGTGTCCATTTGTGAGTTAACTTCGGGCTCATGCATTTGAGGGACTAATAACATGGGTTAGAGAGAGTCACAAGCCAGGCTGGTTCTGTGCAGGATTACCTTGTATAGTTCTGCCTCTGCACGTCTATCCCAGCCTGCGGCACCCTCTGCTATGCCAGACCTGGATTCTTCTGAACTGTGTTCTCGTTCTTGTGATGAAGACAAATGTGTCGAAGCATGAATGGCTTATATTCAGTGTTTTAATTATATGACAACAAAGGTAATAAAGTGACAAATGTTATAACACAGACCACTCAGGAATGAACTAGTCCTTCTGCTCCGTCTCTATTGAAAGAGTGAGGTTAGCAGCTTGTTTTTCTCTTAAATGGGAGATGGAGTGATTCAGTGGGTTTTGCAGTTAATACAGTCTGTAGTCTTTAGGTGGTGATCCACATGCTGGACCAGTGCTTTTTTGACACTTTCAGAGAAGCTGACGGCTCAGAATTTGACGGCGAGAGTTCTTGGAGTAACTAGTGCTAAGAGCACAGGAGTTGAGACCCTACAGTAATAATAGGTATCCTTTTATGTTGTGCTTTTCATCAGTAGATTTCAAAATTGTTTACAAAGGAGGTTATCATTGTCTCCATGGTACACGTGAGGCAGAAAGGATGAAGATTACACAGCTGGATAGTGACAGAGTTGGGAATGGAACCCAGGTCCTTTGACTCCCAATCTTGGCAGTCCACTGGGGCCACACATCCTTTATGATAAACTAGTGATAGCATAGGACTTGCAGGGAGACTATATTTAGTATAGAAACATGTCTCTGATTTGAGCTTTTAGAGGATTATCATAAACCACTTTCTGTGGACACATGCACATAGACACTAGAGTTATCTGATGATCACCATCCTGAGCCTACGGCTGGAGGCAGAAGGCTCATCTCAACATTGCAACATTAGTGATTCTTTCACCATGGAAGGCCAGTGCAGGACTGTAAACAATATGGGTTTCTGTTTGACACGGGTCAGAAATCCAATGTGTTTCCTTTTTAAAAAAGGAGTGGGGAGAATCTCATAGAAGATTTCACTAGATACATTTAAGGAATAAAACGTGTTTGCCATACTTTCCCTTTAACTTGTGTGTGTATATATACTACTGGAGGAGGAAATGAGGGGAGCTCTGCTCACATTGTGAAAAATGTTTGACTCCCAAGTCACCTGGTAATTTCGGCTCTTATGGGTTGCATGACTGTCCTTTCATCCTGCAAACTCATTCTGAGATCTCTTGGTTTTCTGCTGGGCTGTTTCACAGATGAAGGATTATTTTCAGATCTCTATGTCCAGTTAAATGTTTAATACTAGCAGACATCATCATCTTCACTTAGGTTCTGGTCTACCTCTCTTAGACCCCACTCAATCTTATCGCCCATCTGTTTTGCCAACTTCTGTGTTCTTACAACAAATACCATTCCCAGATTAGTTTTGGCCGCTGAGTTTTGGTGCTTAGAGATAAGGACACACCCAAAGGGTCTTGCTTTGATCAACACAATGTCTAATCTGAATGTGGTAGATATAAAACTGCAAACCAGAATGTGTGTGAAGGTCAGGGTTTAGATCATTGACTGACGTCAGTGTCTGCTGAAGGCTGCTGCTTATTGATACAGATCCTGAAACTGGGGGTATTTATACCTCTTCAGTTATTGTAGAAATTAAATGATTCACTTCTATGGCTGTACATTTGTGTGCTCCTGCCGGAAGAAGAACATGATGCTGGAATAGGTTGAGAAATAGCTGTTTAGTTGCCAATAGTGCTCTTTAAAACACAGCTGTACCAAGGAATTTACAGTCTGTCTCAAACAGAGTTTTTGGAGAACAATTGTAGTACTCAGATTTGTCCACAGATTCAGAATATCTGCATATATAGAGTTAAAATGTTCAGCAGTTAAATAGTTAATGTTATAACCTTAGTCCCAGGTTTGGACCTTAGCGTCCAAAATATGGGGGTTAGCATGAAAGCCTCCAAGCTTAGTTACCAGCTTGGACCTGGTACTTGCTGCCACCACCCAAAAAATTAGAGTGTTTTGGGGCACTCTGGTCCCCCTGAAAAACCTTCCCTGGGGACCCCAAGACCCAAATCCCTTGAGTCTCACAACAAAGGGAAATAATCCTTTTTCCCTTCCCCCCTCCAGGTGCTCCTGGAGAGATACCCAGACACAAGCTCTGTGAAACTACACAGAGTGACTTCCCCTCTCTGTTCCCAGTCCTGGAACAAAAAGTACTTTCCTCTTCACCCAGAGGGAATGCAAAATCAGGCTAGCAAATCCAACGCACATAGATTTCCCCTGATTTCTTCCTCCCACCAATTCCCTGGTGAGTACAGACTCAATTTCCCTGAAGTAAAGAAAAACTCCAACAGGTCTTAAAAGAAAGCTTTATATAAAAAGAAAGAAAAAATACATACAAATGATCTCTCTGTATTCAGGTGATACAATACAGGGCAATTGCTTAAAAGAATATTGAATAAACAGCCTTATTCAAAAAGAATACAAATCAAAGCACTCCAGCACTTATATTCATGCAAATACCAAAGAAAAGAAACCATATAACTTACTATCTGATCTCTTTGTCCTTACACTTAGAAACAAAAGACTAGAAAGTAGAAACTACTTCTCCAAAGCTCAGAGAAAAACAGGCAGACAGAAAACAAAGACCTCAGACACACAATTCCCTCCACCCAAAGTTGAAAAAATCCGGTTTCCTGATTGGTCCTTTGGTCAGGTGCTTTAGGTGAAAGAGACATTAACCCTTAGCTATCTGTTTATGACACGCCCCCAAATTGCAGACAGTGGGGAAGCTCACTGGCGGCGATTTCCTTCTAGAACTTGAAAATAAACAGATTAATACAACACATGCACCTTTACATATAGCCCTAAGTATATAACTAACAGACTTCTACATTTTAAGAACACTTTTTAACTACTGAATTCTGGGAAACTCTCACGGGAGAGTGCATCAGCTACTTTGTTAGAAGCTCCTGTGATGTGTTGAATTTCAAAATCAAAATCTTGGAGAGCTAAACTCCAACGAAGAAGTTTCTTCTTGTTTCCCTTGGCAGTATGAAGCCACTTTAGTGCAGCATGGTCAGTTTGTAGTTGGAACCGCTGTCCCCAAACATATGGGCGTAGTTTTTTCAGGGCGTACACAATGGCATAGCATTCCTTTTCACTGACTGACCAGTGACTTTCCCTTTCAGACAGTTTTTTGCTGAGAAATACGACAGGATGGAAGTTGTGATCTGTTGCTTCCTGCATGAGCACTGCTCCTATACCACGCTCAGATGCATCTGTGGTTACTAGGAATGGTTTGTCAAAATCCGGGGCCCTGAGTACAGGGTCAGACATGAGTGTTGCCTTAAGTTGGGTAAAGGCCTTTTGACACTCATTAGTCCACTTAACTGCATTTGGCTGGGTCTTTTTGGTCAGGTCGGTCAATGGGGCAGCGATTTGGCTGTAGTGTGGTACAAATCGCCTGTAGTATCCGGCCAAGCCTAAGAAGGATTGGACTTGCTTCTTGGACCGTGGGACAGGCCACTTTTGGATAGCATCCACCTTGGCCTGTAGGGGGTTTATGGTTCCTCGACCCACCAGGTGCCCCAGGTAAGTCACTCTGTTTTGGCCTATTTGACACTTTTTGGCATTAACAGTTAGTCCTGCCGGCCTGATGCGCTCAAAGACCTTTTCCAGGTGGAGTAGGTGTTCGGGCCAGGAGTCTGAAAAAATGGCCACATCATCGAGGTAGGCAACTGCAAATTCTCCCAGTCCAGCTAGTAGACCATCTACCAACCTCTGGAAGGTGGCGGGTGCATTTCGAAGGCCGAAAGGAAGGACATTGAATTCATACACCCCCGCATGGGTGACGAATGCTGACCTCTCCGTGGCAGGTTCCCCTAGCGGTACTTGCCAGTACCCCTTGGTTAAGTCTATTGTAGAGATGAACTGGGCACGTCCCAACTTCTCCAATAGCTCATCGGTGTGTGGCATTGGATAGTTGTCCGGACGAGTTACCGCATTTAGCTTACGGTAGTCCACGCAAAAGCGTATTTCCCCATCTGGTTTGGGTACCAGAACCACTGGAGATGCCCATGCACTGGTAGATGGGCGGATTATACCCATCTGTAGCATGTTCTGGATGTCCCGTTCTATAGCAGCTTGGGCATGAGGAGACACCCGGTAGGGTGGGGTTCTGATTGGGTGAGCATTACCTGTATCAATGGAGTGGTATGCCCTTTCAGTCCGTCCTGGGGTGGCTGAGAACAATGGGGCGAAGCTAGTGCACAGCTCCTTGATTTGTTGCCGCTGCAGACGTTCCAGGGTGGTTGAGAGGTTCACCTCTTCCACGCCACCATCTTTTTTCCCGTCGTAGTAGACACCGTCAGGCCACTCAGCCTCATCTCCCTGGACTGTAAACTGACAAACCTGTAAGTCTCTGGAATAAAAAGGCTTGAGAGAATTAACATGGTACACTTTAGGCTTTAGTGAGGAATTGGGAAATGCTATGAGGTAGTTTACAGTTCCCAGGCACTCTTGGACCGTGAATGGCCCTTCCCATGATGCTTCCATCTTATGGGCCTGTTGCGCCTTCAAGACCATAACCTGGTCTCCTACCTTGAAAGAACGTTCTCTGGCATGTCTGTCATACCAGGCCTTTTGCTCTTCTTGAGCATCCTTTAGGTTCTTTCTAGCAAGGGCTAAAGAGTGTCGGAGGGTGCTTTGTAGGTTGCTTACAAAGTCCAGAATGTTAGTTCCTGGAGAAGGCGTAAACCCCTCCCATTGCTGCTTCACCAACTGTAATGGCCCCTTAACCTCGTGACCATACACAAGTTCAAACGGTGAAAACCCTAAACTGGGATGTGGTACAGCCCTGTAGGCAAACAGCAACTGCTGCAACACTAGGTCCCAATTATTGGAGAATTCGTTGATGAATTTTCGTACCATGGCCCCCAAAGTTCCATTGAACCTTTCCACCAGGCCATTGGTTTGATGGTGGTACAGGGTGGCAACCAAGTGATTCACCCCATGAGTTTCCCACAGTTTTTCCATGGTCCCTGCCAGGAAATTAGACCCTGAATCTGTAAGGATGTCGGAGGGCCAACCTACCCTGGCAAAGATGTCTGTTAGGGCCAGGCACACAGTGTTAGCCCTGGTGTTGCCTAGAGCTACTGCTTCTGGCCATCGGGTAGCAAAGTCCACTAAAGTCAGTACGTACTGCTTTCCTCTGGGCGTCTTTTTTGGAAAAGGGCCCAGAATATCCACAGCTACTCGCTGAAATGGGACCTCAATTATGGGGAGTGGCTGGAGAGGGGCCTTGACCTGGTCTTGAGGCTTACCCACTCTTAGGCATACCTCACAAGACCGGACATACTTGGCAACATCCTTGCCCATCCCCTCCCAGCGGAAGGACTTCCCCAACCGGTCCTTGGTTCTGTTCACCCCAGCATGGCCACTGGGATGATCAGGGGCTAAGCTTAAGAGCTTCCCCCGGTACTTAGTTGGAACCACCAACTGTTTTTGCGGCTGCCATTCTTCCCGGTGTCCACTAGAAAGAATTTCCTTGTATAAAAGTCCTTGGTCTATAACAAACCGGGATCGATTAGAAGAGCTGAGAGGCGGTGGGGTGCTCCGAGCCGCCGCCCAAGCTTTCTGAAGGCTGTCATCTGCTTCCTGCTCAGTCTGGAACTGTTCCCTTGAGGCTGGGGTCACCAGTTCTTCCTCAGACTGTGGACTTGGGCTTGGTCCCTCTGGAAGCGATGTAGGTGATGGGGTTGTTTCCGTTGCTGGTGAACTGCTCCCCGCTGGTGCACCTGAGGTTATTTCAAGCTCTGGCTGAGCCTTTTGGGTATGGCTGTCTGTTGCTTCTGCCAATTTTGGCTCGCTGGCGCCCTCTGGCTTTGAGTTTGAAGATGTGGTTGCACTAGCTGGTGCTGGTTGCTGTTCCAGTTCCGGGCCTGGGACTGGAGATGCTGTGGCTGTTTCAGGGTTAGGCATGGAATCCGGGTCCACTACCTCTGTCTGGGTCTCTGGTAACACAGACGGGGCCTCTGTGGACGGCTCAGGAACAGGAATGGGTCTGGAAGCTTGCCTGGTTTGGCTACGTGTAACCATTCCCACTCTCTTGGCCCGCCTCACCTGGTTGGCCAAGTCTTCCCCCAGTAGCATGGGGATAGGATAGTTGTCATAGACTGCAAAAGTCCACATTCCTGACCAGCCTTTGTACTGGACAGGCAGTTGAGCTGTAGGCAAGTCTACAGCTTGTGACATGAAGGGGTAAATTGTCACTTTGGCCTTTGGGTTGATGAATTTGGGGTCAACGAAGGATTGGTGGATAGCTGACACTTGTGCCCCCGTGTCTCTCCACGCAGTAACCTTCTTTCCGCCCACTCTCAAATTTTCCCTTCGCTCCAAGGGTATTTGAGAGGCATCTGGGCCTGGGGATCTTTGGTGTGATGGTGGTGTAATGAATTGCACTCGCATGGTGTTCTTTGGACAGTTGGCCTTGATATGTCCCAGTTCATTACACTTGAAGCATCTTCCATCTGATGGGTCACTGGGCCGAGGTGAGTTACTGGAGACTGGTGAGGTGGAAGGGTAGGCTGTTTGTGGCTTTACTTGGGTGGTATGTGGGGTCTTTGGCTGTCCTCGGTTGTAGGGTTTATGGTCTGTGTGTCCCCTGGGGTAATCGTTCCCCTTGACAGTAGCTTTCTTGCTTTCTGCCAGTTCCATCCATTTGGCTCCAATTTCCCCCGCCTCAGTGAGATCTTTGGGTTTTCCATCTTGTATGTACCGTGTGATGTTTTCAGGAACACCATCCAAGAACTGCTCCATTTGTATGAGGAGGTTCAGTTCTTCCAAGGTTTGAATGTTGTTTCCTGTTATCCAGGCCTCATAGTTTTTTGCAATGTAGTAGGCGTGTTTGGGAAATGACACCTCTGGTTTCCACTTTTGGGTTCTGAAGCGCCGACGGGCATGATCTGGGGTTATCCCCATTCTGTATCTGGCCTTGGTTTGAAAAAGTTTATAGTTATTCATTTGCTGCTTAGGCATTTCAGCTGCCACCTCTGCTAAAGGTCCACTGAGCTGTGGCCTTAATTCTACCATGTACTGGTCTTCGGGGATGCTGTACCCAAGACAGGCTCTTTCAAAATTTTCCAAGAAGGCCTCGGTGTCATCCCCTGCCTTGTAGGTGGGAAATTTCCTGTGCTGTGGAGCAATAATTGGCGCCGGGTTGTTAGGGTTGGCTGGCACATGCAGCGCAGCTTTTGCCAACTCCAGTTCATGTTTTCTCTGTTTTTCCTTCTCTTCATTCTCTTTTTGTTGTTTTTCCATTTCTCGGCGGTGGGCCGCCTCTTCTTCTTCTTGCTTCCTTCTGTGGGCCAACTCCTCTTCTTCTAGTTTTCTTTTGTAGGCTGCCTGTTCTCTTTGGTAGGCTGCCTCTCTTTCTCTCTCTCTTATTTCCATCTCTGTTTTATTTCCAGTTGTCGCCTGTGTTCAGCTTCTCTGAATTGGTCTTCGGCCTCAATTTTTGCCTTGGTAGACATGGTTCCTGTTTTCTTGTGTTGGGGTGCCCTCCGGTGTGTCTCTTCTGAACTGCAGGCTCTCTGTTGCCTCCTGAAGTATGTTAAGTAAACCTGAAAAACCACTTTATTTGCATTTATATAGTGCTGGTATGACTCTCAATGGGAGTGCTATTGTGTGACAAAAGACTCGTGATAGCACCTTAACGACTTCTTGCTTAACATGCAAGCCACAAACTGCCAGAGAGAGCAGAAAAAAAAATTCTCTCTGGTTCCCTTTTAAAACCAAACTGTTTCTCTCTGCTAAAAAGCCCTTAGCAGAGAAAAGAAAAATATAATATTCCTACTGGCTTCTGGATTCTGTCTATCTCCCAACCGCTGCTACACCATGTTATAACCTTAGTCCCAGATTTGGACCTTAGCGTCCAAAATATGGGGGTTAGCATGAAAACCTCCAAGCTTAGTTACCAGCTTGGACCTGGTACTTGCTGCCACCACCCAAAAAATTAGAGTGTTTTGGGGCACTCTGGTCCCCCTGAAAAACCTTCCCTGGGGACCCCAAGACCCAAATCCCTTGAGTCTCACAACAAAGGGAAATAATCCTTTTTCCCTTCTCCCCTCCAGGTGCTCCTGGAGAGAGACCCAGACACAAGCTCTGTGAAACTACACAGAGGGACTTCCCCTCTCTGTTCCGAGTCCTGGAACAAAAAGTACTTTCCTCTTCACCCAGAGGGAATGCAAAATCAGGCTAGCAAATCCAACGCACACAGATTTCCCCTGATTTCTTCCTCCCACCAATTCCCTGGTGAGTACAGACTCAATTTCCCTGAAGTAAAGAAAAACTCCAACAGGTCTTAAAAGAAAGCTTTATATAAAAAGAAAGAAAAAATACATACAAATGATCTCTCTGTATTCAGGTGATACAATACAGGGCAATTGCTTAAAAGAATATTGAATAAACAGCCTTATTCAAAAAGAATACAAATCAAAGCACTCCAGCACTTATATTCATGCAAATACCAAAGAAAAGAAACCATATAACTTACTATCTGATCTCTTTGTCCTTACACTTAGAAACAAAAGACTAGAAAGTAGAAACTACTTCTCCAAAGCTCAGAGAAAAACAGGCAGACAGAAAACAAAGACCTCAGACACACAATTCCCTCCACCCAAAGTTGAAAAAATCTGGTTTCCTGATTGGTCCTTTGGTCAGGTGCTTTAGGTGAAAGAGACACTAACCCTTAGCTATCTGTTTATGACAGTTAACAATGTTGACATTTAACTTACCACTATTAGACTTTATATCTGCTATTGTAAACTGTGTTGGTTGGGTATTTGAAGTGTTTTGTTCCTAACTAGAAGGGGTTTTTTCCCCTAACCAGAAAAAACTTAAAAGCTTAAATTTTAGAGAAACTGATGAAACCAGGATGGCATAGCAGACAGTACTAGCACCTATGCAACTCCTTAATACTAGGAAGTTGTCACTCAGGATTTTTTTTGGTCAAAATACCATAGAACCATAGCAGTTAGTCTTGAAAATCAATAAATCTGCTTTTTTTAAAACAAGCAAAAAATAAAAACTTCACAACACATCTCAGCTAAAATATAACACTAAAGACTATAATATGGTGACCTCTTGTATTACGAAGTTACAGAATACACTAAAGAATATTCAAAGTCAAGGTAAGTCTTACTGGTGCAAACTCCTCTTTACTTTGGTGCAGCACACCTGTGTTGGGTTTTGTTATGGTGTAGCTACATCAATCCCTCATGTAGTCAGAGCCCTAAGTCACTTTGTCTGTCTCTTCTGGCCTGCCCTTTATCTCCTGCAGTACGTATTTCTTTGCTGTAGATTATACTAGGTCTTCCTGTGTAGAGTCCTTAGCCCCGGAGCAAGGAGAAGCTTGTGTTTTCAAAACATTTGCAAAACGAGTCGTGAACCTAATTTGAACTCTGCTTGTCAAATGCAGCCCCTGTCCTGACCTGGGTTTTGTCCTGCTGTTACATTGTTCACCTCAGCCTGAATACTTTCTCACTTGCCATTGCATATAGTTTCTTGATTCGGGGCTTGTAATCTTCATATAACTTTCCTTTTTGCTACTATGCATATAGGAAATCTAAGGGGTTTGAATGTACTGAGGCCCACGGTCATTCTTCTCTGTTGTGCGAGTGGTTTCAGTCAACAATTTTGTTCTTCAGGTGGACCATACCTAAGGCTGCAGATTTGTTATGGCATTTTTTATTCCGAATCATGGAGCAGTCACAGTCAATTTAGTAAAAGTCATAGCTTTTGTGATTTTTTTTTTAAAGCAGTACAAATGAAATTCAGCTGTACCTCATTAAAATGAGAGGCCAGCATCGTTCTACACTGCTGCCCCTGCCAGCTCCTCCTTGCCCCGAGGGGGCACCGACCACCTTCAGCATTACCCTCCACCCCGGCATCGCAACCCTAATCCCATCCCAGTGAGGAGGGGAGGTCATTGGTGTGGGGGCTCTCCCTGAGTGGTGGCTTCTGTTCCACAGGCCTGGGCCTGTGGGTTGAGAGCAAGCCTATCCTGTGGTCACTGTGGGCATGGGCAGCAGTGGCTCCTGCCTCCCAGGCATTGTGACCTGGCACATCTGCTCACAGCTCTGCTCAGGTTTGGCTTAGCCACCCTGGGGCAGTGGGCTAAATTTGAGTGGCCACTCACCGTCCAGAAACCACACACCGCACCACAGTAACTCTCACTCAATAACCAATCCATGCAACAAACCTCGATGCCAACTCTGCCCACATATTTACACTAACGACACCATCACAGGACCTAACCAGAACAGCCACAACATCACGGTTCATTCACCTGCACGTCCACCAATGTTATATATGCCATCATGTGCCAGCAGTGCCCCTCTGCTATGTACATCGGCCAAACTGGACAATCTCTATGAAAAAGGATAAATGGAAACAAGTCAGATATTAGGAATGGAAATATACAAAAACCTGTAGGGGAACACTTCAACCTCCCTGTACACACAATAGCAGATTTAAAGGTAGTCCTTCTGCAGCAAAAAAAACTTCAGGACCAGACTCCAAAGAGAAACTGCTGAGCTTCAGTTCATCTGAAAATTTTGCACCATCAGCTCAGAATTAAACAAAGACTGCGAATGGCTAGCCAACTACAAATGCAGTTTCTCCTCCCTTGGTGTTCACACCTCAGCTGCTAGAAGAAGGCCTCATCCTCCCTGATTGAACTAACCTCGTTATCTCTAGACTGATTCTTGCCTGCATATTTATACCTGCCTCAGTAAATTTCCACTACATGCGTCTGACGAAGTGGGTATTCACTCACGAAAGCTTATGCTCCAAAACGTCTGTTAGTCTGTAAGGTGCCACAGGACTGTTTGTCGCTTTTTACAGATCCAGACTAACATGGCTGCCCCTCTGATACTTAGCTTTTTAGAAGTAATCTGTTGAGTAAGTAGACCCCAATCCCATGGAGAGCTTTGTATATCAGGACAGATGTCTTGAATTGGACAGTTGTTTGATGGGATCCATTGCAAAGAGCAGAATACTGCGGTGATGTGCTCATGGTAACTTGTGTTGTAAGCAGATAGGCAGCTGCATTTTGTACTAGCTGGCCCTTTTTCAGGATATATGGCTTCATTCCTAGATATGGGTTGCAACAATGAAGACTGGAGTTAATGCAGAACTTTATTTCATTAGTTCAAAAGTCTGAATTTTACCACTTTCAAATCTTTAGAGGCCCTGTGTCCATCTTTTTGCGGGGTGGGGGAGGAGGTTATTGATGTGTTTTCCAATTGTCATGCCTTTTCTTCAGAAATGCTGCACATTAATGTAGTTGTAAGTGTTTCTCATGTAGCCTGGACAAATACTGCCTTCTGTTTAAAATGGCTGAGATGCTATTAAACTTACAATTCCATTACACACATCAATGCATAAACCAGGAATTCTTCGTTTACATTTACCATCGTAATGTTTCCTTTTCTCTTTGCCAGGCTCCATCAGTTTCCCATCTCTGCACCATGACAGAAGTTTGGGCTCTTCTCTTCCCTTCTCCCTGTAGTTGATAGTTTTGGAATCGGAGGTGATGCTGGAGTAGAGATGGCAAACAGTGTGAAAACCTTCCTTCATGATCTCGTCAGGGTAAGTCTCTCTCAATATATCTTGAGCACAGAATCTCTTTGGGATCTTTTTTTCCTCTTGCATACGTGGCATAGTGAGACTATAGACAAAATAGCCTTCAGACCAATCAATATTATATGTCTTGAATATTCAGATTATGTCCTGTTCTTCAATGCTTGGCGAGCCTCCCTTTCCATGTATCCATTGGTGGACTAAGAATATATCCCCTTTAGTATTAACTTCAAGTTTCACTCCTGGTTACCTTTTTTAAAAAAATACGAAGCAGAATAGTGGTTGTGTACCTAATTTATATGTGTGGGATCACACACACATACGAGGATTCTAATCTTCCTCCAGCTCCACTCAGTGACATTCCTTTGCTCTTGTGTGTGTGGAAATAAGAGGGAGCGACTCTCGTTCAGCACAATACCACTACAGATTCACACGGCTGAGCATGGTTTGGACAAATGTTGAGCCTCCACTGCACCTCCAAACATCTCTGTGTGCTGCAGAGTGCCCTGCAGAATTGAGCTTTAATCATTGGCTTTTCTGCTCAGACTGCTATCAAAGGAATCAGTTATGGATTTTTTTTGATGGGAATGCTTGACTGATCACAGCTGATCTGGATAGTGTTTCAACACATAGCCCATAGGTGAAAGGCTAACTCCCACCTATTTAAGAAAATGCTGCTTCCCCCACCCATTTTTAACAAAATTTGGAAATCTCTTAAATGCTTTCTGGAGCCCTCCGTGGGTTTAACACAAGTTTGGGGTTTGGGCAACATGGAGCTGATGTTTCTTTGCAACCAGGACTTGGTTTTGTAACTAGAGGACACCATCAAATAGTGTAAACACCAACTTTTGATTTACATTCGACCAGAAATGCCTTGCATATCCTAAATGTATATTGGCCTTATATTTTCTGCCTCCATGGATTTAAAAAGCGAATAATAGATAACTTGTGTAAACATGCATCATAAATTGTATTAATAACTCCCCACTCTTGCACCAGTTCGTGGGAGATCCTTGAAACACTGTCTTGTGGATTTATACTTCTATTGATAGCACAGCATTGAGAAACTAATAACTACGCTTCAAATGGCTGCAACAATCTTGCTTATCAGCTTGTGTTACAAACAAGGCAGTAAAGAAACCCAGCTGGGTTAATTCCAGCTTCATATACAAATTGGCAGGAGAAAAAGCATTTTTTGCCAGATAGGAGAAAACAGACAAGGAAAGAAATGATTCTCTGGCTTCTGAGAGAAGGGCTATAAATAGTGAGAAGTTAACAAGAAATTACACCTTTAAAAAAAAAAAGACAAATTACTTTCTACTGTCCCTTTTAGAGGTGACTAAAATGTTTATGATTTAGGTCACTGGGCCATTGAAAATAGTTGGTGTAATGTATTGAACTGAACCTTGGCTACAATTAACAGTATTGACTTCCCCTCCTGACTTGAGTACTGTTGCTGGCTTTCATCCAAATTGCGGTCTGAGGGAATGATGGAAGCTGAGGGAACACAGGACAGGGGTCCAAACTGTCCCAAAGAGAACAATCTCTCCCTTCCTTGCTGCTCCTAACAGCCTCTCTATTCTCCTTTGAATTCTACCTCAGAAGCTCATGACTTTTGACCGTCCTTCCACCATTGATCTCGCCACAGGTGCTCTCTTTTGCCACTTCTGAGCCTGGCCAAGATGACACCAAAAATAGGGCAGTAGAGAAACATAGCCTTTAGTTTTAGCGTGTGCCAAAATTGCTGTCTCAGGAGCATTTCCTTCACTTCCTTGTTTTGTTATCCCACTACTGTGACACGTTAGCTTCATTAATTGTCTGTCTACACTTGACTGAGCTCCTTGTGGCTGGGCCCTTTTAAAATGTTATGCACACCTGCAGTTTTATATACATCTGTTTTATATATAAGCCTCTCAGACCCACCTAAACTGTGAGATTTTCCTTGAAAGGGAAACCACTGCACAATGTAGTACCCCTGAAATGTAGGTCTTGTTTACAATTTTTTTTTTGAAAGGCCAATATGAACAGAAATGTTGACATAAAATAAATGCAAGGAAAACTGATTTATAATTCATATCTTCGCCTGGAGAGTTTGTAACCCAAAGACAGAAGTTTAGGCCAGTGCATGCACCAGAAAGTTAAACTGCTATTTTTTACTGTCCCTAGCTGACTGACGTGTGCAAAAGTAAACTGACTCAATGGTCATAATGAAGAGATTTGCAAAATTCCTTCAGTTTCTGTAATATAGGGGATTACAGATAATACATGTAATTTTTATGAAGATGATTTTTCAATTGACAGTGTCCCTTGTAACTTTTACTTTGACTGCCCAAAGTATGTTGAGTTCGAGGATGCTGTTTCCTTGTGTCTGCAGGGAATTAAGGACTCCATCTGCGGGATCTGCACAATCTCCAAGCTGGATGCCCGGATCCAACAGAAAAGAGAAGAGCAGAGAAAAAGGAGAGCAAGCAGCGTGCTCGCCCAGCGGAGAGCTCAGAGTGAGGAGAGGAAGCTGGAGAAGTGAGTAAAGGAGCTTAAGTGTTAAAGACAAATGAATTTGTTTGTGCCCTCTCAATCTACCATCTACTGAGGACAGGGAGACAGAAAATCACTTGTAATCAGAGTGGTTATGACTCGGACTATGGAGGTCCTAAATGACTGGGAAAACTGATAGTCACACTGAATTGGGAACAATCTGCCAGAAGATTTGTCCACATATGTGATATTTCAGAGTAGTTCAGATAGTGACTGTGAGCTGAATGAGGATTTCCATGCTTACCGCTCCATGCATTGGGATGAAAATATGCCCCTTAATAGTAGGGACATACTACCTGAAGGTCCATGGGGTCAGAATCTCTCTTAAATACTGGATGTCTCTGAAATACTAAAACTGGATTCATGAGCCAACTGTCATTGAAACAGAAAGGTAATAAATGTAAAATGGATTAAAGGAGATATGCTTTTTATATAAGGCACCTGTAGCAGTGACTTTTACAAGATATCAGTGAGGCCAAGAGCTTAGCAAGATTCAGAAATGTTATATGGTTAATGAGAGAGGATTTAAAAAAATAGAAGAGTTATAAACCCTCATGCATCAAGACATAAGCCAACTGAGAACACAGATTTTTACATATTCCTCTGAAGCATCTGGTACTAACCACTGCTGGAAACAGGATACTGACCTGGTGGGTAACTAGTCTGATCCATTGCCTGTATTCTGTGGCTGTCTTACAGAAGAGACTTATGCAGTGCTGGCAGTTGTGGGATTTGGGAGTAAGCTTTCCACATACAGTTCTGCCATCATACCTCAGAATTTGTTTCCTATCTTTTAACCAGTTACCAATCCATGAGAGCATCTTCCCTCTTATCCCATGGCAGCTTACTTTGTGTAAGAGCCTTTGGTGAGGGACCTTGCTGAATGCTTTCTGAAGATCTAAGTACACTATATCCACTGGATCCCCTTTGTTCCACATGCTTGTTGACCTCCTCAAAGAATTCTAGTAGATTGGTGAGGCATGATTTCCCTTTACTTAAAACCATGTTGACTCTTCTCAACATGTTATGTTCATCTTTATGTCTGACAATATTGTTCTTTATTATAGTTTCAAAAAGTTTGCCCGGTACTGAAGTCAGGCTTATAGGCTTGTAATTGCTGGGATCACCTCTGGAGCCCTTTTTAAAAATTGGTTTCACATTAGCTATCCTCCAGTCATTTGGTAGAGAAGCTGATTTAAATGATAGGTTACAAACTACAGTTAGTAGTTCTGCAGTTTCACATTTGAGTTCCTTCAGAACTCTGGGGTGAATACCATCAGGTCCTGGAGACTTCTTACTGTTTAATTTATCAATTTGTTCCAAAACCTCCTCTAACGATACCTCAATCTGGGACAGTTCCTCAGATCTGTCACCTAAAAAGAATGGCTTGGGTTTGGGAATCTCCCTCACATCCTCAGGCATGAAGTCGATGCAAAGAATTCATTTTAGTTTCTCCAAAAAGGCCTCATCATCCTTGAGTGCTTCTTTAGCACCTCGATCATCCAGTGGCCCCACTAGTGGTTTAGCAGGCTTCCTGCTCCTAATGTAGTTAAAAAAAAATTGCTATTACTTTTTGAGTCTTTGGCTAACTGTTCCTCAAATTCTTTTTTGGCCTTCCTAATTGTATTTTTACACTTCATTTGCCAGTGTTTATGTTCCTTTCTATTTTCTTCACTAGGATTTAACCTCCACTTTTTAAAGGATGCCTTTTTGTCTTTCACTGCTTCTTTTACTTCGTTGTTTAGCCACCATGGCTCTTTTTTTGTTCTCTTACTATGTCTTTTTTTATTTGGGGTATACATTTAAGTTGAGCCTCTATTATGGGGTCTTTAAAAAGTTTCCACACAGCTTGCAGAGACTTCACTTTTGGTGCTGTACCCTTTAATTTCTGTTTAACTAACCTCATCATTTTTATATGATTCCCCTTTCTGAAATTAAATGCTACGGTGTTGGGCCACTGTGGTGGTTTTTCCTTCCATGGATATTAAATTTAATTATATTGTCACTATTACCAAGCGGTCCAGCTATATTCACCTCTTGGACCAGATCTTGTGCTCCGCTTAAGAATAAATCAAGAATTGCCTCTCCTTTGGTGGGTTCCAGGACCAGCTGCTGGAAATAACTGATGGAAATAAGCCTGCTGGATATTGGGCAGCATCCTAATACTGAATTCTTGAAATCTTTATGCACAAGAAATCCTATGCCGTTGACATGTTTGTCCTTTCCACTTCCCCCCTGTGGGTCCGGGGACAGAGTAGGCCCATTGCCCCTCCTGCATGTCATAAGAGACTACTAAAAGGGGGCTGCCTGCAGAGGGATGGGCTCCTCCAGGTTAGAAATTTGCCCAAGACACACCATAGGATGGGCAAGTCAACCATGTCCATACTGGATTCTTTGCAGCCCAGGTTAATAATGACTGCGCCATCCGTCTCCCACCAGGGCAGATGTGATAAATATACTATTGGTGTAACCCCAGCACAGCAGAGGATCCATGGAAGAGATGAAATATCATCATAGCCACATGGAATGTAGAGACACTGAGACAAATAGGGAGGTTGAAAGAATTCACGTACGAAATGGAACAATACACCTGGCATCTCCTAGGAATCTCTGAGCTCAGATGGAAGAACTTTGGAGAGGCACTAACAGACGAAGGCCATGTACTCTTATTACAGAGGAGAGACTGCAGATATAGTTATGCACTAATCATAATTCAGTAGTTACTGCATGGATGTTTTAACTGTGCATTTCCTTTCCTTAACTTTTTGGATTTTTATGTTGACCCTTTAACTTTGAATTTCCTGGATTTCTAATGCTTGTTCTTGGAATAATTACAATATCATTGTAAAGTCTTTTACTCTAAATTACTGATATATAATCTCAATTTTAATTCCATTTTAAAATAGTTTCTGCTGGGAATTAACACTAGGTTGAAATGGACTTTCTGATGCAACTGCATTAGTTTTCTATAAGACTTGAAAAATTAACTCGTGAATTGCAGTGAGCATATGTCATGAGTTTGTGTGGTGAATTGTTGGAGAATTACAGTGCTGCTGACTTAATAAATTCTATTACTAGAATTAAGTTGGTATTATATATATTTTTGAAGGCACTCAGCACATTCTTATTTAAGATATTGTATAAAAGTGGTTCTCAGTGACCCAGGATGCTGGGGATAATTTGCTTTGAAGGGAAGAAGCTACAGTGATAGTCTCACATGCATGTGTTGTATTGCTCTCCAGTGAACCTCGGATTGTAAACCGGATTTTTCAATGCTGTGCATGGAATGGAGGCGTATTCTGGGTAAGTGTAATTTTTTTTTAATTTTCTAACTTAAAAATTGAAGCACCAGTTGAAACCAGTGCACTGCTTCAGTGCTTTTATGGTTTTAAAGGTGATATGTCAGCATGGCTGCCTGGCTAAGCTGGAAGGCATTATGAATTGAGAGAAACCAGTAAGTTTCTAAGTTTTGATTTTTTATATAAAGGGGGACCCTCCTTAAAATATGTAGTTGAACTACTGTATTCCCTAAACAGACGATTATATTAATCTGGAGTCTGTTTCTCAAGTTCCTAATGCTGCTTGTTCACTTGCTGATCAAATGAAGTCTCTAGTGCTGCTCCACTGAATCGAATATTACATTTACTCGGGTCAGCTTTCCAAATAGTTGTTAATGAGTTTGGTCGGGTTTATTCATGATTGTAATAGGTGCTTTGCAGCCTAATAAATCACTTGTTTCTTTTCATCTTCCAGTAGACTTTGTCATGATGGGTGAGGAATCAACATAGAAATGTTGAAAGGAAAAAGTTCAATGATATATTTTGGTTGTATTTAAGTAGAGCAGCGATCTTTCAGCGCTCTGCATTGATGGGTCATGGTGTTTAATTTTTAATAGATGGCAGGCAAACATTTTGCTATTAAATAGAGAATGCACAGTGCCTGCATGAAATATGCCTTTAAATCAGTGTTTATGGATCTTTGTCACTGTGGATGAAAGTTATTGCCCCATCTGAAGCTGAGATGTTTAGGTGCCAAATATGAAACAGCCTCTCAGTTTGCCAATGGCAATGCAGTCAGACAAGATGGTACTTTTAGTAGGGCTCCTGCAGGAGATGGACACTTGGAGGCAGTTGAGAGTTTCTGGAGTGATTGCAGACTGGGTTGATGAATAGAGATAAGAGTAATAGAAGTGAACCTGTAAATGTCATTAACAAAACCACTTTTATGGTTTCCTTGTTGCCTTTTTCCTTTAGCTTAGTCTCCTCTTGTTTTACCGAGTATTTATACCTGTACTTCAGTCAGTCACAGCGCAGATAATTGGTAAGTATATAATTTATTTCTTTAAAGAGTTCTAGGACATCAGCTCTCCTCAGGGTAAATGATTATTAGCATCTGTGTAGAAGACTAAGGAGACTCTGCCCCCCAAGTGCTCCCACATCCTGCCTCTCCTCCTTGAGTTATTTCCCTCTCTCAGGTATTTAACTGAGGGCAAAATCCTTAGAGATGCTGAATATCTGCAGCTCCCATTGACTTGAGTGAGGGATGTAAGGGCTCAGTACAACTCAGGATTCGACCCACTCAGTGTGGGAAGTGCCCTCCTCTTCCTGTGTGTTTCATGCATTAATGCTGCCACACCCTCTTTAGTGAACTGACTCAGATCAAAATTTCCAAATCTATGGGATTTGGATGCTCAGGTCCCATTAAAATTAATGGGAATTGGACAGCCACATTCTTTAAGCTTCTTTGAAAATCTCAGCTAGATTTTCTTTCTTGTCTTTCCCTTGTGAAAACTGACATCAGCCTTAAAAAGCACACTTTGACAAAGTTAAGCAATGTTCCAATGACTTCATCAGCATGATTGTGTATCAGATAGAAAGATTGATGAGCAGTTCTGCTAACAGACTGGGGAGTGGGGAAGACTTTTTTTTTTTTAAACCTATATTTTAGTATTAAGCTAGTTATATAAGAATGGCCAAACTGGGTCAGACCAAAGGTCCATCAGTCCCAGTATCCTGTCTTCCCACAATGGCCAGGTGCCCCCGAGGGAATGAACAGAACAGGTAATCATGCAGCGATCTATCCCGTCGCCCATTCCCAGTTTCCCAGTTATTTTTTCTCCACGTGGGAATCCTGCTTCTGTTTGTAATTACTTTCATGTAAATACTGTTCAGAGTGAATTTCATCACAAGCTGTACATCCTCCTGTTTATTGGGGATGTAGCTTCTCATGGAGTTCACAATATGTAACAGGGAAAGCTACCATTAGACATGGGATGAGTTGTTTTTTAATTGGTGTATTCTCTTACCAGCCAGTAAAGTCTAAAGCTGTTAACACTTCTTATCCCAGACAATTCATTTTATATTTTGCAAGAGTCCTCATTTAAATGTTGTAAAGTGCTTTTTAAGTTAAGTGGCATGGACCGCAAATTCTATGTATTACTATTCACACTAACAGGAAAAGTCTCCACTTGTTTTCATGGTCTCAGATTCTTATTAAAACCATTGAAATTAAGCCTTAATACTGAAAGCAAATGTAAAATCCAACATGTTAAAACTCCGTGCATGAGAATAGTAACATGTATTGAACGCTAGGGGCGAATGCTAGGAGGCGTTGGGGGGGTCTGCCTCTTAGTATCTGTGGAAGTCTGTTTGTTAGCAATGTGATACAGTCACATTGCTTCCAGTTTTCTGTCGTGTGAGAAGGAGCTTCAGCATAGATCCAGAACAGCCACAGGCATGCCCAATAATTGCTGATGTGAGGCAAGCTAAAAGTAGGGCTGCCAAGTGTTTTTGGGCTCGGAGAACACTGAAAATTCAGGGGAAATGGATCTGTGGTTGCGTCATCCCAAAGTAAGTTCTTCTCACATAACACAGAAAAGCTCCAACTATCTAAACAAATAACTTTTTGGGAAGAAAGGGAGATACAGTCAGTGATATTGACTGTTTTTAATTTTTGGGGGGTCCTCTAACACTATAGTTATGGACACAATCTAAACAGGGAAATGTCTTCTCCTTACCCTATGTCTCCTGACCTGTCTGTCTCCCCCATCCTCTAGTTCTGTTCTGTTTAACACTATTTGCCCTTTTCTTTGTGTCCTACCCTCTTCTCTCTTGCCTCTCCCCACATCTTTGTCCATCTCCTTTCCCTCTTGCTGTCGCTCTCTTTTGCCTTACTCCATTCTGTCCTTTTACTTTCATCTCGGTCCCTTCCTTCCTGTTGCTGGATGAGCTTTCCCCACTGTTCACATGTCTGGGCTGCTCATGATGTGCCTGCTATAATTGTTGCTTCTTGTTTCCTTTTCCCACTCTGAGTGTTCAGGCAGAGCAGGGAACAGAATGCTGTTGAGAGTGAGCACTTGAGGAGCAGATAGGTCAGGGAATCTCTCTACAAGTATCAGAAACCTCTTACAGAGTTATCCATCAAAACAAAGGAGAACCCCATTTTATTTTCCTGGGTGTTCTGGGCCTCTCATCTCCTGAGTACCAAAACACACAGGTTTGATAACATCTGTTCAAAACAGTATTTGAGGGATAGGTGAGATCTGTCTTCCCGTGTGTCTGCTGTATGACATTTTAGTTGCTGAATGCTTTCTCTTCCCGTCCATATATGTTTTCAGCAAATAAATGTCGAACCCAGAAACCTAATGATGGAAGAGGAAACTATGTTCCTGCTTATACCACAAGAAATTGAAAGCCATTGCTTTTGAACTAGCAGGATGCTTTTGGCAGTCCCAAAGGATTAAACCACTGGATCCCTATGGAAGTACTGCTGCTAGGATATTATTAGAAGTAAATAAAGAGCAGGTGCATGAAAATGGGTCTGTAAGGAAGGGAAGTTGATAAAATCTGGAAGGGCTATTTCTTATCTCCCTTTTTGTTGTAGGACTAGAATATTACATCTGTACAAAGAGGCTGCTGGCAGCTGTTTTTCCATTGTAACTGTAGGTTGTGCAGTCTGAAATGAAGAGAATCCCATGTGCATATCGCTGATGGGGACTTTATTCTTATTTCAAAGGTGACCCCTCACTACATGGTGATGTCTGGTCTTGGCTGGAATTTATCCTCACCTCTATTTTCGGTGCCCTTTGGGTCCTTCCCCTCTTTGTGCTCAGTAAAGTCGTCAATGCCATTTGGTTTCAGGTAGGTGTGGATGACGAGGAACAGCCCTCATTAGCTGTGGGAGCAGGAGTTCACATTAAACAAGTGACATAGTATATGCTGAGTTAAGGGTGGGTCAGTTAAGACCATAGAGCAATAGTACAACCCACAGCCTCCTTTGTTTTTAGTATGGAGGGTGACCAATCAGATTGAGATGGAACATTGCATGCTGGAACATGTAGTTTTCACAGACTGGCACCTCTGTAAATGAGCCGTAACCTGCTTTATTTCAGATGTATTAGATAAGGCCTTCTGGCTCAAACAAGCTGCTCGCATGGCCCTTATTTGGGCAAAATGTGGAAGGCCATGTGCTCTGTTATATATAATGCCATAAAAGGAACATTTCTACACAAAGGTTGTTGTTTCAGATGGGATGTGTGGTAGTTGCTCGTGTTGCGTGTGTTGGCAGGTGCACTGTGGAATATGTACACTGTGTTTCATGATGATGGGGAGATGGCTTGTTGCTTTCTGGGAGAAATGACCACTGTTCTTTTTCTTGCCACCGTTATTTGATCGACAGTATGTTTGGAAAATATGCAATGGAGGCAGCATGGTGATGTGATTAGAGCAAGGGACTGGGAGTTGGGAGACCTGAGTTCTAGTCTCTGCTCTGCCACTGGCTTACTGTATGACTTTGGACTCTGTGCCTCAGTTTCTCCCTTTGTAGCAATGGGGTTAATGATACCCAGGTGTCTAAAGAACTCTGAGCCCCTTGAATGAAAAGTGCAAACCCTTATTACAACATCTAATAAGCTGCCGAGCTACAGCTGTTACTGCCTCAGTAAGAAGACAAGATTGCATCCTGAAGGTGTACTCAGTGGAATCTGCATGCTGGCTGCAGATCAGTAATGCAGTCACTCGTCTTAATTGTCTTTGCAAATTAGTTTCCCTGAAATGTGTTTCTCTATTTCAGGACATCGCAGATTTGGCATTTGAGGTTTCTGGAAGAAAGCCCCAGCCCTTTTCCAGTGTCAGTAAAATCATTGCTGACATGCTATTTAACCTCTTACTGCAAGCACTGTTCCTCATCCAGGTGAGATTAGACCTTTCTTGGGTTCTGTATCTGGGTCAGTAGAGAACCAAGTGCATATTAGCTGTGAAAAGCTGAGGGGGAGATGCCATACCATTCTGCTGTTCGAATGCAGCTGTTGGCATTAGTGACAGCCTTGGAAGAGAGAGCCTCTTGGCTGGAGGGCTGAGCTGTGACAAGGAAACTGTTGTATGCAGAGAATTGTGGCCAAATTGATTGATGTTCCCAAAGTGACAGGATGAGCTTTGCTAGAAGGGAGGTGGGGTTCGGAGGGTCCTATTGGAGGGCAGGAGGGAATAAAATGAAAACTACAAGAAAGCAAGATCCTCTTTAGATGTGCTCCCATGTCACTCTCTAGGGTGAAGATAAATGTATTGTTTTCCTGCTTTGCTGTACATAAATCCACCACTGCAGAAAGCAAACTCAGTCAATTTCTTCTCTTCCTCTGCAGGGAATGATTGTGAGCCTCTTCCCAATTGATATCATTGGCCAGTTGGTTAGTCTCCTGCACATGTCGCTGCTCTACTCCCTGTACTGCTTTGAGTATCGCTGGTTTAATAAAGGTTAGTGTGCTACCCTTCACTTCCAAGACTAACAACATGTGTCTGGGGACATTTCACATTGCTGGAAATATTTTAAATGCATAAACTGCCCGATAGGCAGACGATCCAGTTTCAAACACAGTTTATCCAGACAAGTAACTTGGGATGTTACCAAGTGATCTCTCTCACCCCCTCCACCCCCCCTTCCTCCTCCCTCACCTCAAGAGTATGGAATATGGTCTTCTCTTTAGAAAAAAATTGTTTTTTTTCCAGAGCATTAAACCTTACTGGTCTGATTGATTTATTGTGCTGTTACACAAGAGAGATTTAACTAGGAGGTGATTTTCACCTGTACTACTCTATTAAATGGTCATGCCTTTTTGGTCACATTTAGATGTTAGTTCTCAGTAATGGAGCTGAGCTTTTGCCCAAGGGTGAGACACATCAATAAGATGAATAAAACAGAGCAGCACCTCAAAGCACCTCATAGTTGGGAGTGAAATCCTGCTGTTATGGGGACTGCATAGGCAATGGATCAACCATACCACTAGTGGTCCAAGAGACTGTTCTACTGAGAGAGAGGAATATTGGCTGCAACATGGCTTGTTATCCCTGACTTTCTTCAGAAGGTGCTATGGGGACATTTCCACCTGAAACAGTCACCAGAGATGGGCAGATGGGACTTCAGCATCTTGTCTGAAGTCTGGCAACTCTGACATCGCAGCCAGCCCTTCTCTGGCGCATGCTTCATTGCAGTGTGAATCCAAATCCCAATAGGGATCTTGACTCCACACCTTTATGAGATCAAGGTGTGAGTTTAACACAGAGCAGTACAGACACCAGGGGGCTGAATACATCATTTCACAGTCTATTTAACACTGGCAGAGAAGGGGCCACTATAGATGACTTACTGCCCTTCTCTGTTTTTCTGTAACTGAACACTCTGCTTGTGCTGTCCTGAATCTCTTGCCTGCCTATTCATTGAAGCTATAGCAGAGATGAGAAATAGTCACATGGTGCTTGAAGCAGGGCAGGGAAGATGAGTGGTATAATAAACATTTGTTTGAGGGCCAGATGCAGTCTGAAATTCTCCTGGTGGCTCTCACTTGGATTTGGTCCCCTTCTGACTTGGTTTGCAGTGTACCATAGAATTCTTAGTTCCAGGGGAAAAAACAAAGGTTGTCTTGTGTAATGGCTTTTCAGCTCCAAATATTTTTCACTCCGTGGAATTAAGTCAAACAGGAACTAAATCCAAAGAGGCAATCTTACCATCATTGGAACCATCTGAATTCTAAATTCAGCTAGAGAAAAAACACTAGAAGAAAAGAGAACTTTCGTTTTTAATGCTATTGCTCTGGATTGGGAAGGAGCCTGATGATGAGTGGGAGGTAGGCCCAGGCCATCTCTTGCCCTGTACATGAACATTTACTTGTCTCTCACAGCTGTGGTAAAGTTGTTTTCATTGTTTAACCTTCTCCAGCAAAGGTAATAGAAGAAAAACAGAAATGATGGTATTTTTTTCCTTTCAGATTAGAGAGAGATGCCTTGACAACTTGTTGCTGATAAAAGATCCCATGTCACTTTTCACAAGAGGAATGTTAGTTAAGTTTTACAATTGGAATAATTTAATTTTGCCACCTACTTTCAACCATTAGTGAAGTTTCAGCCAACCATAGCGTTATTTTGTATCACACCATATGCTGCAGGGGATTTTAAGCATAAAAAGACAGGAAGCTCATAATCTAAATTAGATTCTTCATTTAACGCTGTAAGTGTTCTGTATTTTTACAGTCCGCTGATAAATTACTGCCACATTTATTCCAAATATGTCTGCATTTCAATGATGGTAGATGTAATTTTTGTCAAGGGGGAAAACCTTTACAAGAAAGTTTAAAAAAAGCAGTAGGGAGAAAGGTAGAAACCTATGATATTTTTTTTATAAAGCATAGTCCTCCATATTTTAACTGAGCTGACCAGCTTTTCTGAGATTACTCTTTGAAGTCTTGAGGTTATCTAAACTTAGAGTTTAATCAGTTGCTTTTTGTCTTGTGCCTTTTGTCCTATCAGCTCAGTGGGTCCAGTAAACCAAGTTTATATTCTGATCTTTACTACAAAAGCGGCAAAACAATTAGATTTTTAGACTCTGAAGAACATCTCTATTTCTATGGTGTTGTAAATCAGGGATCCCTTGTCAGATTTTATTGAAGCATGATAGAAAAATTCTATTCTCGTCTAAGGCTTCACACACCACTTTTGAGGCTGATATTCTTTTGTTTGTGGATTTTATAGAGTAGAGCCCAAATCTAATTTATAATAGAAACTTGTTTGTAACCTTACCTATGGAATGGCCACTACAGCTCCCTTATGTAGTTTATAAATTACTTTGGGATCATTCAGGATGCCTGGTACTCTAGAAATATGAGATTTAGTGACAACATGTGCTCTTTATCCAAAACTTTCCTGCCTTAGTTCCTTAAATTTCTGTACGTTAACTTGTGTCTTTATTAGGCATTGAAATGCATCAACGGTTATCCAACATTGAGAGGAACTGGCCCTATTACTTTGGATTTGGTTTACCGCTGGCTTTTCTCACTGCAATGCAGTCGTCTTACATCATCAGGTGACTTTCACTGTAAATTGGGACCATTGGGCATCCTTGCTTTGAGGGTGAATGCAGAGGTAACATGTCCCCCAGATACCACCCGAAATTCCCAACCTCCAAGAGACCATCAGAGAAGTGTACCTTTCCCCAACCCCTGCAGATCAGAGGAGTATATCTGCTTCCACAGCACCATAGGAAAATAGCTCTGGTAATAAGTAGTTGGAGGGAAAAGTACATTTCGGAATAAGGAAAGTATTCCCATTAAAATCAGAAATGTAGTACAGATTCTTCCACCGAACTACCATACAACTATGAGACATATTTGGATAGTAGACTCTCCCCTACTTCCTGCCCCACTGTATTGACCATTCTGGAGGCACAGTGGCTGGGAAAAGCTCATAAATCCTCTCACTGCTCAGAAATCTTCTCTCTGCTGAGATGATGTCATTGCTGTTTGCTTTATGATTTCTTGTCCTGCTCTGACCCTGCTGTAACCTTCTCCCATACGATTTGAATACTCTTACAGATGGAGCCAACATTAGCGGCATGCTTTCTTTTACACTTATAATGCAGAGCAGTAAGTAGAGCTAGCAGGGGCCACGATTTATTGATGCAGACAAACTTTTCTGTCATGAGCTGCATTTCTAACTGTGTTGCCCCTGCCTAAGGTAACACTGAGACAGCATATATTTGGGAGGTAAAACCCAATTCCAGTGTCAAGCTGTGTATCTGTCCCTTCTTCCAAAAGTTCACTGAATACTTAAAAAAAACACTGCAGTGGATCCCAGCAGGGAAAGATTTAAACATGCCCAGAACCTACTGGAGTTACCTGTCCTTTATTTAATTGTCAATGCCACACCTTTAACTCGTCTTCCATGTGACTGAGATTGTCTCCCTTAAAGCTGCAGTGAAGTGCTGATGGTTGCAGTAATAGCCCCATGAAGGCCACAGCAATCTGTATTTAATGTGCAGGTGCAGCCTATGGAAGCTGCAGATCCCAGCACGTGATACATTCTCTTGATCTGAGCTGCTGGAAAATGTAGTTTCTGCACAATGTGTTTCCCTATAAATATTGTGACAGGTGCCACCTGCTCCATTTATACAAATTCAGTGCGGGAACTGGAGGAGGAATAGCTCAGTGGTTTGAGCATTAGTCTGCTAAACCCACGATTGTGAATTCAATCCTTGAGGGGGCCATTTAGGGAACGGGGGTAAAAATCTGTCTGGGGATTGGTCCTGCTTTGAGCAGGGGGTTGGACTAGATGACCTCCTGAGGTCCCTTCCAACCCTGATATTCTATGATTCTTGGTTGGGCTGCTTGATTTCCCCTATGTTTAATGGTGCTTCACTCCTTGCAAAGAGATGTCCTGAAATCAGCTTCCATTGCATGGGAGGTCATTTTCCTATGTAACCTTATTATGACACCAATTTATAGTAATTGGCTTTTTGCCCAATGTGCCATCTTCATTTTGCAGTGGCTGCCTGTTCTCCATTCTTTTCCCTCTATTTATCATCAGCGCCAATGAAGCAAAGACACCTGGAAAAGCATAGTAAGTATTTTCCTTAGGAAACTCATGATAATGCTAGATGCAGGACGAACTGACACTCGAATCAATGACCTAAAACAGGGCTTTAGCATTACTGTGTCTGGTAAGCCAGGGGGTGCCCTTGGGCATCTCCGAACATATTGGTCATGTAGTGACGAAAGAACAATAGTGTTGAGACACCTTCATTAATTTAAAATAAGGGAAATTAAACAGGATTTTATTAACAGAGAGGACACTATGTTAACATTTCAAAAGGGTGCATTACTGGAAAGGGAAAGGTTCTCTGAGGTTATTGATAGACTTGCACTGAACTGAAATCCTCTTATGTCACCCGCCCTGTATGCCAAAACCCTGGAATTCCTGGGCAGCCATCAGCTCAGCTCTTATCTGCAGTTTCAAGCTTTTCAAGACAGACTTGACCCCAAGGTTGGAATAAATGGGTCTGCTTTGTCTTCCCTGTGTAGATACAAGGGTGGAATAGAGGCATCCTGCATTTCCTGAGGAGTGGGTATGATAACTGTGCCTGTCACTGTAGAGTGTATCTACTAATCTGTGACACTCATTATCCTAGAATATACTAAGCAAAATATAAAAATGGACAAAGGGAGCTTCTTGGTGCACTATTATATTAATGTGTTTGTGTGTGCGCCCGCGTGTACGTGTGCAAGAGACACCAAATGAGACTTTGGGATGGGAGCTCACAGCATTTGCTCTGTGTTTCAGCCATTTCCAGCTGCGTCTCTTCTCCTTGGTGGTTTTCCTCAGCAACAGACTCTTTCACAAGACAGTTTACCTTCAGTCCACCCTGAGCAGCAGCTCCTCAGTGGACAGACTGCCCTCTCCTCACTCATCCCCTGCCAAACAGAAGGCTGCTTTGAGGCACTGAACCACAACCAAAGGGGGGGGGAGTGTGTGTGTGTGTGTGTGTGTGTGTGTGTGTGAGAGATCCTTGGCTTCTACATGTGCCCCTGTGACCTAGGGAAGGGCAGGACCCATTCTGCCAAGGGGCTTGTGCATTTCCCCACTAATCACCATTGTAAGCGCCACTTGGACATTGGTTTTGAGTCACTCTGAGAGTGTGGATGGAAATCTCTGGAAAAGTCTGGATTTTTAACACCTTTGTGAGTTTTAAAACGCCGGGTTCTCTGTGCTTGTTTTATAGAGTGTAACAGACCTGTGCATGTACTGTTTTGTATACTCTTTTCCTGTGCCATTTCCTTCGATACCCCAGGAAGAATGGTTTAGTAATCCACTTTTTGCTGTAGCTTTGTGGAGCTGATGGGAGTCTCTAAAGTAGATTGCGCCTCAGCTGTTGGATTCCTCAGTGATTCTAGTTCTTTGTATATTGTATCTCAGGTCAGGTTTTTGTAATTCCTGCTGTCCTGAAAAGCAGAATTGGAAGACAAACTGGATCATGCTGATCTAGGGGCAAGATCAATTTATATAGAGAGGGGACTCTCCCAGCCCACTATCCAGTGAGCTTCAGTCAAGCTCTTTCTGTCAACTGGCAAACTTTGGGTCTTTCCTCAATACAAGACCTGGACAAGTGCCACCTTTCTATATCCAGTATATATACTGCAGAGCATCGACTTTCATCAGGATGAAGCAAATTCCTAACCTAAACAGCAGAATGTGGTGGGTTTTTTTTAAATACTGTTGGGAGCTGGGGAAAGCTCCTGAAATTTCAAAGGGAAATTGTATAAACAAGGTCAGGAACTGAAATGGAAACTTATTGAAACACTTTTTAACTCTGTAGCAGGGTTGTGAGGTTTTTAACGTATCTTTTTGTCTCAGCAATCGGATGCTTTTGAAAATTAATGTCTGCCAGTTTTCCGTGGAGACACCATGCATACTGGTGGTATTTAAAAAATAATTCAAAATTATGAGGTTCCAAACTATCGAGACAACACAAGGGAGACCAGTCAGTTTCTGCTGGACTCATGGGAGAATATACAGACCTGGGCTGCACCACTGTCCTGCTTAAAGTAGGTAGTATGCATCTGGAAGAGAGAGAGCTTGTTCAATTAACATGAAAAGCTCCAAGTCTGTTGCTGCTGGCAACACTATCTCTACGGCAATTGTTGTCCCAGCGTAGGTGGAATGGTATTGGCCAAAGTACACTTACTTGGTTGTGGCTGCAGTGAAACTGCTTTGTCAGCTCAGGATATGTGAATTCATGTGTGTGCGTGTAAGTCTATGTGTGTGTGTGTGTGTGTATATATATATACTCTGTATACACAAAGGGAGGGTGAGCAATCCTGGTTCTAGACAGTGCTCTTGCATGTAAAATTTCTGTTTGGCAGAAAAAATCTGTACAATTCAAGAAGCCGTCTGTTTTTCAGAACTGAGGTTGGTCTACAGATGAACTTTTCTCTAGTATTTTCACACTGAAATATTAAATGAAAATGAACAAAAAATCAAAAATTGCAGTGGGTTCTGTCTGAGCGCTGAAGTTAATGTTAAAAGGAAAAAACTGCATTTTACCGTGGATGGGTCATTCTTAAATTGTAATCCGGGGACTTTAAGAGGCTACATGTGGGAAGGGAGGTGGGGGAGATTTGGGAAACAGTTCAATACAACTTATGGAAATAGAATTTGAACTTCCCTTAAGCCTCTCTAAATAATGTAAATGACTCTCTTAGCTTGCTACAAAGCACTCTCAAAGCCCTCGTCCAGACTAACCCGCGGCATCGGCGGGTTAAAATCGATTGCTCGGGGATCGATATATCGCGTCTAGTCTGGACGCGGTGTATCGATCCCCGAGCGCGCTTACATCGATTCCGGAACTCCATCAATCCGAACGGAGTTCCGGAATCGACACGGAGAGCCGCGGACATCGATGCGGCGCCGTCCAGACTGGTGAGTACCTCGATTTTAGAAATTCGACTTCAGCTACATTATTCTCGTAGCTGAAGTTGCGTATCTAAAATCGATTTTAATTCCTAGTCTGGACGTGGCCAAAGTAATACTAGAAAGAGCCACTTCTGGATGTTATGTACTCTGTCAAGCAAGTTAGAGCAGTGGTTCTCAAACTGTTGTACTGGCAACCCCTTTCACACAGCAAGCCTCTGAGTGCGACCCCCCCGATAAATTAAAAACACTTTTTTATCTATTTAACACCATTATAAATGCTGGAGGCAAAGCGGGGTTTGGAGTGGAGGTTGACAGCTCATGACCCCCCATGTAATCACCTCGCGACCCCCTGAGGGGTCCCGACTGCCATTTTGAGAACCCTGAGCTATAGGGAAGAGAAGGGGCAGATTCATGAGAGAGTATTTTGAAAATGAACATTTTTGAAAGAGACTGTATTCAATCTTACTTTACCGTAAAAACCAAACCTTTGTTTTAACAGCAGTTAAGGTTGCTAAATGACAATATATTAACCTATTTCATTATTGACACAAATCAAGCATTTCAAAGCAAGGAAATCGTTTTGGACACTATATCTGACATTGCCCACTTAATAAGCAACCATACTGTTCTTATCAGGAATCCAGAGATGTGCACATATTTAACTACAGCAGGTGCATGAGTTTTCAAGGAGATGTAACTCCATGGAAAGTTGGAAGGGGGCAGTAATGAGCTTGTTTTAAGCCAAAGGGAAGAAGACAAATGATAGACAATTCAGCATTCAGATCAGGGTAACTTTAATGGCCTGTAACTCCAGTCTAACTTCGCAAAAACTTCCTTTGTTGCTTTCTGAGTAAATATAGCAATTTTCTAATTCAAAGTTATATTGGGGCTAAAAGTGGGCAATGGAATGGAAGTTGGTTCCAAATTTAACTGTGAAGGGGCTACTGCCTTTCTCCAATATTCAATCTGTTATACACATCTATTGTTTGAGCACACGTACATAGATTAACGTGGCTATGGGAATCTTCCCTTCTCGGGCTAACATGATAAATTAATGATGCCTTAACTGAAGTAAACAGCATGGAGGAAAGTTACACTGGGCATGTAACCTAGTACCTCTTCTAGTTTATCATGCTTAAACATGCTGCTTGCAGAAGGATGTAGCAAGACTTCCCTGGCCAATGGTACTGGGCTGAAGTCTGGCCACCATCAGCTGGATAGTGATTGAAGGCTATGAAAGTGACAGGGGTCATTTTGAGGGAAATTCCATGTTCTAATAAAAGCAGCAACGAGTCCCGTGGCACCTTATAGACTAACAGACGTATTGGAGCATGAGCTCTCGTGAGTGAATACCCACTTCGTCGGATGCATGTGGGTATTCACCCATGCTCCAATATGTCTGTTAGTCCTGTGGCACCTTATAGACTCTCTGCTGTTTTTACAGATCCAGACTAACACGGATACCCCTCTGATCCATGTTCTAATATACTCCTCATTGTGGTCTGGGCTGCATGAATAGCGGGGTTTTGAAGAGTTAATGAAACATAGACCAGGCGAAGGTATTGCTGCTTTTTCACAAGTGTACTAGCCAGCTCCCTCCCTCTAACCCTGATAGCTTTCCAACCATGTTTGGCCTCCCAGTTTTCTGGACAAAGACCTCTGTTCCAGACAAGGCCTGCTGTTTCATGTTCACCTATGCACCATCAAATGACTGGCGCCGCTTGAGCTACTTGCAGTTGTGGTCTGGTGATTGCCAGAGGAGGCCAAATTCCATAGTGAGCTACTGCAAACACAGGAGGCAGGCAGCAGTAATGCAGTAGAGTTCAGCAGACAAGCTCATTACCAGGCTTCCCCATCCCTGCCTAAGAAAACCAGGTACAAAAGGTTACAGCCCCATACTGTGGATAGGATTCTTCTCCCTCTGTGTGGCCTTGTTGACTGCCAGCGGGTCTTGCCTATCTAGGAAAAGAGTAGAAGCTTCTCCTTCGTTAGCCTGTCAGTGGAGGCCTTCCATCTTTCTGTTGCAGTACACCACACAGTGCTGCATTATTTAGAGGTGAACAATGTGGAATTCACAGGTTCCAAAGAATGAACCAAGCCCTTCACCGAGATGATGGTGGGTTTCTGGATATTGTTACAAGGTAATGGACCCTAGCTGCTGTTTGTTCCCAGAACAAGACAAACACTGAGGAAGGGAGCAGCACAACATGAGGTGCCAGTGGGTTTGCAAGGGCACTGCTGTGCCTGCGAGTATATGGTAAGTTTTCTAGGCCGTCAAAAATAAAATGGAACGAGGAGATTCAGTTAAGCCATCCCAGGGGTAAGGATTTCAAGAGGTCACGTGTGGAACAAATGCTCAACTATGTAGCTCCTGTCCACTGAAAGTGCATGAGTTGGGGATAGAGAAGGGAAAGTAGGATTTAATTCTCTTACATACGTAACTGATGGGAGATTTAAGATCTGTAGCCTAAAGATGTTTGTGGGTAGCTTAGTGGGAGGGGCTCTATTACTGCTGTGCCATGTCCTTGGGCAGACTCTCCTGCCCCTATTCCAAACCCCATGACCTTAACTCACCTTTATGTGACCTCCTTTTGTAGCTTGCTGAATGTTGCAGTGTGAGCCACATAAAATAGGAGGTGGCACTGGCCACAAGATGGTTGCAAATAATTGTGTAATTATTGCAGTGTTACCTTTAACATGATTAAAGATCCGGATCAAATCCTGCTCACACAGGCAGCCACACTGAAGCCAATGGAACTGGTTATAGGAGTACAATGAGCAGAATTTGGCTGAGACAAGGTGGGTGAGATATCTTCTGGGATTCACAGAAGAGGCAGTCTCTCACAGATATTCCTCATCTCTCAACATAACTTTGAGGCTGCCAGAAAGTCATTGCATCATGCTGTGATGGGAAGATGCTGCACTCTACCAAAATTCCCCTGCAGTCTGAGAAATATGCAAATCCACAGAAATCCAGCCTCTTCTCAGAGAGCTATGTGAGCATATGGTCACTCAGTGTTGTCCCACTACAGCTGCTAGAATTGTATTTAATCCACAGCAATACAGAGCCCATAGACTATCAGATCTATTTAAAGATACAGAATGACATCAGGCATTTGAGTTCCCCCTCTTCTCCAACTGACTGCATCCACAATTTGGTAGAAGTGTACCCAGATGTGAGGGGAGAGAGTCAGGGGAAAGAGACAATGTAACCTTATAGATAGCAAGGGGTGAAAGTAATAGCTGGACAGAGAAGTCACTCTGCAACAAGTAAAAACAGCACACATGAGAAGGAAAAGAAAATAGCCTAGAGATAGAGAGAATGGGTTGGAAATGTAAGAAGAAAGGGAGGGAAATGGAAAAAGATAAAGTTGACATTGTTTTCTGGTGAGTAATTTCAGTGATGCTGCTTTAGTTTATTATACTATCTCCAACTTTGGAAAAAAAGATTTTGTGCTTATGCACAAGCCCTGGCATATGCAGCTGGGCCTAGCTCCCTCTGCAGCAGGAAACCTGAAGATAGAGGAAAGAATCCCCCTGATAGCCCCCTTCTTCCTCCAAATCCACATACATCCAGAAAGAAACCAACCACCTAAACCCAAAAAAACCATGGAGAGCTTTTAGCCTGTGAAGGGTGGAGAGCCAGAGCCCCCATGAAATACCTTAAGGACTATGCCTCGATGTTACAGGGAAGGGTTCAGCGAGCACAAAGCTGGGGATTGTGGCATGGAACCCTCAGGTCTGGGCCACACACAGATTTTGTACTCATGTAACTATCTGGGTCAGGGGTGATTTTTGCCTTTACAATCACAGCAGAATAGCCCTGCTGGGGGTATGCTAGACTTGTGTACAGAGGCCTTGCCTGTATGGACACAGCAAGACAGCCCTAGGTGGGGAGTGAGTCCAGGTGCTGATGCCAGCCCCACATAGGCCTAGCAGAACAGTGACAGGGAGGGGGGCCTGGGTTAGGGTTGCCAGGCATCTGGTTTTCAACCAGAATGCACGGTTGAAAAGGGATCCTTGTGACTCCAGTCAGCACTGCCAGCCGGGCCATTAAAAGTCTGGTCGGCAGCACTAAGGGGCCAGGGCTAAGGCAGGCTTCCTGCCTGCGCTAGGTGGCTCCCGGAAACGTCCACATGGGTGGCCAGGGAGGCTCAGCAGCTCCCATTGCATGGGAACCGCAGCCAATGAGAGCTGGGGGGCAGGGCTGGCTCCAGGCACCAGCACAGAAAGCAGGTGATTGGGATGGCCAATGGAGAGGGGTGGCAGGTCCCTCACTCCCTCTTGGAGGGAAGGTCCTGCTGCAGAAGAATAAAGTGGTGCGCTAGAGCTGCCACCGAAGTACTGCCAATTGTGGCTCCCCCCACCCCCCGCTTTGCTGCTTGGCGTGGCAAAAAAGGGGGAGCCGGCCCTGCTGGGGGGGACGGTGCCTGCAGGCATAAGGGCAGCATGCAGAGCCTCCCTGGCCATCCATGTGCTTTGGAGCTGCAGGCCACTTCCTAGAAGCCATGTTAACTACCGGCAGGACTCCACACCCCCTCCTGCACATCAACCCCCTGCCCTAGCCTAGCGTTCTCTCCCACACCCAAACTCCCCCCCCCCCCCCAAACCCTGTCCCAGCCCAGAGCTCCCTGCTGCATCCCAAACCCTTTATCCCTGGCTGCACCCCCAGCTGGAGCCCACAGGCATACGCCCTGCACCCCAGCCTGGAGTCCCCCACACCCAATTTCCCTCCCACAGCCTGCCCCCCACCAACACCCTACCCCCACCGGGAGCCCCCTCACCCCCCGCACCCCAAGGAAAATGAGTGAGGCTGGGGGAGAGCGAGGGAGGAAGTGGGGCTCGAGCGAGTGGGGGCAGGGTTAGGGGCTTTCAGTTTTGTGCCATCGGAAAGTTGGCACCGCCGGGGGGGAGGGGTGAACCCAGGGGCCCGCCCCGCCCACACTGTGGGAGCTCTAGCGGGATGGACCACGTGGTTCAGGCCCTGACACCGGAAGTTGGCCTAGGGTACCGCCCCCCAACCGCCGCCACGGGCAGGCCCCACCTGGCCAACACCACGGCCCAATCCGGTCACGTGACACCTTGTCCGCCGGCCCCTTCCGGGCGTCTCTGGTCTGGGCCGACACGTCACTGCTCGCGCCTCAACCAAACTGCCCACCTTTCAGACCCCGCCTCTCCTCTCACCTTTCCACCAGCCACAAATCAGCCCTAGAGCGTCGGTCCCGGCCCCCTCGCACTGAGTGACAGGCACGATATCCAGTCAGCTCAGGCGTGGAGGGTCGCATCCCCGCCTCGCGGTGAGGGACAGCGGTGTGTGCCAATGGGATGTTCCCAGGAGCGAGGGGCGGCAGGCAGGGGTGGGTGCGCGCAGCGGATGGATGGCTGAGGGAGCGGGGCGGAGAGCAGCGCCCAGGTGAGGGGGTGAGGGCCTGGGCCGGCCTGCGGGGCACCCGCGTGCGCGTTGTCGGGCAGCCGGGGGGTGACAGCGGGGCTGGCTTGTTCCCACTCCCTCCATCCGGCATCTCCCCTTCGCTGTTGAGTCCTGCGGCCCCCCCCCCGCGTCAGGCTGCCCCCCCCCGCTGCACACACCCGCCACGCTCCCGCCTTCGGGTCCCTCCTTGGCCACCGGGCCTCGGCGCCGCTGGGCGCTCCGGGACCGCTGCCCGCCGGGCTGAGCAGCGCTGGTGCCTCGTTGTTCCGCCTGTACCTGCCTCTCATCTCACGTTCTGAGTGTCAGGCCAGGGTCCCTCTTGTTTCGGTTTGTACAGCGCCGAGCACGAGGGGCTCGCAGCCCATTACTGGGGCTCCTCCGCACTCCTGCAACGAATAACGGGGGAGGGTGCGTGCGGCTGCGTAGGAATTGCCGAGGGATAGTAGCCAAGTGGAACCGCTGAGTATGGGTGTAGCTCTGAACACGCCGAGGCCTGTGGCCATTGTGGCAGCCAGTTCCCTAGGCTAGGGCAGTGGTTCTCAAACTTTTTTCCTTTCGTGGCCCACTTGAAAATTGCTGAGGGTCTTGGCGGACCACTTAATGATCTTTCCAAATGTTGCTTGTACTGTTAGCTAACTATTGTAAAACACTTTGGATTAAAGGGCTATGTTAAAAAAAATCTTAATGTTTTTTGTTCTGCAAATAAAAGCACACCACTCATATTTTAATATCAGTAGTCTGAGCTTTCCAATGCAATGGATGTGCCCTCTCTCCCCTGCCAGGCAGCCCCTGAGCTGGGGCTGGGAAGGAGGGCCATCTTTCCACAGTCCTGGAGCCGGGCAACGTTGCCTCTTTCTCTGGCCGCCGCAGCCCTGCACATCTCAAGTTCCCCCCATCCCCTTCTCAACCCACTGTCCCCTTCCACCTACCCCTTATTCCCCCCAAGGCCACCACCTCACCTTACGTGTGCGTCTTCTCCAGGGTCCAGGCACCTAATTAGTGGAGCCACGTCTGCGCAGCTCCACTAATTAGATGGGTGGCCTTCATTCTCTTCTGTGCGGCCACCCAGGCACGCATCTTAGAGGAAACTATCTGCAGACCGCCTGAATGGAGCTTGGGGTCCATGGACCACAGTTTGAGAACCTATGGTCTAGGGTCAGCTCTCATGAAATTTCTGTCTCGTGCACTAAGGAGCCTTCCCCTGCAGTTTGATATTTGCATAGTCCCAGTGACAGGTAGCTGTTGTGAAAGGTCATGCCCAAGGTGGGGGTACCAAGGGCCAGTTCCAGGGAGGGCTTTTGGGCTAGAGACTTGGAACGGGACTGTTCAGTGGTGAGAAGTGCAGTGCGTGGAGACCTCTAATGAGTGACTTATGATGCTAAGCTGATGGGCTGCTGTATTTGGTACCAGCTGAAGCTTTTTCAGGGCAATATGAATTGCAATAATTTCCTCAATTTGAGTTGCAATAATCAAACCCCCGAGGCCATGAATGACATTTATTATATTGATCACCACAAGGAGCTCTGTATCTGATAGAAGTGCAATCACCTGGCCAGTCATAGATGGAAGTGGGCACTTTTTTTACATCATGATCATTTGGGTAGCCAGTGCTATGGGGGATTTTAAAACAGACCCCGAGGTTACTGACTGACCTGCCCTCATTAGTAGGGCGAGTTGTAGAGGAGCCAAATTCCTTGAAGGACTTTCCCTCATTCTATAAGTATCAGCTTCATCTTGCCTGAGTTCAGCTCTAGGGAGATGCTCTTCATCCAGGTGCTGATTTTGATTGGACATTGAGAGAGCTGGGAGATAGTGCTGTGTACATTAAATGTAAAGAAGATGCAAAGCTGGGCATCATCTGTGTTTGGTTGGCACTTCCACCTGTGTTAGCTCTGTAACTCCCCCAAAGGCATCATAGAGCTGTTGAATAATACGGGGCAGAAGATTGAGTCTTTGGGGACTGCAGGAGAGGGAACAGTTGCCTGTAATGGTGCACTGTTCAATCTGAGAGAAAGGAGGGGATGAGATGTGTTGGTGGTATCAGTTCCACAGTTGTTCCCTTTTGCTTATTCCTCTTACTGAGGGCGATTACTGTACAGGAATTGCAGGTTGCCCCATCCTGATGGCAAAACCATGGCTGGACAATGTTCCCTAGGCTTAGTAGAGCGACCTATGAGGCAGACTGACTGTCTGGATTCCAGATTCTGACACACATAGTAAATCTGTCGGCAGCAACTCCAGCACCATATCCTTTGTTACCCTGAAGTTCCTGGGGCTGCTGCCAAGCTCAGAGCTGGATTATCTGTTATCTAGAAAGTCTCCAAAGCCAGTGCCAGGTTCTCTTGCCCTAACACGCCATGGGCATTTGCATTCTGTTGCCTTTGAGTAGAATAACAATGGTCTTTCTGTGTCCGCTGAAATTGGGAAACTAGTAAAAATGTAGCATCAGTGATTCGGTCTTGGATAATATTTTTGGGCAAGTTTGTAACTTTTCTGATAGGCAAAGTAGATGTGGAAGTGTTTCTGAATGTATCTTTATTTTATATGACATATCCTAAGATTGTCAAGTCTGGTCTCTCCAGCTTAATTTAAAGGCTCATTGGGTGTCTCAGACATATGGACATGGCGCTTTCTTTGTCCTTGAAGTGTTAGAGACTCTAAATCAGTAACAAACGGAACTTATTTCCCAACTGTATTTGTTAAAGAGTTGTCAACAAAATCAAAAAGTCTTATGTATTCTGAATTAAAATCCCTTCTCTTTTTTAATCAAGTTTCACTTCCCTCTTGTCTGATATCAGTCCTATCGGTTTTGTGTTTATAGAGCCTCTGGGCTTGTCAGGATTAGAAAAGTTTCGCAGGTTCAACCAGATGGAATCAATTTGAAATCAAACTGATGCAGTTTGACTACCCTACCCTATCCTGGTCCACGGGAGAAAAGTCCTGAATTTCTAGTGTAAACAAATCATGGGGTGAGGGGGCGAGGGGAATCCTGTCAGGCTTTCTTCATGTATCAAATGGGAGTAAAAAAGGCACAAACTCTATGTGTATTATTTTGTTTGGGATTTCTTTGGCCTTTGCAGGTCACATTAAAAGATGAAGGGAGGGTTTTAGGCCAGGGAATGCTTTTGAAGTATTACTTACTGCTAATTGCGCTTATAAATTTACATTTACATGGCACTTTACACACAGAGAAACAGACACATCCTCTGCCCCAAAGAACTTCCAGTCTAAAGCAAGACAAACACAAGACAAGACTGAGGACAACTGATCAGGTGAGGGGGTTATTGGTGAGGAGGGATTGCTTGAAGAGCTGTGTTTAAAGATGAATTTGAAGAGGGAAAAGGATATCTGGCAGGTGAGGGCAGGGAGTGTGTCCCGGTCCTAGGGGAAGTATAGTAGAAGGCATGAAGCTAAAAGTGAAAGGAAGTGAGGAATGGCAAAGTACGGGGAGAGGGACTGAGATCAGAGGTCTAAGCAGGGCTGAGATTAGTGAGAAATTTCAATCAGATTCCATAAGAGACCGAAAGCCGGTGAATGTATCCAGAGGGGGTGACATGGTCAGAATGACAGGAGGGGAGATTGCCTTTTGGGGCAGAAATGGAGAGCTTTGTGTCATGGGAATATTGAGCTGTTAATTCCTTATTTAGAGAGCTTCTGAATAAGCATTGTAACCGGAATCCGAAATGCTGCTCTTGGGCTGCAGGCTGCCTTGCTCTTGGCTCATCCCTTCTGTCCTGTTCCCTTTCAGGTGTTCAGGCGGCGTCCATCACAGCCTTTGATGTGAAAATGACCAAGTTAGGGTTTCTCCGCCTGTCCTATGAAAAACAGGACACGCTGCTCAAGCTTCTCATCCTGTCGATGGCAGCTGTGCTATGTAAGTCTGAGCCTCGATAATTCAACTAGGAACATCCTCAAAAGGCAACTTCCAGAATGTTGCTAGCTCAGCTCCATGTTTTGCATTTCCTAGGGTAACGGAACTCAGCTGCTTTTAAAATAGCTTTAAAAAAATCTTTCCATTCTTTCTAAAACATTGAAAATAACATCTCCCCTCCCCAGCTCCCTCAAGGGGTCAGTTTGAGGCAGTCCTGGATATCAGGCCAAACGCACCTTCTCTGATGACGCCACTTTTCACAAGTTTTAAGCTTTCATCTAACAAAGACATTGAGCTAAATCAAGTTTCCCTTGCTGTGTGAATACTGTTCATTGACTCTCCCTTCTGCCTGTGTATTGCAGCTTTCTCCACTAGACTCTTCTCTGTGTTAAGATTTGAAAGTGTCATCCATGAATTTGACCCGTAAGTATCCTCCTTCTGTCTTGTGGGCTCCAATCAGTCTTTTTCGTTGTGAGAATGTAGAGATGGTGCTGTATTTGTCAGGGTCACATTACCCTTCATGTATGAGGGTGCTGAGCAAATTGCTCTGCACTAAAGATGGGGGATTTGAAAACATATCTTTCATCACAGGCCTCTAGATTTCCCTCCCCCAAAAGCTGGCACTCTTCCTATTGCTGGTGATTCTTGCTGGAGTGTGGGGCTGGCTTAGATGGAGTTTACTTGAACAGGTTCCCTGGTGTCTTTGGTATCATGTTGCTGCCAGTGGCTGCCCTCTGGACCTGGTGGGGATGAATGCAGGACCACCCCAAAAGTCAAAGTACAATAAAGTACGCTTAGGTAGCAAAGCTCTGAGTGCCCCTGCAGGTTTGAGCTCTTATTGATTAATCTACTGGAATTTGCAGTTACCTTTGAAACCAGTAGAAGTACCCAAGATGCCCAAGGGAGGTGGATAGGGCACCTTCGCTACAGAGGTGCAGGGTGGTTTAGTGAAGCTGGAATAAAGTATTGAACAGTTTTGTGACATGCTTGCTGGGAGAGTGGGGGATTGGATTGGCTCTGCAAGCAGTCTCTTCTGGCCCTGCTTTTACTGAGGCTGTCCCAGTAAAAACACAACTATCTTGCAAAATGTTAGACAGCCCAGATATGCAAAGATCTGAGCTGCGTTCCTTTTCTCTTCAGAAAGTATATTGCCAACTGTTGTAGCTTTGTATTCGGTATCTTTAGTCATAAATATCTACATCTGGAGAGTGGTGCAGCTGATCACATTGATACCTGCTAAAACTCAGAATGCATAGTAAAGAAATGTCCAGAGCTCCTTGTGTCTAATACTCTGTGCTTTTGCACATGACTCTCCTAAGGATTTTATTTCAAGATTGTATACTGCTGAGCACTTGGGCTGGCACTCACGTGTCATAAGTGGTGGCACTTCCTTGTGCATTGATTAGTTAAGGGCTGAGATTGGAACCTAAGGAGCAGTAAACAGCATTTCCCATGTCCATGCTGCAGACACACTCAACATCTCATGATATTGCAGGTATTTTAACTACCGTACGACCCGCTTCCTGGCAGAGGAGGGCTTCTATAAATTCCACAACTGGTTTGACGACAGAGCCTGGTACCCCTTGGGGAGGATCATTGGTGGAACCATTTATCCAGGTAAAGCCAGGGTGTTTCTTTTTCACTAAACCCCACTTTAAAGTACAAGAAGTTCAGATGGTGCAGATTCCAAGCCCTTATCTTGGTTCAAGAGACTTATCCCTTAATCTTGTCTCTCCTATTCCCTAGCTCAGAGATTTCTGTGGCAGGGAAATCAAACTTGATTTCTCTCTCTCACTTTACATCAGTGTCATGAAACATTAGATTTGTTCTTACTGGTTGCATAGCTGACATGGTACCTAAGAAGTAACTTTGGATAAACAAATTGACTAGTAATATGATAGCTCACTGGGCTAGCATCTGATTGTGGTAGTTCGAATAGTCCTTGCTGGGACTTAGGGATTCTTCATCTAAGATAATGTGATTGGAGCTGCACATGCCTGTGTCTTTCCTTTCCCCCCCACCCTCCTCTCTTGGTTTGGGTTTTGGACAGTAGTTGGCTGGTGTGAATTATACTGTTGATTGTACTTGCACTGTGGTACCTGATTAATACAGAGGTGGAATTCTCTGAGCTCACACATGATCTGGGCCTTCATAGTTCTAATACAGCCCTGAGATAACCGACTCCACTTAAATGTAGTCCAGTTTTGTCCTGCAGGGTTGCATATTGCTGCAGGTTCCCCAAAGGTGAAATATAGTTCAAAGCTGCTGTCTGGTTTACTCAAGGCCAGTTGGGGGAGGAAGTCTGCACTTCATCCCATGTTGAGAGCCCAGTTAAGACAGATGCCAGATGTCTTTTAAAGGGTCTGAAGTATTTTGATGGCTGTCCCTTTAAATCTGACCAGCATACTCTTGGATCAGAGGCACTGGCCAGACATCCCCTGTTTTATATCCTCTGCCCACCAAACCCCTAATTTTAGGAAGGTTTGGAGGTCCCTGAGACCTTCAGATAATAGTGTTAAGGGCAATATAAGTATCTAGATGTTCATAACATACGTAAGAAATTAGTTTAAATGCTTTAATTTGATAGTGTCCCTCTAAGCTCTCTTTACCTCAGATAAATTATCCCTTTCTCATCTTAAAACAGCATCTCAGTTGCCTTCTGTGCTAAATGATGTATAGCTCATGTATTGCTGGTGAATCAATGACCCCTTGCTAACAAGATTGTCTCTGTCACTCAGGTTTGATGATCACATCGGCAGCGATTTACCATGTTCTGCACTTCTTCCACATTACCATTGACATCCGAAATGTTTGTGTGTTCCTGGCTCCCCTCTTCTCTTCCTTCACCACCATAGTAACTTATCACCTCACCAAAGAACTCAAGGTAAAGAGTAGATCTGTGCATAGCTGCTGAGTTTTGTAGCTTTCAGTAGGGGGCATGAGATTTGCTGTTTGGTGTACCTGTATGACAGAGTAGAAGCACTGAGAATTGCGGGGAGAGCTGAGATTATGGTCCTTAATACTTCTGTTACTTTGTTGTTTATTGATTATTTGCTGTTCGAGAGCCAGATTCATAAGGTAATTCAGTTTATTCATCTGGCCTTGAAAATCCCCCAAACTATTTGTGAGGCCTGTATAATCCTGACTGGGCTTTTTTTTGACTCCTACCCAATGGGATCTTTTCCATGCTCTATTTCATTTTGCACTGACCTCTGAGTGCTTGGCCCTGACTGGCTTTGATGGGGAGGCCAGCAGGATAGCAACCACGCTGGGGTCTTATAGACTAGGAAGAAATAGCAGCTCTCCCATTCTGTCATGTTTAGGGCCTGTGTCTCACACGTTGCTCTGTGAGTGCTACAACTCCCACCGTACCTGGGGATTGGTAAATGGCAATAGCTGGCCTATTTCCAGCTTGAGTCCTGTTTCCTTGCTCCTTGTTATGTTAAATATTGTTGGGAGAATGGGAGTAGGAGGGGTTGGGGCTTAAATGTATTGCCACAGCTTGACCCAAAGGCAGATATCTGAGTTGAGTCAGGATCTCTACTTGTTTGAGGCATCTAGGTCACAGGTTATTTTGTGCCCTTTAAAATTGTCTGCTGCCTGGAGATGCCTTTCGAATGACCTGCAAGGCTTGTAATTGCACAGCAGTGTGTGTCAGAGCCACCGCCCTGTCATGTTCACTTCCATGAGCAATGCAGTTCGGTCCCAAGAGCCTGGTTTTTATTTTCCCCACAGAACTGCTTTGCACGGTGATAGTGCAAAGTCATTCATGTTTGCTTACTTCTGCCCGCTGGTTTTTAAAAAGTGTTTGAGCTGGAGAGGGTGACCTTGGCATTGGAACTTGGGCTGCTGCCCATCTCTTCCACTTCCCAAACATCCTTCCTCATTTTGTCTCATATGTTTATGTTCCCCATGCCAGCCAGCCCAACTGGGAGTTTCAACCTTACTGTCAGCATTTTGTAGCCGTAATGAAGGTAGTTTCAGGATCCTGTTTAGATACAGCTCTGTGAATTCCTTCTGCCAGGGTGGTGCATGCAGTAATCAGGTTTGACTCTCTGTACTGATCCCCCTCTAACAGATAAGAACCTCTCTTATGGGCCCCAAAGGGGCTCCTCCTCCAGCTCTCCTCAGCTGAAGGCAGGCTCTGACACAGGTCTCAAAGGGAGACTGGTGGGGCGAATCTTCTCTTGGTCCCTGGGGCTGGGAGAAGTGATTATTTTACCCAGTCACTAAACAGGAACTCTGCCTTGGATTAGTTTGCTTTTGCCAGCCATGCTAGTTTGTAAATCTCTCTTTAAAGATTCAAGTTGAATCTCTTTCCCTCTGACCATATGTGGTTCCTAGGATGCAGGGGCAGGTCTCCTAGCCGCTGCCATGATTGCCGTGGTGCCTGGTTACATCTCTCGTTCTGTGGCTGGCTCCTATGACAACGAAGGTGAGATCAGTTGGACTCCAAAATGGGGTTCTGTAGAGACAAAAGGTAACCCCTTAAGAACCACTACGTGCTGAAAACTGCATGTAAAAATAGCATAGTGGAATTCCTTCTGTATTTGCTCCCAGACACACACAACCAGGTCATTCCTAAATCAGTAAAGATTCACCAGACAAAATCTTCACTGCATTGAGATGTGACTTTTCTCCTGCCCATCCAGCATGTTTTGCCCATCTGATTGAGGCAGCTGACCTCTCAGGACAGAAAGCATCGTCTCTCTTTTGTACAGAACTGAGCATGTTAATTATACTCTAATAAGAATATCGTCCGTTTCAAGTCACCATGTGATTCTACCAGCTCCATAAACTCTACTACTCTTGCTGTGTTTCTTCTTCCCCTTACCTCACTGCCAGTAACAACAATTCTGCAACTGAGATGGAGACAAGTTTTCTCTTATTTAGCTAAAACAGAATAGAATCCAGCTTGCTCTTCTGTAGCTGTATTGGTACTGCTGGGGCTACCAAGAATCATCCTGTCAGTAAAGTTTGCTTCTGGTGGCTCTCCAAGTCACATCTGCTAATGTGTAGAGTCAGAAGGGACTGTTTTTACCTTTTTAAAACCTTTAACAGCACTTTAAATTATAATTTAATTTACATTTAAATTGACATACGGGGTAGATGTTTCTTCCAGGGGCCCAAGGCAACATATGCAGTGACGTGTTAAGTTGTCCCTGTAGCAGACAGTAATTTTGTAGGCCTCTACTCCTTGGGATAAGGATTTCTGGCTTTCCGTCTGTGAAGGGTGCACACAGCTTGTCGAAATCTTGGTAGGCGCTGCCACTGCAGATGAGGTTCCCAAACCAGTGGGGGTTGTCAGAAGCTGGACTGGATGTGCTGTGCACTGGTCCCATTTCTGAACTTTGAGGGAAGGACATTTTGACATAGGACAGTAACTTTCATAGGAGATCACATTGCCAGTGATGCAATGGCTGTTACTACTTCGAGGAAATTTTGTCTCCTTGGACAACAGGGTGGACCTAGGGTCAGGTTTACCAAGGTTTTTAGATGCAGATGTTGTCTAGTGAGATTTACAAAAGCGCTTAAGCAAAATGGGCACCTAATCCCCATTGAATTAAAGGGCTTGTCCTTTTTGCCACGGTGAGGTTGTCCTGGGCCCTTCAGGGCAGATGTTTGTTTTTGTGTCCATAGGCTTTCCAGGCTGATTTCTGTACATTATTTTGCTCAGGTATTGCAATATTCTGTATGTTGCTAACTTACTACATGTGGATCAAAGCAGTGAAGACTGGCTCCATCTACTGGGCAGCCATGTGTGCCCTTGCCTACTTCTACATGGTAAGTGTCTGTTTCTGTTTCTAATGTTAAGGAATCTCCAACAATCCAGTGACTGCTTCAGATGTGGGAGTTGACCAGAAGTAACCCAAATACAGCCTGGGTGTCAAATGTGTTCTGCAGCTGTCTTTGTCTCTGTTTCAGCATGCAGTCTTCCGTCCTATATTCCTTGGTGATTCCTATATTCCTCCCTGCGGCTCGCCTGGGTATTGAAGTCGAGGATGGCTGCATTTTGTATCATTTTAAGCCAGTTACATATGTCTTCCTAGTTCCTACCAGATTGCTAATGGGACCTATGGTTAAGAGCCCTTGAATTGATTCCCTGCTGATTGAGCTTTATTAACCATTGAATCTTTTTATTATAGGGGGTGCTGTTGCAGTGTCCAGGTGTCAAAGGCCTTATCCTCACTAGGAGAAAAGTGTGTGTATTTTTAACACATTAGCTGATCAGAGTAAAGCCTAGGGTTTCCATTGACAGACTGCCATGTTAAAACTACAATTTGCCTTGCCTACACTAGGATTTTAACCTGTGTTGGCCTTCACCTCTTTTCCTAGTGTCGACACAGTCAAAGCAAATAGTAAGAAGAGCTGCGTAGCATGCTGTTTGGTGTCCCGGGACTCCAGAGCAGCCCAGCAGAGAGACTCTGTTGGCAACTCCAGTGTAAAGAGAATTTATCTGAGGTGTAAAAAACTAGAATTTGATTTCAAAGCCAGTAGGACATGTTTTCCCCCCCTCCCATGGAACATTCATCCTGATCTGTTGAAAAGAAGTGAGGGGCAAAGCTTTCACTCCTGTTTTCTGTGTAGTGGGTTTCATTTTGTCCAGTGATCTAAGCCTGCCTGGATGCTGTCATTAAGACCTGGTGGTCGCTGTATATTCTCAAATGCTATCTTCTGTCACTTTTTCTTTGTTTGGCTTTTTTGAATGGAGCAAGTAGGGTCAGTGCTCCATTCAGCTTTTATGAATACTGTATCAGATTAACTGCTAATGATTCTCAGTGTTGCATGCCATATTGTTTGTGCATAGTGGTAGCATTGGAGAGTATGGGTAAGTGTAACCTAAGACTATATTCATAATACAGCAGGTAATGCATGATCTGAGATAAGCCATCCTGAAATTTTTCCATGTGACTACAAAAATAATTGGATTTCTCCTTCTTTGGGTACATTTTTCTGTCAGGTCAGTGCTGGAGAGCTCATTTAAGCTATCAGAGAAAAGGCAGATGTTTAAAGAGGAGTCACTTGTTTAAAAGGAAAGATGTTTGGAATTGTCACAGCACCATGACCCTTACGTGTTCTCTTCCCTCTAATGGGATGTGCTAAATGTGCAAACAACAGTAACGTTTGCCCAAACCTGCTGAGAGAAACAGTGAACTAAGTGTTAGAAAAGCCAAAGAGGGACATTAATTCTGCATTGTTTGAAGCCATCACAGTGTCAAAGTTAGAATCAGGACTCACAATTTGTCAGACCACTCTGTTTATTAGCGCAGCGCTCCGCCAATAACATTCAGAATATGTGAGTGGCCATGCAAGGCCAAAACAGTCTTATTTATACAGATAAAAGAGCGGGAATCAGACAAAAGAACCAAGAAAGCAAAACTGTAAAATTCACCTGGGGCACAGCATGCATATCCTACTTCCTTACTAACTCTTTATGGATCTGAGGCTAATACTTCACCAATTGCCCTTAAATGGTGCAATTGTTCTATGTGAATGTCTGTATTCCTGACACCTGGATTGCAGCATTCCAACAGTTTTTCTTAAAGGTACAGACAGCATTTCTTTAATCCTTTCTATTTTCACAATATAATTCATTCTACTTTCACAATCCCTCCTTTTGGTCAAGCGCACGCCATGACCAACAATTACTGGGTTCCACAAATTAACCGTTTCTTATCTTTTTGTTCATCAGTGATATTCAAAATCATTATATTAGCACTCTGTTTTGGGGCAGCCATCTGGGTGACACAATTCTGGATACAACAGATTAACTGAAAGCATACAAAAATCACTAAGATTTCAAACAGGATAGTTAGGGCTCCCTGAAACAACCAGTTTCCTATGCCAGAGAAATTGAACAGGTTACTTAGCCACTTCCATAAAGAACTCAGCTCTTCATGAGGAAGATATGCGATTTGTTCTAAGTGGCTATAGCGATCTATTACCTTATTGGTATTGTGTAAACATACAACATTGTTTTCCAGTGAGAGCACAGGTCCCTCCTTTGGCCGTGAGCACTATGTCCAATGCCTGACGGTTCTGGAGGGCCACCTGTCCGATCGCCTCTGTTTCCTTGGCCAGGGCTCTTAAACTTTCTCTGGTTTTATTTGCCATTATTTAACTACTTAGGAGCCTTTTTGCCTGGTGTATTGCTCCCCCAAGTGGGGTAAAGGAACTGCCAATAGCCTCTTCCCAGGTGTCATTACTGTTCCATATTGTGTTAAACAGACAAGGTCCTCCAGTGAGGTCTGGGTAATTGAGTGGGATAGCCAGGACAGGAACACCAGTTTGAGAGTGGGCTGGGATGTGGCTGCAGACCCAGCATTTAGAAATAATAAGGGTCTGAGCTATCCACACTTGCTGCTGGATAAAAGAATTGTCATTGTGTGCACCCCAGACCTTAAGATACCAGCAGCCGAGGAACAGGCGCTACCAGAGCTGCATGTTGGAGGCAAGGCCCTTCTGGTTCTGACAACCTCAACTGAGGGAACTGCACTCACAGTTTTAAGTCCACCAGGCAGCAGGCGCTCGGCTCACTACTGCTTCTTCTTGGGCCTTGCTTTATGTAGTCATCTGCTTCTGGCAACCCTTACGAGAGCGTAGATTGTAAGGTATTGCAGGCTGTTCCTCTACGTCTTCTTCTGGAGTCAAAAAAATTGACTCTGCGTGGTCCTGAGGTGGTGGTTGGTTCACTGGGGTCTGTGCATTCTTACACTGCGAAGCATGTATCCACTCTGAGATGCCAGACAGTTTAACAGCCGTCCCTTGACTCTGGCTGTAACAATGGCCTTCACACCTTATCTTTTCCTGATGCATACATTCCTCATTCACACAAATAGATTTGCGAATACAAACAGTACTATTTTATATTGAACAAAAAAAACATTGCAAATTAAACCTTGCTAAGTTTTACAATTGATAACTAAGACAATTTACATTGAGACCCAGGCCTTCAATGTTTCTCTAATTTACTTAACACAGACACAATAGAGAATCCTGTCTCTTACTACCTAAATCTTAAAACAAAGAGTTAGAGAGGGCCCAATTTGTAATGCATATGGGAAAACAGAATCCTATAGTCCCAGGGGGTCATTTCTTTCTGCTATTTAAAAATAGTGACTAGCAGGATGAAATCAAATTATACTTTAATTCTTATGGGATATTATAAAATCCTGCTCCTACATATCCCCCTTTTGACACTAAGATTATTAATCGCCAGTGTCACTTCTTATTTAGTCCACGTAATAGAAAATACTGGGAGGTGATTTGGGCCTGTGGCTTTAGCTTTACATACATTTATTTTATCCACCAGCACATTTTAAACATTTCAATTAAACACATACAATGTAAAACCAAAAACAATTAGGGTAGTAATATTAGTATGCCAGTAGTTGTGGGAGACCATCCAGAAAATGTTATACCAATGGTAAGCTGTTATGCTTTTATGCAGTGGCAATTTTTAACATGTCCCCATTTGCGTGTATAATATGAATAGTTCAGTTTTCCACATTTTTGTTTTTATTTTTTTAGGAGCCATGTTACCTTTTTACCTTTTAACAGATGATTGGTAACTGTTTGCCATTTAATGCCAAGGTTGATAGAGAACTCAGCTAAATCAGTGCTTACAGTAAGCGGAGACTCTTTTGTTGTTGTTGTTGTGGCAAATAGTAAATGTGATTATTGGTAAACACAGTACTTACATTACATTTACATTTGTCTTCTGGTGGGTTGCTAGCACTTTTTAAACACTTTTCCCCAAGAATTAACACATACACATAGTCCATTATACAGTACTTTGGATTATCTGAAAGACAAAAAGAACAGTTTTCTACCCCTTTTGGGGTGGCATTGATTATTGCTTAAATATTTCATTCTTTTACAAATAACCTTCCTGACTGCAGGCAAAACAGAGGAATTACCCCCATATTTTCCTGTGTTTTTTTTTTTTTTTTTTTTTTTAATAGGCAGGCCAGGTTTTAATGGCTTCTACATTTTAAGGGTTATGCAAGAATTATTTCACTGTTTAGTTATTAAATTCATGAGGTGGTGTACCTCAAGTTTTGCCTCTTATATAGCAGACCAAGTTTGTAATGTTTTCCCTGCTGTGTTAAGCTTTAAGTTTATTCACAGGTAATAGCTGAGAAGCATCATTACCATATTACTTTAAAGGATTTTTCCAAAAATCATACACACTACAAGTTGTTACAGGGGTACTCACTAACATTAAAGTTATTTTAATGTTTAATATTAACAGTAACATTAGCATCAAATTTATTAAAGGTATCTTGTTATACCATGCCTTTTATGTAGGCAGTTTGTTTGCTGACCAGGTATGTTCTTTATTTGCAGCTTCGTTTGTGCTGGCAGTTTTCACCTTTTTTTTATCAGTTAGGTAATTTGCATCAACACAGGCTAGGCTTTTGGATTCAAAGCCATCAGCAGAGCTCAGAGACTCTGTTTTAACACACAGGGATTTGAAAAAGAAAACACAGCCTATTGCGGCTCTTTTTTGGAGCCCTAATAGGATTTTAATTCAGCAGCATGTTTCATTTGCATTTTTTTTTTTACATCCCTTTCTACAATATACGCTGCACATGTCCTACGGAAAATGCACATTCTTTCTATACTATAACTTTTCAAAAACATTAGCCATATTAATTTTTACATAAGGTATAACTTTGTTTTGTTTTTTTTCAGAGTTTTCATGTACTTTTATTAAAGTGACAGTCTGATTACACATAGTCATTTTAAGGCTCAGTGTTTTTAACATTGCTTCTTTTTGTTTTGTGCACCTCACCTCTGCTGTTGCTTCAGAGGGTCACTGTTAACTTCTTATTCTGTCATTACAGCTCTTATCTGCTATTGTTACAAAAAACAAACCAAACAAACAAAAAGACTCCAGAATCTCTACCTATTCTCCTGATTCTGACTGCCCTATTGCAGCCATGACTTGGTCTTCATTTAAAAACATTTTAATTTTTGTAAAGAATCAAGTTACCCCTTAAGGGTTAAATGCTAAATCCCAAAGCCAAATAACACTAATTACCTGTGTCTTGCAAAAAGGTCTGTCAGTTTTGCAACTTTGAATCAAAGAGTCAAATGAATTTTTAGTGGCATTAAAAACAAAAACAAAATCAATTTATCTTACACCTACAAAACAGTAGTTTTACAAACCAGATGTGTTGGTTTAGATTCTTAGAACTTTACATACACAGACAAATGGATACATACACATTTTCTTTTCCTTAACATTTTTTTTTACACTGCTTTGTTTTTGCATAGCTGTATATATATAAGGATTATTTACAGGCACTCTTTTGGAAAAGGGCCCATTTTCCCTTCAGAATGTCTGCAAAGAAACCAAGAATTCTCTCTCTTTAACATGGTCCTTTTTAACATTTTCCACAAAGTTTAACTGCTTAATTCTCTCCAGCCTCTATAGTTAACTTTTCACTCTCTTTTCTTAAAGCACTTGTTTATGTTCCAAAATGACACCTTTATCACCTTAGATTTCACCCTTTTAAGTATTGTTCCAGGGGTTCATGCCTGCACTTACTACTTTTTTTTTACTCCTGACACTATTCCCTTAGGGCTTTCAACCTGTTTCTTTTCTGTTGCTTGCCTGCTTGTCTGGGCCCGATCCTGCTTTTTTCAATGAACCGTTTGTGAATGATATTGTGGTTATTTCACAATTTTGAAAGAAATGTTCAAGGAAAGGGACCAGAAAGGGTGGGGGCTAGTTGAGGAGCCCCCCCCCGCCCCCAACCTTGCTGAATTGGTAGTGGGACACTATAAAGAATCAGTTTCTGAGGCAGACAACAAAGGGGAACAGAACAAGGGACTTTTTGTCCTTTTTACAATGAGATGGGAGTATGAAGGGGTTTGGATCGATCCGGGGTTTGGAGAACGGGGTAAAGGGGAGCGCTCGGTCTAGTGGTGGGAGAGGAGGCTTTTAATAAAGCTTTTAACTTATTATTTGAATAAGTGAGAGAGGCCAGTTTTGATTTTGTCCACCTATGATTTGCCTCTTCCCACCACTGCATGAAACAATTAACCTCTCCTTTAGCCAATTTAGTTTTAGGTTGGCCGAGTTTGTCCTTTAAGACATCCACTCAGTCTTTGTTCCAAGATTTTAATAGTGGCCACTGAGTTTTGGGATCCTCCTGAGTTAGCCTAGACCATTTTCCCAGAAATTTACAGGAGTCTGGACCCTTTTTACAGGAGTCTGGACCCATCCTAAATACATAAAATGAGCCGGCGTTCATTTAGGGAACTGTCCCGACTTAGACGTCTGGTTACCAGTACAGGAGGACTTTCACACACCAATCACACAAGAAGGAAATTCAGGTTCGTCAGAGCGATGCCTGCTGCAACACACAAAAGGAGCCCACAGGCTACTGCCTCAATTGCCCTTGCTTTCACACTAAGGGTTTTACCCAAGGTGTGGTGCGGCTGCAATTGTGCAGATTTCACTCACTCAGACCGCAGGGACAGGAACCCCTTGGTCGGCCGATCCCCAGACAGAGACGGCACCCAGACTCAAACACTCCACAAGAGGACAGATAGACACAGAGACAGGACAGTCCTCAGTCCGGACAAAACACAGAAATAATTACCTGACCAGATTCCTGATGTCAGATCCCGGGATCCCTACCAGAACAGAGTGGGAACCAACAGGTTCGATGGCGTAGACCTCACTGTGGCTGTGCGCCTTTCCGCTCTAGTGGGGGACCGCTTGGGCCAAATGCCCAGGTGCCGGCTGCCACGGTCATCCCACAAAAACAGTCAGGAATCACACAGCCCCAGTGAAGACGGTTGCCATCTCGGTGGAACCTCCAAATTGTCAAAGTTAGAATCAGGACTCACAATTTGTCAGACCACTCTGTTTATTAGCGCAGCGCTCCGCCAATAACATTCAGAATATGTGAGTGGCCATGCAAGGCCAAAACAGTCTTATTTATACAGATAAAAGAGCGGGAATCAGACAAAAGAACCAAGAAAGCAAAACTGTAAAATTCACCTGGGGCACAGCATGCATATCCTACTTCCTTACTAACTCTTTATGGATCTGAGGCTAATACTTCACCAATTGCCCTTAAATGGTGCAATTGTTCTATGTGAATGTCTGTATTCCTGACACCTGGATTGCAGCATTCCAACAGTTTTTCTTAAAGGTACAGACAGCATTTCTTTAATCCTTTCTATTTTCACAATATAATTCATTCTACTTTCACAACAGGAAGGCTGCTATATATGGACAATGTTCATTCTGAAGCACGTTTTGAATTGGTAACTGTTTGAAACCACTGAAGTGTGATCATGAGTCCCATATGTGTGACATCGGCTATTATGAGAAATTCCAGATTTCACTTGGGTTTTGATGGGAATTTGTTTCCTTTTAAAGGGAATTTTGAAAGTATTAGTTTGCTTAAGAATCAGATCACTCTTGAGTGAAAATGATCCTGTTTTTGAGCAAAAGCCCATGATACTTTGTGGTTATGTTGTAAGATTGGACCAGTTATCCTGTATGACCTATGTGGGTAGCTGTAGTCTGTCTTGCACAAACTATGAGCATATCACGCATTTCTGTGAAGTTGGCAAGCATGGTCCTGTGTTGAATAGAGTTTCAGTGCCCTGTAGTGAAAGATGCACAGCTCAGCTTAGATTGTCTTCCTTAATATATTTTACTTAAATATTGATGATATTTGATCTGCTGCATGTTTGTTGCTTCCCTGAGTGTGCAGTCTTTCATCCACTCTGCAGTTACTGCTGCAGTCGCATTAGCCATGATTTGTATAAAAGGGAGAATGGCTTTTCCGCATTGTAGTACTCTGGGTCCAGTTGTCTCCCTATGAAAAGGAGTAAGAGAATGGGAGATGTCCTGTAGAATATTAACCTCTTTTCCATCCCCACAGTGCAACTCGTTCTGAGCATAGAATTGTTCTTTTCTCGTCTTACCCAGGTGTCCTCGTGGGGTGGCTACGTGTTTCTGATTAATCTGATCCCCCTGCATGTCCTTGTGCTGATGCTGACAGGACGCTTCTCCCACAGGATCTATGTAGCCTACTGCACAGTGTACTGCTTAGGAACCATCTTGTCTATGCAGATTTCCTTTGTTGGATTCCAGGTAAGGGAAGCAAATGGAACAATGAGATGGAGTATGGTCTAGAGGTTAGAGCAGGGGAACTACAGGTTGGTGTTTGAGTTTTTTGTTCCTGGCTCTGCCACTAACTTACTGTGTAACCTTAGGGGAGATGCTTCACCTCTCTGTCCCTCAGTTCATCTGTAACAGAGAGATAAGACTGAATTTCCTCCCAGAAGTGTGCAGGGCTTCATGAACTTTGGTAAAGCTCTTTGCATTGTTCCTCACAGGACTGCAGACTGTTCTCAGTGCTAGCAAATATCCTGACCTGCTGTGTTTTGGATATTTTAAGTTGTTATAAAATCCATTATTATAAAATAGCTGTAAGTTCCAAATCACTTGGGTTTGCCTGTTCTTAAAACCACTTGGTTTTCACGGACTTGCTCAATACCATTGTGATTAAGGTCATTGTTTCTTATTACGGGTTATACTAGTCCTAGTGCTAATTATGGAAGGTAGCCATACTGACTTTCTGGGGCCTTTGGCAAGTCACTTAACTTCGCTGTGCCTCTGTTTCCAGCTCTGAAATGGGGAGAATGCTGCTTTACAGCTTCTGTAAAATGTTACAGGAGACTTTATCTGAGCCAGTGCCATAAGCTAAATGTTACGGTATCGGTTCAGGTCTGCATCTTTGTTTTAACAAGTTCTTGGGGAGAGAGTTGTCATAAACAGATAAGAAAAGTTAATAGCACAGAAGTACTTTATATCTCTTTGACTGTAAAGGGTTAACAAGTTCAGTAAGCCTGGCTGTCACCTGACCAGAGGACCAATCAGAGGACAGGATACTTTCAAATCTTGAGAGAGGGAAGTTTTTGTGTGTGCTGTTAGGTTTTGGTGGTTGTTCACTCTGGGGGCTCAGAGGGAGCAGGTGTGCAACCAGGTTTCTCTCCAATCTCTCCAATACAGGCTCTTATAAGTTCAGACTAGTGAGTACTAGGTAGATAAAGCGAGTTAGGCTTATGGTTGTTTTCTTTATTTGCAAATGTGTATTTGGTTGGAAGAAATTCAAATGTGTATTTGGCTGAAAGGATTTTAATTTGTACTTGTATACTTAGGCTGGGAGGGTATTTCCAGTGTCTATAGCTGAAAGACCCTGTAACATATTCCATTTTAAATTCACAAAGCTAATTTTTACTGTTTTTCTCTCTTTAATTAAAAGCTTTTCTTGTTTAAGAACCTAACTGTTTTTTTATTCTGGTGAGACCCCAGGGGACTGGGTCTGGATTCACCAGGGAATTGGTGGGGAGAAAGGAGGGAAGAGGGGGAGAGAGGCTGATTTCTCTCTGTGCCAGGATTACTTTCTCTCAGGAAGACTCTGGGAGGGGAAGAGAGAAGGAGGGGGGAAGGTGTATTTTCCTCTCTGTTTCAGGATTCAAGGGGTTTGAATCACAGTGGTCTTCCAGGGTAACCCAGGGAGGGGGAATCTGGGAGAGGCAATGGTGAGGGAAAGGGTTTACTTTCCTTGTGTTGAGATCCAGAGGGTCTGGGTCTTGGGGGTCCCTGGGCAAGGTTTTGGGGGGACCAGAGTGTACCGGGAACTGGAATTCCTGGTTGGTGGCAGCGCTACAGGTTCTAAGCTGGTAATTAAGCTTAGAGGAATTCATGCTGGTACCCCATCTTTTTGGACGCTAAGGTTCAGAGTGGGGATTATACCATGACAAGAGTATATGGAAAAAGGGATTGGTGTGATCAGGGCTCTTGTGGCTCCTGGATTTAATTTTCCTTATGGCTTCCTAAGAGCTTTAATTTGTTTAAGAAAGTGACTCCTCCTGGCATCCTCTGCAGAGAGGGGAAGGCTTCATGTGACTCAGTGAGAATGTTGCTGGAAAGCACGTTGAAATGTTGCTGTTGTCATTCTCCTCCGCATCTGATCCCATCTTTCTCCTCACAGCCTGTCCTGTCATCTGAGCACATGGCTGCCTTGGGGGTCTTTGGCTTGTGTCAGATCCATGCCTTTGTGGATTATCTGCGCAGCAAGCTGAACCCCCAGCAATTTGAAATTCTCTTCAGAAGCGTGATCTCTCTGGTTGGATTTGTTCTTCTCACGATAGGAGCTGTGCTGATGCTGACAGGTAGATTGAGATACGTGACAAAAGCTGTGCTTGTGGTGGTGATGGAACACATTAATTTTCTGCTTCACTGGTATTGCTTTGAAAAGTGGCCTAATGGTTAATTTCAATTCATTCCTTTAATGAAACAGGAAAGAACCCTTATCTTGGCTGGAAAATTCTACTAGCTTTTGTATCAAATTCTGCATGCAAAGTGTAGCTCTACTCTGAAATGTAGAAATAGCTCCTTCTTCCTCAAACCTGATCCACAAAGCTAGCACAACTCCGGGAGCTGGAGCTGGGCTATATTCTGGTTCATGCATCATCAACAGAAAGTTAACTAATCTCCAGCGGTAGAGTCTGTGTGGTTGATGATAGAGTTAGAAAGGACTCTCAGATCCCACACTGAGTTTGCTGAGCTTGACTTGGAATCTGAACAGATTTGATATGGAGTAAAGGAGAGACTATTAAAAAGGGCACAGTGGAGCTCCATGCTGAGAGTGCCTTTCAGAGGAGAGCTGCACTTTACAGCTATTTTAAAACCTAGCACTGGAGGAGTAATACATTCAGTATATTAGTAGTGTTGCATGTGATCAATATTTGTGAGATAAAGTTACAGCTCTATATATTCCTCCTCTGTAAAGTACTTTTTGATGCAAACTGACTCGTGACTCCAGTACATAAATGTGGATTTCTCTCCTCTCTGCCAGGGAAAATCTCGCCTTGGACTGGCCGTTTCTACTCTCTGCTGGATCCTTCGTATGCTAAGAATAACATTCCCATCATTGCTTCAGTCTCTGAGCACCAGCCCACCACTTGGTCCTCCTATTACTTTGACCTGCAGCTTCTTGTTTTCATGTTCCCAGGTGAGTTCAGTGCATTTATTTATGGAATATGCTCAAACCAGTCATCTTCAGATGAGGAAAAAAATTGCGGCAGAAATTCTAATGACAGGATCCTGCCCACATCAATTGGGCGAAAGACCCAGAATGGATGAATTTTATACCAAAAGCCAAAAACCTTGTCCTACAGAAGATCAGTAGGTGCCTTGCAATGTACACCTGGTTAGGACTATATTTTAGGGCCATTTAAAAGCTTTAGCTACTGCACCATGGAGCTGCCCCAGACTTAGCATTGTCAGCTATGTGGTTCATAGTACATCCACTCTGACACCTGCGCTTTTACTTCTGGAAACATTTCAGGGTGTTGACCTTTTGACCTGGCCTATGTGGCTTGGGTCCCAACTGCCAAGAAAGTGCGTTGTCTAGCAGACAGAACACAGGAATGGGAGTTAGGACTTCTGGGTTCTGTTGCCATCTCTGCTGCTGTGTGACCCTGAGCAAGTCATTCCATTCTCTGTAAAATGGGATGATAATGATTAACTGCCTTGTTAAATACTTTGAGATTTATGGGTGGAAAGCTATAGACACAATAAGCTCTGGGTATTATTACCACTGGAGTGACGGCCTATCCCCACTATGAACTGTTGTCACTGCTGAGGTTACCCCAGGGGCCTTTGCCCTCAGTCTTTAGACTTGAGCATTTGGGGTTAATTGGCGCTAATATTTTGAATTACACCCAGATATGAATAAGAAGGCAGTGCAGTCTGGATAGCATTGGTTAGTGAGGGTACTACAGCCTAGTATGCTTCATACACAAAAACCCACTAAATCAGCAGAAACATTCATTACTGTGCCAATAAAATGTCCTGCTCATTGTGTCTTAATGCTGTAGCACACCGCAAGCTCATGGGTCTCCTTGTTATACACAGTAAGCCCAGCATTTGCTCGGTCTTCTAACCCTCATCCCCCTGCTGACAGACTAATTCATCGCAAGACAGCCTTACAATACCTGACCAGCACTGCCCTATCCCTGGTGTTAATGCATTGTAGCCTTGCATTCCCCTTGGACAGCCTAATGCTGCATGTAGCTGATTTCATTGTTGGCATCAGGTGATACATTCTAAAATCAGGTGATTCATGACATTCTGCTTTGGTCCTGCACTTGTTTAATGCAATGCATTTTAACTCTTGGCCTGGAAGGAAATTGCCAAGCTGGCTACTGACCTGTTCTCTCCCTGTCTTACAGTTGGTCTGTATTACTGTTTCAGTAATCTGTCGGACGCCCGCATTTTTATCATCATGTACGGTGTGACCAGCATGTATTTCTCTGCAGTCATGGTGAGAGCTGCCGCGTGCTGAGGATTGAATGTGCGAAGTCACAGAATTGACTGTCCTGGGAAAGAAAAAATGGGTAGAAAGAGGAAATGGGTAAAGTGGAGAACTAGGATGGCTCCTACTCAGTCTGCTACTGACTTGCTAGTGGCCTTAGAGTAATTTCTCCTCCTTATGTCTGAACTTTCTCAATTGTCAAACAGGGCTAATGTCACTTAACCACAGAGGTGGTTGAAAATGTGATGACATTTTTTGTTTTTCAATTATACATGGTTGTGAGGTTTTGTTAAGGAATGCAGCCTAGTGAGATTTTTGAAGTGGCAATGAAATATCATTAGTCTCTCTATTACCATCGCTGTGGGTGAGTAGATTTTTGGGAGGGGTTAGTGAATGTTCTTTCTCGTTTTACACAGCTGAGTTGTAAAGCCCATCGAGTCCCCCTGGTGGTAGGCTCTGGGTTTCATTACTGAAGCTGATTGTGAGCTAGTAGTTCAGGATTTTGCTGTAGCACATTGTGCCCAAAGTGAGAGTTGACTTCTGTGCATGGAAGCATACGTTAATTCTTGGTTAGAGTACAACACTTTTAGAGGTTCTAGAAGTGATATTAAATTAAGATCCCTCCTGCACATGGCTGGTGGCCATCACAGAGAAATCCAAAGACCCCATGGAACTAGACCCAAGGGGTAACACCAGTGTGTTCACCATAATGACTGCCCACCAGAAAACAGTCTTATGTCCTAGGCTGGGATGGTTATTGTGAAGTATAGAATGGCTGTTTGCCTGTATAGTCACTGCATCGGTTGGGAGGAGTTATATGCACCTACAGTCTGTATTTCATTTCTGTGCTCACTGTGCATTTTGCTAGGAGCTCATCATTTTGTGTCCTGCTGTCTTCAACAGGTGCGTCTCATGCTGGTTCTGGCCCCAGTTATGTGCATTCTGTCCGGCATTGGGGTTTCTCAGGTGCTCTCCACTTACATGAAGAACCTGGATATCAGCCGACCAGACAAGAAAACCAAAAAGCAACAGGACTCTACCTACCCTATTAAAAACGAAGTAGGTTTTTGTGCATGATTATAATCCAAGCTTCAAGGGGAAGCCATGTGGGGACTGATCTGGGGGAAGTGCCCCAAACCTCTATGGGGGAATGTAATTAAAGGAGGTGGGGGAAGGAGATTGTTGGGGAGTGACAATCGAATGGTCTCTAGCCCTCCTCTTGAGTAGCGCAGAGAGGTTCAGTGGGAGAGTCTCTTGTCTAAGGATACACCAATCAGCTCTTGAGATCCCTGCACTTGGGTTGAGCACAGCTCTGTGATATGAGGTTGAGTTCTCTTTCAAAATGTGGGAACCTTCTGATGTGCTTTTGATACTGTCTGTTGCTTCCCTAGGTTGCCAGTGGCATGATCCTGGTCATGGCTTTCTTCTTGATCACCTATACTTTTCATTCGACTTGGGTAACCAGTGAGGCCTACTCCTCCCCCTCCATAGTGTTATCTGCTCGTGGGGGGGATGGCAGTAGGATCATCTTTGATGACTTCAGAGAGGCGTATTACTGGCTGCGTCACAATACGCCAGAGGTAAACTGCCGCAGGGGCTCTGCGCGTACAAAGTGATCTTAGGGCTTGGTTTCAGGTGGAGCAGGGAGACTTGAATCCTGACAGGATCTAGGCCTATTGCATCTTCTGTAACTGGGGAGACAATGGCAACAATTTGGGCTAAAATGCCACAATATTTGGTTAAATTACATTTATTCCTAGTAAGGCTCAAAGAGGAGGCACTGATCAGGTTGATTATTTAAATGCGCTAAATCAAAACTGCAAACAGAATTAAATCTGTTTCTGATGAGCAGGGTTTTATGTTTATTTTCTCTACAGCTGTACCTGTCCACAGTGCACAACTGGGAATCTGGACTCCTGGGTTCTAATTCCCCATGGCGTGTGATGGTGGAAGGTCACTTATCCAATATGTGCCTCAACTATTCCATCCGTAAAATGGAGATAATGGTTGCATAGCTCCCTTCTAAGAGAGTGAAGAGGCCTAAATAATTAATTATTGTTTGTAAAGGGCTCTGATAGCCTGGTATGAAAGGCACTACACGAGTGAATATTATTACACTGAGGGTACGCATGATGTTACATTTTTAACCCATCCCTAGCTGCCTGGCAGGGACCACAAGACCCTATTTGCAAGGTACTAATATTCAGCACGATGGCATCCCACACTAATGGAAAACTGGGGAAATGTAAGTTAGACTCTAAAAGCAGCTATCTGGAGAGGAAGGACCCTGATGGAATAACCTCCATCACTTGCAGAATGACTTGCTTTTACACTGTTAAGTTCTTGGGGAAGTGAAGGTTCTTTGCCATACTGTCTGTTGCACATCAGCTGGTTTGTTTTCTGTAGAGTTGCTGTACTGTTCACGAGCGCTGGGCTGCTGGCCTAGACTTGTGGGAAGCAAACAGCTTTGACACATTTCTTTCGTTTGTGAGAGGTTATGAAAGTGTAGGTCAGTCGTTGCTCTAACTAACTTTACCATTATGTCCCTTTGGACTGGCACTGGGGAGTACAGCTCACCTCTGCAGAGGGATTTGCCTATGAGGATGAACCTCAGAGTTCCGAACTCCTTGGGAATGGAGGTTGTTCATATCTCTGAAATGTTCATAACTCTGAACAAAACGTTATGGTTGTTCTTTCAAAAGTTTACAGCAGAGCATTGACTTAATACAGCTTCAAAACTTTACTGTGCAGAAGAAAAATGCTGCTTTTAACCATCTTAATGTAAATGAAACAAGGACAGAAACCGTTTCCTTACGTTGTCAAATCTTTTTTTAAAACTTTCCCTTTATGTTTTTAGTAGTTTAACACAGTACTGTACTATATTTGCTTCCCCCCTGCCCTCTCTACTGCTGCATGATTGCATGTTTTTGGTTCCACCTGGGGTTTGTAGTTGACTGGTCAATTCATGATTGTGGTGTTCTTACCTCTGAGATTCTACTGCATCTCTCTCTCCTGGCCTCCTGAGACCCAGTGTGTCATTTTAAATTTAAAACTGTCCAGTGCAGTGGGTAGTTCTGTCACATGTAACATAGGTTCAGACATGCATCTGACATGCATCTGAGGAAGTGGGTATTCACCCACGAAAGCTCATGCTCCAAAACGTCTGTTAGTCTATAAGGTGCCACAGGATTCTTTGCTGCTTTTATAGGTTCAGAAATTACCTCAGTCCCTGGGTCTCTGGAGCAATTGGTTTTATTGCAAGACTGTCAGTCTCCAGAAGGTAACATATTAGTGACTCACTCTACAACTAATGCATGGAGCAGTTCCTGTGTTGGACCTATGTAGTCATGGAAATCAGCCGTTTTAGATGGTTGCAGCATAAGGCAGTTTGACCCTGCCTGTGGAGTCTAGAACAAACTGCATCACAACTCCACATTCTAGCGTTATAGTCTGGGTCTTTGCACAGCTGTAACACACTCTAACGTGGTTGTAATACACCTTAGTTCAGTCTGTGAACAAGAATGCTGTCCACTGACATGGTCAGTTTGGCTGTGTAGATATGCCTTTGGCCGCAGATTTCAGACTCAAAGGAAGAGACAAAATGGCAAGGTGGAGGTTCCTCTGGATACATCTTGAGCTAGAGGTGATCTGTATGTTGAAATGGTTGCAGGAAATATTGGCAGGCACAGCATCTTTGAGCCTCTTCTCCATTTTAACCAAGCCTTTCTCAGCAGCTTTCTATGAATTCCCTGTTGCAGACTTCCCCTCTGCGTATTTTGTAGCTAGGAAATGAGACAGCAGACGGTTCTTTTCCAGATGTTTTTATTTGCAGAGGTGGCCCATTTTTCTGCAGAGCTCAGCTGTTTGAGCAAGCTTTTAACGCCTTCTCCTTCCCCCCCCCCCCTGCTTTGTCTCTGAACCTTTGGTATATGTGGCTCTGTGGCTGCCCAACTTTTTTCCATCAAAAACTAGTTTAACTTCAGTGAACGCTCTAGTGTCCTATAATGTTTATTCCTAAGTGACCCTAGAGCCAAAGGACTCTGGGAACCTGACACAAATGTTTAAGCTTCTCAGGGCAGATCACTCAGGCCTGGGACTGAAGTGTGTTGTAGTGGGAATAGGACCGCGGCCTTTCTGAATGTTGGTTGAAAGCAGGTGACTAATTGGTTCTTTTCTATTTGAATGCAGGATGCAAAGGTCATGTCCTGGTGGGACTATGGGTATCAGATAACAGCCATGGCAAATCGGACCATTCTTGTAGACAACAACACCTGGAATAACACACACATCTCCCGTGTTGGTCAGGTAGGTGCAGTGACTCCTTGAATGCAAGACTCTCTTCTTAGTGTATCAGAAAAACCTCCATGGATGAAGATTAATTCTTTTTGGGACCTTCAGTGCAGGACCTAGCTCTCATTTGAGTGTCTGTGCTCTTATTTAATGATGGAGACGATTCCATGATGCAGCTTGTACTCCCATGTGATGGGGTTACTGTGCGTTTCATGGCTATTACTTGACTCTGGCTTTGTTTTTCTCCAAGGCAATGGCATCCACTGAAGAGAAGGCCTATGAGATTATGAGGGAGCTGGATGTCAGTTATGTGTTGGTAATATTTGGAGGCCTCACTGGATATTCCTCAGATGGTAACATATGTCACTCTGAAACCCTTTTCTTACAGCTCTGCAGTGCAAACTTCTGCGTGCTAACTCATCCCTCTAGCCCAATTGCCCACACTCCCTTCTTGCATGAATAACCCTTATTTCTGTGCTGTGATGCTCCCATCTCCTGCCTGCACAATGCACAGTAACAGCTGCTGCACCGTGTGAGCGCTGAAGAGCTGGCTGGAGCTATTGCAGTGCTGAGTATACTCTGCACAAAAAGCAGGGGAAGCACAGACCTGGCCCCTGGTTATTCTTAAATTGGAAGGGTTTATTATTGATATTGTTTTTATTCTAATGTAAATTAATCCCAACACACAGACTAGAATGGACAGGTAGGCTGGAGGTTCTGCTGGGCTTCTAGGCTGGATAATCAGTGTAGGGGTGGCCGGAATGCTGGTGAAAGCCTGGATTTGTTTGTACAGTACTGTGTGATCAAAGGCTGTCTAGAGGGCTTGCTAATCGAATTGGATGGTATCTTCTGAGCCTTCAGGCTGGCTATTAGAGAAACACAAAACCAGGAACAAGAAAAATCCTGCAATTCAATTGTAAGTACCCTTTGGAACTTACGGTAGTGCGTTATGCAGCAATTTCACAAAGAGTTTGTTACTGAGAGACTTATTACAGAGGTAGTGATTAAGTGCCTCATGATCACTGATGTGGTGGGCATGTTTGAGGGAAGGATGCAGTTTGGGTAGCAGGTGGAGCATGTGTTCCTGGGCAAAGTCACTTACACTCTCCGCCTTCATTTCCCTATCAGTAAACTGGAAATAATTCCCTACCTCCCGGTGGATACTGAGGTTTAATGAGCTCATGTTTACACTTGAGAAGAACTTAGATGACATCTTTTACCTATTTGATCACTAAGGCCCTAGCCTGTACGATTAGGGGAGATTAGAGTTCAAAGCAGCTTTATCTACCTTCAGCTTTGTTCACTCAGATCCACGGATACAGTTTCAGCCTGAAGTGAGGCTCTCCAGGAGGTCCAGCTGCTACTGACGTTTCTGAATGTAGGGATTGAGGGCACCTGCCTTTCAGCTTTGTGCCTGCAGATGGGCGTTTGTCTCAGTAACCACATGCCCTGTGTGTGGTCCTTAACATGGGTCACAGGTGGAGGCCTGAAGTCTGAAAGATGACCCTGCTGAGTTCCATGCTTAGCTGCTTTGACTGCTTGCTTGAAGTATGCATGATGCATTAAATACTTTGACCTCTCTCTCATACCTCCTTTAGATATAAACAAGTTTCTGTGGATGGTGCGAATTGGCGGAAGCACAGACACCGGGAAGCACATAAAGGAGCACGATTACTACACGCCAACAGGAGAGTTCCGTGTGGATAGGGAAGGTTCCCCTGTGTTGCTCAACTGCCTTATGTACAAGATGTGCTACTACCGCTTCGGGCAGGTCTACACAGAAGCCAGTATGTAGTAATGGTCCTTATATTGGGATTGCAGGAGAGCATCAGAAATACTGTCTAGGTGTTAGAGCAGGGAACATGGGTACCCAGATACTCAGGTTCTGTTCCCAACTCTGATGCAGACTTGCTGTGTGAACTTGAGCAAGTCCTTCCATTTTCTGTCTCTACTCTGTAAATGAAGAGGTTGTTGCCCTACCTCCTGAGGGTGAGGAAAGAGGGCTTCTGTTGGCAGGGCTGTCATTCCAGCACCGCACACCAGTGCAAAGTTCTGTTTTGGAATACAAAATGCATTGCCGGGCTCTGGGCTTTCTTTGAAGGCATTGGCAGCTCCAAGCCTGCCGTGCTGATGTTGGCACATGACTGCCTTTCATGAGAACATCTTGATACCTGACACCAAAAAGTTAAGGATGCATTTGGAAAGGAATGCAAAAAATAACATCTCCCACTTACCTTGTTTCCCTGCTCTGGCTTGCCCCAACGAGGCTTGTACTGCAGCCCTTTAGAACATAAAGAGATGAAAATCCGACTTTAAATAGGGGGCACAGACTGTTAGAACTCACAGTATGCTGTACATTCAGAATGGAGTCATCTGGGAAAAGAAGAGCCTGACCTGCTCCATGTTTTGAATGCATTGTCTGCCCACTGGGTTTTGAGAGGCCTTGGGAAAGAATTTTCATTTGGATTGGAAGGATCTGTATTATTTCTGCCAGAAATGTGGACTCTGAAGCTGTTGGTCATTTTTCCCCATCCCTTCTTTCTAGAGCGCCCCCCAGGTTATGACAGAGTGAGAAACGCTGAGATTGGAAACAAAGACTTTGAACTCGATGTGCTGGAGGAGGCATATACCACAGAGCACTGGCTAGTCCGAATATACAAAGTAAGCAGGCAGCAGGTGCTATCGTCCCTCTACAGGGGAGCAGGGGAAAACTGGGAACGGTCTGGGTATCTGGGGTTTGCCTGTGCTGGGATATGACCCTGTCTGACAGCCTTTTTGGAAGTGAGACTTTGGGAATTTTTTTTTCTTTTAAACAAAGGATGGAGTCCAGCTTTCTGGGCAAGTTTAGGCTCCTGATATGAGCTACAAGTCCTGGGAAGCTGCCAGGAATGCCGTACTAATTGGACTGCTAAATTTAGAAAGGAGTTAAGCTTTAAACTTTCCTTCGAGCCTCTTTGTTTCTTTAGTTGGCACTTTCTATATTGTTATACAGGAAATGCCCCATTTTGATGAGGATTCTTGAACATTCCTTGCATGCCCAAACGAGTGTCAGAGAGGATGTATTTTGTCAGCTGTGCTGCAGCGGAATTGAGAGTGGTTGGCCACCAGATGGCCATGAAGGTGAAGCTGCATAGACTGGATCACAGATCTTATTTTTGCTATACTAAATATTCAAATAATGAATGCAGAGTGTGGCACAGGTCTTCAGTTCCCCTGTACTGGTGCCATTTGTTTGGTCTTTATATGTGACCACATCGTACCTTCCCTGAAACAGCAAATACCGGTTTTGCCCTTTCCATTAAAATACTCAAAGGCAGCATGGGTCCAGTGAGCAGGGCACAAGACTAGGAGTAAGTAGAAATGGGTTTTATTCCCACTGCTGCCACAGATTTGCTCTGCGACCTTGGACAAGTCTGTTCACCTCTCTGCATCCATTTCTCTGTCTGTAAAATGGGGTTGATGATGATAGTAAGCCAGGATGGTCAGGGCTGCAGCCGCATGCTCTGGGTGTCCCTAAACCTCCAGCTAAGAGGAAATGGGACTGGACAACAGGAGATGGGATCACTCTGAAGCAGTTGGCGTCAGCCACTGGCAGAAGACCGGATACTGGGCTAGATGGACCATTGGTCTGATCTAGAGGGGTGTTCTATGTTCTTATCGTAGTTACCAAGTGCTGTCAAAATCCACATGTGGCTCCTATCACCATGGTACCAAAGCCCTATAGAAGTACAAAGTGGTGTTCTGTTACACTGTGTGTGAAAGTGGATTATATCTGAATAGTAATATGCAGCCAGCAGTCTAAAGAATTTGGGCTGACTGTTTTATTAAACTTTAAACACTGAAATTTAAAATTATCCTGTGGCTACTTCAGCTAGGAATTGGAATCAATGGAGCGTGTATGTGGAATATAACGTTACAGACAAGTGAAATGATCCTAGAAGCAGTTGCTTCTCCCCTCACTTAGTTGGATAGCTTGTGAAAAGATAGGGAAACAGTGTAAGTGAAATGACTTGCCCTTTTGGTGTTTAAATGTGCGTGAGCCACAGACTGCCAAGTATTTATGAACAGGAGTAGAAAGAACGTAACTTTAAACGTTAAGTTGCCAATACAAAGTGGACAAATCAGTACTAATTTATGATTTCCCCTAAACATGTGCTGGGATCACTACAGTATAGTAGTTCCCTGTGTTAGTGGAATTATAGAAAGCTGCAAAGATTATTTGTGTCTTGCAGGTAAAGGACTTGGATAATCGTGGATTGTCAAGAACATAAATTTGCCTTCACCTTTAATGCAAACTGCACTGACCGAGCCTTTGCCTGTGAAGCAGAATTTTTTTATACAGTTTGTAAGTGCAGAAAGAAATTGGATTAACTGCCTGTGAAGTCCCATCCTCATGCATTCAGTCTGTATTCGATGGAATGATTTTTTATAAATATGAACTGGTTGCTAAATCAGAATATTGGCTTTACGGTGGGTTGATTAAAGGGAGAATGAAAAGAAGTGTTTCTTTTTTCCCTTCCACTGATGGTGCCAGATGCAGCAATCCAGCTGTCCACACTCCTCCTGATAAACATGAAAGGCATCTTGGCCTCTATCTATCAACACGCAGCAGTCCTTGTCCATTTAGAATTTCAGATCAAATCTAGGAAACCTCTCCTCCTACCCAAATATGCTGTAAACTTCCTTGTGGTTTCCTGTACTGGAGAGCACTGAACGTATGACCTAATATAAAATGGCAACACCTGCTCTCCTGACATATAAAACCAAGCCTCTCCCTGCCAGCCTGTATTGTTCTAGGCAGCCTCTAGCTGCCTGAGCCACCTTGTTCCAGACTTCCCTCTCTCATGCATCAGTGCCATGGTTCACTGTTAACAGCCTCTACCTGAACCCTCCAGTTTGCTTTCTCCTGGCAAGGTCACCTCATTAGCAATGGAAAAAAAATGACTGAGATGCATCACCCAAAAGGTGATTGACCTCGTACCATGTGACATTTTGATTAAAAAGCTAGAATGATATAAAATGAATATGGCACACATTAAAAATGGGTTAAAAACTGGATAACTGCTAAGTCTCCAACTGTAAATGGGGAATAGTTATCAGGTAGGTGTGTTTCCAGTAGGGTTCCCAAGGTATCTGTTCTTGGCCCTATACCATTTAGCATTTGTATCAATGACTAACAAAAACAAATAATCACTGATAAAGTTTGCAGATGATGCAAATTGATGGTAAACAATGCAGAGGACAGGTGATTGTTTGAGAGTGATTTGGTTCACTTGGTAAAGAGGGCACAAGTAAGCAATATGTATTTTGAATATGCCTAAATGGTATGCAGCTATGAATAAAGGATATCGGCCATGCTTATAGCATGGGGGAGTCTATGCTGGGAAGCAGTGACTTTGAAAAAGATTTGGGGGTCATGGTGGATAAGCTCCTACTGTGATGCTATGACCAAAAGTGCCTGCTGCCATCTGACAGATGAAGCAGGCTTGTGCACACCCTGGGCTGAGAGTTGCCTCAAAGCCAATAGATGGAGTTGGACACTAGTGTTCCAGGGACCGAGGGAGATGGTCTGAGAAGAGCATGGCCGAGAGAGGTGAAGCAGGTTAGGGTAGCTTACGTCCTGCCAGTGAAGTTTATGGTTTCCTACAAGTTCGGTCTATGAGGCAGTACAAGGTGGGCATGTCCCAAGGACTAAGCAACTAGTGACAGGTTAACCACAAACTAAAAAGAACAAACCATATCCTCTGCCCCCAAAACCAACCCCCCAGGAAAAATGTATAAACTAACATCTCCAGGTCTGCACTGTGGGACTTATGAGATGAGTGTAGTAAATGCCCAGAGGGCAGCTTAAGGTGAGGAGGCTCAGTGTGAAAGGCCTTGTCTCCTGCATCATCCAAGTTAGACCTTGGGATGGTAGTTATCTTGAAGCATGAGCTGATATTTCTTGTGCACATGTGGGTGGGTGGAATCTCCTACAGCAGGGCTTCTTAACCTTTTTCTGAACCTGCCCCCCCCACTACAAAAACTCCATGCCCCACTTATGCCACAACTACTACTTTTCTGCATATAAAAGGCAGGGCCAGCGTTAGGGGGTAGCAAGCAGCGTAATTATGCCTGCAATTGCCCCACTGTCACAGGGGGTTCCACAAAGCTAAGTTGCTCAGACTTTGGCTTCAGCCCTGGGTGGCAGGGCTCAGGCCCCAGTGAGTCTAACACCGGCTCTGCTTGATGGAACCCCCGAAACCTGCTCGTGGCCCTCCAGGGGATTGTGAACACCTGATTGAGAACTGCTGTCCTAGAGTATCTGCAGAACTCCTCCTCAGAGGATTACTGTGCCCTGTGTTCCCTTAACAGGGAACCTTGATGAAAGAACAGGAAGTTCCATGAGGAAGGGGATCCTTCGGTCCCATTGCTTCCCTATCCTGGCCAGCCCCTCCCCTTGAGTGCACCATCAGACAGGAAGCCTGTGCAATGCTGGGCTCTGTGCCAGGCATGGGAATGTGCACTCCTGCCTGGTCTTTGCATATTTATGTAGCAGAACTGCATCAGCCCAGTTGACAGGATGCTCCTATATGGAGGAGGTAACCAGATTTATCCCAGGAGAGCCTTTTTTCTACCTAGCGTGGCATCAAGGCAAGTAACTGGTACATTTTTCTCTTCCACAAATTAACTTGTGTCCACTGAAGCATGTACAGGGTTAGAGCTTCTGTACTTTGCCTCCCGATGGCCGGGAGGCTGAAGGGAGCTGCTTCCATCTAGTTCACCAGAGGCATCTCCTGCTTCCCACCTAAGCACTTTCTGTCCCAGCCTCGGCCAGGGTCCAGTGCCTCTCCACCAGCAGCTCCAAGCTCCAGCCGCCTCCTCCAAGGCACTTCACAGACATGGATGAGTTTAGCCCCTGCTCACTGCATGGGGGGTCAATATCACTGTCCCCTTTGTAAACAGGGACCCGGGGAGGGGGGCGGAAAGAAGCCAGGAGTCCTATCCCCCACCCCTAGACCCCACTCCCCTGTCTGGGAAAGAACCCAGGAGTGCTGCCCCCCCTCACTCCAGACTAGGAAACAACCCAGGAGTCCTGCCCCCCCACCCCCTCCCTCACCCCCAGACTAGGAAAGAACCCAGGAGTCCTGCTCCCCACGCCCTCCCTCACCCCCAGACTAGGAAAGAACCCAGAAGTCCTGCCCCCCCCCCGCTCCCTCTCCCTCTCCCCCAGACTAGGAAAGAACCCAGGAGTCCTGCCCCCCCTCACTCCAGCCTAGGAAACAACCCAGGAGTCCTGCCCCCCCACCTCCTCCCTCACCCCCAGACTAGGAAAGAACCCAGGAGTCCTGCCCCCCCCCCCGCTCCCTCTCCCCCAGAGTAGGAAAGAACCCAGGAGTCCTGCTCCCCCACCCCCAGACTAGGAAAGAACCCAGGCGTCCTGCCCCCTCACCCCCAGACTAGGAAAGTACCCAGGCGTCCTGCCCCCCCACCCCCAGACTAGGAAAGTACCCAGGAGTCCCGCCCCCCCACCCCCAGACTAGGAAAGAACCCAGGCGTCCTGCCCCCCCACCCCCAGACTAGGAAAGAACCCAGGAGTCCTGCCCCCCCCCCCAGACTAGGAAAGAACCCAGGCGTCCTGCTCCCCACCCCGCTCACTCGCAGGCCGACGGGGAGACCCCGGCGGTGATTGGCAGATCCCCGGGGCTGGGCGGGGCCAGCGGCTCCTAGGCCCCGCCCCTTCCCGTAGCCCGAGCCCGGGCGCGCCAAGGCGCTGGGCGGGAAAGTCTGAGGCAGAGGAGCGGGGGCGGCAGCCGATGAGCGGCTCGGCTCGGCTCGGCTCGGCTCGCGTTCCAGCCCCGAGCCCTGGGCCTGGCCGGGCTCCACAGGGCCCAGCCCCGGGGGGTCCCCGCTCCCTCCCTCCCGGCGGCGGGCGCCATGGCCGTGCCCTTCGTGGAGGACTGGGACCTGGTGCAGACCCTGGGCGAAGGCGCCTACGGAGAGTGAGTTCGGCGGGGCTCGGGCGCCCTGCGGCGAGGCGGGCGAAGGCCCAGGGGTCCCGGCCGGAAAAGGTGCCGGGGCACCGTGGGGCGGTGGCGTTGGCGGCGGGTCTCTCGCCCCAGCAGTGTTGGGCCAATCACAGACATCGCCTCGCACCCCTCGTCCCTCCCCCAGGCGCAGCGGGGTGTGTGTGTGTGTGTGTAATTCTATTTCGCTGTCAACAGTGGTAACCCCCCGTTGTCTGTCATGCCAGGTCCATTGCATCAGGTCAGTTTGTGCTTCCCTGTACAGAGAGGTGGGTTAACCAAAGCACTGGGAGCCCCCTTCTAGCTCTGGGCAAGTCACTTAATTTGGATTTTATTTTTTTTGGTCTGTGAAGTGCTTTGATTGATTACAATATAGTTGCAGTTTGGAGTTGTGTTACTCTGTTAGGACATGTTCTGATGGTCAGGATACCTTCTCCTGCAACTTACCTCCCAGGACATCTGGTGACACACTGTATTATATTCTGATATTACCATTATAGTCTGTGTAGGTACTGTATATTGTATATTCCATGTACTCTGCGTACAATATGTTTACGATTCAACTCCAGTTAGCATCGTAATCTTGTTATCTCTTCCTTTATATAAGTAATAATTAGGGATATTCTGTAACTTCATAAATGAATGTCAGAATTAATTTATATGTCGTGACTTTTGTGATCATTGGCAATTTCAGAACTAGCTTTATGTGGATATTTTTAAAGCTCAGGCGTGAGACTTTGGTGAAACTCATAGATGTAAGCAAATGCAACTCTATTGAACTCAATATAACTGCATCCATTTACACCAGAGCTGGAATTTCCCCATACAGTTTATGGAGACCACAAACTTGTAATGCGTATCAGAATTTTTACAGCTTGTACAGCTGTAAGCCTTCTGTGTGTACAGGCACACAATTAATTGTCTAGGAACATGGACATGTAGGTCTATTGAGACTGGTTTTTGGCACTTTTCATCTGTCATTCTATTTTTAAACAACATCTTGAGATGGGGTATGTAAATTCGGACTCGGGGGGGGGGGTAGACCTCATGCTAACACCTCAGGGATAAAGCTGCCCATGCTCCGTATGCCTTGACAGGGAATAAGGAGAAACTCTTATGTAAATAAAGGATGGGACACCTTAAGCTTCAGGCTAGACCTCTACATAACTATATTGTGGATTTCTCTCTAGCAATCATCACCATGGTGTCTCAAGCCCCAGTCCTTAAAGATGTTAGGTGCCTAATTCCCACTGGTTTCAGTGGGAGTTGGGTACCTAACTTCCATTGCGTATAAACATGCAAACTATCTTTGTGTTCCAAGGTTCATAGTGCACTACCTGCTTCATCCCTTGTTACCTTGCTTTTTCCCTCCTTCTCTGCAGAGTTCAGCTTGCTATGAACAGACGCACAGAAGAAGCGGTTGCAGTAAAAATAGTTGACATGAAACGTGCTGTGGACTGTCCAGAGAACATAAAAAAAGAGATCTGCATTAATAAGATGTTAAATCATGAAAACATTGTGAAGTTCTATGGACATCGTAGAGAAGGCAGTATTCAGTACCTCTTCCTGGAGTACTGCAGCGGGGGAGAGCTCTTTGACCGAATAGGTACAGAATTCTTGGGGCAGGGGAGGGTCTGAGGGCAACTCCAGTGATGGCTGCACAGACTCATTAGAACACCATAGTTGTCTTATAATACCAGAGGGATTCCTTACTTTATGCTTCCAGTGCCACTGATCTTAGAGGGAAAGTGTCTAGGATAGGCTGGCTTTGCAGGTGACTGTGCTTCTGCATGTGGTGAGTCAGTGATTAAGCCATGGCTAGAAGTAGAGTTCCCACCTTTCAAACCTTTGCTCAGCTCACTATACTGCCTTGCTTCACTTAGCATGGTCCTAACAATTCAGAAATTCTACATATTTAATGCTATAGATAAAATTAAAGTATGAGGGGAAAACTGGTTCGAGAGCAAACATGGTAAATGAGCTGGAAAATTTAATGTGTACAGACCTGCGGGATCCTGGTCCTGCTGCAGGGCTCTACACTAGTCCCACCCAGGGTTCTAAACTGGAGTTTGAGGCAATGTATTTGCCCCTAGAAAGTGGAAAATAGACTACAGTAGGACTACATATGGGCACAAGGGGGTTGTTGGTGTAGAGCAGCTTGCAGGATCTGGGCCCTAGTGTTTTGATGGTATAAGATTTAGAGAGAACCTTTAGCATTTTCCCTCATGATGCTTTGGGAAGATAGGGAAAAAAAGTAGCATTTCAGTTTAGATTAAATAGATGCAAACTCTGCAATGTAGCTCAATAACCTTTCATTACACTTTTGCATTGCTTGTAGTTACTGTTTCAAGGCAGGTGAAAAATAAGTCTTGTGCAGAGTTTCCAGGAAACTTTGTAAAATAGTTACAAAAACATAGTGCAGAGGCTTCTTTCCATAGTTTGTTTATGATGGAAGAAAAATATTTTGGTATGTAGATTTTGAATGACTTTTTACAGAGCCTGATATAGGAATGCCTGAACCAGATGCACAGAAGTTTTTCCATCAGCTTATGGCTGGCGTGGTAAGTTTCATACTTTATTTCCAGCTCCTTTTTTCCAGTTAAATTAAATAGAACATGGTATTAAAACCTTTATTTATTTGTTCAGGTATATCTCCACAGTATAGGAATAACTCACAGGGATATTAAGCCTGAGAATCTCCTGCTAGATGAAAGAGGTAAACATAAAAACTTTTGACTTCATCTTCTCTTAAATTCTTGGTCATTGAGAATATAGGGGAGAAAAGAAACACCATCACTCAGTGAGTCTGAAAATACTCCTAGAGCTTCTGTGGCATCCTGCTACATTAAGAATAACCAAATACAGTAAGCAGACTTGTGCTGTCATGGCTTTTATTCATTCCCTTATCCTGTGTAAATAGACTAATCAGTGTATTCTAGAGCAAGTTATTCTGGGTCTCTGCATAGTGACCTTTAAAGGAACACACTTGAATAAAACTTAAGTTTTGTTAAAGCTTGTTCGTAATCTAAAGGCCAATACAAATGTTTCCATGACTGCTGAACAAACTTTTGATTGGAACTTTTTTAAACCAGTGCAGTGTTCAGAACCAAAATGTTACAGCATGGTACTAGCGCATGAGAATCTGAAAAAAACTAATGAAATGGATTGATGTGTTCTTGTTAAAGCTGAGAGGAAAACCAAATCACTAAATAATTGGGATATGGTGAAAAATAATCTAGATTTTTAAAACTTTCAGTTTAATAATCAAAGGCGGTATTAATAATAAAAGAAATTATTTTTTAAATGATTTCTAACATGACTGCTCTTTAAGGAGAGAATATCTCTGCACAAACTGTCTTGGATGTTTTTCTGTACCATGCATCTCTCTTTAAATCAAACTCATGTGCTCCTTGAATCCAAGTCAGGTTCAAACTTCAGATCAATTGTGTAAATGCATGTGATCTGAAACAAGAAAAGTCATAAGGGCCTGATTTTCACTTTTATTAAGGCCCCTTTATACTGCACTGGCAATGTAAAGGGGAACCTTAGAGTAAGTGTAAATGTGCTTATCTCTGGTTTTATCTAGCTTTAATATAATATAATAGTCTTCTAGCAGAGAAGATGAAAATACCTTGTTATACAATATACTTAATGACTTTTTTTCTTTTGTTTGCTTAGATAACCTCAAAATCTCTGATTTTGGCTTAGCGACTGTGTTCAAACACAATGGTCGTGAGCGACTGTTAAACAAAATGTGTGGCACTCTCCCATATGTTGCCCCGGAACTGTTAAAGAGAAAAGAATTCCATGCAGAGCCAGTTGACGTTTGGTCATGTGGGATAGTACTTACTGCTATGTTGGCAGGAGGTAGGAATTTGTCAATTTCCTCTCACTGCACAAACTATTTTATAACATGCATATTTACTGCAGCCTCACAGTGATTTAGGATTGTAGTACAAATGCTCATAATCTACCTAGATTTGAGTCGATCCCAAATCATGGAGGTGGTCTTGGTCGGGAAAGTAAAGTAAACGTTCACATTGTGGTCAGCTTTTTAATAGCTTCTCTTAGGGTTCTAGTATAGAATCATAGACTATTAGGGTTAGAAGGGACCTCAGGAGGTCATCTAGTCCAACCCCCTGCTCCAAGCAGGACCATCCCCAGATTTTTACCCCAGTTCCCTTAATGGCCCCCTCAGGGATTGAACTCACAACCCTGGGTTTAGTAGGCCAATGCTCAAACCCCTGAGCTATCCCTCCCCCCCATGGTATGGACCATCTTGTTCTGTTGCGGCTATAGTATATGGCATTTATAGTTGTGGGCTACATATGTAGTTTATTATTATTATTTGTATTGTATTATATTATACATGTATTATATGCGCTCCATCCACACGATATATAAATATATAGTACCTGTGTGGTCCTGAGGATGTCACATGGGCCGCAGCCATATGCTGATTGGGCTGCAAGTGGGCCGCAGATTGAGAACCGCTGGTATATGTAAGCGAGGGAATGGACCCTCTGTGGGGAACTTTTCTGGCTTATAAATTACTCTGATGAAATGGGCTAGTGAAAGGATCCGAGTCCTCATTCCTGCTTCCTTTACCCAGCGGCCTACCTGACCTCAAGGGCTCGTCTTCCATTTTCGTGTGTGACAGAGTCCTTGTACCCCTGACAAGGCTGTGTCCAGGATTTTGGGGGGGAGCTTGACTCCCAACCTTGTCCTGGTCACTTAAGGCAGAGGCTAGGGTGTTCCAACTCCAGGATACTCTCTCCGCACTAGATGCTTCCCTGACCCACTGATCATTACGTACAGTTCAAAGCAAATACAATTTATTAAACAGCAACTAATTTAAAAAAAATAAGGGGAAAATGGGAAAGGTTAAAGGAAAACACGTCACTCCACACTGTGTCATGGAAACATCACAAACAGTGTCTCTTGAATGTAAGGGAAGTTCACAGTCTGTTCCTCGCAAGTCCCTGGCCTCCTTCTCAGTCCCTGGGTGTGCTGCAGGGATGCTGCGGATCGGACACTCGCTCTGGCACTGGCCACACTCCTTCAGGCTCTAGGTTGCAGGGCCCTTCTCCCCAGCATTAGCCCCCTTGGGATTGTGATCCCCCTCCAATCCTGGCCTACAAATATGAGTGGTGGATGGAGCCCCACTTTGGGGAGCCAATGTAATGTCTTTAGATATACCTTGGCACTTCTATAACTTGTAACCACAATAAGGATCGACTATTTTTTTTCCACTCATTGAAATCCATTTAGTTCAATGACAGTGCTCTTTACATGTCTTTCACTCTTGCCCCAGCCATCCTAAATTTGTAATCCTTAAACTTGTGTTTAGAGGCATAAAAATGATTTGATACCTTGCTTTTTTACTTGCAGAATTGCCATGGGACCAGCCTAGCAATAGTTGCCAAGAATATTGTGATTGGAAGGAAAAGAGAACATACCTTCCACCTTGGAAGAAGATTGATTCTGTACCGTTAGGTAAGTTGTCAGTGGAATGGCTGGCTGACTTTTTATGTATTTGAGTAGGACAGTGTGTCTAGGGGAATAAAGTGCTGAAGTTACGCATGTCTGTATTTGAAAATCATTCTGTCTAAAGGTTGGATTCTACCACGGACTCACGATGTCACAGGATCTGGCACTTGTAAAACACCTTTAGGGAGCTACATGAAAAAGGGAGGTGGTGTTCTTAAGCAAGACTGGTAGGAGACACCTGGTTCACATAGCAGCGATGGCAGCAGGAAGAGATTGCTTGTGCAATCACTTAGCTATGCAAAGCAGATGTAAAGATCTGTCATTCTGATCTGGTACTATTTCACACCTACTTTGCACAGCTGTAATGACTTCACAAGCTAGTAAAGAATTGGGGCCTGAGATCTGTTAGACTGAAATAATTTCCCAAGGGAACGGGCAGAAGTCCTGTCGATGAAGACATGTACAACTAGGCTATGTTTTGTTAGTTTTGAGTAATGAGCTTAAGGTCACTTGGTAGGTCTGAGCCTCTCAAATTTAACCCCTATCTCCATCTCTTTGGTCACTACATTTCTTCCTGATCCTGGAAAGTCTGAGGGCTGAAGTGGTTTGTGTGTATGTGTGTGTGTTTGTGTGTGTTGACCTAAAACCCAGGGTACTAGATTTGTTTGGTGTTGTACTCTCCTCCCTGTTCTTGCCCAAGATGGTTCTTGTAAGTAAACAGGCCTACAGGAATCTGCTAGAAAGCCTTCACAAAGGTGGATTTGACATCAGCTAAAGCAAGTTTCTTATTTCAAAGGCTCTGAACTCTGGCTGCAGCCCATGTGGAACATAGTGAACTTTGATACGTGCTCAGTCACAAATCTATACAAAACTTGGGTCTTATTTTAGGCCTCCCAGCTATGAGTTTACCTTAACTTTGTGTTAATTTATGGGTGATCAAAATATGGATTTGTTCTGGTTAGGATTGATAAATGCTAGGATTTGGGGATGGAATTGAAGTATCATTTTAAATGTAATGACCTATAGAAAACATGATCTATACAGATCTAGGAATCAGGATATATGGCAGTTAATTCATTGTTGTTTCTTCCTATGAATGTAATGTTTCTCTCCAGCTCTGCTCCGCAAAATACTAACTGAGAGCCCCACGGCAAGGGTTACCATTGCAGACATTAAAAAGGACAGATGGTACAACAAACCTATGAAGAAAGGTAAATGCTTTGAAGTGCTTTGTACAACATAAACAAATAGCTTAAGTAAAGGTTGAGAGTATATGCTGGGGTAAAAACCCTTGGAATGCTATAGTTAACAGAAACTACTCTAAAGGCAAGAAATTCAGAGTTAAGGTTAAACTTACAAGAAACTCAAACAACTTAAATCCTGGAAATTCACAACTGAAGTGTGCAGACTGCCTTAATTCATCCTCTGGATATATGTCTGCTTCCCAACTTCCCTGCTCTGTAAGTGGAGTATCAAAAATGTACACTGCAGAATATTGGTTTTAAAAGTTTCATATGTGTGTTTGATATCAAGTGTGATATTTTTGTTACCTCATTAATCTTGGGTCTTCTCAAATAAATGCTATAATCTCATCATTTGGGCCTGGGAGACTTACATATATAGGCATATTAGCTCTGTCTAATGATGCTCTTATAACTAGTTGTCACACAATATCATAGGAGATGGTGCTGAGTGCTATCAGCACCTCATGGAAGGGGTCTGCCCTTAATGAAGAGGGGGAACAGTTGTCTTCAGGATGAGATTTCGGGAATTTGCAGAGCATTTTTTCCCCTGTGGGGAAAAGGAAGAAGGATAAGCACAACCAGCATAGGCTTAAGTCATTATAGTTCCGGTCTTTTCTAGTGAGATGTTACTGTTTTGGATGAAAAAAGTAGTTACAATTTCTCTTCTTTTTTTTCTCATGGTATTGCTGTAGGGATAGGATTTTTCTGCCCCGTAAGTGATGTTTTTGAAAACGATGATATATTAAGGATTTTTATCCTTGTGGCCATGCTAGTTATTCAGCTATTGGGATTGCTGTTCAGTGATGTTTGCCATCATAGTCCCAAATGTTGCAGGTACTGGAACACAAATGGAAAAAATAAACAAAGGCAATGATCTGTGTGACAATTCAAAGACCAGCCTATGCAAGAGCTATGTATTTTTAATGGGGGAGCTCAGTCTAATTCCAAATGCTTTAAACCCCTGGTGACCCTTGAGATGACTTTTCTGACCCCTGATTGTGTGATTTATCTTCTTCTGTTAGGTGTAAAGCGGGCTCGTGTCTCCTCAGGGGGCCTTTCAGACTCACCAAGTGGCTTTTCTAAGCACATTCGGTCCGATATGGACTTTTCACCAATGAAAAGTGCACACAGGTCAGAATACTATATGCTTGTGGTTTTTGTTGTGTCAGTGACTAACACACAAAGGACTCCAGCCTGATATCACCTTTTTGTTTCTAGATGCCTGTGTTTTACACCACAGTGCTAATCAGATGGGGATATGTATAATTACATTCTCCTCTGCTACATGTGATTCAGGGTTCCCTTCCCTGCCATATATTAAAAGATGATTATAGCCTCATTTTCTAACCCCACACACTTCTTTATCTGAAAGCCTTTACTTGAAAACCTATAGCTTAGTTATGTTGGCTTCAAAATTACACCTTCCAAATTTCCCTCTTATGTGAAAACAGGGTTGTAATCTGACAGCTCTTTTCCCCATACCCTGTATTCATAGATGTATAGATTCCAAGGCCAGAAGGGCCTTTGTCTAACCTCCCATATAACACAGCCCATAGAACTTTCCCCTAGTTCCTAGAGTACATTAAAACATTGTGGGGAGGAGGGGGGATCCTTAATAGTTTCCACCTGATGAAAGTTCCAGAATTAGCGGAAACATACTCATAATTCAGACCTGTCCATGCCGATTAAGATTGCGGAGGTGGCTAAACCTTGTAAAGTGGGTCTTGTAATATAAGTTTTATAATATATATGTGTATGTAGTTCAGGAGTTCCCGAACTGTGGGCTATCAATAGATGGGGTCGTGGGTCCAACAGGCCAGAGAGAGCTTGTGAGGAGATGCCGTCTGATCACAAATGTATCCAGACGTGCTCCATGAACACTGTGCCAGTCTTGTGTGTCCAAGGTCATGTTGTGTGGAGGCCATCATTTTGTAGATCAAAACGGAATTTGTGGAGCAGGTCCAGACACGTTGGCTGTGCAGATGGCAATTTGGCCATTTGCACCATCCAGCTGTGCAAGCATCCAGCTGAGGGGCTTGAATCCAGAAGATTCTTGTCTGTGGGCAGCGGCCTGATCAACAGAACATCCTCTCTGCTTGAGCTGGTAGGAGCTTGTGCTATCTCTTCTGAGATGGGAATTTTGCAGTGGCTTATAAGCTCCTTAATGGCCCATATCTTTGAGTACCCTGTTGGCAGTCAGTAAAGAATCATTTTAAGTCCCCATCTCTGTGCTGCCCTAGTATAACCACACCGGGCTTTCCTCCATCCTTTCCTCATTTGTTTAATAGTGACTACCTCTTTCTGATTTGTGATAAAAGGCACAGTGGACTCATATTTACAGAGCATCTTCTTCAACCTCCAGCAGTGAGTCAAATGATGCAGCAATGAACAGAGAACAAGAGTTTAAGTAATGTACTTGCAAATATGATGAGGTTTGCTTTGATTATGGCTTCACCAGTGTTTTGGTCAAGAACAAAGAAAGGCCAAATGTCTGCTACATCGCACAGTGTTATCAAGTGAAAGCATGATCCCTAATAAACAACACTTGGAAACGTTTTTCAAGGAACACAGGGAAAACCAAGGTCATTTTTCCATTGCTGGAAAAAAGAACTTTTGCATCAGTCATTGCTATTCAGGGGAGTCAAGTCTGTATCTGACCAAGCTCAAAAGTCATCATTTGAAATTAGTGACCACACTGCACAGGGCAAGAAATTTCACACGATTGGAGAGACTTTGATTTTGCCAGCTGCAGTCAATATGGTGAATATAACGTGTGGGGAAACTGAGGCCATGTCTTCACTAGCACTTATGTCAGCAAAACTTTTGTTGTTGAGGGGTGTGGAAAAAAAACAGCCCTGAATGACATACATTTTGCTGACATAAGTGCTCGTGTGCACAACGCTGTGTGGGCAGGACACACTCTCCCACTAACATAACTACTGCTGCTCATAGATCCAGTTTTCTTATGTCGACAGTAGAGCTCCCTCCTGTCAGCATAACGCGGCTATGCAAGTGATCTTACAGCAGCACAGCTATAATACAACTGTGCTCCTGTAAGTTTGTAAGTGTAAGCCTGGCCTGAGGCAAACTCAAAGCCATATCACTCTCCAACAACACAGTGAAGCAAAGGATTGAAGCATTAGCAGCAGATAAGGTAAACACGTTAGTGGAGAGTCTGAAAAACACAGCTGCTTTTGCTCTGCAACTTGATGAGAGCACTGAAGGTTGTCATGCACATCTTGGCTTTTGTGAAATACACGTAGGAGGCTGTGGTTCTTGAAAACATTCTGTTCTCTCTCTTCCCGGACACGAGACAGCACAAGGGATGTTCGATGTGCTACATGGCTACATGCAAGACAAAATGTACTGTATGGTCACGTGGTAAGTTTTTGCACAGATGGAGATTTGTCTGCAGGTCCGTGCACCTAGGTAAAGAAAGTTACTAAGGCTGCTGTGTGGACTCACTGCATGATTCGCAGAGAGGAACTGGCATCTAAAGGTCTGAATTCAGAGCTAAGTGACATTTTGCAGCACGTCTCATCTATTGTGGTCTACATCAAGACCCAGCCTCTCTGTGCGCATCAATTTGCAAAACTGCAAAGAAATTGGGTCTGATCATGGTTTGTTGGTCCACATCGAAGCTCGTTGGCACTTGAGAAGAAAAGTACTAGAACAATTCTTTTAACTGAGATAAGTTGCCTGATTTGCATGCCTGTGCAATGAATTTGTTGATTTTTTTTTTTTTTTTCCTTTGTGGCCAAAGGAAGGTGTGCCTTCTTGCCTATGCCTGACATATTTGGGAATCTGAATAAATTGAATACAGGTCTGCAAGGAAAGAAATCCCACATCCTTCAGTTAAATGATTAAATCACAGGATTCATTCATGAAGAAAACTATTTCTGGAAGAATAATCTATTAAAAAAAAAAAAAAACCTATGAATCCTTCCTGAAGCTTTGTAAATTCCTGGCTGACAAGCTGTTCAGCCTCCAGTGCAGGTGATGTCTCAGCATCTTAGCTGGGTGGAGGAACAGTTTGCATCCTTTTTCCCTGACTTCGACATGACAAACTATGATTGGGTGCAAAACCCCTTTCAGTGCAAGCCTGATGCCATGGATTTGCCAGCAACTGAAATCGAACAGGTTATCAAAATTTCCTGCAGTCGATTCTTGCAAGGAACCTTCTTGCTCAACTTTCTCTGCCAGAGTTCTGGTTCATTGTCCAGAATGAATATCCTGCACTCTCAATACTTGCCTTGAAATTGACAGTGCCATTCGCAAGCACATATTTGTGTGAAGTTGTATTCAGCACATTTGTGTCCATCAAGTCTCTGCAATATTGAGCTACTGTTGATGTCACGTCAGAGATTAGATGTGCAGTTTCTACCATGCCGCTGGACTTGGAGGAGTTATCACAACATGCAAGCCCATGTATCACATGAGAGCATTAAATAACATAATGTGTAAATTCCTTGTTTGCTGTTGTCTGGGGTTACAGGAAACAGTCTCAGAATTGCAGTCACACAGGCAAAAAGTTTGGGATCCCCTGGTATAGTTTGTAAAAGTCACAAGAGAAATGTAACATTATTGTGATGCGCTTTATTATTAATGTAACTAATTGTGTTTTTATGTTTCAGTGAGGAAAAAGTGAGCTACTCCACTTCTCAGCCAGAACCTCGTACTGGCATTTCCTTGTGGGACAGCAGTCCAGCCAATATCAACAAACTAGTACAAGGGATCAGCTTCTCCCAGCCAACATGCCCTGAGCACATGCTAGTTAACAGTCAGTTACTTGGCACCCCAGGCTCATCACAGGTAATGTTTGGAAATGCTATTTTCATTCATCTTAGTTCACAGCAGCTTGGCAATTTATTCTTTGGCTTCTAGACTGTAAAGATGCCATTTGCACCAATTCAGATACATTGTTCTAATTTCAAAGGCAACTGCATTGGAGCGGGGGTTAGCCAGACTTTCAGCCAGAACAGTAGTTGGTTATCTGTGGAATGTATATCTCTGATCTCTAATCTGCAGAACCCATGGCAACGCCTGGTGAAGAGAATGACCCGTTTCTTTACAAAGCTGGATGCTGGCCACTCCTATAATAGTTTGAAGGAGGTTTGTGAGAAGATGGGCTATGTCTGGAGGAAAAGCTGCACAAACCAGGTACAGTCCATGGAATTAAACTAATTAATGTTTCTGATTCGATTTGACAAGTCCTATAAAAATATCTTTTAGTCAGATGTAGCATTTTCTGAACCAACACAAGACCTGTAAATGAATCCCTAGTCAGACTCCCTTAGTGTAGTTACCAGTATACTGTGAATATAGTGCTTGTAGCATGTGAAAACTGTCCTTCTCCTAAAATCATTCTCCCATTTGCCTTCAAGGTCACCATATCAACTACTGATAGAAGGAATAATAAACTGATTTTCAAGGTGAACCTGGTAGAAATGGAGGACAAGATTTTGGTGGATTTCCGCCTGTCTAAGGTATGCAAAATTATAGACTTTAGCTTTAGAGAGAGCGGTGGGTGTTAGAAGCAAACTGGACCAGCTTCCATATGATAAAGCTACATGTGCAAGTGGGATAAGATGACAAGTCTGGGGAAAATGTGTTTTTGCATGGGCAGTTTGTGTCTAACCGAAGGAGAGAACCTACAAAATGGGGTTAGCAACATTACTTTTTCACTGGTGCCAGAAACCAGAGCTGTGGTACTGAATGCCCCATGCAGTGCAAAGCTGTTAACACTCGCTGTCTGGTTTCAGAGTGGTAGCCGTATTAATCTGTATCAGCAAAAACAACAAGGAGTCCTGGTGAATTCTGATGAGGTGGATTTTAGCCCATAAAAGCTTATACCCAAATACATTTGTTAGTCTCTTAGGTGCCACAAAAACTCCTCCTTGTTTTTGCTCACTGTCTGGAAATCCCTCCTTCCAGTTAATGAGTGTGGGAGCAAGTATCTTGAGAGAGACCAAGCATCTTGAGTACCGAAGTACTATGGGAGAAGGCATTGTAATTGTCTAAAGCATAATGATTTTGGGGCACTGGGTGAGCGTACTGGGCTGGCCTGATCCTATGTTCATGGAAATCAGTGGGGAAATAGAGATATGAACTCCAATGGAAGGAGGATCAAAGCCTTAAAGATGTAGTTAGCCTTATTCCCTCTCCCCAGTCAGTTCTGCTGATACCTGTTGTGGTGGGGGAGAGAGCATGCCTGCACTCAGACAACCTCTCTGGGAGCTAGTCCAGCTGGTGCCTGCCAATCTGCCAACACTGCAGCTGTATTTTGGCTGTTGGTGTGCATGGGACTCCTTGTGTCTTGTCCCTAGCATAGTATGCAGGGGTTGCCATAAATTTGGCCCATAGTATCAAACTAAGAGAGATCTGAATGTAAAGGATCATAATAGCTTTCTGGGAGAAGGTTAAGCATTCTGTTCTGAGTGCAGGGGACTGGACTCGGTGACCTCTTGAGGTCCTTCCAGTTCTACGCATCTATGATTCTGTGAAACAGGGGCCTAACCTCATATTAAAGGTGCTCTTCATATCTAGGCAGATGGTGCAGAATAGTCTGCTGCAGGTGAGACAGGAACCTCCAGCCTCTGCCTCTGCCTCTGCCAATGACAATTAACAGTAGTAGATTGATTTGCTTGCTGTTTTAAAGTTCCCTGATAGTTCTGTTTCTATAGAAAACACTAGTCAATGCATATGGAGGGAGAGTCTATTATAAATGTGTATGTGCAAAATAAATCCATGAAATGGATTAGGTCATGACTGGGCCAGGCTGTTTAGAGCATAATAGTATATATGTCATATATTTCCCTTCTTGAAAGATAAGTAAAATTTAAAATATGTTTAAGACTTAAACATGGGTTCAGGGGAATTTCTGCTGCACCCTATGTGGAGAAAATCCACAACGACTGTCTCAAAGTGGCAAATAGAATAAACACCTTTTGCAAAATGTTATAAAAACAATACCATGCAGATAACAATAGAGAAGGCGGCAGCATTTCTTGAAAAATAATTATAAACAATGAACGTAAAACTTGTAAAGGAAAAAATAAAATCTCTAGAGTAGGTCCCAATGTCCCTCGGATAGGTAGGTGTTACAGCATTCCCATTCCTTTCTTGTCTGTCACTTTGCACATGCATGCAGTCTCCAAAATAGTTTTTGTTTTTATTACCTAGGGTGATGGGTTGGAGTTCAAGAGGCAGTTCCTGAAGATTAAGGGGAAACTGAATGATATTGTCAGCACCCAGAAAGTATGGCTTCCTGCCACGTGATCCAGCTGCTATCAGGAGGTGAAATGAATTGGATGCTGCTACACTGATATAATTTTAATTTTTATTCTGCATCAAGAAATGCTTGTGGGTGCCAGTATCTGAGAGTCACTTGCAATGGAAACCCATTTGTTTCAGGATCTGGCTTGACACCAGGACACTTTCCTCAGAGGATAAGCTTGGTAAATACATTTCCAGGGCCTCCCAGATGAATTTGGTGATCATTAAAGTGCTCCTGACTGTATTAAGTTAACTGGTGGCATGGCTTCCTATTGCTAGCTATTGGCATGAGTTTTTTTTTTTCTTCTGAGCAGACCTTCTCATTGGGATACTTTGTGCTTCTGTGGGAGCCAGCCTGACTGTTCCACTGACTTACGGAGAATGTGCCTCCTGCCCCAAGGTTGTTGCAGCCACTGACTGATGCAGACTTAGAGGTTTTTTTTGTAGGGGCGGGAGGGTAAGAGCCTATACCTAATAAAAAATTGTTTCAGCCCCCTTACTGCATTGCTGTATCTTCTGATTTTAATTCTATGTAAGCAATAACTTGTCTGTTATCCTTTCATTTAAAATTTGATGACATGGGGTGCAGAGGCTTAGAGACAATGTGGGTCTTAATCATGTAATTTTGTTAAATTTGTTATACCTTTTTGGCCTTTCCTTTTATTAAGTAAAGAGGTTGGGCCCAAAGCACTAGTTCTAGTGTGTTGTTCACCTGTCGTTTTACTCATTGCAGGCTAAGAGGTCTGCAGCACAATAGATACTGTATTAACATTTTATGTACCATTTATCTTGTTTTTAACTATCTTTTCCCCTTGTTCAGTGTTTTGTAGTTTTCCCTACATTGGAAGGTAAAGTCAAACCTATTATATACAACAGCTTATATTGGGAATGTGCCGGAGGATAGCAGGGCCTTATGGAAATAAAAAATGCCCTTTTCTCTTAGCCCTTTCTTGGTACCTAAATTCAGACTTAGTTGGGCAGTTATTTTTTTTAATGATACATAGTTTATTTGTATTAACAAGGACCATTTGCTTCTGACCAATTACAATCAAATGTACAATGATGTGAAGATAAACGCGATCTGTATAAACTTTTGTAAATTTTTACAAAATAAAGTATAATCTCAATTTGAAAGAAAGCAAATGGCTGCCCTGGGGTGTTGCGGACAGAATTCTATTTCGGAAGAGTTTGCCCCCTCTAGGGATCCCACCTTATTAACAAAGTAAAGAATCCAGATGAAGCCAGTGTCTCATTCCCACACACCTTACAGCTGCTCTCCCTCCCAGCATCGAGGAGTGCCCCCTTTCTGGTTCTATTTCAGTAAGAAGGTAGGGAGTCTTTTCATGGCTTCCAAATTGGGGCGGGGAGGGGGTTCCAGTTTTGGCTCAGCATTCAGCTTCCTGCTATGCCTCTGAGTCATTTCTTTAATCAATCAGGCTTGCTTCTCCAGCAGGCCAAAGCTCACTCCCGTAATGACCGAAGTCAGGTATGACACTGCCAGTTTTCAAGCAGTGGTTTAGGAACACGTTTTGTTTTGTGACTGCTTCATTCCTAGCTTTAGCCATAAACTTGAAAGAAAAGGTTTACATATTCCTGGTACAGGCTCCCGGGCCATCTTATGTAGCCTCCCAAAACAGAGGTCAAATGAGGCCTCTGGTTTAAATGAATAGACTATATCTGGCCAAGAGTGTTGTAGGGTTTTTTGGCATGAGAATGCTTAGGAGACATCAGAAGGCTGCCTGGCATATGCAAGGGGGACCCCTGATACAAATCAGACAGCTGAGATTTCAATTTAGCAATAATGGGGTTTATAGACCAGGAAACAAAGTAGAGAAATCCAAACGAAGCAAAGTTTACAGTTCAGCAGCACAATATTATAGGTGAACGGATACACGTTCAGTGCACCAACAATATTTCAGAGACTGCTGAAGTGTTACACCAACTGCTGGCTCTGGATACATGGAGATTGCTTGAATGTCAGTCTCCCTTGCATAGGCACCTTTATTTCAGTTTGAGTGCTTTTACCAACCAAACTGAAGTTAATTCCTTATCAGCTAAATCGATTCAAGACCTGAATTGGTGTAGGTAAGCTGGTGCAAGCCCCTAATGTAGATGCACTTAAATCAGTTTAACTTGCATCTTTTTAGCTTATCTCAGTAATTACTGATGCAAACCTAAGTGATTTAAATGAGTTTCACTGGTTTAAATGTACTGATGTTAAAGGTTGCATTAGTTTTAAATAGATTGATTTGGGCAAACTAGTGCAAATCTCCTAGCATAAACAAGGTGTAAGACATTCAAAGGTAAGAGGACCTGCCCTAGGATACAGCTAGTAGAGCTGGAACTCCAGAGTTCCTAGCTTGTGCTCTCACCACTAGCCCAAATTACTATCTGTTGCCTGAGGGAATGGTGAAATAGGATAATTAGCAAGGCGGGGACATGGGTGTAAATGCAGGTAAATGAGATCTCTGCTTAGTAAGGCAGAGGTATATGAGCTCCCAGCTGTGAGGGCCTATATTGTGGCTGAGTCAGTCTGGTAGAGATCCTGTTAGTGCCATGTATGGCAAGAATTTTCAGACTTAGGATAATTTTGGATGTGTCAAATTAGCACCATAAAGGCAGCGAGGTTCTACGTGTTGGTTTTGGATTGTGGAGGCATCTTGAAGCCTGAGATGAGAGAAGGGCTTGGGACCCCTATAGCATGTAGGACACAGGCCCTGCAATTCCATGAGGTGGAGATCCACATTGGTGCTGTTGGAAGTTCTAATTGTTGCAGAAGTCAGTGTTGCAACAGGAAATTAGACGGTGGCCAGACTTCGTCGGCTCCATGATGTTGCATCTGTCACCTTGCATAGCACAGTCTGTCTGTGAAGAAAACTGGATGCCTGCTGTGTAGAGAGGGAAAACACATCAGGACAATGCACCCAGGAATGAGGACACCTTCCAAGAGTCTAACAAGTGCCTGCTGAGTCCAGCTCAGTGGCAAAGGTGGAGTGTCTAACCAGAATTAGTTTATGCACTCATTTCCTCTCACTCTGCTCTTAGGTTTAGAGCTAACATTTAGGCTACCAAGACTGGGCCAAGAAAGAAATGACAGAGTGCTGACCCGCAAAAAAAACATGGAATTAAAGAACTGCTCTTGTTGCCTCACTCTAATGTGTGAACACATATGGATCATTAAAGATCAGGCCCCATGGGGTTATCCATATAACTGCTGAGGAAAATGGCCAAATTCTGCTGGAGCAGACTAGAGCTTGGTTTAAAGTCTTCTCCAAAGGACCACTCCCAACAATAGTATGGCAACCAACCAACATTCTTCAGTCCTACTCTCTGAGCTCACTGTTTGGGTACCCACTGGAGATGGGGACAAAAAGCTAAGCCAATTACTTAGTGCTGGGATCTGTGCTGAACACCCCTGCCCCCCTACTAGTCCAAGTCAGGAATTAGGTCTGAAGTGCTCCCAGATGTGCGCTGAAGCTCCCATGTTCCCTCTGATATGAAGAGGGGAGTAAACGCTGGTGTCCCAGCCACATGCAGCCTTTGAGTGGACTGTTCCTAATGTCATTTCACTGGGCTACCACATTCTTCATTTCCTGCCCTAAAGTGCTGTCCCTGGTTAAACAGCTGCCATGTTCCCCAAGGTGACTGCCTTTCAGAACTGAGTGTTATTCCCTATATAGTCTTCTCACCTACCTCACAGGCAGCGTGTGGCTTCCATTCGTTCATTTCATTGTTTGAGATTCTTGGGATGGGGGAGGCTCTAAGGAAGTGCCCAGTCTGTGTCCTCTGCCCGGGCAGCCCCCCTTGTTTGCTAGTGCAGTGCACCCATTATGGCACTGCATGGTCTGTAGCTCGGTTGGGACTCGTGAATAAGGCCCCCTTTGGCCATGGGTTCGATGTCTTCATTGATCCTCATGGGTCCTGTTGGCTTGATGTGCATGCAGTTAAGCCACCTTTCCAAAGCCAGCCCTCTTCCCGTCTTGGCCCTAGGATGGACCCTCCTTGGCAAGAGGGAAGTAGCTCTTCACAGCCCATTACTGTCACTCCAAGCTCCTCACCCTACAGCTCTGCAAGCAGGGGTTAAATAGAATGCTGCGTAGGTTGCTCCGAGCGCCCTTGCCTGGACACCCAGCCAGAAGACGAGAATCGTCTCATTCCTTGGCCACAAGGGGGGCACTAAGGGATATTTCACTTGGGGCCCAACAGCGAGAGGCAGAGTGAGTTGATATAAGCCACCCCCTGGTAAGTGCCTGTTTCGGGACATACATACCGGTAAAGACTCTGATGTATTTGCAGGGTAGCCCTGGCGCAGAGTGGCAGATGCCCAATCCTTTGATGCAGCCAAAGACAGGTATCTTCTTTTGGCAAATGGTACATCGAAGGGCTTCAGCTGCAGGAAAAAGGAAAAACCCACACAGAGCCAGACAGGGATCAGTTAGGGGTCAAGGCCACAGAATTCCCCATGTACTTACCATGGAGAGAGTGCCCTGTGACAACAAAGACAGCCCCACAAAGAGTGTGTTGGATGCAGATGGACCGAAAGAAGAGGCCTGTGGAGAAGCAAGACAGGCAAAAGAGTCAGCTCGTGGTTAAATCCTTCCCTGGGCTGGCAGTAGCCCATGCCAATGTCCCTCCACTAGGGGGAAGCAAGCGTGTTACACAGGAGGTAAGGCTGGGCAATAGTTGGTTTCCAATCCCTAAGGACGGAGACATGTAACACAGACGAGTGGGGGCTGTGGTGTAGAGAGGGTCTCTGGCAACCAGTGGCTCTCCCCACGACCTCTAAGCAGTGTCTCCAGAGCCCACAGGAAGCCAGTTGCCAGCTTCTGGCAGGGGTTTGGTTACACGGGAGACAAACACTGTTAGTCGCCATCCAGCAGTGAATTGCAGGAGCATTTTGTGCAATGCTCTGTGCATCCAACACAGGGACAGTAACTGCTGGACCGCTCTGTTAACTGTGTTCCATGTCTCCAGAGGCACCCCCATGCCCTCGACAGGCAGCTTGGATAGGGCATGGAATGATCTAGCACAATGTGCATGTGGTGGGGAGGGGGGGTTGCAATCTGCTGCTTGCAGACCTTGGAAAGATCCGGTTCATAGAGACTAGATTTTAAAACCAGAAGGGAACACAGATCATCTAGTCTGACCTCCTGTATAGCACAGGACAGATAATTCCACCCAGTTACCCCTATTCCCTGGGCCTGCCAGGAATCCTGCCGCTGCAGCGCAGGCACTTGCTGCTGTTAAGGAATGGGCTGGACAGTCCCTCCCGGAGGTGCTGGGGAAATTTTGAGCCTCTGTTTCCTGTGTTAATTTGCAAGTAGTGTGGAGTAAACCGCGAAACAGGGAGATTTTATGCCCCAGCGCAGCAGAACGGCCTTGGAAAGTGTAAAGGGCCAATCCCACTGGCAGGGATGTTATGGGCACAGCTGGAGAGGGCAAAATGGCACAGCATGATCAACCTCCCACCAGTTGCCAGTTATCTCCCCAGCCCATCCCGTTTTGTTTCAGAGACTCACCTGGGACACAGCAGAGCAGGGCAGAGAAGCCCAGAGCCAAGAGCTTGTTCATCTTTAGCTTCGTCGCAGTAAAGCTGCAGTCGTGTGGGGTGAGTGGGGAACCTGGGACTGCAAACCTTGCTCAGTGGCTGCTGGGCAGGGCAGAGCTGGATTTATACCCCCAGGGCAAGGGCCAGTCCTGGGAGGAACCAAGATGTACTCCTGGGAACTTACTTGTTGGACTCTTGTCATATCACAGATAGGAGGCTAGACACTCCCTGCCCAGATGAGTGGCCCCCCCTCCATAGATGTGCTAATCAGAGACTAAATTCGGCTGAAGGGCAGAGGGATGGTGGAGACAAACTGTCTGAAGGGCCCTGCAGTCCTGCTGGCCGAGGGAATGGTACTATGGGAGGGCACTGACGTGTGTCAGGACCGGCTGGTATAACTGGGGGAGAGGAGATAGCACAGGTGATGTCGTGCTGGGAATCTACTACAGGCCACCTAATCAGGTGGAAGAGGTGGATGAGGCTTTTTTCAAACAACTAACAAAATCATCCAAAGCCCAAGATTTGGTGGTGATGGGGGACTTCAACTATCCAGATATATGTTGGGAAAATAACACCGCGGGGCACAGACTATCCAATAAGTTCCTGGACTGCATTGCAGACATCTTTTTGTTTCAGAAAGTTGAAAAAGCTACTAGGGGGGAAGCTGTTCTAGACTTGATTTTAACAAATAGGGAGGAACTCGTTGAGAATTTGAAAGTAGAAGGACGCTTGGGTGAAAGTGATCATGAAATCATAGAGTTTACAATTCTAAGGAAGGGTAGAAGGGTGTACAGCAAAATAGAGACAATGGATTTCAGGAAGGCGGATTTTGGTAAGCTCAGAGAGCTGATAGGTAAGGTCCCATGGGAATCAAGACTGAGGGGAAAAACAACTGAGGAGAGTTGGCAGTTTTTCAAAGGGACGCTATTAAGGGCCCAAAAGCAAGCTATTCTGATGGTTAGGAAAGATAGAAAATGTGGCAAAAGACCACCTTGGCTTAACCATGAGATCTTGCGTGACCTACAAAATAAAAAGGCGTCATATAAAAAATGGAATCTAGGTCAGATTACAAAGGACGAATATAGGCAAATAACACAGGAATGCAGAGGCAAGATTAGAAAGGCAAAGGCACAAAATGAGCTCAAACTAGCTATGGGAATAAAGGGAAACAAGAAGACTTTTTATCAGTACATTAGAAGCAAGAGGAAGACCAAGGACAGGGTAGGCCCACTGCTCAGTGAGGAGGGAGAAACAGTAACAGGAGACTTGGAAATGGCAGAGATGCTTAATAACTTCTTTGTTTCGGTCTTCACTGAGAAGTCTGAAGGAATGTCTAGTATAGTGAATGCTTAGGGAAGAGGGTAGGTTTAGAAGATAAAATAAAAAAAGAGCAAGTAAAAAAATCACTTAGAAAAGTTAGATGCCTGCAAGTCACCAGGGCCTGATGAAATGCATCCTAGAATACTCAAGGAGTTAATAGAGGAGGTATCTGAGCCTCTAGCTATTATCTTTGGGAAATCATGGGAAACGGGGGAGATTCAGAAGACTGGAAAAGGGCAAATATAGTGCCCATCTATAAAAAGGGAAATAAAAACAACCCAGGAAACTACAGACCAGTTAGTTTAACTTCTGTGCCAGGGAAGATAATGGAGCAAGTAATTAAAGAAATCATCTGCAAACACTTGGAAGGTGGTAAGGTGATAGGGAATAGCCAGCATGGATTTGTAAAGAACAAATCGTGTCAAACTAATCTGATAGTGTTCTTTGATAGGATAACGAGCCTAGTGGATAAGGGAGAAGTAGTGGATGTGATATACCTAGACTTTATTAAGGCATTTGATACGGTCTCGCATGATATTCTTATAGATAAACTAGGAAAGTACAATTTAGATGGGGCTACTATAAGGTGCGTGCATAAATGGCTGGATAATCGTATTCAGAGAGTAGTTATTAATGGCTCCCAATCCTGCTGGAAAGATATAATAAGTGGGGTTCCGCAGGGGTCTGTTTTGGGACCGGCTCTGTTCAATATCTTCATCAACGATTTAGATGTTGGCATAGAAAGTACGCTTATTAAGTTTGCGGACGATACCAAACTGGGAGGGATTGCAACTGCTTTGGAGGACAGGGTCAAAATTCAAAATGATCTGGACAAATTGGAGAAATGGTCTGAGGTAAACAGGATGAAGTTCAATAAAGATAAATGCAAAGTGCTCCACTTAGGAAGGAACAATCAGTTTCACACATACAGAATGGGAAGAGACTGTTTAGGAAGGAGTATGGCAGAAAGAGATCTAGGGGTCATAGTGGACCACAAGCTTAATATGAGTCAACAGTGTGATACTGTTGCAAAAAAAGCAAATGTGATTCTGGGATGCATTAACAGGTGTGTTGTAAACAAGACACGAGAAGTCATTCTTCTGCTTTACTCTGTGCTGGTCAGGCCTCAACTGGAGTATTATGTCCAGTTCTGGGCACTGCATTTCAAGAAAGATGTGGAGAAATTGGAGAGGGTCCAGAGAAGAGCAACGAGAATGATTAAAGGTCTTGAGAACATGACCTATGAAGGAAGGCTGAAGGAATTGGGTTTGTTTAGTCTGGAAAAGAGAAGACTGAGAGGGGACATGATAGCAGTTTTCAGGTATCTAAAAGGGTGTCATCAGGAGGAGGGAGAAAACTTGTTCACCTTAGCCTCCAATGATAGAACAAGAAGCAATGGGCTTAAACTGCAGCAAGGGAGATTTAGGTTGGACATTAGGAAAAAGTTCCTAACTGTCAGGGTAGTTAAACACTGGAATAGATTGCCTAGGGAAGTTGTGGAATCTCCATCTCTGGAGATATTTAAGAGTAGGTTAGATAAATGTCTATTAGGGATGGTCTAGACAGTATTTGGTCCTGCCATGAGGCCAGGGGACTGGACTCAATGACCTCTCGAGGTCCCTTCCAGTCCTAGAGTCTATGAGTCTATGGGATCCGATTCCGAGTTACTTTGTGGGCCAGAGCCTGAGCTTGGTACACAAGTGTGAGCCCAGAGTCCCTCCCCATTGACCCCGGTGGCCCAGGGCTCAGCATCTGGCCCAATGAGCTGAAGTTTATTTTAAGGCTGTTCATTACATGCATCAGAGCAGTGTGTGTACAGCAAGTTCCCATTATCGGCCACATCTGTGTGCGACAGGGACACCCGGCGTCCCTTTGCGGAGGCCCCTCGGGAGGGGGAGGAGTGTTATGGAAAAGAACGAGACGTTCAGTGCCAGCCTAGTTGGGGTGTGCTACTAGTAGTGCCTGGAGCATCTGGAAGGACTGGACTCTGTGGGAACTGCTCATGTGGCCCTTTTCCTCCCTGACTTCGGTAGGACACCTCAAGGATACGTGGGCCCGCACCCCTGCAGAGGTTTGTAGGGCCAGGACCATTCAGAGTGAAAAGGGCAGGAGAGGGGATGAAATGGGGTTCACCAGGAGCTGTTTTCCTGTAGGCATCCTGATAGGTTAGCAGTAGCTGTGGGTGCATGAGCTGAGAGGGAGAGACAGGGTTGAGTGTCAGGGGGCACCCTACTGGCATCTCACGCTTTCTCCCAGTCATTGAAGAAGAGCAGGGATGGGAGGGATCCCTGTGGGACCCACAGCGGTGCCTTTGGAGAGGTGCCATTCCCCACCACCGTTCTGAGTTCTGCTGCAGAAAGCTGATTGGAGCCAATGCAGCGCTGGCTCAGCTATTCCTGTGGTACCGTGTTGGTGGGTTGCAGCCCCTTATGGTGCACTGTGCCAGCAACATGGGCATAGAGGAGAGCTGACCTGCGTCCCCAGTCACAAGGGTGTCAGCTTTCAGTGCCATAGGGGCTGTCTCTGCTGTGCCCTGGTCTGAACCCTGCTTGTAGGCAGCTACATGTTGTTGGACCAGCGTGGTTACGACCTTCTCAATTATTATAGGAGGCTGGACACGGGGCAGCCGTTGGAGAGATCTACTGGGATGGGGCTGGCGTGGTGAGGACTGGGCAAGCTCTTGCATTTTTTAAAGGGTTTGGTAGCTGTGTGTCTCTGGAGGAGGCATTGACTAGTTCCTGACGACTCTCTAATGAGATGTGATGGTTTAAGTACTATGAACCCTGAAATGTGCAAATGAGACAAAGCCCTCCTCATACAGAGTGAAGAGGTACAACACCCCCCCTTCCCTCCACCTCCACGTGCACAACATCTGGAAGCATCTCTGGCAGCATCCCTCCCCCTGCCAGCACAGAAAGGGACGTGCCTCCCGCTACAAACCCATGTGAATGCAAACCTGTTACCCATTTTGGTCCAAGTGGTTAGCTGGTATTTGAGAGTTTGTGTGTCATTTCCATTAGGAGGAGAGACTGATGCTAGAGTCAGGTATTTCTTTGGTGCAATTCTGTTTAGTAAAAAGACTGGCCACAAAATCCTATTTCCCTAAACAAAGCAGAATCAAACAGCAGGTAGTTTCATTGCACGAAAGCCCAAGTCTGCATTTCTAGCCTGCACTGTGCCCAAACAGAAGCCCTGTCACTCAACTTCCTGTCAGGGACATGTTCGCTCCTGCTTGTCTTGCCTTCTGGTACTGGCACACATAGCCCCTATGTTTTAAAGTCAGTCTCAGGGAAACCTCATAGCCCCACATAGAATCACAGAAGTGTAGGGCTGGGAGGAACCTTCACAGGTCACCAAGTCCACCTCTGGCACTGAAGCAGGACCAAGACAGCCTACACCATCCATGACAGGTGTTTGTCCAGCCTGTTTTTAAAAAATTTTCACTGATGGGGATTCCACAGCCTCCCTGGAAAGCCTGTTGCAGAGCTACCTTTATGTCTAACTTCCCCTAGCCTTGTTCTCAGAAACAGCTGGACCATTTTGGCTGAAACTTTCCAAGAAAGTTCAGCCAGAGGCAGACACCCGTCATGGAAAATGTCAGTCTAACTAGCTAAAGTTTGGCAAAGGTATCAGCAACTGAAAATGGGGCCCTATAATGGGATGTCTTGGGCAACCGTAATAATAGGTGGTGCTACCAGCCCCTTCACCTAAGGCTGGAATATGCAGCCACCGCTGGGGCAGAACGGTGCAGCTCTTTAATTGAACACAGCAACACAGCCCAGGTTTAGGACAGGACTTGATGATGTCTTCCCCTGTCCAGTTGAAACTACCAGGAAGGGGGTGTTTCAGGAGGTGATGGAATGTCATTGCTTGAGTTGGATGCCTTGGCTAACACCAGTGAGGTCCCTCTGGGGCCCGGTCATTGGCCTCCAGCAGCCAGTGTGACAAGACTAAATACCATGTGTCTGAGACAGTCCAAAGTACCCCATAAAGGGGCATCCTGCTGTGCTGGGCTTAGAGTGAACCTGGGATGGGCTGAGCCACAGACTCTGTCCCTAAATGAATTGGATCCATCTGATCCTGTGCTGCTCCTGCTGCTGGGCTAAAAACACTGATGGAAATCTGCCGCCTACGTTCCCAGCATGTTCCCTCGGTGTCGTTTACAGTGGTCAGGCTCAGGTGAGCGGATCCCTGGCCATAGAGTTCTGTTCGCTGGGGATGAGGGGGCACAGGCAATGTGGTTGGAGGAGTTTGCACCTTTCCCAGTGCATGAGCTGAGGGGGATGCTGCTGCTCTCCATTCTCACAGCCATTCGGGGCAGAGTAAAGACATGAACCCAGGCGCTGGCAGTGAGTTCTGCAGGTTTGTTTGTGAGTGTCTCGTCCTGTCTGCCAATGCCCATTGTCCCACCATAGTCCTGATCCCCCATCCCAGCCCCCAACTGCCCTACTGGTAACTGGGACACACACTGCCTCTTTCTAACAGCTGGTGGAACTCTGCCTGCGGCCAGGGTGTTCTCTGTTGCTGGAGCCACTAGCTCTGCTGCCCTCCACATCCCAGCAGCGGGATTTTCAAGGGGCTGCCAGTCCGCTGTTGCCTCCCCTATTGCAGCCGGCTCCCCTTTTCCTGGGGGTGGTGGGGTGTGTCTCGGCCGCGCAGAATCAGCGGCCAGCTGTGCATCGGGCCTGGTTGGAAGGTTTTATTCACAGTAATTGGGCAAGAAGTTTAATTCTTAAAATAGACCATTTATGTTCTGTGAACGTTGGTAGGTACCGTTTGGGAGCCCTGGGTGACTGGCACCAGCCCAGTCCATCCCCAGCCTTTGGGGAGGGTGGGAAGCTGCCTGCCCAGAGCTTGTCACCTGAGCAGGAATCGCTCTGCCCCTGGACTCACCATTCAATCCAATCTTGGGATATGACTATTAATCAGAAAAACCTGGGTGTTTCCTGCAGGATGGACCCTGATTGGCTGCTGCCCGGCCTCCACCAGTGGTAATATAACTCCGACTGGTGTTTTGAGGTGTGCCGTACTCCGCACACTGCCCTGCACCCCTGCCTGGGCTCTCACTCGCCCAGCACACCGTGCTGCTTCCGCCTCTGCTTGAAGGAGAGAAAACGAAGGATGAACAAGATGCTGATTCCTGTTTTCACAACCCTGCTGTACTTCGCAATGGGTAAGTTCCCAAATGAAACTGACCAATTCATCCCCTCAGCTCCATCAGGGAGCTGGCCCATCGACATCAGTGAAACTAGCTAGGATGATGTACAGCAGCAGAGGAGCTGGCTTTTGTTGGTTAGGGAGGGGGATTCACACACTGTAATGTAAGAGCAGCCTGTGCTCTGCATTAGTGACAGATGCCTTGGCAAAGCCAGGCTGGCCTAGGGAGGGACCTGCATAGGGACAGATAACATCAGCAGTGTTCTGAAGCCAATACAGGTAAGTGGATGGGTTTGCAAGACTGAGACAGAGTTGTTGAGTTTTGTAAACCAGCGACATGCTTCCCAAATATGGCCAAATACAGCATGGCCATGAGCTTGTTAGAAGCACCTCTGGCAGTCGCGAAGTCCACCCTTGCTGAATCCAGGCAGTTGGCATAGAGAGACCGAGCCCCTTTGTGTAACGAGTGAGGAGGATTTTGAGCTGATCTGTGCAGTGAATATTGCCAGTACTTTTCTCCAGGACAAAGAACTGTGCGATGTGTATTGCAAAATGGTGAGCGGCAGCCAGTGCCAATCACTTACACGTGTCACTTTGTGATTTTCACATTATTTTAAATTTTTAATAAAATTATAGGGGTAGGAAAAATTATATGCTGCCACAAGGATCTGACTGGCTGCTGATCTCCTTCAGATTCATGCTGAATGGTTTTTTTTTCCCCCACGCACTTTAAAATATTCACTGACTCTTTAATAAGCAACACAGAAAAACTGGAATGGGTCTTCAGATTGATATGATTCACCCTTCACATAGAAATCACACTGTCTGAAATATTGTTAACTAATAGAAGAAAAGTTCATTGTAACTGAAAGAATCAGAGAGAAAGCTATTTTTTCCTATTTCCTCCCAATTTACTTTGTGTTTCTAAGCCCTCTGTTAAGAAAGTTTCAGTATTTCCTGGGTATTGTCAATTAGTCAGTTTCCACACCTGTTTCTTTGGGTCCTGGGACAGCAAAAGAGGAAGGAAAAAGCTTTACAAACACAGTGATGTACCTTTAAAAATCTGAAAAGCCACTAGAACAATTGTGGTGAATTCATAAGTCAGTTATTTATAGAGTTATTACAGAGGCAGAGCTAGCGTGTATCCTGACAAGTTTCTATTTCATGGGCTTGGCTGGGTCAGCTCCCCAGGCCAATTCACAATCAGCCTTTCTGTAACACAGGGACATGAGAGCTCCCTGTCACCATGCCCCTGATCAGACGGGTGACTGTATTTCCCTGCCCACCTCCAGTGGCCTTCTGCGCCTGGTGAGTTGTGTCATTCTCTTCTCTCTCCCGTCACTCAGCGGGCGCCCTCCTGTGCCATGTGTGTGTCAGACGGCAGCCGAACAAGACGTGTCTTGCAGGGAAAAGCATGTGCAAGGCAGGTCCGGGGGAATCCTGCTACCTCCAGACACTCGTCCTCGGTAGGTACGGGTGGCAGGCAGACCCCTACTCCCCTGGCTAGTGTTTTCAGTGAACACAGATGCCCCTCTGGGGCTCAGGGTTTTGGAGGGCAGCAAGCTCAGCCGCTGGGAGGGTGGGGACTAGGAGTGTCTCTACTGGGTCTTGAGTGACCCATGGCTGCCAAGCTGGGAGGACACTGGGGAGCTCCAAAGGGAGCCACATTCATCCCTTAGTCCAGAACGGTGGCTGTGAAATGGGGCCGTAGGGAAGGGCAGGCGAGGGGAGTCCTCGAGGACAGAGAATGGGACCAGCAGGTGTCTTTCCCTGGAGCAGTGGGAAGGGAATGGCAGTGGGTGACAGAGGAGACATGGTTCCTGGCTATCGACAGAGGGGACGGGAGCTCAGCTGGTGATGCTCTGGCTGGGGGGCCGGACCAGACACTGGATTCCTCTGGCACAGTCCCAGGGAGGAGGCGTCTGTCTCTCTCACCCAGCCCTGAGGACTCATGGCTCTCTCTCTTTTTCCAGGGAACTTCCCCCTCTATTCACAGCAGGGCTGCTTCAGAGATTGCCAGGACCAAGTCGGAGGCACATTCATCCATCACGTCTTCCACTGCTGCACTGAAGACTTCTGCAACGCCTAGGGGCCATGGACACCACCTCACTTCCCACTCACTTGGGGGGCAGCTGCACTTGTGGAAGACATCCACGTTCTTCTCTCCTGGTTTCTTTCCTGGCTTCCCCAGTCTGATTAAAAACCCATCTGAATCCAAGACCTGCTGTGGCCCGTGCCTGCTGTCTCCTGTCCTCTGACCCCCCCACTCCCATGGCCCCCTCCCCTTTGACCCGTCTCCTGCCTGTCCCTCCTCCCCCGTGTCTTGCTGGCCCAGGCCCAGCACTATGACTCCCTTGGATCTTGGATTTGCTTTGGTGCCGTGGGTTAAGGTGACCCCCTCAGCTGTTGTTCAGAGCCCATGCCCCCCTGAGAGCATTAAGGGACCCTCTAGGGTGACCAGACAGCAAGTGTGAAAAGTCGGGACAGAGTGTGGGGGGTAATAGGAGCTTATATAAGAAAAAGACCCCAAAATCGGGACTGTCCCTGTAAAATCGAGACATCTGGTCACCCTAGGGCCCTCTCTCCAGGCAGGCCTCTGAACAGGGTGGGCAGTTTGCCAGTGGGGAAGGCTCCAGTGCCCTTCCTTGGCATTTGAGGGATGGGGCACTGTGCCTGCCAACTAGACAGCGCGGCTCATTCCCCCCTCCATCCGCCAGGCTTCTCCAAATGCCCGGTGCCAGCCCTGAGCCTGGGGCCCGTGTAACCCACACCCCTCAGGGCAGTGCTCCGTGTCCCTCTGGCGGTGGCTGGGCTTCAGACAGAGCCTGATGTACCTGCCACAGCTGTGGCTAACAGAGCTGGCTGGGTCTGTCAGCTGAGGCGGTCCCGGCTTATGCTTTAAGGTCTAGTGGTACCAGGTTCGGTCCCCCCTGCCAATGGCCCAGCCAGGGCCAGCATATCGTCTGCCATTCCAGGACTGAGGGTGGGACTGGGGGAGTCTTACCTCCTTAGAATTTGTTCATTCCTGAGTTCCCCATTTTCATTCTGTTGGCTGCCTCCCCTAATAAAGTGCTCTTTGTTTTAACCCCTGGACTTGGTCCTGGTGCATGGGGAAGAATTGCCCACCAAGGGTGCTCAGGGACGGGTACAGAGTTTCATTGGTTTCTGGGGAGGGGATCAAGTCAGTGTCAGCTAAGGAAGGAACCCCGAGAACAAATGAACCCATCCCTTTTGCTGCCAACACTGAGGCCTAAGAGTTGCACTTAGATCCGCCCTACCAATGGGAAGAATTTGGATGTAATGCCCCAGGGCCAGACACTGCTTTACCCACCAGAGGGAGATGACCTAGCAGAACCTCTGCCATCTTTGGACACATGGGGTGTTGAAAGACGCTACTGTCCCAAATGTAGGTCCAAAAATACACTGTCCCCTGACCATGTATGAAGAAACGAAGGACAATCAGAGGGTTTATTGCACAAGGAAACAAAAGAGCAAAATACGACAAAGAGGGAAATAAGCACAGGCATTTCATCAGCAGAATCTCAGGTGCAAATAACAGCAAGCCAGGATCACACCCTGGGCACAGCAGGGAGGCAACGTTTCAGAGACACCGCGCGAGTGTGGGAGGCTGAATGGAATGGCAGGATGTGATCTGTACAGAGTGACCCCATTCCAGGATCACTCAGAGACCAGGGACTGCCCCAGGCACAGTGGGGTTTGGATTACGGCAGGGAGACGGGCAGGATTCATTTCCCGGGGCAGGGGGAGCTCTGGGGGATCAGCCAGGCAGGGAGCTGGGCACGCTGCAGAGGAGGAAATCCCTGAGTGCTCCACTGTCCGGGTTCCTGTCCCAGGCATGGCTCTGCCAGCTAGTTGCCTGGGGCCCAGTGTACAGGGAAACGTGGAGGGAGAATTGAGTGGGTCCCATTGGTTGGCATGCACTGCAGTCTCCCCAGCTGGCAAACTGCGTGCCCTGCACAAAGCACCTTCAACTATGGAACAGCAGCAAAGCACCAGTTTGGGTGCTGGACCTGGGACAGCAAGATAGGAGGAGGGCAGCCAGGCAAGGGGAGGGGCCAAGGGAAAGCAGGGTGTGGCCAGGGGGAGTGGGGCTGGGCCAGAGTGTACAGCTCATTTCTTAATTTAAATATAGTTTGTAGCCGACAGGAGCGTGTGATTGAGGATGACACCAGGGGATGGTCTTGGGTCCTGCTGGGTTTTACATGAGGGGAGGGGCTGGAGCAACTAACCCAGAGCCGGGGGTGACGTGAAGGGAGAACATGGTGTTCCTGCCAGCCCTGAACGCCAGCCTCCTCTTAGGCATAATCGGAGAATTTGGGGAAGGGGTTGTGGATGTTGCAGAAATCTGCATCTGTGCAGCACTGGGTGGTGTCCTTGTAGTAGTCTTCGGTGATCTCTGTATCCTCGCAGATGGACGTGCAGCCCCGCTCCACACGACTAATAAAGCCCGCTGCAGAGAGAAAGAGAGACCAGAGCCAGGTGCCAGGGACAGGCCCCTCCTCCCAGCTGAGCTGCCCTCCCCTCTGTCCAGGGCTCTTCTGTCTCCCCCTGCCACTCCCCTCCCACTGCTCCAAGGGAAGACACCTGCTGGTCCCTCCCTCTGTCCTCAGAGGACACCAACCCCTGCTGGTCACAGTGTCACAGGGTCTGTCTACACTGCAGTCAGAGCCGTGACTGAAGACCGGCCGGAGCTAGCGGTGATCTAGCTAGCTCCAGTCACAACAGCAGGGCAGCTACGTCAGCAAAGGTCATATGAGCCCACCCGGTGGTTAGCTGCGCTGTCACCCCTGATGCCACAGCTTCCCTGCTGGCGTTAGTCAAGCTAGCTAGATCACTGCTAGCTCGGGCCTGTCTACAGTGCTACAGTCACACCTCGGATTGCTCTGTCGCCGTCCCTGTAGTCACCACCCCTGATTAAGGGACGAACGTGGCACCCACATAGCGAGCAGCAGCAAATCTCAGAGCCAGGCCGACAGACCATGGCACTAAAAATAGCTGCAGAGATGGCTGCAGAGAGGCCCTCCCCAGCACCGCTGCTAGCTTGGCCAAAAGGGGTCACTCTAGAGTAAGGTGTTCTGCCTTCACACCCTGGCAGCTCCTAAATTGCATTTCGAGGGGCTCTTGGCCTCCCAGACTCACCTATAGTGATTTTGCGGGTAAAGCAGGATTCCCCCTGAGCTGCTGTGCAGGTGTGTTTGCCTAGCATACAGCTGCCGTCCTGCAGCATCATGAAACAGCCGTTGCATTGGAGAGCTGCAGCTGTGGGAGAGAAGAGAGAAGGGAGCGCAGGAAATAAGCAGCCGGGCCCTGACTGGTGCCTGGACACAGACACCAAAACAGCTTCCCGGCCGCATGGAACCAGTCATGTCCCTCTGCCAGAGCACAGGCTGCTCTTGAGCGAGAATACATGGTTGTCATTGAATTGCCCTCGGTAAAGAACACGGGCCAGACCTCAGCTGACTGGACTCGCCCCAGGTGAGGCTCTGCCCCATCAGGGGTGGAAATCTCCCTTCGTTGGGTTTTGTTTCGGGACTTACCCGTTGCTAGGTAGAGCAGGGCTGGCAAACCCAGAGCCAGGATCTTGTTCATCTTTAGTTTTCTCTCTGCCGAGCCAAGGGGGAGCTGTGTGGTCGTGTCAGGTGACTGAGAAGTGGTGCAGGGGCTGCAAACCTGGTGCACTGACTCCTGGGGGAGGACAGAGATGGATTTATACCCCCGGGAGCTGGGGTGATTGCTAATTACAATCTAATGGTCACTGTGCAGCCCAGAGCAGAACGTTCCCTGCCCAGGTGAGCAGCTCTGGCAGGCGACTCCCCAGCCCTGCCTCCCCCACAGGGGCGTTTTGCGAAAGGCACAAGCGGGAGGGAAGTGGCAAAATGCCAGGGGCTGCTGCCGGGAATGAGGGGTGGGACCTGTTCCTGTGTCACTGTGGAGCTCTCGGTTGGCCCGCTGGGTTCTATTTTATTAAGAAAAAAATCAGATCAGTTATCACAATGGTAAAAGTATGTACTGGGGTGAAGCACCCACTTGTCACAAATAACCAGTTCTTTTTCAGGCAGCTGGTTACAGTTAAATGAGAAGATGCAATTGGTGAAGGACACAGAGACTTCATGAGCTTGAGTTGGTGCAGATAAATATATCTGACATAACAGAAAAATCAATGTACATAATTATAAGTATTTGCTTTGTTCATACTTACAACATTGCATTGTAGGGACTTACAACCTTCTAGGCCATTAGAAACAAAGATGGAGGAGAATGTAAATGGGGCCCACCCCAGGAAAAGAGTCAGGGCCAAACTTTCTGTTCATTGTATGGAGCACCCATAGGGACTAGAACCCAAGTCTGTAGTGCTAATAGGTAGGTAGCATTACCAAGCTACAGCCAGTCTGCTCTCTACTGCCTATGATCTGCTATGGATGCAGCTTCACCTCAAGGGTTTGACAGACAGCAGCCTCAAGGCTCCTGATTGGCCATCTACTCTATATAAAACCAAGGGATGATCCTGTAGCTGCCATGGCTGTTCCTGCTTTTTGCTCTTGAAATTCAGGCTTTGACCTCAGCTTGATATGGATTTTGCCTCCTGACTTGCACTGACCCTGGCCTGGAACCTGACTGTGAACACTTGTGCTACATCCAACCTCAGGTTTGCTCCTGCTCTGACCTTTGGTCCTGACTGCCCTTTGTTGGAATCCTGTAAGGCTGTCCCATGTCATCCCCTGGTGCCCCAACAACAGGCTGGATGACCACAGTTTTATGCACATTTTCCTATTTTAACCTTTCGTGTTTGGGACCATGTTTGATAATGTTTCAGCCCTGCCCATGTATGGTGGTACCATAGTTCAACTTCCAACCACCAGTGCAAGCACTTGCTTCAATTAATGTCCCAATAGTTTTGATACGTCAATGCAGATAGCTCCATTGTTAACATATCGCAAAAGTACCCATCTGCTTGTTTGTGGTTTATGCATATATCACAAAATGCATTGCTAACCTATCACAAGATGCATATTGCTAAATTTCATAACCTTTGCTTAAGTACATAATACTTATTCCAGTTAGCCTTACTCTTAGCCCTTAATGCTTGAAGCCTATAGCTAAGCCTATTTTTAACACATGTGTTTTGGTTCTTCTATTGGCTGTTACAGTTGCAACAATAACATTACTTGTTATCTCTATATGTGTGCTTAGCAAATAGATTGTGTTTTACTCAAAACAAAGATCAGGTCAAGGTCAATGGTCAACAGATGCAATTCTGTGAAGCAAATAAGTATATTCCCAAATGTGCCGCCTGCCCGTCTAGCCAGCCGCCCATCCACACGTACAGAGCGATGGCCAATAGAAGAGAGACCTTTATCATAGAAGATTAGGGTTGAAGAGACCTCAGGAGGTCATCTAGTCCAACCCCCTGCTCAAAGCAGGACCAATCCCCAACTAAATCATCCCAACCAGGGCTTTGTCAAGCTGGGCCTTAAAAACCCCTAAGGAAGGAGATTCCACCACCTCCCTAGGTAACCCATTCCAGTGTTTCACCACCCTCCTAGTGAAATAGTGTTTCCTAATATCCAACCTAAACCTCCCCCACTGCAACTTGAGACCATTGCTCCGTGTTCTGTCATCTGCCACCACTGGGAACAGCTGAACTCCACCCTCTTTGGAACCCCCCTTCAGATAGTTGAAGGCTGCTATCAAATCCCCCTTACTTTTCTCTTCTGCAGGCTAAACAAGCCCAATTCCCTCGGCCTCTCCTTATAAGCCATATGCCTCAGCCCCCTGATCATCCACCCTCCGGGCAACTCATCTCTCCACAGTGTTATCCTGGCATCCTCCTTTTGGGGGTTAGGAGGAAAGAAGTTGCAGCACATAAACATTACAGATGGAAGCAGAGAAGAACCAGATAGGGGAATCCTAATTCTATGCCCCAAGGGGTATCCTAAAAGGAGGATGCAAGGAACCCTGTGGAGAGATAAGTTGGCCAGAGGCTGGATGAAGGAGTGCAGTGTGCAGCTAAAGATGGAGAACCAGGGTCTGGCCATTGCAAGCACCAGCTGGCACCTGATGATGGAACGAGGGAAAGTGCAAGGGCTGCTGCCGGTGCCCAAGAGCAGCCAGCCACCCTTGGGGACAGGGGAGCTCTGCACAATGGGCTCCAAGGCCAGGGATGGGCTGGAGGGTGTGAACCCTAGTCCGAGTAGCCTACATAGATAATCAGCTGAACATGAGTTCCCAGTGTGATGCTGTAGCCAAAAGAACTATTGCGATCGCGGGATGCATAAACAGGGGAAACTTGAGTGGGAGTAGAGAGGTTATTCTACCTCTGTAATTGGCACCGGTGCAACCACTGCTGGAATCCTGCATCCAGTTCTGGTGATCACAATTCAAGAGGGATGTTGATGAATTGGAGAGGGTTCTCAGAAGAGCCATGAGAATGATCAAAGGAAACATGCTTTAGAGTAATACACTGAGCCTCCTGAGTCAATTAACCTTCTCTTTGGTAAGCTAAAGGGGTGACTTAAGTACAATCGATAAGTGTCTACATGGGGAACAGATATTTAACAATGGGCTTTTCAGTCTAGCAGGGAGAGGTATGATACAATCCATTGGCTGGGAGTTGAAGCTAGACAAATTCAGACTGGAAATAATGGTGAGAGGAATTAACTGTTGGAAGGATTTGCCGAGGTGTCAGGGTAAATTCTTCATAACTAACAAGTTTTGAATCCAGATTGGAAATATTTCTAGAAGCTCTGCTCTAGGGATTATTTCAGGGCAGGTCTCTGGCCTGTGCTGTGCAGGGGGTCAGGCTGGATGATCATAGTGGTCCCTTCTGGCCTAGGAATCGACGAACTCCTGCCCCAGTTGCTTGTGGCTCACTGTCCTGCTGCAGGGGCGCAGGTGGCGGAAAGCCAGCTCAGGACTGGGAAACAGCCCCAGAGCCAGCACTGTGTTGTAAATGAGGATCAGCCAGAGCCCAGAGGGAAGGAGGCTCCTGATTGGTTTCCAAGGGGCTGAATGGGGCGGATGCGTGGTGCCCTTTGTGTTTCACTTGGTCTTGGGTCCTGCTGGGTTTTACATGAGGTGAGGGGTGTGAGAGACTAACCCAGAGCCGGGTTGGAGATTAGTGGCATGGGGGTCTGGATGTGGAGGCTCGGGGTGGTGCAGGGAGGTGAGGCTTGTCAGGATGGGTGTTTGAGTGCAGGGATCTCAGTGGGCAGTGGTCTGGGTGCAGGGGGGCTCCAGATACAGAGGTTGAGGTTCAATGGGGTGGGTATGGAGGGCTAAGGGGGTTCTGGATGTACTGGCTTGGCAGGGATGTCTGGGTATGGGAGGTCCAGATGCATGGAGATTGGGTGGATGCGGGGGCAACTCCCGGTACAGTGACCCCTCCCACACAAGTGAAGAGCGATGCGGGGAGGAAGCAGGGGAGGATCTTGAGCTTCCTGCTGCTAGGGGAGGTTTCTGGGGGTGAGTCTGACACAGCTCCAGCCACTCCTTTCAGGGGAAGAGAAGGTCTTGTCCTCTCCTGCGTTCCAGCCCAGCCAGGACTAGCAGCTGATCCTGGCTCAGGGCAGGAGCCACTGGCTGAGATGTCCCCAGTCCTGCAGTGGTTTACCTCTCCACTGGCTGCTCCAGGTAACTGAAATGATGTACCTGTGCAGCTAGAGTGGTGTGTGACTGCTCTTGCAGCTTCCCTGTCAGAAAGTCATTTTTCTGTGGGGAAGCAAATAAATCTGCTGGAGACATGAATTCTGTGCACACGAAATGGCACAGAATTCCCCCAGGAGTAACTGATATACTGCTCTGGGAGGTCCTTGTTTGGCAAAGACAGTTTTCAGTGTGTATCCTGGACTTTCTCCTCCTTTCTACCATATTCTGTGGTATCTGAGTGCCTGGCAGTAGATAACAAATTTCTTGGTGCATTTGGGTGATTATTGGATCTGTGAAAGTATGCGTGGTGATCTGTAGGTTTCTTGTACATAGTTGTCTGTAGGACACCACAATCAGCTTGAATAGAATCCGGGAAGCTGATTCTGGGGCAGGAGTGCTCTAGAGAGAGTTTGATGGATGGGTGATGGTGGTTGAAGTTGTAGTGGAAATATGAGGAAGTTTAGGTCCTCTGTCTAGAGAATGAAGATATCACGATGTGTCTCAGGTGTTTCGTGGTGCATTTGTCCAGTGATATATCTGTTTATAAGATTTACTACAACAATCTGTAATCCACTAACTCCATCTTTTGTCTTGTGATGTCAGGGGTGTTAATGGGTCACTTCACCTTGAATGGTCCCTTAGAATATGTGTTAACTACTTATGCGAAACAATCTGTTCCACCTTGTGTTTAGCTGGGATGTTCTGTGTACCTTTCCCAGACCTGAAGAACTCTGTGTAGCTCGAAAGCTTGTCTGTCACCACCAGAGTCCCTCACTTACCATGTCTCTTTGCAATCATTTGTAAGTTCCTCTCCACCCAGCTATCCCTCACCTCTGGAGGTGAGAAGAAGGCTGTCCTCTTGGCAGCAAGCTCTCTCTGTCTGTCTCTCTCTCACTCACTTGGACTGGGTATCCATCTTAGGGCTTGTCTACAGTTTTCAGGTGTCTGGCTGAGCAGACGCCAGGCTCAGGGTGTTGCTGGGGCTTAGTGTACAGGGAAGCATGGAGGACGGAGGGGGAATTGAGTGGATCCCACTGATTGGCATGCAAGGTGCTCCCTCTGCATTGTAGCCTCCAAAGTTGGCAAACTGCCCACCCTGCACAGACCAAAGTCTGGGGAGAGGGGCCTCTCTTAACAGTGCCCTAGATCAAACGGCTCCCAGGCGAAGAACCTGTTCAGCGCTCCTCTCCCTTTTGTTAAACTTTTTAATCCCTTATTTTTATTGCATTTATAGCCCATTTTGTGACTTTGCTGCGCGATTTGCATGCGTGATTCATCCCCGGCACAGAAGCCGATAAATTTGTATGCTAGGATCTGTATTTATTCATGTCCTATATAAGCAAATTTAAAAAAAAAATCGTTTGCGCTAAGCGTATAGAAACTTTTTAATTTTAAGAATAACTGAAATGTCCTGACGTCAAGAAATGGAATTGTGCACCAACACTGGGTGGTCCAGTATTAAATAACGTTACAGCCTTAGGATGTTAACCCTAGTCCTTTAGTTCAGATTTGCCCCTTGCTGCAAACCAGATTGCAATTGAGCTTTTCGCTTCCTGTACCGAGCTCCTGAAGGCTTCTTTGGGGCTATCTTTTATTTTCTAGGTGGGAAAACAGACAGTATTAGGGAGAGCAAAAGGCTGTGTTCCGCAGTCCTAGAAAGTCATCAAACGTTACATGTTAAGCATGGCAAAAGAAGTAACAGTATTTCTTTTATCCTATTGCGTAGACAGAGGTTTGATAGCTATCTCTGGCGTCTCATTAAATATGTCCTTTATTGGTCGCTACTTACACTCTTCAAGTGTTAAAACACAAGTACACTTTCCCAATTACACAACAAAGCAAGGTTCCCAATATCGCAGCCGGGCTCTTGCTTCGCTTCAGTTCGTTCTTATAGCTCACTGACTGGCAATGCCCCTCCCCTTATATACCCGCAAGGGCATGGCTGACAACCTTCTAGGAAGTTCGAGGAGAATGTCGTTCTCAAAGTCTGGAAAGTTCCATGAGATTCTGCAGTGATCCAGAACATTCTAGGACAGTGGTTCTCAACCTGCAGCCCGCGGGCTGCTTGCGGTCCAATCAGCACAGAGCTGCAGCCCATGTGACATCCTCAGGGCCATACAGGGAGTATTGGATGCAGCCCACATAACGTGTGTGGCCCACAATAGGTTGAGAACCACTGTTCTAGGAGGTTAATGCAAAATGAATCACATACGGGATACCTGAAACATGTTACTTCAAACATTCTACTTTCCCTTTTGTTGCTAACAATAAAAACAGCCCCCCAAGCCCAGTGGCCCCAAAGCCTGGCACCACAGGTAGTCAGCTTGGTTGCCTGCCCCTAAATCCAGCCCTACCCCTTAATACTCTCACGGGGCAGCGGCAAAGGTTCTGAAATGACAGCTGGAGGGAGTGTGTCACCCTGATACGGGCACCTTCAACTATGGAACAGCAGCAAAGCACCACAGAGTTTGGGTGCTGGGCCTGGGGCAGCAAGATGGGAGATGGGCAGCCAGGCAGGGGAGGGGCTGGGGCGAAGCAGGGCGGGGCCAGTGAGCAGAGCTCTTTTCCTAATTTAATTATAGTTAATTGATGTCAGGAGTGTGTGATTGAGGGTGACACCAGGGGATGGTCTTGGTTCCTGCTAAGTTTTAAATGAGGAAAAGAGAGTGGGGAAATAACCCCAAGCCAGGCTTGGGGCGAAGGGTGAATGTAGCTTTCCTGCTGCCCCAGGACCCCACTCTCCCCTTAATCCTCCTGGGGGATTTGGGGCCAGGGGTTGTGGACATTGCAGAAGGATCTGTCCATGCAGCACTGGGTGGTCTCCTTGTAGTCGTAGTTGTTGAGCACTAGGTCGTCGCAGATCACAGTGCAGCCCCGCTCCACCCGCAGGATCTCGTTTCCTGCAGAGGGAAAGAGACCTGAGCCCCCAGGGCTGGGTACCAGGGACAGACCTCTCCCCCCAGTGACAGGGCCAGGGGAATCCACCAACTGCCCTCCCCTCTGTTGAATCCTAGGAGCTGGGGCTCCTCTGTCACCACACTTCCTGTAGCTCAGATCCCTTCTCTGTCCTTAGAGGACTCCCCCACTCCTCCCCTATGCCCCAGTGTCCCAATCACCTTCATGGACTAAGGGTCCGGCTACACTTCAGGCGAGGGTGGAACCTCCAGCCTGGGGAGATGTTCCCCTAGCTCTGATCCAGCGAGTGCACTAAGAATAGAGGGGAGCCATGGCAGAGCGAGCAGAGGGCGAGGCCAGCCCCCCGAGTAAGTGCCCAAGGCCCTAGGCATGTAGACTCTAGCCCCTCGTGTCTCACATTGCTGTGGCTGCACTATGGGTGCTCAGTCGGAGCTAGCGTGGGGATGTCTCCCCTGAGCTGCAATGTCCCCCCCGTCCCCCCCTTAGGGCAGACGTACCCTAAAGGATGAACACGGTTCCCCAGTGCCACAGCCAGCGTGGCCACAAGAGGTCACTCTAGGGTGAGGCGATCACTTCTCCCTTCTCAGCACTAACTGCCCCAGAGATGGGGCGTCTTTTGCTCACTGGACTGCACAGAAACGCAGGGACAGTCTGCACTGGTGTCTAGTGCCCTGGGCAGGATCGGACTGGGGCAGCTGGCCCCTCCTGCTGCTCGCTCCGGTTACATGTCTGCCGTCAGTGTGCTAGCTGGAGCAGAGCGACGGGTATATCTCCTCAAGCTGGACGCTTCCCCTCCAGCCCCGGCCTCTATGTATCCACAGTCACTCTCACTCACCAGAGGTGATTTTGCGGGTGAAGCAGGATTCGTTTAGAGTTGCTGTGCAGGTGTATTGGCCTATCTTACAGCTGCCGTCCTGTGACAGCCTGAAACAGCCATTGCACTGGAGAGGATCTGCTGTGAAGAGGTGAGAAAACGGAAAGTAGGCAACGAGCAGCCACGGATCGGCCATGCTCAGCGCACAGGCGCGTTCCCAGTCTCCAGGAACCATCCAACCCCCACAGTGATGTCCTGCTCCGGTTCATTTCATCCCTCCGTGGGCAGGTCACCGCTGGGCCAGCCTGGCTTTCCAGGGGTAGCTCTGTCCCTCCGCCAGAGCACAGGCTGCCTTTGAGCTAGAATACGTGGTTGTCATTGAATTGCCCTCGGTAAAGAACGTGGGCCAGACCTCAGCTGACTGGGCTGGCCCCAGCTGAGGCTCTGCCCCATCAGGGGTGGAAATCTCCCCTCGTTGGGTTTTGTTTTAGGACTTACCCGTTGCTAGGCAGAGCAGGGCTGGCAAACCCAGAGTCAGGATCTTGTTCATCTTTGGCTTACTCTCTGCCGAGCCGAGGGCAGAGCTGTGCGGTCGTGTCAGCTGAGTGAGGAGCAGAGCAGGGCCTGCAAACCTGATGCACTGGCTCCCGGGGGAGAACAGAGCCATATTTATACCCCTGGGAGCTGGGGTAATTACTAATTACAATCTAATGGTCACCGTGCAGCCCAGAGCAGAATGTTCCCTGCCCAGGTGAGCAGCTCTGGCAGGCGACTCCCCAGCCCTGCCTCCCCCAAAGGCACAAGTGTGTGTGTGGGGGAAGTGGCAAAATACCACGGCTGCTGGGAATGAGGGGTGAGACCTGTTTCTGTGTCACTATGGAGCTCTCAGTTGGCCTGTTGGTTCTCTTTGTGTGTGCGAGAGAGAAAGCGAGAGATTCTGTGCAGCTAGTAAATGTGTTCCCAAAACTGCAAGTTCACAGGCTCACACGTGGCTGCATCCATGAGTGTTTGGCCTCCCCAGCCGCATCGCTCACCCACAAGCACAGAGCCATGCCCTGTGCCAAAGGGACTTTTATGGGAGTTCGGAGGAAGGGAATTGCAGCCCCTAACATTACAGATGGAAGCAGAGAAGAACCAGAGAAGGGACCCCCTAACTCGATGGCACAAAGGGCTTTCTGAAAGGAAGACACCAGGATGGTCCTGCCCAGATAGTCTTCACAAAACATGGCTGTAAGAGCAGGTCCTGACCTTCACAACACCCTAGGTAGCTCTCCTCTGGGCACACATGCCCCCAAGACTGGCTCACGGGAAATGGACTAGGGATTTGCACGGTCTTTTCACTGGGCTCTGTAGCACTAGGGATTGTGCGCTGTGCTGCATGCTACTGGGTCATGAGGGCAAGTCCCAGAAATTCCCTTGAGTGTTCCTAATGTTTCTCTGCCTCTGTCCCCCACCTCATCTAGAAATCAGACCTACCTGACCCCATTCCTGTAGTGTCTGAGCACCTGACAGGCTTTAACATATTTATCTGGAGTGTCCCCCTGTGAACTAGCACCAAGTTACTTGCCCCATTTTGTGGGCAGGGAACTGAGTCACCGAGAGCCTAAATGACCACCCAGGCTCACACAGGACATCTGTGGCAGAGCAGGGAATAAAACCCAGCTCTTTCCCGTCCTAGGGCAGTGCCCTGCTAAGCCTTCTGAACTAGCAGAATCAACTCTCGTCCCCCCATTTGATAGCATATGTAATGGAGAAGCTGCACAGAGTCATTTGATGCAAAGCTAGGACAGGAATCCAGGCTTTGAATGCAGCAGCCCAAAGCCTCGTTCTCATTGGCTGTCAAGCACCGTGTTAGCTGGTTGTGTCATGTCCATGCGATGTTGTTATAGAGCCTGTGCCATTCGATGAGCTAGCGGTAGGGATCTGTACCAATCCCCTTGGCAGGGCTACCCAGTGGGTGCGGAAGGATTAAAGTGCTGCTCCCGGGGGCCAGGGAGAGCACAGTTTGCCTGAACCCTGGCCACCTAACAATGGAAACTCCAGCAGGCAGGCCAACAGCGTGACTCCAGCATGGCTATACTGGAACAGGGCCATGGAGAGATGCTAGGCATCCAGCCCTCACCTGGAACTGACAAACAGTCAGAGCGAGCCAGGATGGACTGTACAGCACTTGGCTGGGTGGAGCCCTGGCATTGGCCAGTCTGGGCTGTCTGGGCTAGCCTAAGGATTTCCTGTTTCGAAAAGGCTGAAATACTTGCTGAGGTGCATTGATTCCTAGAGAGGGTGACTGGGCATCTACCTCCATAGGCCTTGCTGGGCAGAGCTCAGAGTGAGAAGCAGGCAGGCTGGAGCCCAGAGGCTCGGTCTTGGAGGCATTGAGGCCGTGAGGAAGAGTGGACCCCTTGGGGGTCTGAGACGCTGAAGGGGACCCCCCAATGGACTGGTTAAAGGCTGGGGCATAGCACAGCTCCGGTGGAAGTTGGCAGCTCTGGTTTCTGAGAGTCTGGCTCCAGGCACCTCTGCTTTATTGGTGCAGTAAACAGAGGCCGTATACCACAGAGACAGCAAAGTCATCAGTGGGGATCCAGAACCCCTGTACTGAACACAGTAATCTCTGCAACCTCACTTAACAGAGGCCTCTAAGTCAGTAGCAGGCTCTCATTAACCCTGGAAAGCTAAGCTGGTATAAGCAGGAAGGATCTCCAGTTAGGCAGAGATGCCTGCACGAGTGTCGTCACGCAGAGAACTGATGCTATGATCCACACTCATGTGGCACTGCAGACTCCATGTAGTGTGGTGCTGGCCGGGCTGGAACAGGCACCTACGTTCCCTATGCAGCGTGTAGCGACAGACGCGGGTGAGTGGATTCCAGTGCTAGTTGCTCTGGGCTGGGAGGCTGATGTTAAGCTTCCCTCATGTATCTTTCGCCATTCCCACTCCTAGCCTGGGCGTGTGCCCTGGCAAACAGCGACGTTGCCAAGGTTGGCACTGAGAGTTCGTGTTAGCATGGACTGTAGGGCGTCTGTGCTGGCAGTGGGAGGGATGCTGCCTGGGAGCCAAGCACAGCTGGTGATCTGCTGGGTGCACACCGAGGGATTTGAAAGGCTTGTGTAGGAGGATCCAGAGCGCTGAACAAATCGGCTCCATCTGATCCGGCGCTGTCCCCGCCGCAGGGCTAAACATACTCCCACTAGCTGTCACCCACATTCTTAGCACATCCTCCTGCTGTGTCATTTCCAGCTGGGCGTGACGGGCTCTGGTGGGTGGATCCAGAGCGCCGTGTTCTGTCTCCTGGTGCAGGGAGCAGAGCCGGGCTGGGCAGAGGTTTGGGGTTGCTGCTCTTTGCTCCGTGTGTGAGGTGCTCTGCCCTGTTGGCAGGTTTCAGGGATCATAATGCATAGACAGTGTCTGTCCCTTAGAGGCAATTTGGCAGGTTCACGTTGGAGCCTTGTGATCTGGTCGGGGGCCTTCGCTCTGACTCTTGTGATGGATTTGCTAAGCAGGACCCTAAAACTCCCATCAGCCTCCTCCCCATGGTGCATCCCCTTCCTCACAGCCAGGTAGGGGGAAAGGTCCTGAACCAGGCAGTGACCCACCAGGCTCTGTTGGGAAGTTGTGGCCTCATGGTGAGCCAGGAGCTGCAGAGAAAACGGATGCAGAGTGGAGGGGCAGGAACTGTGCCAGAGCTATGTGTGGAACAGGCGGTGACTGCCAGTCATTACAGCTGGGTGCAGGTATGTGTTGGGCTTACAGGGAGCAGCAACGGCTGGCTGGGTGCCAGTGCAGGGGAACCCCAGCGAGAGACACTGACTCAGCCTGGCCCGGGAACCTGCAAGCTCCTATTTGCTGTAATGGAGACTGGACTGGAGAGGGCACACCCGGCACTGGGTCTGCAGAGCTCTGACTTGATGGGACTGCCTCAGGGCCTGAACAGGAACCACCCTTGCTCACTTTGAACTGTGATTGTCTACACCTCTGTACCCAGCGTATCTGCCACTTTCCCCTTTCCTGCCAGCCACAGGGAAATCTTTTCTCTTTGCCATGCGTCTGAGTGGTTACTGGGGCCAGGAGGGCATGCATCCCCAGGTACAGCTGAGGTGCCTTCAGATACAGTGGGCACACTTACTGCCACCTTAGGGGTTTGGTGCAAGCCAATATTACTCTGGCTGCCTCTTAGGAGAGCATGGGGAGCAAAGGGAGCCCGTCAGGAGATGGGCTGTGTATTGAGCACATGGTTCATACCTGCTTGAAGTCTTCTGCCTTGGCTTTTGCAAACACAAGCCCTAGGGAGCGCCTGAAAGAGGCTGATTGTTTGTGGCGTTTAATAATCATTCCACGACCTGATCTCAGTGCAATTCCCCGAAAAGTCTGTCTTCCCGCCTGGAGGATCTATCATGCAGTGGTGTAGTTTCCTAAGGGAAATGGTTGAAGCCCCACTGCTTGGGTCGAGAGTTGCTCAAAAGCTAAAGAAAAGCAGCTTGGCAAGTAAAAGCCGTGCATTCAGCTTGTTCTGATTGGTGATGCCATGTTATGACGCGTACCCAGGCAACTGCTGGGCCTCTGTGAAAGTGTTTGTGAATCCTGACAACGTTGCAGATTTTGACACTCTTGATGCTTGCATTGAAAATTCATAGCAGAAAGAGCATTATAACTATTTGTTCTCCAGTTGAAAAGATTCCAATCATCCAACCAGAGATCCGAAACAAGACCATGTGACTTAGTTGACCAGCCACCCAGGGAGAACAATTTCTAGGGAGTAGTGGAAGTTGTGGCCTGGGGTACCTGGGGTGGCCATCACTGAAAATGCCAAGGTCAGGATAGTCTGCAAAAAGGAGTGCAGATTCTCCCAAAACTGGTGGTTAACACTGAAGTTAAACTCCCCAACCAGTCACAAACTGTGCTCCTGATCCCTACACTGGTTATCAAGAAACTGAAAAAAGAAATCACCCAGCCCCCTTCATTGCATTCCAGTTCTCTGGCTCCCAATCAGCACCTAGGTCCAGTACAGTGAGAAGTTATTCAAAAACTCTGTTCACTATACAACATGTTCTTCTGAACCCCAAAGAGTTATCACATTGCCACGTCAGTATTTGTTTGGATCTTACCCAAAGTACCACGCTGCCAGCCAATCCTTTAGTGTCTAATACTAAAGGTTTATTATAAAGAAAAAAGAAGGAAGAAGAGTTATTAAATGATAAAGCAGTCAGATCCATACAGAGACTTCAAAGTCCACATATCAGGTTTTTAGCAGTATTGGTGAGTGTGCTGGCTTGGAAGTCCCTCTAGAACACATCCGCATCATGGATGGGTCATTCAGTCCTTTGTTCAGAGCTTCGTTTGTAGAAAAGTCACTCCAGAGGTAAGAAGCAGGAATGAAGACAAAACAGAGAAGATGTAGCTGCCTTTTATAGTCTTTTACCATGTGGCTTGTACTTCCTGTGTCCCAAACACAAGCTTCACAGCACATGGCATGGAAAAGCCTTAGAGTTCGCTGTCCATCGGCATGCCACATGCCTTGCTGACCCTTAAGGTATATCCTCTGGCTACTTTCCATGGGTTCATTGTACTGCTGATGACTCTTGATGGGCCATCGAACAAGCTAGGCAGTGCTGATGCCAATCTGTGGGGGCAGGGCTGGCTCCAGTGTTTTTGCCACCCCAAGCTGCCCCCACCCCCACAAAAAAAAAGCCATGATTGGTGGCAGCACAAGTTTGGAAATACAGATCTACCCTACATATCTCTAAATCACAACACAAAGGTAATACAAACATATAAACGAGATTATCCTACTTGGCAAATGATAACATTTCCTCAGATACCTGACATGGCATATCTGATCAGATTCCTTGCAATTTTATAATATTGGTATCAGTAACATCACAAAGTGTTCCTCTTATTCCATACAGTGTCACAGATGTGAACAGTGTCCGAGCAGCTTGTGGCCTCAGCCAGAAGCGGCAAATACTTAAGAGTAGCAAACACATTCAAAGAGATCAGTATCAATATGCAAATGCTTATGGAGCTAAAAAGGCAACATTCTTAATTGATAGGTAAGCAGGTGCCTCTCCCAACCTGTTCCACAAAAACACCCCCATGCTGTATAAAATCCAACCCCCTTCTTGGGCTTTGGCTTTATTAGCAACCAAAACAATCAAGAGCAGCTCAAACTTTCTCCCCAGATTGAGCTTTTCTTAAGGCTCCTCTCTCAGGCCTGCTCAGCCAACACTCTAGGTCCTCTTTCCCCAGAGAGTCCCTCCCTTACATTGAATTGAGACACTTGCTACAGGGAGTCAGGGTTAAGTGGATTCTGCTATTCAGCATCATCATCACCTGCTAACAGGGTGGGATGTTTCAGGCAAACTCTGCAAGCAGTTACCATGGCCAATGGGTGCTGCAGGGTCAGTGCCTCTGAGCTGAAGCAGCACGTGGAGCTAGCTGAGGAGGGGGAGTTCCTGTCACCTTTCTGGTGAGTCCCCTCAGGTAAGCACCACTCCACACCCCAACCCCCAGCTCTGAGCCCCCCACACCCAAACTCCTGCTGCTGGGGGGAAAGGGCCCCCCTAAGACTGCCCCAGCAGCGGCTGGTGTGCCTAGCCTGAGAGCTGCCCAAGCTGCTCAGGTGGCCCCCAGACCAGGCGCACCAGCCGCTGCAGAAGTCACGGAAAGTCATGGAATCCATAACTTCCGTGACCTCCGTGACAAACATGGAGCCTTATTCATAATTAACTCTTTGACCAGTGCTACTTGGAATATTTAAAGCTAGACTAGCCAAAGCATGCTATGGACTGTAGGGGACAATCTTGCACTGGCTGCTGGGAAATGGTCTGAGAAGACTTTGCATGGGACTTTGGGAAAGTGATTGCACAAATGAGGTGAGAATTTGATCTGTGAAGGAGGGTGAAGGATCTCTGTCCAGAATCCCTAATGGGAGCATAGAGAGAGAGCTGAGTTTTAAACCCCGTGTTTTAAAAATCCATTTGAAAGCTCTAGTGTTAGGTGACTCGTGGTTCTGTTCATGGAGCCTTCTGCCTTGCATCCCACTCTGCATGTTCTCAAGATTGTGCCTTCTGTTTACCCAGGGAGCAATAACACAAGATCAGGCCTGGGATCAAATTGGAAAGCGAGTCCTTTCTGAGGGGCAGTCCTCTCTTGATGAGTGTCATGACGGGCCGATCTCCCGAGAGAATTATGCAGCACTTCAGTGCTCAGCTGTCTCCATTCAAGCTGTTTTCGTTCCAGAACCCCAGCGTCCCTTAATGTTCTATAATGAAGTTTATTTCTTCTCTCTGCCGCTTTAGACTTCAAAGTCCTGGGGGATCCAGTGCCCGGATTTCCAGCTGCACGATTTTTGGAAGATTTCTTACTGGAGATGGTACCAATGAGGTTTTCATTATCTCTTGCGAAAGGGGAACCCAGCTGAATGCAGTGTTATGGCCCGGGGGAAGGACTGTGGTCACAATCCTAAATATTATTTTTAGAGCTTTCATGTGGGTTTTAGTCATTACCCAGTTTCAGGCCTCAAGAATGACACAGGAGTCAGGGAACCATTCCAGCGAGGCGCTGACTCTTTCTCACCAGCAGATGGCAGACTCGATCCAAGATTGACCTTGGAAGCACCCAGTCATCTAGTGCTGCGGCCAATGTTTTCCCATTGAAGCTCCCATTGAGACAAGGGAATGAGGATTTCCCACTAATGTGAAGATATGGCCCATCTTCAGTTCTGCTGTTTCTGGACTATGGCCATTTTGAGGCAATCTACACAAGCAGGATAAATCGTGGTGGTGATTGGGGGGGGGGAAGCATGGGCTGGACCCTCCCGTTTCTTTGAGGAATATTTCTTCAAGTCACCTAAGGGCCCCACTCTTGCAATCCAACCCATGTGGCTGACCCCCAGCCCCTATCTGGAGCTAGTGGGGTTTGGCACAGGCACAGATCTGACTGCAGGAGTGAGGCCCGGGATTGTGAGATTATCTTTTAAATTTTTGTTTGAAAATTATTCTGCGAAGGCCTTTCCCTGTGAGAGGGAAGCCCCTTCTCTGCTATGGCTGTCTGGATGGAGAGTGTTAGCCCACCTCGCTTGGCATTCTGGGAGGATAAACTTCTGGAGTAGCAGGCTCTAGAGAGAAAGGATGGGCAGGACACATCATTTGCCAGAAGCACTGATGCAACCCCTGGTGGAATGCTGTGCCCAGCTGTGCTGCCCACAATTCAAGAAGGATGTTGATAAACTGGGGAGGTTCAAAGAAGAGCCATGAGAATGATTAAAAGATGAGAGCCTGCATTGTATTAATAGACTCAAAGAGCTCAATCTATGTAGCTTAAGAAAGAGAAGGTTAAGGGGTGACTTGATCACAGTCTGTAAGTACCTACATGGGGAAAAATACTTAATGTGCTCTTCAGTCTAGCTGAGAAAGGCATAACACAATCCAGTGGGTGGAAGTCGAAGCAGTTCTTTAGGCAGTTCTTTGGCCTTTGTTATACAGCGGATCAGACTAGATGATCACAATGGTCCCTTCTGGCCTTGGAATCTGTGACTACTAGAGATGAACTGTGTGGTGCTATCGGCTCTCCATTCCAGGACTGAGGAAGATGCTGTGCGAGATTACACTAGAACAGACTGTGTTAGTCTGGGAGCTAGCAGGAACCACAGGATCTGTCCATATTCAACAGCCTTAAAAAGAACCCCTTTTCTATTCACAAAAGGCCTGTCTCTTAACCACAAGGGGAACTGGAAACCTTAACCCAACGCTTCTGCACTTGAGTGTGTTTTTTAAAGAAAAAAATCCAAACCCTGCTCTTGATCCAACTCTGAATGCTATTACCGATGCCCTTCTCGCATGAGTGTCCTTCCGTTCACAGTGCCGTTAAGTGACATAAATGGCATCCCCAAACCTCAAAACCAAATGCATCAAACCTCATTCGATACTTCAGTTTCCTTTGTTACAAAGGAAAGGAATTGTGGAAGAAGAAATCGATGCTCCTGTGTTCCAGGACCTCCTTAAATCAAAGCACTGAACTTGCCATTGAAGTATCTATGCAGGTCACTGGGACGCCCTCTGGAAGGCTTCAGAGATTATCTCATTGCTGTACCAAGCTCAAGGTTACACGGTATCTGCCAGCTTCATTCAGAGCCACTCCCGTGTTCCAGTCCAATTCTAAACCCCACCTCTCATAAGGGAAATTTAACAGCCACGAAACCAATGGCCAGCATAAAAATCACTTGGAGACCATAGAATCAAAGAGACATGGTAATGCCCCTCTATACGGGATGGGTTCTATTTTGCACTTAAAGGAGGGATTCAACATCTTTGATTTGTACCAAGAATATTGTGGATCTTTCCCCAAACTTGCAGCACATAATCTGAGAGTTAAGATTGGATTTTCTGGGCATTTTCTAGTAAATTAAAAATGGAGGGGGGGCATTAAGGAAACATTCCCCCAGCTCTCAAGCTTCTGTTGGTTCCCTTGGGCTAGCTGACAGCTGGGTTATCATCATTCACACTTCCCAGGGAGCGCCAAAGCTCAACCCGGCTAGTGACGAATGTACTTCTGCAGTGAAGTGTGGCTCAATTCAGAGGGCTTTAACTCTGCGGGAGAGAGAACCAAAGTCCCTCACCTTCCCAGCTGGCTTTTACGTGCAGCTAAGGCTGCTCAGAGAGGCTTTGCAGCACTGGGTGCTCCTCGTCCCTCCCCCTCGCTACTCCTGTTAGTTTTGAGACCCCAGTATTATATGAATGGGACTCACTAATGGGGTGACCAGAGAGCAAGTGTGAAAGATCAGGATGGGGTGAGGGGCAATAGGTGCCTATGTAAGACAAAGCCCAGAATATTGGGATGGCCCTATATAATCAGGACATCTGCTCACCCTATTGCTAGTACCCTGGCAGGTCCCCTCCCCATGGCCTGGGCTGGGAAGCGTAGGCCCTAGGCAGACCCTGAGCACTACCCAGCCGGAGGCATCACTGCATCAAATGGAATACTGTTCTGAATCTCCAGCTCGTGAGATCTGAGGGAGCATGTTCCCATTCCTGGCAGCTCCCCAATCACCCATTTGGAGTTATTTTAAATGATGCTTTTCACAAACTCCAAGCAGCCCCTAAGAACCAGGGAGGAAAATCCACCCTATAAAGCTAACCAAGCTTTTTAATTTACTGCTGTGGCTGAGCCACCTGCCCGCTCACGGCCCTCTTTCCAAGCCCAAACCTGCCATGCTAGAGAGTGCAGGGGGGTAGTGGGGCAGCTGTGCTGAGCCAGCAGCTCGTAAACTCGCACTCAGGCCAGCGAGAGGCCCTGGAAGAGGCTGGCTCCAGCCTAGGAGAGGCCGGGACTGGCTTAGTGCAAGATCCATTGTGCTGTTGTTAAAGGGTCCCCAGGCCCTTGTCGTGGGGAGAGCCTGCAGCAGCGAAGGAGCGGGACACAGCAGCCTCTCCACACAGGAGCCGCCTGCTCCCCACTGCCTCTAGCTTGCTGTAGCCATCGCCCCCCCTCATCGTGGTATTGAGGGCTCTGCCTTTAAGGGCTGAGCTCCCCAGACAGAGAATTTGGGTGTGGCATGTGAAGCGCTGGCTGTTACTCTGCACAGCCCAGACAGTTGGAACCAGACGCCCAGCAAAGCAGAGCTCTCTAGACACTGGGTGATCCCTGAACGCCTCACACATCTCCCTCCGCTGCTTCTCAGAAATCTGCACTGGCTAACTGCAGCTAGGGTTCCCAACTGTCTAATCACACAGACCCAAACACCCTAGCCCTGCCCCTTCCCTGAGGCCCTGCTCCGCTCACTCCATCCCCCCATCAGTCGCTTGCTCTCCCCCGCCCTCACTCAATTTCACCGGGCTGGGGCAGGGGGTTCGGTTGTGGGATGGGGTGCAGGGTCTGGGCTGCAGCCGAGGGGTCCAGAGTGTGGGAGAAGGCTCCAGGCTGAGTCTGGGGCAGGAGGTTGCGGTGTTGGTGCAAGGTGTGGGCTCTGGGAGGGAGTTTGGGTGCAGGAAGGGGGCTCAGGGTTAGGGCAGGGGGTTGGGGTGTGGGAGGGGGTGAGGGGTGCAGACTCTGGCCAGGCAGCGCTTACCTTGGGCCGCTCCCAGTCAGTGGCGCAACAGGGCTAAGGCAGGATCCCTGCCTGGCCTGGCCCTGCACCACTCCCAGAAGTGACCGGTGCATCCCTGAGGCCCCTGCGGGTGGGGGGGTAGTGGGCTCTGTGCACTGCCCCTGCCTGCAGGCAGTGCCCCTGCAGCTCCCATTGGCCACAGTTCCCAGCCAATGGGAGCTGCGGAGTCAGCACTTAGGGTGGGGGCAGTGCATGGAGACCGCCTGCTCCCACCCCAGGGGCTGCAAGGACATGCCGGCTGCTTCCAGGAGCAGCATGGGGCCAGGGTAGGCAGGGAGCCTGCATTAGTCCTGCTGCACCGCCGGACTTTTGGTGGCCTAAAATCTCCCAGATTGGCTTCAGTCGCCTCCGGGAGATAGAGCCTGAATCAGGCAGACTCCCTGTGAAACTGGGAGGGTTGGCAATCCTCACTGCAGCAAATCCACCTTCCAGGCCCACCAGTGTCGCACCCTGCTTATGTAACCCTCCCATCAGAGTGTGTTTGGCTGCTCCCAAGCCCTAGCATCCTCACCTGTCTGGCTCAGGCTGTAAAGGCTCCTGCTTTTTAGGTTGGGAGGTCACAGGTTCAGTCCCCAGGCATGAATGAGCTGGTTATTATGCTTGCATCCTACCTTGGCTCTTCTTTCTCCTCTAGCTCTTGGGTTTAACCCAAATAATAGACCTTCCTAATGAGCACCTATTTAGCCCCATGGCGGGGGACCCAGACCTCATAGACTCATAGACTCTAGGAATGGAAGGGACCTCGAGAGGTCATCGAGTCCAGTCCCCTGCCCTCATGGCAGGACCAAATACTGTCTAGACCATCCCTAATAGACATTTATCTAACCTACTCTTAAATATCTCCAGAGATGGAGATTCCACAACTTCCCTAGGCAATCTATTCCAGTGTTTAACTACCCTGACAGTTAGGAACTTTTTCCTAATGTCCAACCTAAATCTCCCTTGCTGCAGTTTAAGCCCATTGCTTCTTGTTCTATCATTGGAGGCTAAGGTGAACAAGTTTTCTCCCTCCTCCTGATGACACCCTTTTAGATACCTGAAAACTGCTATCATGTCCCCTCTCAGTCTTCTCTTTTCCAAACTAAACAAACCCAATTCCTTCAGCCTTCCTTCATAGGTCATGTTCTCAAGACCTTTAATCATTCTTGTTGCTCTTCTCTGGACCCTCTCCAATTTCTCCACATCTTTCTTGAAATGCGGTGCCCAGAACTGGACACAATACTCCAGTTGAGGCCTAACCAGCGCAGAATAAAGCGGAAGAATGACTTCTCGTGTCTTGTTTACAACACACCTGTTAATGCATCCCAGAATCACGTTTGCTTTTTTTGCAACAGTATCACACTGTTGACGCATATTAAGCTTGTGGTCTACTATGACCCCTAGATCTCTTTCTGCCATACTCCTTCCTAGACAGTCTCTTCCCATTCTGTATGTGTGAAACTGATTGTTCCTTCCTAGGTGGAGCACTTTGCATTTATCTTTATTGAACTTCATCCTGTTTACCTCAGACCATTTCTCCAATTTGTCCAGATCATTTTGAATTTTGACCCTGTCCTCCAAAGCAGTTGCAATCCCTCCCAGTTTGGTCTTGTCCGCAAACTTAATAAGCATACTTTCTATGCCAACATCTAAATCGTTGATGAAGATATTGAACAGAACCGGTCCCAAAACAGACCCCTGCGGAACCCCACTTGTTATACCTTTCCAGCAGGATTGGGAGCCATTAACAACTACTCTCTGAGTACGGTTATCCAGCCAGTTATGCACCCACCTTATAGTAGCCCCATCTAAATTGTACTTTCCTAGTTTATCTATAAGAATATTATGCGAGACCGTATCAAATGCCTTACTAAAGTCTAGGTATATCACATCCACCGCTTCTCCCTTATCCACAAGGCTCGTTATCCTATCAAAGAACGCTATCAGATTAGTTTGACACGATTTGTTCTTTACAAATCCATGCTGGCTATTCCCTATCACCTTACCACCTTCCAAGTGTTTGCAGATGATTTCTTTAATTACCTGCTCCATTATGTTCCCTGGCACAGAAGTTAAACTAACTGGTCTGTAGTTTCCTGGGTTGTTTTTATTTCCCTTTTTATAGATGGGCACTATATTTGCCCCCTTCCAGTCTTCTGGAATCTCCCCCGTCTCCCATGATTTCCCAAAGATAATAGCTAGAGGCTCAGATACCTCTTCTATTAACTCCTTGAGTATTCTAGGATGCATTTCATCAAGCCCTGGTGACTTGCAGGCATCTAACTTTTCTAAGTGATTTTTTACTTGCTCTTTTTTAATTTTCTCTTCTAAACCTACCCTCTTCCCGTAAGCATTCACTATACTAGACATTCCTTCAGACTTCTCAGTGAAGACCAAAACAAAGAAGTCATTAAGCATCTCTGCCATTTCCAAGTCTCCCGTTACTGTTTCCCCCTCCTCATTGAGCAGTGGGCCTACCCTGTCCTTAGTCTTCCTCTTGCTTCTAATGTATTGATAAAAAGTCTTCTTGTTTCCCTTTATTCCCATAGCTAGTTTGAGTTCATTCTGTGCCTTTGCTTTTCTAATCTTGCCTCTGCATTCCTGTGTTATTTGCCTATATTCATCCTTTGTGATCTGACCTAGTTTCCATTTTTTATATGACGCCTTTTTATTTTGTAGGTCATGCAAGATCTTGTGGTTAAGCCAAGGTGATCTTTTGCCACATTTTCTGTCTTTCCTAACCATCGGAATAACTTGCTTTTGGGCCCTTAATAGTGTCCCTTTGAAAAACTGCCAACTCTCCTCAGTTATTTTTCCCCTCAGTCTTTATTCCCATGGGACCTTACCCATCAGCTCTCTGAGCTTACCAAAATCTGCCTTCCTGAAATCCATTGTCTCTATTCTGCTGTACTCCCTTCTACCATTCCTTAGAATTGCAAATTCTATGATTTCATGATCATTTTCACCCAAGCTTCCTTCTACTTTCAAATTCTCAACAAGTTCCTCCCTATTTGTTAAAATCAAGTCTAGAACAGCTTCCCCCCTAGTAGCTTTTTCAACCTTCTGAAATAAAAAGTTGTCTGCAATGCAGTCCAGGAACTTATTAGATAGTCTGTGCCCCGCGGTGTTATTTTCCCAACATATATCTGGATAGTTGAAGTCCCCCATCACCACCAAATCTTGGGCTTTGGATGATTTTGTTAGTTGTTTGAAAAAAGCCTCATCCACCTCTTCCACCTGATTAGGTGGCCTGTAGTAGACTCCCAGCACGACATCACCCGTGTTTTTTACCCCTTTTAGCCTAACCCAGAGACTCTCCACCCTTCCGTCTCCTATGTCCATCTCCACCTCAGTCCAAGTGTGTACATTTTTAATATATAAGGCAACACCTCCTCCCTTTTTCCCCTGTCTATCCTTCCTGAGCAAACTATACCCATCCACACCAACATTCCAGTCGTGTGTATTATCCCACCAAGTTTCAGTAATGCCAATAATGTCATAGTTGTATTTATTTATTAGCACTTCCAGTTCTTCCTGCTTATTACCCATACTTCTTGCATTTGTATATAGGCATCTAAGATACTGGTTTGATCTTGCCTCCCAGCTTTGACCTAATTCCACCTCCAAAATATCATCTTTTTCTTAAAACAAGAGTGTGTTTGAATGCAACCTGTAAGAGGGGGAAAATGAACTCACGATACTGCAATCCTTTGTGATATCTCTCCAAGGTGGAGTCACCTACCGCACAGCCTGGAATAGAACCCAGGAGTCCTGACCACCAGTTCTATGCTCTGACCTCTAGGCGAAACTACTGCATGCCTAGGTACAACCTGTAGAGCAAGTGTGTGGTGACAGTCTGCTGTGCCCCAGGGCATGCAGTGAGTCAGTGGCAGAGCTGGGAATTAGCCTAGGAGTCCTGGTTGCAGTGGTCCCCTGATGTAGGCACACTCCCTCACTCTGCTTTTGAAGGGCTGCAGCAGCTCCCCTGTACCTGCCTAATCCCTGCTATTAGAAGCACTGCAATGGGTTTCTCTGCTGGCAAACTTTCCTGTCTATTCCTGCTCTTTGCCACCAGTGAAATGTGGAACCAGCCGGAAGACCCTGAGCCATGCAGGGAGCCGGTGCACCTTAGAGCTTCCCTCTTTGTCCCTCCCCCTCCCAGGGATTTGCACCCCCTGCACCTCACAGTTCTGATGCTTTTCTACAAAGATTCCTCACCAGAGGGTCTTTTCTTCTGCAAAGAGTGAGGGTGTTGCCATGAAGACTGGCCATGGGAACGGCAATGTTTGGAAACACGAATCCTACCCCCTCCCATTCCCTCTTTCCACTAGCCCCCCCTCCCAATCTGGAAATGCTCCAACTTGGCCATTTGACATGGGGTCACACCCCGCTCACTTGCCCGTTGCTTCCACTGCACGGTGCAGGGGGACTGCACGGCGAGTGGAAATATTTGTGTGCTGGTGACCTGGGAAACCGGGTCCGGGTTTGCATGCTTGGAGCTGAGCTCGGCTCCCTGGCAGTGCAAAGAGTGAACTGGCAGCCAGCTTGCAGGACAGCATCCAAGGTGGCTCTATGGTTCAGTGCTCCCTGGTCTGTTTGCTATTAAATCAGCGCCGAGCCCGGTGAAGATCGAGTTTGTTTACTGCTGCGGCAGGCAGCCTCCAAACCCCAGCCACTCCCAGGCAATGTGAAAGCAACCTTTGTGCATGGCCCAATCCTGCGGGAGCGCTGAGCCCCTCATGGACTCAAAGCCTGATCCTACGCTATGGAAATAACTGGCAAAACTCCCCTTGTTGAAGGAGCTGAGTCTATGTGCCTCAGCGCCTTGCGAGATTCTCCATCGCGGCAGGGTGTGCCACAGAGATGTTTCTAAAAATGCCATGTTTGCAATGGGCGAGAGACAGGGCTGCCCTCTGTTCATGTATCTGGCTTTTCCAGTGGTATGATTGCCCGCAGGGGAAAGGGATACCTGGGGACTGTGTCCTCTCTCCCTGAATTCCCCCTGCTGGACACCAGTTCCTCTTTGCTTCCTGTTCTACTGCTGGGTTGCAATATTTAACCTTGCCTGCTGGGCACCATGATTTGATGCACCGCTGCATGAGCCCCATTCTGCACTGGATATGCCCTCGTCCAGTGGCAATAGCCCCTTCTGAGAGGCAGGTGAAGAGACCGCTCAGTTAGACAATAGGCTGAGCCTCATGCTCCCCTCCCAGGGAAATGGACTTTGAAAGGCCCTGCAGAATTGAAATGTGGCTACAGCCCTACACAGACTATAGCTGCTTTGCAGGGCCTGGTGATGGTTAAGGACAGGAACCGGTTGCTCTGGGGGGAGCCTGGTTCCCCCCCCAAAGCAGCAGGTAGGTCTGGAGGCTGCTGTGAGCAGCACTGACTCCCTAAGCACAATCCCAGTGGATGGCAACACGTGAGCTCTTCTGCTATGGGGTTAGTGGTGTCCCCATGGGTGGGGCTGGAAGAAACTGGACTCTGAGGGGAGGCCCAGCCATGGTTTTGCCTGGGAGCTGCAGGGACTGGGCTATTCCCTGACCTGCCACACCAAGGGGATGATGCAATGCATATTCAGAGGTGGGATGAAAGATGCCGTGTAAACAGTGGAGTGACTCTGCTCTGAACACCCAGGGAGGCAGCAGAGCCTTTGTTTCACCTCCTGTGCAATCGGGAGTGGTTGCTCCACGAAGGCCTGTGGGTGAGAGGGGAGAACGTGAGCCCTGGATTGTAGTCCTGCCTCTGACTGGCTGTATGACCTCAGGCAAGGCCTGGGGACTGTGCTTTCCAATCTGTAAAATGGGTCTAATAATATTTCCCCACCTCGTGCCCAGGGGTTTAATTCATGGAGGTGCTTGGATCAAAGGGGAAAGTAGTCTCATTCCACCTGTTTTTGTTTGCGTTACCCAGGGCCTGGACAGCTCAGAAATTCTCATCTCCAATTCCCCACATTTGCAAATATTTCAGCAGTGGTGTGTGTGTGTGGGGGGGGGGTGGGGCCTGGCTGGCTGTGGGGAGGTGTGGACACTCAGGAATTCTCTTTGGGGCTGGCCACGCTCTGTGTGGTGTGCGTGTGGGTGTCCGGCCTAATCAGGGCCTCTCTGCTCAGGAGCAGGTAGCCCCACAGGGCAAATCCTGCCCCCTGGTTCAGTGCTTTCCCAGGCAAGGCTCCCAATGGAGTCTCTGATAGTCTGCTGAAGTGGGCTTGAACGCCAGCAGGGTGCTAGCTACTGGCTTCAAGAGGTGGCCCCTAATCAGCAGAGATGGGTCTGAAGCAGAACCTCAGATCGCAGCAGCCCTGAACTTTGGCGTTCGGAATCTGCTGCACCCCTGAAAAGAACGGAAGGTCCCCACTCTCCCCAGGGCAGCGTATTGACCTGCTTGGGCTGTGTGATGGCTCTCAGGCTGGGGACCAGCAGGGCCGTGCTTGGGACAGCTGCCAGACTGGGGGCTGGACTGCAGCCCTCCACAGCTAGAAGCATGAGCTTCTATACCTATTGGGTTTCTGGGAACCGGGTGAGCGGAAGCCGGCTGAATGCTAAAGGATCCCCCACCCAGCCTAAGGGAAGGGTCTACAGGACCTCAGAACCCAACTGATTTTGGGGGACAACTAATAAAAGAACAGGAACAGGAGTGCAGTCAAAGGGTCATAAGAAGGGAGCCTGACGGGGACACCGAGCAGAGAATCCCGGACAGCGCCCACTGCTCCTCAAAGGCGTCAAGGGAGCCATTGGACGCCGCCCAGAGGAACTCTGCCCGGATGTCTGAATGGACAGAGGATCAGAAACAAGCCCCACAGTCACAGGAGTCTCCACTGGCCAACCTCCTCTCCCTGCTTCTATAGCTTGGGCTAAAGCTCCCGGGCTGAGATTGCATCCTCTGGTGATAAGCACAGAGTGGAGCCTTGTAACTCACACTCCCCAAGGCACTACACACCCACGGCTGCACCCCTTCAAGGAGCCCTGCCTCCTCTCCTGTCCCTATCCCGTGTGCCTAGCCCCTCAGTGTGGGACAATCGTCACCCCTACTGTGGGGAAAGCTCCTGGTGCCCTCCTGGCCCTTGCAGATAACAGGCCCCAGGCCCAAGCTTTGGGAATCCATGGAAACGCTTTGCTCTGGCATGAAGGAAGTGTCTCTGCCATGGTGGCGGCTCCAGGGCCGAGCTGAGGGAGGCACTGGAATGGTGCAAGCCCGTGGAAGGGAGTGAATCATCCCCCGGGGCGGTTCAGGATCTATCTCCTCTGAGTGGGGCTCTCCCCGCTCATCTCAGCGGTGGGAGGAATTCCTCCCCAAGGCCTGCGTCACGTTTCATCACTCAGCATTATTTAGCCTCATTTGTCTGTCAGCGGGGCCCCCGTGTGCTGTGAGATGCGCCGAGAGAGGGGCTGGATTCCACACTTTGATCTAAATCGCTGAGGTCAGGCGAGGAGCGGCCGCCGGGGGGAGGGCGATGGCAGGCTAATCTCTGTTCTATCTCTAGCTGTCAGTGTATTCTTCTTGGGCCCCTTTATCTCCCCCTTCCTCCCCCTCTTCCAGCCAACGCTGGACTCTTTCCAGCAGGGCTCCGTTGGGCCAAGAGGGTGGGGAAGTAGCCAGTGTCCATTATCCCGATGACAGAAGAGGGTCCGGGCACCAGACACTGGCCACACCGTCTCCATGCTCAGCTTCCTGCCACTCCCCAGCTCCACGTCTCTTGCCAATGGCCTTCCCCAGCCGGCTTTTGGGCTATGCCCTGGTTTGTGGCTGCATAGGCCTATACTGCTGAGTGCCACGCTGTGCTGCTGAGGGAATGCTGCCCATGACTCCTCCGGGCTGATGGAGCAGCCATCCTGCTCCTAATCCCCTATTTTGTCTGCCTGCGCTTCCACCTGCCATAAGGCCAACTCTGAATGGTTTTCAAAAGCTATCGGGTCTGTCCCAGCCCCTGCCTGGCATGGCAGCTCCTGATGGGGTCAGTCCCTCGCACATGGAGTCTCTCCTAGGGCAGAGCCAGGCTGGGCCATGAAGTGTTCCTCAAAGCAAGAGACCATCCAGTGTGCTTGCCATGGCTCTCATGTCCTATGACTTAAATAGTGCCCGCTTTGTGATGCACTGGTGTGATGCATTGGTTGTGCAAGGTGGCGCAGGGACGCCCAGGTGTGGCATTGGGTGCCTTGCAGAGGCAGAATGGCCTAGCTGACCGAGGAGGGGATTGGGCGCCAGGAATTTACGACATCTAAGCCGGGCTCAGAGGCGATTCACAACATGATCTGGGCTTGGTCACTGTAGTACTCGATCCTGCACGCCTCATGTCATGTCCTTCTTAACCTCTGTGGGATTAGCCGCTGTGAGTCAAAGTGCAGGGTCGGGCCCTTGGCGAGCAGCCCCTGCGGATTGCAATGTGCATCCTCCCAGGAGTGAGAATTGCAGGGCTGCGGGGTTGGTCCTTAGCGTCGCTGTGCTTCAGTGTTCCCTTCTGTATGAGACCAGGACTGAGCCCTTCCCTGGCGTTGATGGAGGCCTGGAATTTGTGCTTCTACCGCATTCTGCAGCTCCAGGGATAGATTCTGCTCTTACTGCAAGGGTCACTGCATTAGCTTCAACGGTCCTGGTACTGCCTAGCCCTGAAACGGGGTGCAAGAGTCCTTCCCCCAACCACCCCCACAGCTCACAGCAAGACCCACACATCAGGCTCCCAACAGGAGTTCCCTGCAGGAGCTCACAGCAAGACCCGCCCCCTGCAGGCTGCCACTCTGCCCCACATTGATAAAGAGGCAGCAGGGCCATATCCCCATTGCATCAGCCTGCAGAGTAGGACCGGTGAGGTGGGGTCCTTACCCCACCCGCTGCCCTATAAATGGGTGTAGCAGCATATGGGTAACTGCTGCACAGCGAGGAGCTCAGAGAGGAATCCTGTGGGGCAGGGTGGGACTCTGCCTTCCCCCTCACTATGGACTATGCCTGGAAGGCAGGATCTCAGCTGACTGAGTGGCCTCACTCTTACAAATGACACCAGTATATGCGAGACTAGGCGAGTTATTACAAGAAGGTAGGAACTGCTGCTTTTCTTCACCAATGCCCAGGATACCGGGCCGGAGCAGCTGAAGACAAGATTCTCCACTGTTTCTCCGGGGCCCGAAGCTGAGTGTCAGAGTGCACTTGTGCTGAATGTAGCTATTATTCATCGGGCACTAAAATCAGAGTGCCATGGACCTGGAGATTTCCTTTCCCTGGGCTGGAGTTGCCATCTTGCATTGGCATGTATGTGCCAGATTCCCAGGTTTCCCCTGGCACTGGAGAGAGCTCCCTGTGGGCTTCCGTTCCCCTGGACAGAAGGGCTGCTTGCTCAGCTGCCATTGGAGTGCTGATCAGAGCTGGCTGAACCAGTTCGGCGCTCCAGTGGGTCCAGGCTGGGATGTGCCAGTTCAGAGCCAGCAGTCACAGCTCAGCACTTGAGTCCTGATCAAGTATGAACTGAGCTGAACATCTGCCTGAATCTGGGATGGAAGCCCAAAGCTTGTAGCAGATTAGGAAACATGGAGATCACTGGGTTCGCTGTTATCCTTTCCCTCCAAACCCCCAGGTCCCAGCAAGGGCCAGGCGTCAATGGAACGAGTACTGGAATGCCAAAGCAGGAAATAGCAGCAATCTCACCAGAAAGGTTTTCCCGGGAGATTTCCAACCACGGGGCTGATTCTTGGCTGCGCTACACCAGTGCTGTGCCAATGTCTTCCCTGGGTTGAACAGGGTTACACCAGAGTACTCATTGTAACAGACTGGAATGATCAGAAATCTAATTTTCCAAACCAGATTGGTTTGGCAAAGTCTCCTAACCAAGCCTTTTGCGAATCAGCCATTGGTTACGCTGCCATTCACCAGGGGCCATTGGTTACACTAGTATTTAGTTGCCCTGATACAAATCCAGAGTAATTTCATTGGAACTATTCTGGATTTACACTGCTGGAGCTGAGAGCCAGACCTGGCTCATGTCCCCACAATTTTCTGCTGGAATGCGACAGCCTGAATTCAGAACAATGTTAATAGTGAAATGAGCTTCTCATCCTGCCCTGGCTGGGCTGAGAGAGGCTGGGCCAATGGGAACGGGAGCTGCTTGTGAGGGTATGTCTACACCGTATTTTCAAACCAGCGAGTCTCAGAGCTAGATCTACAGCCTCAGGGCTGGTCATGCGGTGCTAACACCAGCAGTGCCGAATGAGCATCTACACAGCCTGTTTTAGACCCGCAGGGTGAGCCTGAGTCTGCAGAGCTGGGGTGTGAGATTTGCTGCCAACAGTTTTAAAACGCAGTGTAGACATGCTCTCACTGGCTCTGGGGGGTGCAGGCGCTGCTCCGAATGAATGAAAAGTTTGAGGTCTCACCTCATTCCTGCAGATGCCTCAGATGCTGCAAGACATTTTGTCCTTCTATCTGAGGATCTCAAAGCACTTTTCAAATTAAGCCTCCTATTCCCCTTGTTCAGATGGGGAAGAAAGGCATGAAGAGGTGAAGTGATTTGCCCAAGTTTGTGTCAGTAGTGGAGTCAGGAACAGAATCCAGATGTGTGCCTTGGCCAGAAGGCGTTCCTTTCCCTCCTGAGCAACATCAGCTAGGGCTTTATCTGCTGTGCAGACAGGAACTGGGTCGCACAATGCTTCAGCGAGTTAATTAATCCAGAGCAATCAGAGGAGGAACCTAAGAGCAACAGACAAGAGGGAAGAATGTGTTTTCAGACGAGATGTGAAAGGTCCAAAGGGACTAGCGCTGACAAGAATGACTCATGGCTCGAGAAACAGCCTGTTTGACAGAATAAAATGGGTGATCGCTGTGCGCTGCTTATTCCAGATCTAAAGGGGGAAAATTAAAACCATATTTCTCAGCATTGCACTGCTCAAGCCAGGAGCCTGCAGGGGAAATTTATGAAGGCTTTGGTCCCAAGGGTCAGATTGCCTCTTCTTGATGGCGGATGCCCAGAACCTGTGGCTATTACCAGCATCAGCAAGAGAAGCCTGGCACTAGACCAGGGATAAGTAACCTATGGCACGGGTGCCGAAGGCAGCACGCAAGCTGGTTTTCAGTGGCACTCACACTGCCCGGGTCCTGGCCACCGGTCCGGGGGACTCTGCATTTTAATTTAATTTTAAATGACGCTTCTTATACATTTTAAAAGCCTTATTTACTTTACATACAACAATAGTTTAGTTATATATTGTAGACTTATAGAAAGAGACCTTCTAAAAATGTTAATATGTATTACTGGCACGTGAAACCTTAAATTTAGAGTGAATAAATGAAGATTTGGCACATCACTTCCTAAAGGTTACCGACCCCTGAACTAGACAATGGTTAGCAGTTAACCCGAGCCCCCTACTCTGTTTACATTGTCTTGCGGAGGGAAAAATCTAAGGCGAGGGCCTCGAGCACATTGTAATGGGGAAACATCACCACAGTCAGAGTGCCCTTGGGTGGATTTCAACTCCAGTTCATCAGCGTCACTAACGGCCGTGGGCTATTTGCTAACCTCAATGGACGTGAAAAGCGCTATGCTCTGATCCTTGTTCCTGTGCCCTTTTATCGATGGTAGGGGATGGGGAGCTTGATCAATGGAAACCAGAGCGCCGGTATGCGAAGGGAGAGCAGTGTGTTCTTGGAAAAAGGTTCCATTGGGGGGGAGCCCAGTGAAGCAGCTGCCAGAACGCCTTCCACTCATATTTTATCTGGTGACATCTAAGATGAACGTGTCCTTGCTGCTCCCCAGATGTGGGGCAGGGGACTTGTCCAAAGCCAGAGCACAGCCAGGGAGAGCCGGAGACGAGGTGGGGCTTGTTTGTCTGACTTAGTTCAAGTTTTCCATAACCTCACTGCCCTGATTCAATGTTTCTGATGGCAACAACTTACAGTCACAGGGCCAGATCCTCCCCGGGGGGGAATGGGAGCAACTCCATTGACTTCAATGGATTTCTATCCATTTACATCCATGTGCAGCAGGGTGGGGGCAGAGGGGAATTTTGGACATCCCTGGGAGGAAGGGGCAGTGCAGAGCTGGACTGTGTGCCTGTCCCAGCAGGGTAGAGGAGATGACTACAGAGGAAGAGCATCTGGAGAGACTCTGGTTTGTTTTCATTTTCAATTCCTTTGTAATGCAACCAAGTGTGTGAGGCTTAGGAAGAGGCCATGGGGAAAGACAGTCCATCTCCAGTGTCCTTCAATGAAAGAGGATCAACTCCGGGAGGAATCCTCACCCCCTCGATGGCATCTTGATAGAAAGAGATGGAACAAAGCTAGAGCCAAGCGGAAATCATCCTGGGTCCGTCTGCAAACCGTCCCCAGTTCAGAACGCATTTTCTGGGAATATTTGCTAATGCACAGAATGCGAAGTGAGTGGGGAAGGGCCAGGAACCCACTACAAGCTGCTGCCGTGTTTTAGTCAAATGAGCGGTTGTGACTGAGCGTGACCTGGTGTCCTTGGGCCCAAGACAGCAAGGGCTGATTCCAGTTCAGGGCTGGTGTGGCACCACTGATTTCCCTGGTGCTTTGCTGGTGTAAATCTAGAGCAATGCTGTGGGAATCAGAATCTTCATCCGTAGAGATCAGAATGCTTCAGTAGGGTGTGTGCAGCACAATCCCCGTTTCACAGACCATGCCTTCCGGTGTGGCCCCCATATGCAGCTCTGAGGGCTTACGGGGCCACAAGAACAGCAGAGAATACCGCCAGTGTCAGGCTGATGTAGTTGGGGATTGATACTGCTCTGAGCAGGGGGTTGGACTAGATGACCTCCTGAGGTCCCTTCCAACCCTGATATTCTCTGACTGTATGTGGCAAAGGCTCAGCAGAACAGGCCTCTTCACAGGCATGGATGCAGTGGCTTTCTGGGGTGTCAGTGTGGCCACTGGAGCCCTGCTGCTTCCTGGCTGTGGAGAAAGCCATTGCAGGCCCAGAGAATTGGGCTCTGTCTGCACTGCAGGCGGGAGGTGTGGTTGCAGCAGAGGAAGACATACCTAAGTTAGCTTTGATCTAGCTACGTCCAAGAACAGTCACTCTGAAGCTGTGGGCAGGGACTAGTCTTGCCCACCTGGGACCCAGAGTACATGCTTGAGCGGCCCCTGCCCCTGAAGCTGCGGCTTCACCTCTACAGTTACCCAAGCTCCCTTCCAGTGAGCTTGAGTATGTCTCCAAGTGCTGCAATCACACCTTCCGATGGCAGGGCAGACACACCCATGGGTAACCCCAGGCCCTGGCTGCCTCCAGACGCTAGGAGATGCTTCAGTGCTGCACACCTGGGGCTGCACAGAGCTCCTTTGAGCCAAAGAATCCGGGCCAGGGTAACTGACCTGAACAGAAGTTAAGTGAACTGCCCAAGGTTTATTCCATGTCAGTAGCAGAGCTGGGAAAAGAACTCCGCTCTCCTGCCTCCTGGATTCTAACCACCGGCTCTTGCTGCTTCTCAGATTACGTTTGCGGACATCTTTGTGCATGATGGCCAACAAGAGCAAACTGGCCCCTGAATCCTTACGGCTATTTCAGAAGCTGAGGAGCCCACAGGCCACCTCCAGCAAAGTGCTTTTGACCCACAACTGCTAACACAGCTCAAAGCATCGCCCTCCTTAGTGCCGGCCTTCGAGGCGTTAATGGCATAAGCCCTGCGGCTCCTAGAACAAACTAACGACAAATCCTATTTTTAAGCCCGTGATTGTTTGAGACAAGCGACCGTGTGCAGGGAACTCAGCCTGGCGAGCTGCTGCGTGCCAACAGCTGTGGGACTCGATCACCAAGAAATGCAGGTCTCTAGCGCAGGCAGGGGGAAGGGTGGCTGTATCGCACCTTTCCTGCTGCAGCTGATTTTAGTGGCAGCTGGAGCTTATGTCATTTGTGTAACTACCCCATAACTAGCTCTAATAAGCTAAGAAAGAAAAGCCCCCTGGCTGGAGATAGGGTGAGATCTCCCTCTCCTCCCCCCGCCCCCGGCATGGACCAGAGAGCTGCATTCTTCCCACTTAAGCAGCAGGGCCCCTCTGAACTCACTGCTGAACTGGTGCCAAGTCAGTGCAGCTCTGAGTCTGGCCTTTTTCCTGTCTAAAATGATGGAACTTTCCAGAAGGTTTTCCTCCTCCTCCTCCCCCTATAACCCAGATTCCCCCTCCCTCACACCCCCCAAGCAATGGAAAAGCAAAGCCAGCTTCTCTACTGCATGCACTCCAGAGGGGCTGTGTGGAATTTCCTTTCGCGGACAATGAGCATTTTCCCCTGTATTAGCCCCACCTTATCTCAGCTGATGTACTGGTTAGCAAACGAGCGTGTGTGTGTGTGTGTGTGTGTGTGTGTGTGTGTAATGCACAGCAAACCATTTCATGCAACCAGGGATGACTGTTAATCCCGAACAACTGCTCACAAAGGGCAGGAAGTGGAGACGGGAGGGGAAGGGGCTTCTGAAGCAAGGGACCCCAGAGGATTTCTTGGGGCTCCTCGGTCGGGACGAGGTCATTCGAAAGCAATGGGTGAGAAAATGGAAATGGTCTGTCCCAAGAAGGCAGCAATTGCAATGCCAAGAGAGGGATGGGCTCCAGGGCGGCCCTGGAATACCTTAGCAGCCAGCAAACCACGTGCTACATGTGATGCTACACTTCACTACATGATTTAGTGGGGTTGGTCTTGCTTTGAGCAGGGGGTGGGACTAGATGACCTCCTGAGGTCCCTTCCAACCCTGATATTCTATACTATGTCATATGTGCCCCAGGCTCCAAGGCGGAAAATAAAAAGGGGAAAAACTGGGACTCTGTCCCTTGTCCCAGGAGGACACCAAACAGGTCATTGAGAGCCGATTAGCAATAGATTCATAGATTCATAGACTCTAGGACTGGAAGGGACCTCGAGAGGTCATCGAGTCCAGTCCCCTGCCCTCATGGCAGGACCAAATATTGTCTAGACCATCCCTAATAGACATTTATCTAACCTACTCTTAAATATCTCCAGAGATGGAGATTCCACAACTTCCCTAGGCAATCTATTCCAGTGTTTAACTACCCTGACAGTTAGAAACTTTTTCCTAATGTCCAACCTAAATCTCCCTTGCTGCAGTTTAAGCCCATTGCTTCTTGTTCTATCATTGGAGGCTAAGGTGAACAAGTTTTCTCCCTCCTCCTGATGACACCCTTTTAGATACCTGAAAACTGCTATCATGTCCCCTCTCAGTCTTCTCTTTTCCAAACTAAACAAACCCAATTCCTTCAGCCTTCCTTCATAGGTCATGTTCTCAAGACCTTTAATCATTCTTGTTGCTCTTCTCTGGACCCTGACAAGGGTGAGCTGCTCCAGGGCTCATTTTGCTAGGCTCCCCTGTTCTAGAAGGCCCTGCTTCTGCCGTCCGTCCCTGTTCTCCAAAGCACCCCAGCATGAGCCCCATTGGAGTCAGTGGGATCTAAGCATACACATCTAAGCTCTGCTGGATGGAGGCTCCAGGCTGCCCAGCAGCCGGTGGGTTTGCACCAGCTAAGCTACTATGTGTTTTATGTCCCTTATGGGGCAGGTCACCCCGTTCCTTGCAGGTCTGTATGGCAGCCAGCACTCCCCTGGCTGCATTCAGCAGTTCGTTACTGTTACACAGACACATCTCGTGACCTGCGTCTCATTCAGGCCTGAGCTGAGCTCAGTGGATGAACCAAGGGGGTGGGGCAAAGGTGCCTCCATCCCATGTTTCTGCCTCCCCTATCCTGGGGCTGGCCTGGGACTGCCCCCTACATTATGCCTGGTTGCCCCCACCCTGTAGGCTTGCTTAGCAGCTGGGAATAGCTGGTGCATTAGGAACATCCTGGCCCTGCTCCCATCCCCTGGCATGCTCCAAGCAGGGCCTACTCCAGCTTTTTTGTCGCCCCAAGCGGCAGGGGGGGTGGGCAGGGAAAAAAAACCCGATTGAGGTGCCGCCTAAGAGGAGGAGAGGGACTGAAGGACCCGCCGCCAAATTTCAGCCACAGACCCAGATGTGCCGCCTCAATAACAGATGGAGTGTTGCCCCTCTCCATTGGCTGCGTCAGGCATCTGCTTCCTTCGCTGGTGCCTGGAGCCGGCCCTGGCTCCAAGCATGCCCTGTTTGCACTGGAGGCATCAGTGAGTGATGAGGAAGAGCTAGCTATGGACTCCCCGCCGTATCGGGGGAATTCCCTGGGCAGCTCTATAGCTATGTAACTGGTGTAGCGTGGCCATGAGGCAAACCTGAATTGGGCCCACAATAGCTCAGTGCCTCAGTTTCCCTATCTCTGTAAATGGGGGATAATGACACGGCCCTACCTCTCAAGGGGCTGTGAGCCTGCATTTATTATTTCTATCATGGAGTCCAGGGCCTTTCAGTGGGAATAGCCAAAAACAGTCTAGATAAAAATGACCTTCCCCAAACCCCTTCCTCCTGGCACTGGGGCATTTTCCCCTTTCTTACATGGATCATAGGGGCCTTCAGCTCTAAGGAGCTTCCTGGAAGGGAAGCCTCTGATGTTTTCAAAGGTAGGAAAGAATTTCACGGTCCTCTGCATGTTACTCAGCGGCCATGTGTTACAGCTTGATGTGAATGTGCCTAGTAGAACCAACTCACTCTCTTCGGGCAAGGGTTTAAAATTTGCTCATTGGCCCATGTCCAATATGCAGAGTTCATAGGTTTGTGGCTCCAAATGTCGTGCTCACTCAGGGAAAAGATGCCAGATGCGGTCGTGACAGGCTTATACTAGCAGAGCTTCCTCAGGGCAAGAGCTAGAGATTGCCCAGAAGTGGCAGCCGCTAAAATCTGCTCTGCACCTTGATTCTGGGGATTCAGCAGAGCTGCCCCTAAACTGCCTATCTCTGACAGGCCTGTTGCTTGGAGCGTCTCACTTTGAGCTGGCTTGCCGCTCGGCTCGGTAGTTACAGGACTGGCTTGGAATGGATGGAGGCGCAGAATGAAACGATCCGGTGGGAAAATTAGGATGAAAAAAAGCAGATTAAGAAAAAAGTACAGAGAACAAGCATGAAAGAGGAAGTGTGAGAAAAGCTCTTGTGAAGAAATAAATACCAGAGCAATGAGCTCACTTGGTCTCCTCTGTCCTGGACCCAGGACCAGGGGCTTAGAGAGCATGGCCTTTTTAAAATGGAATCATGCTTGGAAAAAAACCCAGGGCTCAAATTGATTCACAAGCTCCTGTTATCTATGTAAAGCCCTAACTATTGCAAGAGCCTGGTTAAGCATCTGGCTCCAGGACAGCTGCTCCTCCCACCTGGTTTCCACTATTCATACGCTGAACATTTGGGGGCACTTGCAGTTACTATCTGTCCATCTAGGAGCCAAGTCTTGAGGCCCAGCTAGGCAGGTGCAGCTCCCAGTCACATCGGTGCTGGGGATCTCAAAGTGACGTTCATTGGGATTGTTTATTTGTATTACCAGAGTGCCTAAGTCCTTCAGGGCAGGGACTGTCTTTCTGTTCTGTGTTTGTACAGCACCTAGCACCATGACTGGGGCTCCTAGTCATGGGCCAGAACCCCAATGAGTTCATCCTCCCACCAATCCCTGCTGTGTGGTATGTCAGTATGCCCCTGTTGTACAGATAGGGAAACAGAGGCACAGAGAGATCATGTGATTGCCTATGTTCAGGCAGCTTCCCCCTCTCCCCCGCTTGCAGGGCCTGATCCAATGCCCACTGAGGTCCCCTTAGGTGTCTTCTCATTAATTTAGCTCAGTGGTTTGAGTACTGGCCTGATAAAACCCAGGGTTGTGAGTTTAATCCTTGAGGGGACCCTTTAGAGATCTGGGGCAAAAATCTGTCTGCTTTGAGCAGCGGGTTGGATTAGATGTCCCTTCCAACCCTGATTATTCTATGAGTCTATGAACTTCAGTATGCTGCAGATGAACCCTGAGTGTTTTTCCCTTTAGCACCAAGACTAGCCTTCCCCTCGTTTATTTGCTACCAGCTGAAAGGAAACAGTGGGTGAGAGACACAGCTGGCAATGCCACAGACTTCAATTGGCCATGGGCTCCAGCTCATTCTCTGTTGTTCTTCACATACAAATCCTCGTCCGTCAGCTCACAATCTCTTTCCAGCTCTGCAGTCTGCTTCTTTCTGCTGCAGCCGGACATGAGGTGCGCAGGGCAGCGTCTGCTTCTGGCCCTTGCAGTAGGAAAGCCAGGCCCACAGTGGCTGCGTTTGACAGAGAAAGGACAGAGGAGGTTTGTTAGGCTGAGCAGGGGGAGGCGTTACTGGGGGCATGGAAGGGTTGACCATGCGCAGCCAGGTGTCTGTCTGCAGCTGTTAATTGTTCTCATTCCTGATGGGCCAAGGCAGCTGTGGGACAGTTCTTTTAAATCTGCTTCCCCCCGTGCCTGTGCTATGAGGCACAGAGTGAAACCTGAGCCTTTCCAAGAGGAAGGAGAGGGCCCAGGTTGCATTCTGGAGGCACTGCTGAAGGTGCCAGGTGGGCAGCTGCTACGGGCTGTTGTTTCTGCCATCTTGTCAGAGTGAGTTACCTGCAATTTGCCATTGACTTCAGGCTGGGGAGATCCCTGATGGTTTAAAGGGACGGCAGAGGGAATAATAACTGGCCCAAAGCTTCACCCCAGACTGGCAGAAAGCCAGAACTGATAAGCCCCATTAACTGCCCCCAAGCTGGTGTCTCTTCATCTCCTGGCTGCAGATGGGACCAGGGTTAGTGGGAGAAAGTTGATGCTGCTGGCCTTTCCCACCCAGGCCAAGCCAGCGTGTGCTAAGGATCTCACGGGAGATCCTGTTCCTGCTAGATCTCCTCTTGGTGGGAGGTTCTGCAGGGACAGGACTGGAACCTGGGTCTAGAAGGCTGAGGTCTCCATACCGCTACCCAGCAGCCATGCTAAGGCTGCATGTGTTGCCACATGGACCCAGTGGAGATAAATACCACAGGAAGTACCGCCTCTGCAGGGCAGACTGACAGCTTCCCTCATGGCCCTGATTGGTCCCAGTGCCCTATTTAACCCCAGGAGGAGGCCTAGGAAGCACCCGTGGATTAGGATGGATTCCCCTGCCAGCTGTAGTGATGAACCTGCCTCGGGGCTCACTCCTGGACTCCTGACTCTTGCTCCTGCCTGTTCAGGGGCTGTGGGGGATGGTGCACCCCTGGCCCAGGCTAGCTAGCTTCCATCCCTGCTTCTATGGCCCTGCTGGATCTTTGCAAAGGTGCAGAATTACTAGGACTGCCCCAGCAAAGTCTCCTCCCACCCTGGTCCATGGTTCCCCTGCTTTAGCCTGGTCCCTCCTCACCCCAACCAGAACCAGGCCAAGTGCTGCTGTGCAGGTGGCACAGAGCCAGTGTAGCCAGCTGTGCAGCAGGTGCAGGGGCCCCTTGTGCTGAGGCTATTCCCTGAGTCGTGGGGATGTACACCTATCGGGTGGCCCCTCTGTGCAGCCTTGTATGGGCCTCAAGGGTTCAGCTAGTGCCCATTGGCCAGGTGGGCACCAAGACTGCACTGCATTGAGGACATCAGCCATTCCCAATCAAAGGCAACAAGAGCTGAAGGGAAGCATCTGAGCCGCAGCTGGCTAGTTCTCGGGGCAGCCCTTACGGAGCACTGAGGAGTGTCTGTTGGCTGTGCTGAGCCCTGGAGAGGTCCCAGATAAAATAGTGAGACCATCCCGCAAGGGGAATCAGGTGGTGGGAACGTCTCCACAGCGTAACCACCGAATTTTTAACTCACTCCACGTTGCTCTGCACAAGTCCCACTGTACAGTACAGGGGAATAGATCCACATGGCCGGGACTCAGCTGCTGCCCTGTGTTGGCCTGGGCCTGCTTTGGCTGTTCAGGGGGGCAGGAGCTGCTCCCCAGCTCTCCTTAGCATGTGCTTCTCTGAGGACTAACTCCTGGAGCAGCCCTTGTGCAGGCCTGGGCGTGCTGGAAAAATGGGTGAGTCTCCTCTTGGAGTCTCCTCCCACCAAAATGGGTGAGTCTCCTCCTCCTCCACCTCTGAAAACTGTCAGGTGCCCAGCTGCCATATGTGGTCCTATCTGGGTGCCCATAGAAGCTTGGAAATTAGGGTATAAGAGCTTGTTTGTCACAAGCACAGCAGGGAGGTCAGGCTCATCCTCATTGCATTACAGTAGCACCTAGAGACCCCAGTCGGGAACAGGACACCAATATGCTACGAGCTGTAGAGAGACACAGATTCTATAGACACAGTCCCTGCCTGGAGAGTTTGCCATTGCAATAGCCAAGGGTGGGAGTGGCTTTGGACCAACAGCCACAGAGAGGGGAAGGGACTTGCCCAAAGTCACCCAGCAGGTCATTGTCAGATCCCTAGTCTCCTGACTCCCAGTCTGGTGCCCTAGCCACTGACCTATGTTACCTCTTCATAGACTTATAGCATTGTCTGTCTGGAAGGGACCTCAGGAGCTCATCTAGTCCAACCACCTGCACTCATGGCAGGACTAAGTATTATCGAAACCATCCCTGACAGGTGTTTGTCCAGCCTCTTCTTAAAAGCTTCCACTGACAGGGATTCCACAACCTCCTTTGGAAACCTATTCCAGAGCTCAACTACTCTTCTAGTTAGAAAGTTTTTCCTGATATCTAACCCAAATCTCCCTTGCTGCACATTAAACTCATTGCTTTTTGTCCTACCGTCAGTGGACATGGAGAACAATTGATCCCTGTCCTCTTTATACCAGCCACGGCCGGCGCTTCCATTTAGGTGACCTAGGCGGTCACCTAGGGCGCCAGGATTTGGGAGGGCAGCTGCCACCCTCGGCGGCAATTCGGCGGCAGGGTGTCCTTCTGCACTCTGGGTCTTCTGCAGCAATTCTGCGGTGGGTCCTTCACTCGCTCCGGGACCCACAGCCGAAGTGCCCTGAAGACCAGGAGCAAGGAAGGACCCCCCCCCAGAATTGCCACCAACGACGGGAGCATGGAAGAACCCACGCCTAGGGTGCCAAAAACCCTGGTGATGCACCTGATACCAGCCCTTAACGTAGCTGAAGACGGTTAGCAAGTTCCCTCTCAGTCTTCTTTTCTCAAGACTAAACACACCCAGTTTGTTTAACTTTTCTTCATAGGTCAGGTTTTCTAAACCTTTGATCAGTATTGTTGCTCTCCTCTGGAATCTTCCAGTTTGTCCACATCTTTCCTAAAGTGCAGTGCTCAAAACTGGATGCAAAATTGGCCTCTAGCTGAGGCCTCACCATTGCTAGGTACTGTGAGACATTTCTTACATATGGCAATCTTGATAATACTCCCCAGAGTATTCGTCTTTTTCACAGCTGCATTGCATTGTTGACTCATATTCAATCTGTGATTAACTATAGTCCCCCAGATCCTCTCCAGCAGTATGACAACCTAGCCAGTTTCCCCCCATTTTGTAGCAGTTTTTCTTTCCTAGGTGAAGTACTTTGCACTTGTTACTGAATTTCATGTTGTTGAATTTAGAACATTTCTCCAATTTGTCAAGGTCATTTTGAATTCTAATCCTGTCCTCCAAAGTGCTTGCAACCCCTCCCAGCTTGGTGTCTGAGACGGTGCACTCTATACGTAACTGGAATATGCTTCATGCAAAAGGTATCATTACAAAGCTTATAATCTACTGAGTGTGGTCATCCTATTTGTATAAATGTACTACTCTTGTATCTGAAACTAGAAATATAACTCTGAGGGCCTATTGTAGTTATGCAAAGTGTGGGCCATTAATGGTGGTTTGGAATCTTGATGACTTCCATTAACCAGGACAACTGACTGCTGATGGCTCTGTTTTACCTGTAAGTCTTCCTGTATATGTGTGTGCTGGCAAGTGGGTAATGAAGTCTTACAGTGACATGTGATCATGTCACCTGAACTGGAATCCATCTTTAACCTAGTGCTTTTCCATTGAGAAGGGGGTGGTGGGAACCCAGAGGGACAAAGGATTCCCACCTTATGCAAAAGATATGTAAATGAGTGGAACAGAACAAATAAGGAGCCATCACGAGGAATCCCCTAGCTACCATATGATCTGGAACAAGGGCTGTACCGGGGGAAAAGATTGTGCCCAGACTAGGAAGGCATCCAGTTTATGAAAGAAACGTATTGAAACATCTCTGAGGGTGAGATATTATCTATATTCAGTTTCTTACTGTATTAGACATAGACTTGTGTGTTTTGTTTTATTTTGTTTGGTAATTCACTTTGTTCTGTCTGTTAGTACTTGGAACCACTTAAATCCTACTTTCTGTATTTAATAAAATCACTTTTTACTTATTAATTAACCCAGAGTATGTAGCAATACCTGGGGGCAAGGGCAAACAGCTGTGCATCTCTCTCTATCAGCGTTATAGAAGGCAAGCACTTTATGAGTTTACCCTTTATAAGCTTTATACAGGGTAAAATGGATTTATTTGGGTTTAGACCCCATTGGGAGTTGGGCATCTGAGTGTTAAAGACAGGAACACTTCTGTTAGCTGCTTTCAGTCAAGTCTGCAGTTTTGGGGCAGGTAATTCAGACCCTGGGTCTGTGTTGGAGAAGAGGGGGGTGTCTGGCTCAGCAAGGCAGGGTGCTGGGGTCCCGAGCTGGCAGGGAAAGCAGGAGCAGAGGTAGTCTTGGCACATCAGGTGGCAGCTCCCAAGGGGGGTTCTTTGAGCCAACCTGTCACAGTGTCTTCTGCAAATTTTAAAAGCATATTCTCCACTCCATTAGCCAAGCAATTAATGAAAATATTGAATAGTATCGGACCCAGGATTGACCCATGCAAGACCCGCTCTATACAGCCCCCCAGTTTGACAGAAAACCATTGGTAACTACTCTTTAAGTGTATTTTTTAACCAGCAGTGGCCGTATTTTATGATAATTTCATCTAGACCACATTTCCCTAGTTTGCTTATGAGAATGTCATGTGGGATTGTGTCAAAAGCCTTACTAAAATCAAAATCTATCACATCTGCTGTTTCCTCCTATCCACTAGGCCAGTAACCTTTTCACACAAGGAAATTAGGTTGGTCTGGCATGATTTGTCCTTGACAAATCCATGCTGGCTATTCCTTATAACCCTATTATCCTTTAGGTACTTATAAAATAATTGTTTAATCATTTGTTCTAGTATCTTTCCAGATATTAAAATTAGGCTGACTGGTCTATAATTCCCCTGGTCTTCTTTGTTCCCCTTTTTAAAGCTAAGTACTATGTTTGTCCTTCTCCAGTCCTCTGGGACTTCAAGCATTCTCCATGAGTTCTAGCAGGTAATCGGTAACGGTTCCAAGACTGCTTCAGATAGTTCCTTAAGTACTCTAGGATAAATTTCATCAGTCTCTGCCAATTTGAATGCATCTAACTTACCTAAATATTCCTTAACCTGGTTCTTCCCTATTTTGGCTTGTGTTCATTCCCTGTTGTTGTTTTGCTCTGAATATCTGGTCACCATTAACCATTTAATGAAGACTGAAGCAAAATAGGCATTGAACACGTCAGCCTTTTTCCTATCATCAGTTATTAGCTCTCCTTCCCCACTAAGTAGAGGACCTACACTTCCCTTCTTCTTTCTCTTGCTCCTAATGCATTTAAAGAACGTCCTCTTATTGCCTTTCATGTCTCTGGCGAGGTGTTACTCATTTTGTGCCTTAGCCTTTCTGATTTTGTCCCTACATGCTCGTCTTGTTCTTTTGTACTCTGCATTAACAATTCGGCCATGTTTCCACTTTTTGTAGGATTCCTTTTTGATTGTCAGGTCATTAAAGAGCTCCTGATGGAGCCATATTGCCCTCTTACTAGTCTTCCTATCTTTTCTTCACATCGGGATACTTTGCAGTTGTGCCTTTAATACGGTCTGCTTGAGAAACTGCCACCTCTCCTGAACGCCTTTATCTCTCAGATATTCTTGCCATGGGACCTTACCTACCAGTTCCTTGAGTTTGTTAAAAACTGCTTTTTCTGAAGACCACTGTCCTTATTCTGCTGCTCTCACTCCTTCCGTGCATCTATGTAGGAGCTGCCGGGGGAACATGCCGCTGTTTCCGGGCGCTGCTTGAGGTAAGCACTGTCCAGAGCCTGCACCCCAGACCCTCTCTCATGCCCTAAGTCTCTGCCCCAGCCCTGACCCCCTCCCACCCTCCAAACTCCTTGGCCTCAACCTGGAGCACCCTCCTGCACCCCAAACCCCTCATCTTCAGCCCCACCCCAGAGCCTGCTCCCCCACCCAAAGTTTATTATCGCCACTGTCTCCCCCCCAGTCTTCCTGTGGAAAACCACAGCCAAGTATGTGCAGCACTCAGCGGAGACCGAACCACAGACCTGGACCACCAGAACTCAGCCCACTGCCATCTGGGCAAAAGCCGCGTCTCTGCTGGTAGCACCAGATGGTAGCAGCTGCCGGGTCCAGCCACTAGAGGACCCAACTGGAAACACTGTGTTCTGCTTTTCCCAGAGCTGCCTACCTCTGGTCACACTGTGCGCTAGCCTACAGCCTTTGTGCTGGGGTGACTGTCCCCCCGGGATGGCAGTGGCAGGGTTGTGGGAAGGGGGAGGGTATCCCCCAAACCAGGGCATGGTGGGCCAGGCTCTGATCTCAACTGCATGGTGTAAATCCAGAGTAACTCCACTAACATCTGTGGCAAGTGCCTCTGGATTTACTGGTGAAGCTGAGAGCAGAAGCCAGCCTTCCCCCTCCCAGCAGCAAGGCCTGAATAGCTGGCCCACCCAGCAGCCCTGGAGGAGCAGGGCCTGGGGATTATGTGTCATCACTCTGTGTGGGGAAGACTCTTCCCAGCTTTGCATCACTCATCCCAGAGCAATTTAGCTGCCATCATGTCCTGTGAGTCAGTCAAAGTCACAGAGAAGAGGTCAAGGCTTGAAGAGAAGAGAGGCGAATGCCAGGACAATACACAGGTGGCTTTGTTCCTGGCCCCCTCCCTGGCCCTCAGCAGGGAGATCACAGCCTGCTTGGGGCAGTCACCCCGAGTAAGTGCCCAGGGTCTCACTAGCCTTTGGCCCAGGATCGTTGCCACGCATGGCCCCTGCACATCGCCAGCTGTGTAAACATGTCAGGTCTGCTCCCCCCAAATTAACTCCTTCAGCCAGTGAATTAACTTGTCCGCAGCTCCCTCCCACTGGGGAAGCTAATGAGGCTGCTATGAACCCTGGGCCATGACAAGAGCTGTCAGCACTGCCCTATCGGCAGCATCAGAGAGATGAGGCCAAGGAGTCTGCAGCCGAGCTGGCCTCTTGAGGTGACTTCCCCGGCCAGAGCCACCTGGAAGCAGAGCGATAGAGACAAGATTAGGAGCCTTGGGCCTGGGAACTGGCTGTGTCCATGAGGCTGAGTGAGCCATCGTGCTTCACAGTGATGGCATCAGCGGTGCCCTCAGGGTCCCTGGACCCAGCCTGGTACTGCCCTCAGGCACAAGCAGGGAGCTCTGTGCTATGAGGGATTTGGCCACCCTGATTGTCCTCTGGCAGCAGCTCCAGAAGGGTTGGTCACTCATAGCCCTCCCTTCCCCTGGACTGGACGAACGGGGTAACTCACCGCCTGATCTCCCCCTCATCCAGTGGGGCAACTGACCCTCTCCTGTGGCAGTGGGACCACCGAGGGAGACAACTGGCTGCTGTGCTGCTCAGGGTGGATTTCGGGGCTAGGGCAGCAAGGTTACCCTTGTGGGCCAATACTCTCTATTTCTCCTTCCCCTCATCCTCCCCAGTGCTCCCCTCCCACATCCCTGCTCCCAGACTCGCCCAGTCTGGGCTACATTTGGGGCTGCCTGTGCACTGGGCCTCCCTGTGTGTCGTGGATCCCTGGGCTGTGGGTTTGGGAACTGGCCTTAGCACCCCCCTTCCCTTTTCATTGGGTACAGGGTTGGGCTCGAGCTGCCCCAGCCCCAGATCTTGTAATGAAGCGCCCCGGTTCCACTGAAGGCCAGAGGGGGCAAAGCCAAGCTGGAGGTGGTGGGGACCGGCTGGTACATGCAGGGAGGAGCCATCTTGTGTTTTCTGCGGGCTGCTCAGTTCCACCTCTTGGATGCTGCGCCAGGCAGCCATTTTGCTCATAGCTCGGTGCAGACTGCTGCAGGAGAGCACAGTGCTGTCTCCTGGAAACTCTCCTTTTGCTTATTCTCCTTGTTTTGTTCTCCTCAGATAAAACCCCTGATCTAGGGAGCCTGGAACGGAGATGAGCTGAGGAAGCAGACTGCTCTGCTTCTCTGCAGCCCATGCTGGCCAGCGGAGGATACTCTGGTTTGCTCCAGCCCAGGGCCGGCCAGCGGTGCTGTGGGAAGTGTAAACACCTAGCTCCAGGGTTTCAGAAGTCCCAGCCAAGGAAGCTGCTTTATTTTCCTTAAATCCTTAATGTCTCAAAACATTGCGCTGGCTTTCTTTCCAGGTACAAGTGCCAATCGGGGGGAGCGGGAGGCAGGAAACCAACATTCTGTCTCTGGAGCTATTATCATGGGCTCATACGGGCTGCAAATAGCACCATTATTTAAAGTGAAATTTTGCAGGCATTGTTCCCTCCCCACATGGCAGTTGTCCAGTCGAACGCCCATGTGTGACACCTGCACAATTCCTTATTAGGCAACGCTTTGCCAAGGGGAGTTAAGCACATGGATTTGCTGCTCCTAGCAGGCAGTTCTGTATATATTGCAAAGGGAGACTGTGGTATATTGAAAACTCTACTAAAATTATGATCTATCATTTCAAATGCTATGGGGGGGCGGTTCTTGTTCCTGCTTGCAGGCTAGGGGACTTTGTAGGAAAGTGTGCAGTCTGGACCTAGCAGCATCCATTTGCAAACAGTCATCTAGAGTAAAGTGACTTGTGCCTCTCTGTTTTAGGGAGCAGCCTGCTTTGTCTCTCTCTGTTTTGGGCTCTTGGGTGTTAGCCCTGAATTCTAAGAACTAAAGTTGTATAACGCTGCAGCCTTCCAGCAAGAGTATTTTACATCTTTATCTAACCTCTCAGTTTGTATGTGGTGAAGCATGAGAGACACCAGCTAGGTTAATAAGTGCAGCAAATGGCCAGGCACACAGTTCTGTAGGGTGGATGCCCTACAGGAAGGCAAAGACACTAGAGTGGGTCTCAAAAGGTCTGATTTTGATTCCTTGCTCTGCCACAGACCTCCTGAGTGACCTGAGCAGGTCATTTAATCTCGCTGCCTTGGTGCTCCAGTGGACATGATAATAGGTCTTGGACAGATAATGCTCCTTTTCTGTTTAGACTGTGTTTGTACAACACCTGGTATGATGGAGCCCTGATCTGGGCCTGGCCCTATACCTGCTACTGTAATGCATCTAATAATAATCATCAGATACCAAGGTGGTAGGCACCTTCAAAATCCCATCAGAACCTGAATGGGGTGCAGGTTAGAACAGGGTGCAGGGAAGCAGGACTCCTGGGTTCTATTGCTGACTTGCTCTTTGAGCTTAGACCAGCCCCTTAACAGCACTGGGTTTCAGTTTCCTCACCTGTGAATGATAATATTGATCTCAGATGGGTGGTTGTGAGTTTGGGTTAATTCCTCTATCTATGAGATCATCCTTAGAGGACAAGGACGAGGCAGTGGTCAGATGAAAAATTAAGTGACAGTACTTCCCAAGCACCACTCCTCGCGATGGCAAAATGAGCTGCCACTCACAATAGGCCATGTAGATCTTCATAAATCATTCCTCTTCTTTCCTGCACGCTTTGAGCAGTAACAACGCTGACATGGAAATTATCGTTATGGCTGAGGATTAACCACCATGGAAATGAAGGAGCCAGTTCACACTTCTCTCAAAGCAATTATTTCAGGCTGTCTGCAGTCTCAGGCAGACATTACTGCACAAGTTTACTTTCAAGTCACATTTTTCAGCCATAAGGGCTAGAGATTTATTTTTTTACATGAAAACAGAGATCTGGGAGGCACAAGATGGTAGCCAGCAGGGAAGGATGCTAGTTCACAGAGCCCCTGCTACCAGGCCCTGTCAGGAAGGGCACAGCAATAGTGGAAAAGAGCTGGCTAGTAGCTTCATCCTTTAGTGGAGAGAATCCGTATTGCTCAGCTGGGTATCATAAGCCCTATACAGCTAACAACTAATGGTGATTCTCATTCAGCTCAAGCCTTATGGGCCTATGCTTCAGCACAACGACTACTGTGCTATTGCTAAATATAATGAGTTGGGATAGATGCTGAATAGCACTCATCTGGGAATTCAGTAACTTAGGAAGGTCCGAGACCCACAGCTCAAGTGTCTGACAGGCTAGTAGCATAACGTATCACCCAATTTACCACTCACCCGCTGGCCAGCATGTGCTGCTGTGACCCACAGCAGGCTGCCCCTCCAGCCCTTCCTGGTTCCCTGGTTCCCAGAGATGAGGAGCACAGTGTTAACAGGGCAGATTGCAAACTGCGCTGAAAACAGCAGTGTTAAACCATCTGCCAGGCAAGCTGCTTTTTTTGAGAATGGAAAGTCCAGCTACTCACCCGACGTGGGCCCTGCGCAGCGCAGCTGCACCAGAGAATCGGGGCCAGAGTCCATCTGGGTGCCCTGAAAATGAAAAGGTAACTAAGTAATGATCTCACACTTGAAAAATTGCCACATGAAGGATGGGTCCCCTGCACAAAGACCTCTCGCTGGTCCCTGCCATGGTGACTGGCAGGGGAAAAAAAACTACTTGCCCAGAAAAAAAATTACCTGCCCTGGGCAAGAAGAATTTTTGAAGCTCTTTGGGGCACAGTCTGTCTCTCTGGTCTGTGCTTGTACTAAACCTAGCAGAGCTCAATCAAACCTGCAGTCCTCCCTTACTAAGGGCTTGTCTACATCAGAAAGTTGCAGCGCTGGTGAGGGAGTTACAGCGCTGCAACTTTGAAGGTGTACACATCTGCAGGGCATCACCAGCGCTGCAACTCCCTGTTTGCAGCGCTGGCCGTACTCCCGTTTTGTCTCGGGTGTAGAGGATCCAGCGCTGGTGATCCAGCGCTGGTAATCCAATGTAGACACTTACCAGCGCTTTTCTTGACCTCCGTGGAAGGAGGAAGCCTCTGGTAATCAAGCTGATCTCCTTTCCCGGTTTGCTCTCTCGTTCCCGGAACCCCGAGCAAGCAGGTCTCCTTCTCTGCGGTTTGCTGGGTGGCTCCGGGAACGCGAGAGCAAACCGCGGCGAAGCTGGTCTCCTTCCCCGGTTTGCTCTCTCGTTCCCGGAACCCCGAGCAAGCAGGTCTCCTTCCCTGCGGTTTGCTGGGTGGCTCCGGGAACGCGAGAGCAAACCGCGGCGAAGCTGGTCTCCTTCCCCGGTTTGCTCTCTCGTTCCCGGAACCCCGAGCAAGCAGGTCTCCTTCCCTGCGGTTTGCTGGGTGGCTCCGGGAACGCGAGAGCAAACCGCGGCGAAGCTGGTCTCCTTCCCCGGTTTGCTCTCTCGTTCCCGGAACCCCGAGCAAGCAGGTCTCCTTCCCTGCGGTTTGCTGGGTGGCTCCGGGAACGCGAGAGCAAACCGCGGCGAAGCTGGTCTCCTTCCCCGGTTTGCTCTCGCGTTCCCGGAACCCCCCTTGAAGCCGCCCAACAGCGCTGCAGTGTGGCCACATCTAACACCACTTGCAGCGCTGGTTGCTGTAAGTGTGGCCACTCTGCAGCGCTGGCCCTATACAGCTGTACTAATACAGCTGTAACAACCAGCGCTGCAAAATTTTAGATGTAGACATGGCCCTAAGAGTGCAGCCACAGGGGGGCTCTCAGCTGGGGCTGCTCTCTGCTTCCCATAGCCCAACCCAGCAGCACAGATCGGTTCATATTAAAGTTACCCTTGAGCTGTAAAGTTACCCTTGAGCTGGAAACTAGGAACACCACAGGATTCCCCTGAGCCTCCATTTCTGAGACCTCCTCCTGGTTCATGTGAGACCTGCTCCAGCGGCTGGCTTTCAAGCTAAAGCAATTCCGGAGTGTAACAGCAGAAGCTCGACAAGGCCCCAGTGAAAGCCCCTGACAGCTGCAGGAGTCGGCTCCGCGCTTTCCCACTGAAGGGCTTGTTTATTAGAATTATATGCGCATTATCTCAGCAGTAAAATTGCACATCTGGAACAGTTCTTCAGCTGCTCTAAGTGCCTCATTCTTTCCCTCGGCAAAGCGGAGCCCTACTCGGGCAGTGGCATGAAGGAGTCCAATTGCTTTCCATTATTCCTCTGAACGCTGCCTGGTGCAGCCCGAAGAAGGGAGGAAAAAACAGGCTGATTTCATGGAAGCACTAAAACACTGAGATGGGCCAGTGTCCTGTGTTTTCTGCATTTAAAGACTCACAGCCAAAGCCCGAAAGCAGCCCAATTCCCCAGGCTATTGAGAGGATCAGTGGGTGCCGTAACACTACTTCTGTTTTAAGAGACAGCATCACGGCCTTCCGGTACCACATGCAATCAGAGGGGTTGTAAATCTGCTTCTTCGTGCAAGGGCTAGGGCTGAATAATGACAAGGCAGATGCCGACAATGCCTAGCATTGAGTGGCAGGGTGGCTCTGAGGATTGGGTCCTGTGCTAGGACTCGAGCTGTAGTCCTGGTTCTGTAACCGACTGCCGTGTGACCTGAGCCAAGTCACTTCACCTTTGTTTCTCCTTCCCACCAATCGACTTAGTCTGAGCAATCTGGGGCATGGATTGGCTGTACAGCACCTTGCACAATGGCTAGAGACTGTAGCAGCTCCTACAATAAAAGGTCACTGTTGTCATATGAATAACAAACAGAACTGTATATTTGTACTATCCAAAAGAGACACACACAGGGATCTGTTTATGGGTAGGACCTACATTACTTTTGTTACTACAGTGGTTGAGTTTTATGTGATGTAGGCACATTATCCGTCTTCTAGTGTAAATCACACTGACACCAGAATAAAATCCTTGGGGAGGAGCTTCCAACTGGTGTAGAATCTGCGTGCTCGAAATTTACTAAACGTATTTATAAACATAGAGAGCCATTGGAAGAACTGGTATATGAAGAATGGCTAATGATTTCATGGCCCTTTCAACCCATGCAGGAAAATTACGGTTCCTCTGAATAACGTGACACAACCTTCAACCGTTGACACTTTGGGAGAGGGCCAAGGTCAGCCGCTAAAGTTACAGATCCAATCCCAGATATCATACATCCGAGTCAGACACTAGTCCAGATCTAAGCACGGTTACCTTGCCAGTGCTACTTGGGTTGGCTGTCAGCTCCTAACGCTTCAGCAGAAGTTTGCGTTCTCCCTTCCATAGCATCAGGATGTACAAGTTACAGTGTAATGGACTGGTAGCCACAATGATCAGGGACACAACTCCGTGCTCTGGGTGTCCCTAAACCTCTGACAGCCAGAAGCTGGGGATGGATGACGGGATGGATTACTTGATAGCTGCCTTGTTCTGTTCATTCTCTGTGAAGCACTTGGCATTGGCCATTGTCGAAAGACTGGATACTGGGCTGAAGGGACCATTGGTCGTTCTTATGACTGGCTAGTGTGTATGCTGCCCCACTGCCCTCTATTACATAGATCTGAACTCCTCAACAGTGTGTCTTAGGCCCCATAATGCTAAGATTCTCCTTCAGCTCATATATTTGGGGTTTACATTTATGGAGCAGCAGCTGTTTTTGTCCCCGGTGTTGCTGTGAGTCCTGTGTTGGGCAGCACAGTGATAACAGGGAAGCGCTACCTGGCAACAGTATGACAAACTGGTTTCCCATTGGGATCCTGCAGCCTCCCAGTCCGTGAGCAGCTCTAGAAGCACACGCCGTGGGCAGGCTGGTTTCTCCTATCCACACGGTTTGTTTGATGTTGCTTCTTGCTTGTCTTGTGAACTGGCCTTGCCTTTAAGACAGACTCTTTCCTACTCAATTATTTACTATGAACATTCTTGCCCTAAAAGAACGTTCTGTTATAGGCCTGGCTCCCCCCAGGAGGTCAATGATCTGTCTACACCCACTAATTTCTGTGACTCAGATTGCCCCAATCCCGTGGCAAAAACCTGGCTTGGAAGCAACTTTGCAAGGGGATCCATGCCGAGATTTCTCCCCCCCCGGAGCCCCCTTGCCAGGGGCTCTGCTGAAAGATAGCAGCTTGGCCATGGGGCTTTACGTCCAGTCTGTGGCTAGTAGGGGGTGCTCGAACCTCACCTCTTTAACTGGATGATCAGGTTTAATTCCTTACCACCCTCCTCACAAAGGATCTAATGAACTTCAGCTGGTTTCTCAGCAGCAGAGTTGGGGTGGGGGATCCCGCCACTGGGGGACTTCCCAGCAGGGGTCTTGCACGTGTTTTTAGCTCCCTTTGCACCACCCTATTGGGAAGATCAACTGTAAGGCCTAGTGCTACTGTACTGCATTTTCCCTCATTACATGTTGCCCCCTCATACCAGGCCATGGAGAGACTTTGCAGAGTCCAATGGCCTGGTCTGCTCTGACTCATCCCCAGACCAGGATATCATCAAGGAAAGTGGTAGCCCCATCTGTTCCTCCTAACATCTCCGCTTCCTCCCTGGGCAGCAATCCTAGGGTGTTGGCCTTCAAATGCCTCCCAAAGGGAGTGGGAGAGACTCTGCTCAGGCCAGGGGACAGGCCAGAGTAAGCTAGATGAGGCCAAAAAGCTGAAGGGTTTAGCCCTCCCCAGCCTGGGACTTATTCCTTCCACCTTAGAGAGCTACTTCTTGGGTGGAGGGCGAGGACGATCTAGTGGTTAGAGTCGGGAACACAGGTGACTAGGGTTCTTGTGTGACCTTAGGCAAGTCCCTGAGTGTCTCTGCCCCTCAGTTCCCCAGCTGTCCAATGGGGAGGACAACCCTGCCACAGAAGGGTTTGTGAGGAGTAAAAGATTGGGAGGTGCTTAGGTACCGTGGTGAGGGGAACTATGGAAGGACATAGATAACTGGATTTAATGTTGTTAGCTTGAAACATGCATTCGTCCTGGCACATACTGGAGCTAGCAGTGCCCCAAACTGTCCTGCCATTTATCAGAACATGGTCTCCATCCTCACAAATTTGACTTAGCTTGTCAGCTGCCCAGGGCAGGGACCATCTGTTTGTTCTGTGGTTGGGCAGTGCCCAGTCCTGTCTGTGAGTGGCACCTGTAGGTATTGTACCACAATACATCTAAGTATTAGTCATGAATAACACTAGCAAGTGTCACATAGTGGTAGGTGCTGGTCCGTGGGGATCTGTTGTCTCACCTGGGGCTGGAGAGAAGGGTAGGATCAAATGCCTTTTATAGGGTCAGGGTTTGCCACAGCTCTTTAAAACCCCATCTAGCTGATTTCTCTCCAGCTCATTCTCCTAATGTTGCTCCCCCACCATGTGAAGGAGTTAAAAAAAAATATCTCAAAATCTGGGGCTTTTCCTCTGACTCTGTTGCCACCAGCTACATCTGAAAGCCATGTCTGTATTTCCCCGATGGCTCCGCAGGATTTCCAGTGGGGTTTAGCTTCATAGGAGCACTATTTTTTTTCCTGTTTTTGTCTGAGTTTTAATCTTACCCTGGTATCTTTTCCATTCGTGGGGCAGCCAGGTGGGATTGGGCCTTCTTTTATACAGAAGTTGAGTTTTATAACATTGCTACCATTAGAAGGCGCTCTTGCACCAAAAAAATAGCTCATGGTTCATACAACTTCTCATGAGCACAGCTCTGCAGCGGGATATCAAGCAACAGCCTCAGAGTAAGCTCCCAGACCCTGCAGGCAGGACACTCCTGGGTTACTTCTGAGAGCTGCTGTCATTGACAAATTAACCTTTTCATGGCTGTCCTACCCGTGTCCACCCCATACCGCTCCACCTGCTGTGGCATGAATGTGGATCATAATGTGTGACTGTGAGAGATGGCCATTTCCTGGACAAACCTTACTGAATAAAGTTCAATATACCTTTGGGGTCCATTGCATTAAGCAGCAATTGTTTCCATGTTATGGTGCGATTGTACGCAGCCTCTCTGGAAGGATCTGGTATGCTAATATAATTCCTCTGGCTATCAGTCCTTTGGAGCTTCACATTGTGGAGGGGACCGTTGTCTGGCAGATTACATGTTCATGGTCACTGCAAAGGTTCAGACTGGAGTCTCTAGAAACCAACATAGAAAGGAGTTTTGAAAACATATCCTGAGTTTAAGCTGACTCAGAGCCTTCGTTCTGATCCAGCAAACAGGCAGAACCTCTGGTCCATAAAGGCCCCCAATCCTTAGGGAAGTGTGGGAAGGCCTGACCCTGGCCAGAGCCATTGGAGGAGGGGAAATCTCTGATAAGCGTATTTGCATGCACGTTGGTTCTTTCACTGTTTGTAATGTTTTCTCTGTAGTGCTTTTACCTTAAGAATAAAATATGCTTGCTTAGAACTTATCCACTGGGGAATTACACTGTGGACTGTCTCTGAGAGGGAAGCACAGCAGGTCTGCTTAGGCAGACTGTTTTTTGCTGGGAATAACCAAAGAAAGCAGGGGACGGTTCAGCCTGGGAATACCCTTGTCGAGAGTGAGTAAGACGCGGGGGGTCTCCATCCAAGAAGGGAATGATCCAGGGGTCCAAAAGCCAGACAGCAGGTTCCCTTGCTGAATCACTGAGGGATATACAGGTGCAGCTGCCCTGAACTGTGACAGTGACAGAGACCCAAAATGAGACAGACAGACACACACAAATATTAACGAAGAGCACTTTAAATGCTGTGGGACTGATTCCTTTAGTATAAATGAGTCTTCTTACAACCTCAATGTCTTGATGCAGGGATCGGTAACCTTTGGCATGTGGCCCATAAGGGAAATCCGCTGGCAGGCTGGGACAGTTTGTTTACCTGCAGAGTACGCAGGTTCGGCCAATCGCCGTTCCCACTGGCTGCAGTTCACCGTTCCAGGCCAATAGGGGCTGTGGGAAATGACCGCCAGCATATCCCTCGGCCCACGTCACTTCCTGCAGTCCGCATTGGCCTGGAACAGTGAACCGTGGTCAGTGAGAGCTGCGATCAGCTGAACCTGAGGACTCTGCAGGTAAACAAACTGTCCCGGCTCGCTAGCGGCTTTCCCTGACAGGCTGTGTGCCAAAAGTTGCCGATCCCTGTCCTGATACTTTATTTCTGATGTGGATAAGTTCCTACTACAAAAGTGGAGAGACACCAGAGTTGTGTGGAGCAGAGGTAACTTTCCGGCTAAAGTGAGTGATGCCCCACAACGTAAAGGATATTTGAAGGAGATGGTTCTTTGGAATGGAAAGGGAGCCACCAATCATCACTGTTTGCCTGGGAACCAACAATAAGAGTTGACTTGATCACAGTCTGTAAGTACCTACATGAAGAATAAATATTTAACAATGGGCTCTTCAGTCTAGTAGAGGAAGGCCTAACACGATCCAATGGCTGGGAGTTGAAGATCAGACTGGAAATGAGGCATCAATTTTTTTACTGTGAGTTACTAACTGTTGGAACAATTCACTAGGGGTCACGGTGGATTCTCCATCACTGACAATTTTCAAATCCAGATTGGATGTTTCTCAAAGCTCTGCTCTAGGAATTATTCTAGGGCAGGTCTCTGGCCTGTGTTACACAGGAGATCAGACTAGATGATCGCAGTGGCCTTGTCTTCCCTTGGAATCCATGAATCTATGAATCACCACTTAGGTGGTGCGAGGCCTGGCCTGGGTTCCGGCTGGTGCTAGGTCCAATGCCACCAGCACGGCATTGTATATCAGGCATTGTCAAAGAATCTGAATTGTCTCTTTGGTTCATCCAGCCAGAAGTGAGAGAAAATAGATCCAGAGCTGGGAACACATTTGTTTCATCATGCCAGGCTAACATTTAAGTGAAGCTTCTGACAGCTCTGAAGGTACTGACCAGCCCACTCCCTCTGTAGTTCTTTCTGCAGTTTCATCTGGGGCAATCTGTGTTATACTACACAACAGCTCACCGAGCCCATGTTACTTTATCCAGAAAAATGGGCGGAAGGGGGTCTGGCATCCCATCAACTGTGATTCCACTGTTTCAAGGACATGCACCTTGTCAGCCACGACCATGCAGCTACTAAAGCCACTTGGTGGTGGCAAAAGTATAGGTGCAAAGGTGTGATGCATATGACAAAGATTTGCTCAGGATCCCTTTGAGTTTACTTTGCCACTGCTGATAGTCAGGAAAGAACATATGCTCTCTTTAAAGGCTGGAGGCTGAGAAATCTTTTTTTTCATTTGCATGCCACTTTGATTCATTTATGAAGTACCTTGCATACAAGAAACAGAAATAGCTTGGGAAGGGATAAAAAAAAAATTACAATCTCTCTCTCTCCCCTCTTCTCTCTGGCATTTATACATTGCTTCTTCACCCTGGCATCCTTGCTATCTGTGAATTACAACACAAATGCTGCAAGGTAGCTAGGAAGGGTAAAGATGACCTACTTGAAGGACATTACCGTATAAATTAAGGCACCGGAAGAAGCAAGAGAAGAGGAAAGGAAAAACCTAGGGCAGAAAAGTGGCCCTGAAGAGTGAGCCGTGACTTTGTTCAAGCTGGGAGCATTGGCTTCCCCGCCAGAGGGAGAACGGCTGCTGTTACTGACTGTGAACTTCTCCAAAGTACGGGGGAGGATCGATCTGAGCTTCAGACCTGTCTGTTCCTGAACACTTGTCTGTTCCAGGTTGCACCATTAAGGCACAGACTCTCGTTGGAGCCACTATGGCTCTGCCTCCACCATGTCCCTGTTGGATGTGGGGGCCTAGCACGCCAGGGCGTGGTCATGGGGAGTGGTCTGTGAGCTGGACCCTGCCCAGTCCTAGAGAGGAGGAATGTTCTGTCTGCCCTTCCCATCCCTTATGACCCTGCACAGAGGCCAGGCACCGACCGCAGGGGGCAGAGAGACCCAGCTGGGTTTCAGGGCTGGCCCAGCCCCTCACACTGACTGAGGGAGCCCTTGTGACTCTCTTCATTTCCCCACATCCCCTTAAAGCGCCAGTGCCTCTGCCTGCCCCAGTTTCATAGTCCATGTCTCATTAGTAAACAAGTGGCTCTTAATTGTGGCGCGCATTGTGTGTGCCTTCGCAAACGCGGCCCGGTGGCAGGGCCCGGGGCTGGCTCGGCAGAGCGAAATGTGTTTATCTTGAAATCATCACAAGCCTGCGGCCTGCCCACATGAATAATCCTCTTATTTGTGTCTGGAGTGCTGTGGGCTGGTGGTGGTGGGGGGGGGGCTCTCCCCTCTCCCTTTAGTTTTGGCCAGGCGGGGGGCTCAGGCCGACAGCCACAGCAGCAGAATATGCCTGGGTGTGTTTGTGTGTGAGAGAGAGTGGTGAATCTCCATGAAAAAAGAAATTCTTCACCACAACCTCTGCCTTTCAGAGGGACGACCCCTGAAGGTGGCTCCTTTTGTGGGGTGTTTATGGAGTTGGTACAGCGCAGCCAGCCGGTTTTGCCAGCTATTGTACAGCCCACTTCATCCTTTAGGGATTAGACACAGGGCTGACAATCCCCAGGGGACTCCAAAGTTGCAATATACTCCCCCCAACCCCCCTGAAACATAATATACCCAGTGTAGCTGCCTAAGTGAGAACAATATAAGCGTTTGCTCCCAGGAAAATGGGTCCCCCGGACATTGTTGGGTCAGTTTTGGCTCTGCATTTAAGGCTGGTGTTTTACTGAACCTAGGAGCAATTCGTGGTTTGTTTTTATTGTTAGTTCCAGAGTCAAACCAGCTTTGCTCCGTTCCCTACAGCCTCTGCCAGGGAACCAGCCCTGGGATAGGGCATGAGAACTTGAACGTGAAACTGACAAGACATAAAATTGAAACTGACTGGTCTATTTTCCTTGTCCACAATGAGTGAAAGGCAAAGGGAGCCAGCAGGCTGCATTACATCAGTGAAGGAGATCAGGAAGAGGCAGTGTGGCCTGGTGGGTGGGGCGTCGGCGTGGGGCACGGGTTCTAGTCCTAATTCTGCCACTGACTTATGGCAGATCACGTCACTTTGCCCAGCTTAAAAATGGGGTTCGGGATACTTCCCTTGATGTGGATGAAAAGCGAGAAGGATGGTTATAAAGAGCTGGGAAAACTAGAGGGAAGGAGGCTGGATTCTGACAAATAACAGCTCCCTAAAGCAGCCCCTGGTGCTGGGAATCAGTCGCAGCCTGCCCTGTGCTGGAGATCACAGCCAGTTAGGGCTGAGCCCCCAAGTGGGGGATGCTGGCCAGGGCTGGAGTATGGCCAGGGCAACTGGCATTGTGCTGATTCAGCATATTGCTGTTGTAATAAAGGAACAAGGCACCGGAGCGCTGCTGAGAGACGGGTCGGCGTTAGCAGTCACAGGGCAGGGGTCAGCACCCATTCGCTCCACTGGAAGGAAGGAAGGCCAGAGTGAGGGTAGCAGTTGTAATACCTCCCCCAGCCCCTCTGGGGCACAAGGGGTCAGGCTGGGCCAGGGAAGTGTAATTTGGTCCATGTTTTTTAACCCTTTAATTAGTAAACAGCTCTCAGTTCAGCAGAATAGGAGAGATTGCAGAGAATGTGCTGCTGCTGCTGCTGCTGTCGGTCATCTCGACTGTTTCCCAAGACAGAACTAAAACCAAATGCCCCCTCTCAATAGACAACAGCCATTTGCTGGCCTTAATGGTGACCTGCAAAGGAGACCACACTGGGTCTGAATCAGCTTCTCTGCCTTTCTGGGCAATCACCCTGGGGGGTAGGAAGCAGAGAACCAGAGGTAACACTTCCTCAGCCCTTACGTGAAGGGTTGGGAGGGCTGGCTCTATAATTTATCTGTTTGCTTTAGCAAAGACATTTTCCTTCCCAGCTGCTTGTCAGGCATTTGAGTTAAATGGATGAGACCAAAACCAAGTACCATTCAACTGTGATCACTAAATTTGGGTGCCTCCATTCTGGCGTCACCTAGTTGTCTTAAGCTGGCCCAGATTTGAGGTGAGCTTCATAGAAACCATGGCCACAGCTGCTTGATAGTGGGGAGTATTAGTCCGGGTATGTGTGTGGAGGGGGACGGGGCAGCTGTCTGATACTGGGAGAAAGTGGAGATTATTCTAGGTGGTGCTCTGCTATGTGCAAACACTAAACACTAAACAGCATTTCTGGACAATATGGGGTGAGTCGGAGCAATAGGAACACTGCCATTGGAAAGCCACTAACTGCTGGATATGCCTCATTATTCACATCTCTCTTCCTACCAGATACATTCCAGGCCTTATTTGCTATGCCTAGAAATTCAATCCAATGCCTCAAGTCGTGAAATGCCTGACGTAGTTACTTTGCAAAGTGCTACAAGGCCTTAGAACTGCAGTGAGCGGATCTGGGGCCCCTTGAATAAATCTGCACAAGGGTCAAGGACGCAGGATTGACTTGAGGCAGTGTGAACATATCCCTGGCTTCACAGTGACACTGAAGTCACACACAAATCCCCACACCTGTTCGCTGGCCAGACTCGCTCTACCGCGTCTGAAGAGTGCCCAGAGTGGTGTCTATGTGTGAAATCCCCTTGTCTCCTGTAGGTGGCAGCACCCTTCTCACAACCGGCCTCCTCTCCACTATTCTCCACCTATCGCATGACAAGACTCACATTTTTGCTCGGCTTTATCATCCTTGGTTCTGCATGGAGAATGCACCCAACCGGGCAGCTGGGAAGGGAAAAAGACAGCGGCTGATGGTGCCAAGAAAAGCAGCTGCAGGAAGGCAGCAGGATTCCTTGTTGAAGGCCACGGGAGAGCACTTTGCCCCCAAACATCTGGGCTCTTACAAGTGAAACAGGCCCAGAGGGGTCTGTGGCTTAGGCTTTGGACTAGCACTCAGGAGATGGGGGTTCAGGGTCCTGGTTCTGCTACAGACATACTGGGCGACCCCAGGACAGTCATTTCGCCCCTCTGTGCATCAGTTCCCAGTGTGTAAATGGAAATACTGATACTCCCCTACCTCCAGATACTGCCAGAATAAGTTCCTAGCCAGCTAGATTGCTGCCAGCTGCTCCACTTCACATTAACAATGTCTGTGCACGTGTCAAGTGGGGAAAAACAAAAACATGCTATGAAAGGGTGCTGTACATTGCGAGCCAGGCTGGGGACGGCTATTCTCAACCCTTCAGCCCAGCAGGGAGGGGAGTGGGGTCTAGTGCTTGGAGCTGGGAGTCAGGATTTCGAGGGGCTTTCCCCAGTGCTGGGAGGGGAGGGGTGTCTAACTCTGGGCTCTAGCCTTGCTCTGCTGCTGACTTGTTGTGTCACTGTGGGAACACTAGGTGCGCCAGTTTTCGTGTTGGGATGATGCTGCTGACAACACTGTGCAGCGAGCATTGAGCCCAGGGGCTGCTGAAATATGTCACACTTGTTATCTCGCTAGAGGAAGGGCTGCATTTCAGCAAGGAGTTGGCAGATGATCAGTGAGGGAGCCCAATTCCATGAGCCCGGAGAGATGCATGAGCGCTCTTGGGGTATACAACACAATCTACTGCGAGCGGCATCACAAGTGGGAGAAGCCTGTGTTGTGGGCGGAGCTTGGTTATTACCACACCCTCTTCCCGGCCCCAGTTCAACCCTGGCTGGCTAGAACTAAGGAGATGCAAAACGTGAAGTAGATTCACCACCGTGTCTCATACATTGGTATGAATTTGGGGGGAGCCCATGGGGAGAAGAGTAACAAAAAGGGGTGATAGTGAGAAGCCTGCCGTATAATGTATGCAGGCACCTGGAAACACAGGACCTGCCATGCAGGGTGAGCCCCCGGGTTCCTCTAGCCCAGTGTCCCAGCTCTAACAGTGGCCAAAACCAGGTACCTCGGAGGAAGGTGTAAGGATCCCTGCAGTGATGGGATAACCTGTCCCCAGGGAGTTTCCTCCTCATCCATCCTGGAGAGAGGCCTTGAAGTAGGCCAGGTTATGTCAGCCTCAAAGCCCCTGATTATTGTTTTAGTATTTACTGTTGTAAGTTCCCATCGTCAAATCCCTATTACGGCTCCATGATTTCTTGTGGCAGTGAGTGCCACAGGCCAACTGTGTGCTTAAAAGAAAGGAGGAACCTGACAGTTTATGCGAGGGATGAGTGTGATAGTTCTCAGAGTACCCAGGCCTGTGAGGTACCTTGTTATACCTCTGCCTCCAGCAGGAGAGAGTCTTATTTGTGGGGACTGGGGGTCAGCTCCCTAAAACTGCCAGCCTTTCAGCTACTCTCCTCCGGGCTGTGCCAGCCCCTCATTGCCTTGCAGTTAGCAGTAGGTGCACCCGAGTCCCTGACTCCCCTGTGATATCCAGCCCCTGACACTGGCTACTCACAGAAATCCCAGAGCCTCTGCCCCCAAAGGTGCAGCGTACTCTAGCTTACCAGTTTTATCTTAAACCACTGCTTAGGGTGACCAGATGTCCCGATTTGATAGGGACAGTCTTGCTTTTGGGGTCTTTTTCTTATATAGGCTCCTATTACCCCCTACCCCGTCCCGATTTTTCACATTTTCTGTCTGGTTGCCCTATCACTGCTCCTGTATAACGCATGGCACTGAAACAAATGAAGGGTTAGTTAAGGAAGGACAGAGATTCTACTAGAAACAAGAGAGATTGATGGAAACACATGATTGCAATACAAAACAAAATCATCACCAGCCGTGACTCGGAAATGAATTGGGCTCAGACTTTTCCGTCACCTACGTCATTTCAGCAGCCATGGCGATTTCAGCAATGGGCCTGTAGAACTCCTTGCCACAAGATACAGAGACCAAGAGCCTCGCGTGTTAGAAAGAAAGGATTGGGCATTTCTATGGACAGTGAGAACAGCTAGCGTGACAGTGAAGCTTTTAAAATAAAAAAGAAACCTTCATATTTTGGACACGAGAGATAAACTCACCTGCCAGAGAGCATAACCCAATCACTGAGGTGCCAGGCGGCAACTATCTCAGGGGGTGGGTTAGCCCATTTCTGTCCACTAAGGGGACACTTTTTCCTCTGAAGCAGCTGGTGCTGACTACTGTTGTGACAGCGTGTTGAGCCGCATAGCCCTGGCTCTGACCTGTTCTGGGAATTCCCATGATCCCGGGAGCACACCAGGGGAGCTGGGGGGGGAGGTCAGAGCTCTTCTCTAGACACTGCTGTGATGGGCACCAGCTCCAAAGGCCTGTTCTTGTGAGGTTCTCAGGCCCAGGGCCTCAGAGGTGTTTCGCTAACTCCCATTAAAAAGCAGTGCCTAAATCCCTTTGATCTGGCTGTGACTCCCCAGTGGGGTAAGCAGGAATTGAAGGCAACAACAGGCTGTTCTGGTTTGTAGTGAGGTTTCATAGACCAGTGAGCATGTTCCTGGAGTTTAAGGCCAGGAGGGTGCATTATAGGGGTGACCAGATCACCACACTAAAATATCGGGACACATTGGGGTGCCATCAGCCCCGCCCACAGTCCACCCCTGCTCCTCCCAGGCTCTGCCCCCCACTCTGGACAGGCCCAGTCGGGACAAGACCCAATCTTATTGGGACATCTGGGCACCCGAGCGCATTAAGATCATCTGGACTGACCGCCTGGATAGTACGGCCCACCAAACTCACCTCGTGATTCCTGCACTAAATGTAGACTCCTGCTTCAGCCAGAGCGTACTTTTTAGAAGGAGAGTTAAAGCTTTCACAGGATGGAGACTCCCTCCACCTGGGTACATTGTCCTCGTGATTAATTAGCCTCCCTGCTATAAATAGGATACTAATTTGAGCTAACAATGTAGGTTGACCCCATCTGATCCCATCTCTCCTCCCAGTGTTAACGCAGCATTGCAGACTGTGTCCAGACTGCAGCAGTTTGGCTGCAGGCGAGTCAGGTAAAGGGCCGGGGGAACAAATATCTGATACTGGGCTCTTCAGTCCAGCTGAGGGCGGAATGACATGACCCAATGGCAGGAAGCTGATGGCCAAGGCAACATTTAAGTCTCAAAATGGGGGGTGGAATGGGGTTCCTCAGGGGTGTGGGGAATTTCACCTGTAATGAATAACTGAATTATTGGTGGCTTTACTGAGAAACCAGCGCCCCCTGCAGGCGATTCTCACGCAGCCTCAGTGTGGGAGACCAGCGCTGAGCTAGACGACTTCCCTGCAACGGGCAGTGACTCCCCTAGTGACGAGGGAGAGCTAAGAGGCACGGGACAGGGAGTGTGTATATTGTAGATAGAATTTTTTATTTTTTGCAGCAGCTTTTCAAAATCTCGCTCGGCCCAAGCAAACCCCCTGGGAGGCTCTTGGAGCCAGTTATTTCTGGTGCCACTGGCTCAGCAGCTCCAGGGTAGCACGTGGGAGCCTCTGGAGCAGGAGGAGTTAATCCATAGCTTCATGTGCTCATAGATGTCCTTTAATAAAACTAACAGGCGTGATGCGCTGGCCTTCACAATGACTAGACTGGTCCCCCCCTCCCATGCTCAGCTGGCGGAGTGAGAAATGAGTGAAGCCTCCAGCAGCAGGGTTGGGATGTTTGAGAGCGTTCTCAGGCCCCCACCAACCCCTGGATTCTGGGAAAGCAACAAGCCCCCTTCTCCCCCCAACCTAGGCCGAGAAGACGTGGGAATTGCAAACCAAGTGGATATGTGCGGCAGCTCCAGAGCACAGGGCTCTGGCCAGCTTAGTGTCTGGGTGAGGGCGGGGATCAGCTGCATATGGGGAGGTCGCAGGAAGTGAGGACTCTGATTGTCCCAAGGCAGAGTGTTCTCTGGCTCACGCGCAGCACTGGACGTTGCAGAGAGCCTTTGTGCGGGTGGAGCAGGGAGAGCAGAGAGGACATTAGCTGCGGGGTGGGAGACGCCTCTGGGGAAAGTGGCCGAAAACCAGCTGGCAAATCTAGGGCTTGCAATGCAGATGAAGATGGTACCGTGGTGGGGTGGTGGGAGCAGGAGACGTAGCTTCCATTCCTGACTCGCTGTGGGACTGAAGGTGAGTCAGTTAGGGTATGTCTACACTGCAGCTGGGAGCGAGCTGGGTCACAGAATATAAGGCACTGGGTTGCAGCGGCTCTGGTCAGCACCGCCAACCGGGCCATTAAAAGTCCCATTGGTGGTGCTGCCCGGCTAAAGCAGGCTAGTTCCTACCTGTTTTGACACCGCGCTGGGTCTCGGAAGCAGCCAGCAGCAGGTCCGGCTCCTAGGTGGGGGGCCACGGGGCTCCATGCGCAACCCTTGCCCCAAGCACCGGCTCTGCACTCCCATTGGCCGGTTCCCAGCCAATGGGAGGTGGGGGAGGCGGTGCTTGCCAGGACATGTGGGAAGCCTGCCTTAGCCCCCACATGGGGCTGACCAGAAGCCGCCAGAGGTAAGCCCCTTCTCCAACCCCATGCCCCAATCCCCTGCTCCAGCCCTGAGCCCCCCCTCAAACCCGGAGCACCCTCCTGCACCCCAAACTCCTCATCTCCATCCCCACCCCAGAGCCTGCACCCCCAGCCCAGAGCCCTGAACTCCTCCTGGACCCCAACCCCCTGCTCCAGCCCAGAGCCCTCCCACACCCTGAACCTCTCATTCCCAGCCCCACCCTGCAGCCCTAACCCCTGCACCCCAAACCTCTGCCCCAGCCCTGAACCCCTCCCACACCCCAAACCCCTCATCCCTAGCTCCATTGGGTCACAGGCATCAACAATTTTCTTCAACTAGGTCCCCAGAAAAAAAGTTTGAAAACCACTGGTATAGACGTTGTGGCACTGGTAGAGGCTCCTTTCTCCTGATACGGGCCGAGGTGACATCATGGCTGTTCTCCTCTGGAACTCACCTGCTTTGTGCAGGGTTCACCTCTTCCCAGCACAGCTGTAGAAGGGGGAAGCTGACATTCTCTTGCAAGCGTGAACATGCAGGATCTGGGCTTCGAGCTCTTGTGCAGTGCTGAGGCAGTGCAGGACCTGCTGTTAGACAGGGATCTGTAGCATCTAGTTGCTGCCCAGGGCTGGGCACAGGTTGGCTGCAATGTGACATACAAGGGGAAGGAGCAAATATCAAGGACAAGAGGGAAGGAACACAAGCTAGAATAGGGAAAGAACAGGTTAAGCAATATTTGGATGCATTCAAGTAGGCAGGGCCTGGTGATATTGATCCGAGAAGATATAAGGAACTAGCTGAAGCAATCCTGGAACCTTTAGTGATTATCTTCAAGAGAACCTATCTTGAAAAAGGGGAAGAAAAGAGGACTCAGAGAATTATAGACCAGCCAGCCTAACTTCAATACCTGGAACGCGGGATTGATCGCACTGTTAAACAATAATAGACTATCATTTATTTAAATAGTTTTGGATGTTTTCCACATTTCAGATACAACACAGAATACAAAGTGTACAGTGCTCACGTTATATTTCTTTTTGATTACAAGTATTTGCACTGTAAAAAACAAATAGTATTTTCCAATTCACCAAATACAACTACTGTAGTGCAATTTCTTTATCACGAAAAAAGCGACAGAGTCCTGTGGCACCTTATATACTCATCTGACGAAGTGGGTATTCACCCACAAAAGCTTATGCTCCAATACGTCTGTTAGTCTATAAGGTGCCACAGGACTCTTTGTCGCTTTTTACAGATCCAGACTAACACGGCTACCCCTCTGATACTTTATCATGAAAGTTGAACTTACAAATGTAGAATTATGTACAAAAAAAAACTGCATTCAGAAGTAAAACAATGTAAAACTTTAGAGCCTGAAAGTCCACTCAGTCCTACTTCTTGTTCAGCCAATCACTCAGACAAACAAATTTGTTTACATTTGCAGGAGGTAATGTTGACTGCTTCTTGTTTACAATGTCACATGAAAGTAAGAATAGGCCTTTTTACATTGTTTTGTTTTTGAGTGCAGTTATGTAACAAAAAAAATCTACATTTGTGGGTTGCACTTTCACGACAAAGAGATTGCACTACAATACCTGTATGAGGTGAACTGAAAAATACTATTTCTTTTGTTTTATCATTTTTACAGTGCAAATATTTGTAATAAAAAATATAAAGTGAGCACTGTACACTTTGTATTCTGTCTTGTAACTGAAATCAATATATTTGAAAATGTAGAAAAAAATCTAAAAATATTTAATAAATTTCAATTGTTATTCTATTGTTTAACAGTGTAATTAATCATGATTAATTTTTGTAATCACGCTTAATTTTTTTGAGTTAACCATGTGAGTTAGCTGTGATTAATCAACAGCTCTAATATAAATATAAAGAGAACGGTGATCAATTGTTCTCCATGTCCCCTGAAGGCAGGGCAAGAAGTGGTGGGCTTAATTGCAGCAAGGCAGATTTAGGTTAGATATTAGGGAAAACTTTCTAACTCTAGGGCAGTTAAACTCTGGAACAGGCTTGCGAGGGAGGTTGTGGGATTCCCATCCCTGGAAGTTTTTAAGAACAGGCTGGACAAACACCTGTCATGAATGGTCTAGGTTGTCTGGTTCTGCCTCAGTGCCGGGGGTTGGACTTGATGACCTCTTGAGGTCCTTCCATCCTGTTTTCTGATTCCTTTTACTGATAGCTCTGGATTCTGAAACCAGACCCTGCTAATGGGACATGTAGTACTGCAAAGCCGCGAGCTGGGGAAGCTTGTTTTGACTTCTCCTCTGCTTGTTGACTAGAGAAGTTTCAACCTGAACAGGAACTGCCATTCTGGCTCCATCTAGTTCAGTGGCCCATCTCCGCCAGGGGCTAGCACTAGCTGCTTCAGCGGAAGGTGCCAAAACTCTTGTTCCAGGTTTGTACAGACCCTAGTACCAGGGGTGGCAGTCAGGCGGCCTTCAGTGGCGTTTCTGCGGGAGGTCCGCCCCGGTCACACAGATTCAGCGGTGGTTCTGTGGGAGGTCCGCCGGTCCCAAGCCTTCGGCATACCCGCTGCCGAATTACCGCCAAAACCGACCTCCCACAGAAACTCCGCCGAAGGCTGCCTGACTGCCGCCCTCACAGCAACCGGCAGGCCACCCCCTATGGCTTGCCACCGCAAGCACGCACTTGCTGTGCTGGTAGCTGGGTCTCCTAGTGCCGTGGTAATACAGATAATCAATAAAAATAATTACAGAATAATCTGCCTGTGGGGGGATGACTCTTCCCTTGCACCAGGCCTGGATTTGAAGTAACTGTCTGTGGCACTCTGTATCTCCAATTAGCCCCCTGGAATCCCCATATTCACCACTGTCATGAGATTGTGGTGTGTTTTGTACACTTTGTATACCTTGCGAGGTATCATTTTAGGTCTTCATCTGTTGAATATCAATATCCTGTTGGATGGTATGTGCTAACATTGTATGGAAATTATGAAGTTTTACTATATGTGCTATTGAAATATGTTGTGAGCTTGGGAACACCCACAACCAGCCTTTCAGCTACGACAAAGGAGTAGCCAGCAATAGACAGACAATGTTAATGGCTCATCAGTGCCCATCAAGAAAAGAATCCCAGAGACTCCTTAGCGAAGGCATGGATGCAATAGACTGCTTGACCAATGGGGACTGCCTGACCTTCACATCACCCCAAGGATCTTTCCAGCAAGCTGGAAGAAAGTATAAAAGAGGGGAAGTGACATCATCACTTGGGATCTCTATTGTTGGTTCATGAATGGCTGGGAGATGATTCCTGTAACTGAGTTGGGCGTGTCCCTGCCTGAGGAGGTCTGCGTAAGTGACATCCTGTCAGAGGCTTGTAGCTTGACACCAGCATCACGGTATGAGGGCTACCCCAGGCTGGTGGGTTTTGGAGGGTTTAGCTGTCCTACAGTCCAGGTTGCATCCCAGAGACCCTGTCAGATTGTCTCATACTGCTTTCAATTTCTCTTTCAGGTCTGGCTTCATTTGAACCTAGTACAGTGACAGTGAAATTCAGAAGGGATCTGGTGAGGTTTGTTAAGCTCTGGGAACTATGTATTTTGGGAGTGTTTGTTTTATGCAAAAGATCCATTGTGTTTTCTTATGCAACCAGAGGTGTGGATTCCACATGTGATCCCCACTAGGGGAGCATGAACTTTTGTCCTGTTTTTATAGCTGGTCCACATAAGGGGCTACTGGGGCTGCTACAGTAGCCTGGTACAGGAGCTACTCTTTTAGCTCAAATGATAGAGGTTTGTTCTGGCAGTGCTGAAGGTCCTGGGTTCCTATCCCCACTGATGGCCCAAGTGCGGTTGCTTACACACATAATGGGTTTAATCATTTATTTGTTTACTAAGGAAGGACCGGGAGACACTGCTAACAATCCACTGTGCTGCTTTATCTGTCCACTGTCCAACACAAACACACCCAGCTTCCTGTTAAGGACTTTGGGTAGCATGTCCCATAGGCATTCCCCACACAAAGGGGTGATTTAATCACAACCACCACTAGAGGGCAATGAAAGCACTGCATGTCCATTTGAAAAATCTCCCACCAAGCTCAGACTGGGAAAGTCTGTGTCTCTCCAGAGATGGCTGCGAGTTTCATGTCAGGTTTGGGCAGAAGTTTCATGAGCCCAGTCAAGTTTGACAAAAATTCCTGAGGTTTTGTCACGACCTGAGTGTCATGTGGATTTGGATTTGGATGCAAACCTTTTTCATAACACTTTGCACTTGCAAAGTAGCCCACAAACATCAGTCCTCCTAGTGCCCTGCAGGTAGGGTGACCAGATGTCTTGATTTTAAAGGGACAGTCACGATTTTTTAAGTCTTTTTCTTATATAGGCTCCTATTACCCGCCAACCCTATCCCGATTTTTCATGTTTGCTGTCACCCTACCCACAAGAGAACAGGCCCATATTATTATCCCCACTCTGGGGATGGGGAAAGTGAAGCACAAGGAAGGGCAGTCACTCGCTCAAGGCCACACAACAAATCAGTGGCAGAGCAGGGGATGGAACCCAGGAGTCCTGACGTACAGTCCCGTGTTTTAACCACAAGTTCCTGCACCCTTTAACGGATGTTAGGATTCCCAGATATGAATGTCATTCCAGTAATAGTCTATTCACTTAATGCCACCCTGGATACCCAATGTCCAATACCTTTCAGCTGGCCAACGATCTGTGGTTGGGAGATCATGTGATTGACCTCCCTCACCCCCATTAAACACTGAGCTAGATCCTCACTAGGTGTAAATTGGCATACTTCCATGTACTTCAATGGAGTTATGCTGATTTCCATCAGCGGGAATGGCCCTGGATTTGCTTGTATTTTGGGTGGAACATTGAAATCTTCATGTCCTTGGTGCACTGGAAGCCGGAGATGGAGGATCCAGAGAAAATCAGCGTCAACTTTGTCTAGCAGGAACATGCAGCTTCTGAGGCTGGAAGTGTCTTCCAGTTCAGGGCATCCCAGTCCTGGGATACTGGCTTCTACAAGTGGATAAAGAAGAAGTCCCAGCGAAGGATAGAGCAGCCCCCCAACCACAATGCCCAGGCACCGAGGCTCTGCCTTCTGGCACCAACTACCTGAAAGGGGATTCCAAAGAGGATGGATCTAGACTGTTCTCAGTGGTAGCAGATGACAGAACAAGGAGAAATGGTCTCAAGTTGTGGTGGGTGAGGTTTAGGTTGGATATTAGGAAAAACTTTTTCACTAGGAGAGTGGTGAAGCAGTGGAATGGGTTACCTAGGGAGATGGTGGAATCTCCTTCCTTAGAGGTTTTTAAGGTCAGGCTTGACAAAGCCCTGGCTGGGATGATTTAGTTGGGAATTGGTCCTGCTTTGAGCAGGGGGTTGGACCAGATGACCTCCTGAGGTCCCTTCCAACTCTGATATTCTATGATTTTATGATTCTGTATTGCTTTAATTAATTGCCGGTGTGCCTTTGCCTCATTTACTTTCTGTAAACATGCTGTTCCAGGCTCAGAGTCATCACGATCACGTAGGGCCGGCTGGTGGAAACCAGCGTAGCTCCGCTGAGTTCCGTGTGCAGCAGATCAATGGACGTACGCTGATTCGTCAAAGTCTGGCTCCATCTAGGGATCTGGGTGGCCATTTCTCAATAAATCACCCCAGCAGCCAATTAACGGCCGAGGTGTCAGGGAAGATCATTCAGATGAGAGCAAAATATTGTGGGAAGCTTAGGGTTCCTTTAATTCATGAGCCCTCAAATTCGCACCCTCTGCTGAAATCTTCCGGGTGTTAAGCAGGTTGACTCAAGGGAAGAAATCACATTCAAACTCTATTACAAAATGTAAAGGGCCTTTTCCTCCAGCCTTTTGACATCTGGTTGCCAGGAGCCTGGGAAGGGCACAAAAGGGAACCGAGGATACTTAACAACACCCCAGGGAGCCTGGCTGAGTCTGATTCACAAACTCACAAGTGACATTAAAAGGGCTGGCAAAGGGCAGGGCTCCTTAATTTAGGGGGTGATGGCCTGAAGGCACCTGTAGGGCTTGGAAACTGGTGACTAACAACTGGGATTTATTCCCCTTTGACTGCTGCAGCCAGCATGCTCATTGTGGATGCTGCAGAGTGGAGGTGGGATAAGCAAAGCTGGCTGAGAGAAGGGGATATTGGTGTTTTAAGGGAATTTTGCAGTCCATTCCCAGTGTGTGAGGAACTATGTTACCCAGAATCCCGCAGCTCCCAAGGGAACTCTATAAAAGTGCATGCCTGCAGCCCCTAGTTACCTTACACATGCCAGCACTGGAGGCAGAGGGTTCTGCCAGTTAACCATGCCAAGGGAGATCTAGGCTTTAGGCTCAGAAGGGGTGTGTGTGGGTGGGGTGATCAAAAGGGGCACCAGGGCTGGCTCACAGGCTAGTCAGGCCAATCACGAGAAAGACTGAAGCTGGCAGTAGATAAATATGGAAATGCAAAGAGGCCACTTTTGCAAAGATATTTTCTGCCCATGATCCCCCTTGCTACTCTCAATCCTGCTATGAGCTTCCAAATGTACATCCTCCCAATCAGGTTCTTGAGGCAACAGCATCATCGTTTCTGCTTGTCCCTTTCTACCTACCTGAGAGATATCACAGGCTTTGTTTCAGTCACCTGCAAAGTTTCTGGGTGCTTGGTTAGGTTTATGGAGCTCCTTTCATCTCAAAGGATTGTCTCAGAAGCACATCGCTCACCACTGAAATGCAGCCTCCTCTGGGGTGCAGCATGACAGCTGTCAAAGGAACTGAGCCAGAAACATGCTGAGCACACTCAGATCCCACTGAATGATGAGGTCCTTAAAAAGCAGAGCAGCACTGCATGGCTGCTGAGGGGAGGAGGTAAAGGAGAGGAGCGTGGTCAAATGATGCTGCAGGGAGACTGCAGAGTGGCAGCTTAATCACACGTGCATTTTGAAGATCATCTGAAAGATGCCTCCCCAGCACTAGGTGGATTTCACCAACTCCACTTCCTGTGACAGCTGGGTTTGGCGTGAGGCCTCCCCTCTAAGGGCTGGCCCTGTGGAGTCTGTAAACTGCAACCAGACTGCAGGCCAAGTGGTATTTGGTTTCTCTCTCCTTTGCACCGAACAGGTGCATTTCTGCCGAGTGACGTGCAGTCATGAGTCAGTGGGAAATTCATACTCTTTGTCGAGTGCGGCTTGGGCTAAAAGGGAAAGGGGCAGATTCTCAATTCCCTCCCGTCCCCACTTTCATTTCTTCCTTCCCTGCGAGGGTTAGGAGCAATTGCTCCAGGCTCCCAGAGACGGGCAGCCGGCTTTGTGCTCTGCAAGCCCCATGGAGGGCTGAGCGGCATCTGTTAACTGTTTAACACGGCCTGGTTCTTAGGGCTGTTTAATTCACCCACGTTTGGCTTTTTAAGCTCTCCAGGCAGGGCTATTTTGTAAGGCCAAGCTCCAGGATCCAACGGCGACCTCATTGGGATGAAAGAAGCCTGAAAGTCGGCTATTCTTCGGGCGCCAGCAGTGCTGGAGATGAAGAATAGCTGAATTAGGGACCTCTGACATCTGCCTGAAGTGCAGTATGGTTGTCAGTGGCAGGGAAAGAGCAGCCACTTTCAGAACAAACAAAAGCTGTTCTCACAGCAGAAGAGAGATCCCGGGCCGGCAGCCCTAGGCATTGAAAACAGAAGCTGCTTCTGGAGCTGATGAGAGAAGACAGCAGCTGGAAGGGCACATTCAGGGCCGAAGAAAAGCCAGCCCCTGCGCGCGACGGAGGGCTGCAGTGACAGGCTGCAGGCTGAGAGCAGGTGATGGGCTGCAGAGCAAGTGGTAAAGGTCAGGGTTAGCCCAGCCAGCAGCTCCGTTGCAAACCCTCCCTTCCAAGAGTGGGCGCTCCCACCGGATGGGAGAGAGCCCCTTAAAGCTCAAACACCAATAAAATCACTGGGGAGAAGGGGAGGGGAGACACATGATTTGTAAGTCACTGGCCTGAACACCTGGGGCTTTGTCCCTCCTTATCCCTCTGAACAGCTGCTCTAAGAAATCTATGTGTCCGCCTGGGAAATATTAGATTCACTTGGAATAGGCAGGTACCTGGGCTCAGCAGCTCATAACTCTCTTATAAACTCAAGTCATCCGGTTGTAGCTCGTACAGCACCTTGCACTCAAACAGCATCCCCAAAGCACGTCGCTCATAGTCACACAGCGACAGATCATTTTATAACTAATGCTTGGGCTGTAGATACTTTGCGATCAGTTGGTTACAAATACTTAAAAGACAAGAGCTTAGTTCCTTTTGATTGGGTGCTTGAGTCACATGGTATGGTTTCTGTTCCCTGATGGGATGACTGTAACTTTTAGAATCAGATGTTTGGTGTAAATACTTGCCTGATTCTACAATGGCCTGTTCCCAGTTCTCCAGCTGTGGAAGGGGCAAACCATGGCCAAAAGGAATTCCACATTTTTATTTGAGCAAATATATATAAAATTAACATACTGACTCATAGACTTTAAGGTCAGAAGGGACCATTATGATCATCTAGTCTGACCTGCTGCACAATGCAGGCCACAGAATCTCACCCACCCACTTCTATAACAACCCCCTAACCTATGTCTGAGTTATTGAAGTCCTCAAATTGTGGTTTGAAGACCTCAAGCTGCAGAGAATCCTCCAGCAAGTGACCCATGCCCCATGCTGCAGAGGAAGGCGAAAAACATCCAGGGCCTCTGCCAATCCAGAGCAGCAAGAAAGCTCTGAAGGCCAACATAAAATCCATAACATATTATAATTATTCACCCCGAGACATGGTGTACTCCAGTCTCTTACTAATGGGGTTAGAAGCAGGGCCAGCTCTAGGGTTTTTGCTGCCCCGAGCAGCCCCCCCTCCGCACCCCAAAAGCTGCCATCGTGATCAGCTCTACCACTGCCGCTCCAGTCTTCGGCACAATTCAGTGGCTGGTCCTTCCCTCTGACAGGGAGTGAAAGACTCGCCGAAGAGCCAGACGTGCTGCCCCTCTCCATTGGCCACCCCAAGCACCTGCTTGCTGGGCTGGTGCCTGGAGCCGGCCCTGGTTAGGAGTGAACTAGCTGCAGGGGCAGTTTATCCCATCACTCTCCACTTGCCCCTCAAGCAGCTGATGCTGTTACAGGGGGGCTGTTTAGGTGGACCCCAGCTCTGCTCTGGCAATTCCTATGGTCCTAGGAGACCCCTAATTATCAGTGACTGGGCAGCCATGCCTGGTGGCTGGAGCTGGAGTCAGTGGCCGGATACCAGAGCTGGAGCCAGAAGTCAGGAATTGGAGCTGAGGCTCAGAACCAGGTTACCTGAAGTGAGGCAAAGCAGGAGCAGGTCTTGAACAGGGCTGGGAACAAGCAGGCGCCATCACAGCCCTTGGTAGCTTTGAGCAGCCACCGAACTGCAGCTGCTACTGCTGGGCTTAAGAGCTGGTCTGTTGACCCTTGCCATGAATCAGGCAGCGAAGCCAATCAGGCAGCCTGCTACAGACCAGCTGTGCCCTCAGTAGGTTGCCTGGAGACTGGCTCTGCTGCCAGTCTTGTTTCTCGACATGGGGGATCAGATGTGAGACACTGCTGTGACGGGCACCAGCATGTAACCCTAAGACAGCGCGCTCCAAAGGCCTGTTCTGGTGAGGTCCTGAGGCCCAGCGCCTCCAAGGTGTTTAGTTAATACCTGTTGAAATCGATAGTTAGGCTCTTAAATCCCTTTGAGGATCTGCACACGACCCCAGTGGCACCAGTTGGAGCCAAAGGCAGCATCCAGCTCTGCTCGTGCAAATAACACGACAGGGCGTCTTTATACTCAGTGCTCGCGGGGGTACTGACTGGTGAGGGTTCACCCGGACTGCGTTACTGCACTTACCAGTCACTCTTTCGTTATTTAGTGCTTCATGCGTTCATAAAGCATTCATCGGCCAAGTAAAAAAGTCTCAGGGTAGCATATGGATGTATTGGCCTGTCCCGTCTATAAGCACTGGCCTAGTCTGGCAGTTTCTAAACTCCGGTGTTGTCTGTGGCCCCTCAGTCTGGATTTGTCACAAATCTCTGGGAGCAAGTTTTGGAGCTAGTTGCTGCGTCTCCACCCAGGGGCAGCACGGCTGGGGTGAGTAGCAGGTTTCCAAGTCAGTCACGACAGGAAGATGAGGGGAATAGTGGCTTTCCTGCCTCCCCCACCACCAGCATGAAATTACCCTCCCCCCTCCAGTTCTGCAGTGACTCTCCATCCCCTCCGTGGGACCCCTAGTCCTTTTCAGCCTTCCCCGATCTGTCTCCCCTGTGCGTGGCTCCTGCAAGGCTGCACAGCCCCCTGGCTGCAGTGTGTCTGATATCGACTGTCTGCTGGAAGAGTGCAGATGGCCCCAGGACTCTAACTGCATAGAGACTTCCTGTCGAATGACAGCAGGGGCCAAAATCTGGGGCCAAATCCTGACGCGCGCACTCAGGCGGAAGGCCAGCTGCCTGAAGAGGACGGGCTGAGCACAGCCTGAGCAGGCTGTGGCCCCGGCGGTGCACTTTGGCCCAGGAATCTGCATGCTGAGTATTAAACAACTAAAACTTTCTAGGCCACCAGCCAGCAAGACCCAGTGCCACATTTTCTGTTACCCAGAAGGCTCTAGGGCTACTGCCCAGACCTGTTTACCATTCTTCATTATGCACAGGGACTTTAAAGCCTGTTGTTTCAGGTCCAATGAGTTGCCTAATACTGTCCGAGTGGCAGGCTCTGCTCTGCATCCCATCATGCATACAACAGAACCAGAGTTTAAGGCTCCATGCAGCAATTCCATGCTGTGTGTGGGAGGCAGGAGGGCGGGGGAGGGAGCGGGGTACTGTGAGATAACAGGAAGGATTTGCATGGCCTTGGCCAGCGTTACAACCTCTCATTAGCACTAACAGAAGAGTTTGCTACGGATGAATTCTTGGAGCCATTTCGCATGCCAGAACCAATTCCGGACCCGTCGTTAACAAACGGGAGCTCCGAGGTCTTGGCTAATGGGCTGAGAGCAGGAAAACGCAAGGATTGTTCAGCGCAACAAAAGCGCCCAACGACTTGGCTGTGCAAATAATGAATCCCGAGACAGAACGTGGTGCTTTGACTCCAGCCAAGGGGCACAGGTGTCTCCGACCCAACCGCAGCGGCTCCCGCAGGAGAAGGGGGTTTTCCAGCTAGCCTGGAGAAAGGCGAATATGGAGCATGGACCTTCCTCCCAAATCACCAGCTCAAGGCAGGAGGATACTGGACTGAGGAGGGGCTGAGCCTTAAGAATGTAGGGGGCCTGATCCTGTAGCCACTGTGCGCCTTGCGTCCATAGACTGCACTGGAAGTCATGTGCAGAATCAAGCCCAGAGCAAATCTAGGGACGATGTCCCTTGGGCAAGTCATTTTGTCTTATTTGCTCCCTGTGGAAAATAATAACAGTAATCGTTCCCCACCTCCCTGAGGAATTGTGACGCTTAACTCACAGAGCAGGCCAAGCAACCAGAACACTGCACTGGGATTTGGGAGAACTGTCTCTATTCAGTGCTGCCACGGACCTGCAGGGTGCCCTTCAGCAAGTCATAGCACCACCCGTGCCTCAGTTTCCCCATCTGTCAAATGGCAGTAATGTTACTGGCATCCATTGGCAAGTGCTTTGAGCTTTACTGATGAAAAATGCTGCATAAGAGCTGGCTACTGTCATCGACTCCTTCATGTCTGCGAAACACTTTAGGCCCTAGGGAAGGGAGAGCATTCTTGGTTCCGGAGCTTCTCAACTTGCCTTGGTTTGGGTTGGGATTTGACAGCACTGGAATCTTGTGCAACATTCTGGTGTGATTGCCACCAGAGCAATAAACAGACCCCTGGTGAGCTTGGATCTGACATAAGAAGCAGAACCAAGGGGGTGAGCTTGGATGCAGGGGCTCGTATTGGAGGGTCTTGTTGGGGACCAGTCCTGATGCCTAAACCCCTCCAGTCTCACTCAGGCATGTCTCTGGCTGGGAAGCCTCCTTGGCTCCTGGAAGCTGCAGAGATGCTGGCAGGTGGGAGGCACAGTCTAGCAGAGGGCTGGCTGCATTAATGTTTGTCCTGAGGGTTATTGAGAGTGTCAGAGCATTTGCCAGCCATTCTTCCCAAGGCTTGAGAGCACACGGAGCAGGGTTCTAATGAACACTGCTGGGGGAGCAGGGCAATGACCCTTTGCAGAAACTTGAGCTCAGCTGAGGAGTGGCTCCAGGGGGTACAGGGAATGGCTGGAATGCTCTGTGTTTGAGGCCTGCACTCCAGGCTGCCGGGGAGATGCAGCCCCAGCCGTGGCAAAGAGAACTCATCAAAGCAGGATTCTGCTGGCAGGCGAAGGAAGCTGATAAAACACGGGCAGCTGCCTACAGGAGAGGGCATCGGGGCACTGGGAGGAAGGCGGGCTGGGGACACAGTGCAGCTGGTAATGGGGCTGCCTTTTGAGTCGGCTGACTCTGGTTCTGATTTTAGCAGCACTAACACATGGGGCCCTGCAGGGTTACACTGAACTTGCCTCAGGTATCTTTTACCCACGTCCAAGGACAGCAACGCATGACCCAGTGGTAGTCCAGGTAAACCTGGCAGACCAGCATTCAAGTCCCTGCTGTACTCCAGACTTCCTGTATGATCTTGGACAAGTCACTTAGGTGTCAATGCCTGTTTGGGGAGATGCACTCGATGTAGGGGGCTTATAAGTAACTTCAGCAGCAAGAAAGGGGCTAGTTGCTGTGAATCCGGACCCGTGGGATCATTCGTGGGGTGGCTGTGCTGCTATTTTTAGCTAACGTAGGTGCAGTTGGAAGATCTAGGGTAGCCATAAATGTAGCCTGGCTGTGCCTCAGTTCCCCAGCTGTACAATGGAGATAACAGAGTGGCGCTGCCTCCCAGGTTGCTGGGAAGCTCCACTAAAGGTTGGGCGGTGCTCAGATACCAGAGCAACGGGGTCGGATAGGCACCTAAGCTAGCTAGAGAAACTGATGAATTCAGCCTCCCGGTGTGCCAGTGTAGCACAGTCTGAACCTTGTTGCACAAGCGACCATGGAACTGATCTGTCAGCGGCACAACCAGCCTGGCACAGAAGAGTCCTGAGTCGCAGAACTGTGCTCCAGCTGCTCCACGTGCTCCGCCCGTCCATTGGGTTCAGCAGGCGGGGGAAGGCCTCGCAGGCCCAGGGCTCCCTGCGAATCGCATGTTGGACTTGTGAGAGCAGACCAGGAATCTGATGAGTTCAGTCCTGGCTTGGAGGAACATTGATGCAGTGAGGGATGGATTGTTAGCTGTGTAATAGTCACTGGGCCATAGGAGACGGCAAAGAGAGGAAGTCCTAATGGCTGGGACTGAGCGGAGGGGACCGCTCTATGGGGCCAGCTTTCGCAGGCTGCTCCTGCTCTGATAACCCCCAGCATTCAAACGTCAGGCGTCAGGCCCAAACATCATGTATTGACCTCTTGCTGGCAAAGCCTTTGGGGTAAATGTTTGCAGCCTTTACTCCCCAACTAGGAGGGCTAAAAATGTACCTGCTTGGTGGTTCGTTTTGTTTTTTAGTGACAGGTGAGATTCCCAGGTCATCACAGGACTCCGGGAGCTGGAGCTCTAAGAAAAACACCATGTAGTCCCAGACTCGATGCTGCAGGTCCCCAGAAGAGACTAGTTTCTCTTTGGGTTTCAGAGTCTTTTCCTGGTGGGCCAGGGCCTTGGTTTCTGCCTGTGGCTCGCTCTATGGCCTAGATCCCCTGCTAAGAACGGCCTAAGGGAGTGTCCTCCAAATCGCTCCCTGGAAGGAGTGTGGGATTTGTCTCTTCTCCCCAGAATGGGCCACTCTCGTTCCCGCAAGCCCACCAGGGATCCTCAAGAGCTGAGGACCCTCTTTTCTGCATCTGCGTGCTTGTGCCTCCACCCTGGCACAGACTCCTGGCAACCCCCAGCCCCCTCCACTCCCAGGGCCATCCCTGCCCAAGCTTCCCCCTGGAGTCCCTTAAAGGAAAGGCTCCCCCACAGGGACAGCCTGAGGCTCTTAGGTACTGGGGAAATGTATCCACTTGTCACAGTCCCGTAGGCCCATACCATCCCATCCAGACCTGCCCCTGACTCCACGCAGGGGCCGCAAGGCAACCGATTGCCTTTTCTGGGGCCTGGATGAGGGGGTCTTCCCAGGTAGAGAGCTGACCCTCATTCTGCACAGACCAGAATAGATTTTTGCCGGACGGGCTCCCTGCACGTGCGGCTTAGGGGGCACGATCTGGATCATTACACGTCTCATCCATGGGTGACTGGATAACCAAAGCAGGGCTGCCAGCTCTCAGGAGATCACTGATGACTCTGGCAACGTTTGTGGTGGTTTATTAAATCTCCAGCTCCCAGAGTCCTGTGATGACATGAAATTCTCAGCTTTCTTTTAAAAAAACCCCAGAGTCCAGCCCCTTGGGGTTGGGGACACAGCTGGAACATGCAACCCCCGAAAGGCTGAGACACCAAGTGGCCAATAAACGGACTCTTCATTTATGATGGTTTAAAATCCTGACTCATGAGTTTAAAGTGACTCGGGCTGGGCAGCGCTGCATGTGCCCCTAGCTAGATCCTGTGCAACTGTGCGCTGTAGGTATGCTCCACAGGTGCTGAGGGGAATGTCTCAATTGCTAGCCCCCGAGGTGAAGGCTGTCATGACTAATGGGGACCCAGCCTGCAGGGAAATGCCCCTTGTAAGGCCTCCCGAATCACTGCCCCACCTCCTCCAATCCAAGAGTGGAGTTTAATCGACTGCTCTGTTTACATTACCAGCGGGACTGAAACAGGCCCTTGCTACTGTGCAGCCTTCACCGTAACCATCCCGCTGGCTGTGGTGGGCTGGGTGTGAGGCTGGGGAGGGGCGGCCCCTGGGGAAGCTGCCTGGTCATGCTGGTTGCACTGTGTAAGCTGTGGCTAACCCAGCTGTGCAGTGCTGAGTGAATGTCAAATAAACAGAGCGGCGGCTGGATTGCAGGCTGCGAGGGGCAGGCGTGGGCACCCCATTGGCTGCCACGCTCGCTTGCCACGGAGCGCCGCTTTGGCTTTTTTTTTCTTGGCAGCATTTTTGGAAAGACACTTTCAGGGATTAAACAGTAAATAAACCCTCTCACTCGCCGAGGGCCGCCGAAGAATAATTGAAATAAGATTGCTCTTCCCAGCAGCCAGGGGCCGGCAGCTGCGCTGACAGGCATGGCTCCTCCAGCCTGGCTTGGGCCCTGCCCAGAGTTTTTCTTACCCCAAACTGCGGAAATACTGGGGCTGCGCTTGCCCTGCTGCTCCCTCCAGCAGGGACTGGGTGCTTGTGTGATAGGAGTTGGATCAGACCCTGGCCCGGATAAGCCCTACCTGCTCTGCGGGTGGCATCTGAGCATTTACCCGGCTGGGGGCAAAGCCGGGATCATGTCCCTGTCTCTTTGGACACTATATATCAGCTCAGGTACAGCTCCACTATCAAGCACTCAGCAGGCCAGGGGAGACTTTCAGGAGCCCCTGCACACGCGGGTGCCGCCCAGGGGAAGGGGTGGCTGTGAGCTACCTTCATGCCTGTGGGATTCTGGCTGCTTGGGGACTCATCCACCCGATCTCATGCTCCCCTAGGCCTCTGATCCCTCATCTCCTGCCTGCTCCCTTCTCCCAGTCCTCACCCCCCAGCCATCACTCCTCAGGGCTGAGCTGGTTAGTTGCTGTCACTGCAGTGGGAACTCCCTGGGACTGGGTCCCTCATGGCACCTGCACCCTGATCTCTCTCTGAGAGGCGTGAGCCCTCAGCTCCACTAACTGAGCAGTGAAAGCGTCCCAGCTGGGCTTCCCTCCTGTGACTTCCATTGAGGATGAGTCACGCTCGTATTCTCTTGTCTTGGTATTATGGTCAGGCCTAGAAGCCAGGCCCTGCTGCGCTAGGGGCTGTACAAAAAGGCTGTCCCGGTCCCAAATTGCTCACAGTGATTGAGGCCAGCGTGGAGATGAAGGGGAGAAGGGAGCTGAGGGGTTGGAGAGGCACCTGGAGTCCAGGGTGGATTTTTTTAAGCTGGAGAGATGAAGTTTGTGCGGGGAAAGAGGCAGAGGTTAAGGAGAAGGGCAGGGAGGGCATATGAGAGCTCAGGAGATGGGATAGGGTCACTGAAGCAAGTAGAGAGGTTAGCGGAAGACTGCAGATGAGACACTTCTGTGTCTGTGATAGGAGGGGAGAGCTGTCGGCAGGGCTGGCTCCAGCTTTTTTGCCGACTTCTGAGGCAATTCCTTCGCTCCCTCGCTTCCTCTTTGGCGGCAAGTCAGTGGCAGCTGAAAGAAGACGAGAGGGACTGAGAGATCTGCCGCCAAATTGCTACCCAAGACCCGGACATGCTGCCCCTTTCCATTGGCAGCCTCAAGCACCTGCTTCCTTCGCTGGTGCCTGGAGCTGGCCCTGGCTGTCGGTGGGGCAGGAGGAAACTCCCATCGTAGTTTGTTAATTTTCTCTCAGAAGAAATTGGTGCAGTTCTGTGTGTAGAGAACAGCTGCGGCAGGAGGAGGGAAGGTTTGGGAGTGAATCAAAGGGGGCGAAAAGGTGGCTGGGATTGTGGCTGTCTGGGATTCAATGAAGTTGGAGCAGGAGAGCTGTCTAGCGAGGAAGATGGCAGAACTCAAGGAGGAAGTTGGCCCAATCATGGGATTTCTGCCAGAGGCATGTCACAGCCCGAGAGCAGGAGCAGAGGAAGGGGATGCAGGGGTGAGCTGGGGCTGGGAGTTGGCAGGGCAGAGCTTGTGGTGGGAAAGAGGGGCCAAAGAGTCCAGGGTGGAGGTGAGAGAGAAATGGAGCAAATCACCAGCCATGTCGATGGAAGAGGGGTCAGGGAGGAGACAAGTCCCCAGTGCTGAGGGACTGCAGGTCACAAAAAGGCCACGTGACAGGGCAATGCTGGAGCTGGTCAGAGAGGGGAACTCAGCAGAGAGGGCAGTGCCAAGTGGAGACCAAGTCATTTTGGTGGTGGTGAGAGTTGACCCAGGGCTGCAGGGCGAGTGAAGACATTAGGGCAAGGAAATGCACAGCTAAAGGGGTGGACGGGTCATGTCACCAAGGATGAGTGTGGGAGACTGCGAGGAGAGGAAGAGGGAGAGACACGTGCTGACCTCGGAGAGGAAGGCCAAAGGGGAGGAGCGGGAGAGGAACGTTGGATGCAGTGCGGTTCGAAAGGGGAGTGAGAATGGGAAGGAGGGGCAGGAATGGGAGAGGAGAAGCCCAGCATCCCCCACAGCCTCTCCAAGGCACAGCAGGGTCACTGTGGAGCTCCCAGACATGTGACTTAATCCTGATGGCTCAGTTCTGGTGCTTGGCTCCACAACCCGGGCCCAGCTTGCTCGTCTCTGGCTTATCTCCGTCGCTGTGTAATGGACAACATCTCTCGGGCGCTCTGTGTATGGCTCGCCCCTGATTTAGAGCTATCGCACCCGAGAACGCATTCATCATTATCAGCTGACGTCAGCCGCCATATTTTATTCTCCTGCAGCTTCCCCTCGTCTCCGGGAGGCCAGGGAGATGTCTGCCCAGCTTCTTACCTTTGGGTAAAAAGGTCAGCTGTCTGGCTTGGGACGTGAGGGGCAGCCAGGGCTGGAATTCTCAAGGATGAAATAACGTAAGTGCAGGGTACGAGTCTTGCTGTTTTCCACTTTAAAGAGCTTGATTTATGAGCCTGAAGTAATCCTATCCCATTCGCAAGCTAGGGTAGTGGCTGGCCTGCGTGTGATGCCGGTGGACGCCGTCTGCTGTTCTCCCTGCCCCTGTGCTCGTTATAGGCACTGCAAGCACAGAAGCTGCCTGCCCCTCTCATCAGAGGAGCTCACAGCACTGTTCGAGGGTGCGCCAGGGTTGGTTCCCCTCTGGAGCAACAGAGGCATTAAGGGACACACCCTAAATTGTGGCAGATCAGTGGTAGACTTGGGAACAGAACCCAGCTGCCTTGAGTCCCAGTTGCCTGCTCAGTCCAGTAGCCAACACCAGGACTCTACTAGCCCAGCAAACGGCCAGATGAAGGCTCCGGCAGCCACCTGCCAAGTGCAGAATCTCAGCTTTCATGTAAGAAAGCCAAGTGAGTTTCTAGCCCTCATGAAAACTGTGACTCGAGTGTAGCTGCTGCAGTGCTGTCTGCCTGAGCCTGCAGAGAGCCAGAAGCCATCACTGAGTGGCATGGCCTGCCCCATGCATCTCAACGGGGTGTTAACACCAAGCTCCTCTGCTCTGCTGGGCCTGCTGACCCCACCCCACCAGGGACTCTGGGTGGCAGGAGGAGAAGAGTTCAGTGGGCTCAGCGCCCCCAAACTGAGGCTGTGGATTGAGTAGTGGGGGCCCCCTGCTGCTCCCAAGGTGATGGGGGGCACTGCTGCTGCTCCTGGGAGAGAGAAGGGAGCTACGTGCCATGGTCTGGGTGGGGAGTCTCACTGCACTCCAGCAACAGGGCAGAGCTATGGCTTGGGGAAGGAAAGGAGGTGGGGCCACAGCAGGCTTCCTGTCAGTCACAGGGAGTATCCCATCCCAGAATATTCATTTAGCAGCCCGCTCAGTCAGAGGCGGATTAGGGGTTTGTGGGACCCTGGGTCAGAGCAAGTGGGGCCCCTCCCCACCCCTTCCACCTGCAGTCTCCCACCTGCCCCCCAAGCTCCTGCCAGGGAGCTGGGTCGAGGTGCAAGGGGTTCCCTTGCCTTGCAAGCGGTGTGGAGGCCTCATATCCAGAGAGACCCCCTGTCATAAACAGATAGTAAGAGTTAATAGAACAGAAGTACTTCATCTCTCTTTTGCCTGTAAAGGGTTAACAAGATCAGTGAGCCTGGCTGTCACCTGACCAGAGGATCAATCAGGGGACAGGATACTTTCAAATCTTGAGGGAGGGAAGTTTGTGTGTGCTGTTAGTTTTTGGTTGTTGTTCTCTCTGGGTTCTGAGAGTGACCAGACATGCAACCAGGTTTCTCTCCAATCTCCCTGATACAGGCTCTTATATGCCTGGAATAGTAAGTACTAGGTAGATAAGGTGAGTTAGGCTTATGTTTGTTTTCTTTATTTGCAAATGTGTATTTGGCTGGAAGGAGTTCAAATGTGTATTTTGCTGAAAGGATTTTACTTTGTACTTGTATACTTAGGCTGGGAGGGTATTCCCAGTGTCTAGCTGAAAGACCCTGTAACATATTCCATCTTAAATTTACAAAGATAATTTTTACTGTTTTTTCTTTCTTTAATCAAAAGCTTTTCTTGTTTAAGAACCTGATTGGTTTTTTTATTCTGGTGAAACCCCAGGTGACTGGGTCTGGATCCACCAGGGAATTGGTGGGGAGAAAGGAGGGAAGGGGGAGAGAGAGGTTAATTTTCTCTCTGTGTTAGGATTACTTTCTCTCTCAGGGAGAGTCTGGGAGGGGGATTGAGAAGGAGGGGGGAAGGTGAATTTTCCTCTCTGTTTTAAGATTCAAGGAGTTTGAATCACAGTGATCTTCCAGGGTAACCCAGGGAGGGGAAGCCTGGGAGAGGCAATGGTGAGGGAAAGGGTTTACTTTCCTTGTGTTAAGATCCAGAGGGACTGGGTCTTGGGGGTCCCCGGGCAAGGTTTTGGGGGGACCAGAGTGTACCAGGCACTGGAATTCCTGGTTGGTGGCAGCGCTACAAGTATTAAGCTGGTAATTGAGCTTAGAGGAATTCATGCTGGTACCCCATCTTTTGGACGCTAAGGTTCAGAGTGGGGAATTATACCATGACACCCCCTAGGGCCCAAGCTCTGACAAAGGGAGACGCCATTTCACGGCGTTGAGGTTCCACCAGTCAAATCTCGATCAGTGGGTTTGGGATGACTGGGGAAGAATAGGCGGGTTCTGGAGAGCAGTAGCAAGTTCCACGAGTGGCAGCATTGTCTAGTGGGCAGAGCACTGGCCTGGGGAGCACTGTGCTCTCTGCCCCTGACTTGCTGCATGGCTGTGGCAAGTCATTTCGTGTGCGTGTGTGTGTGTGTGCGTGTGTGTGTGTGTGCGTGTGTGTGTGTGTGTGTGTACGCCTGCTGATCTCAGCCAAGGCCTCTAGGGGCTACTGCGGTGCACAGAAATAACACCTGGTTAATGATGAGCTGTGGTTTGTTGACTGGAACCTTTTTTCAGGTGTATTACAGAGAGGTTCGAGCCCAACTGGGATTGGCGTAGGTAGCCCAGGGTTATGGGGTTGGCCCATAACAATTAGCTAGGCCTCCAAGTAAATAGATTTCCACAGGAAAACATGCCCCTTCTCGGCTTGCCTTCTCCCATGTTGTCCTCTTCGCTTGTGATGAGAGGTGTCACCCTGGCAGTTAACAGCTGCAGCTCCAGAAAGCAAATCAGCTCTGCCGGGACAATGAAGACGCCTGCAGCGGAACTAGCAAATTCAGACTAGAGCCACACAGGAGATTTAATCTCAGCTTTGCAAGGCCTAACTTTAAACGCCCTGCTCTCTAGCGGACTCCTCAGCCTGGAGGCTCACCCCTTTACAATGCACGGGCAGAGTTAGGTGCCACAGACACCAGCAGAGGAAGCAGGGAGCTCCGCTGTCTGAGCTAGCCCGTAGGGAATGCCACGGAGAGGGGCATGGATCTAGTAGATACATCGTCTTTGATGGCGCTGTGGTAATGTATCCTTCCCCCACCCTCTGGTTCTACCCCTCTCTTCTCATCAGCCAGTTGCTGCAGCGTCTGAATAGCTACAGCTGCTCGGCTCTGTTCTGTGGGTTGGTGACCTTCCTCTGTACCCAGCTGCCATGTGGACAGATTCCTGACTGTGGCCGAATGCGGCTGTCGGGAAACGGAGGGGAGCAGCTCTGGGAGAGTGGAGGGTCAAAGTGGGTACCTCTGCTCCAGAGCTGACCCACCTGCTCTGCGCTCTCATGGGGCAGCGAACGGTACAGAGGGGGCGTGTGCATATGTAACGCCTGCAGACCCCGGTCGTCGGGACTGAACCTGGGATCTCCAGACCTTAGTGCATGAGCCTCTATCGCGTGAGTGAAAAGCCACCTGGCTGTTAGCTAAGCCCGTAGAGCAGACTCATTTTATCTCTCTCTTTAAGTGGTCTTAGTGCCACTAGATGGGCCAGAACACCGCACCCAGGAGGTGTGTGGGTTACATGTACTCCTACCATGAAACCAAACTGCTCACTTTGCTACCCACTCTCCAGCTGAATGGGGTTTCGGGTCAGGTCAGTTACCACTGGGCGAGCTTGAGTGGCTACTGGGGGGCGGGGGTGGACGAGGCGAGTGTTTGCCAGCCCCTCTGCCCCTGCTGGCATGGAGTGCGGCGTGACTCCCTGAGACACACGGGTTCAAGGTGCCGGCACGCACGTGGCACTGGGACGCCTGCTGCTCTAGCAATCTGCTGTTCCCCTGCAGGGGCTGGGATCAAACACGCCTCTGGGCTGGCCGACGGGAGGGAGATTACGGCAGTGGGATGCAGTCAGGAACTCTGGAAACAGATCAGCAAAGAAAACCATCTAGCCAAGGTAAGGATTTTGAGATTCCCTTTCCCTGTCTGGCTCAGAGCTTCATCTGCTCATCATGTGAAGATTAACACGTACACGCATGTAGGGCCAGTGTCATTCTAGAGGTCATATGTAATTGAAGATCACAGTAGCTCCGTCAGCTTCAACCTGGCATCTTCATTTAGGGCTAAATATGATCCTTCCCTTTCAGGCCCCTTCTCTGCCCACAAATGATTTATGGAGGGAACCTCTGTTGGAGGAGGGGCCCAGCGACGTCTTGGTGAATCAATTTGAGTGTGAAAGGCAGGCTGGCTGCATGATGTCAGAGGTCTCCAAAGCTGTTCATCACGGAATGTGACTCCCAGGCGTCAGCATTGGAGGAGCTGGCCTGACATCTCAATGGTCCTTTCCAGGAAGCCCAGGGACAGCAGAGACATGGCCCTATTGCACCTACACTGGTATGATCAGGAGTTTGAGGCTTTTCTACTTGTCTAGGAAGCCAGGAGGTGGGTGCTCCTGGAATAACACGGGTTGTAGCCGCTGTCAGCCACCAGGGACTCTGAGGAACACAAGGCCAGCTCACCAGACCAGGCGTATGGTTCTGGTCTCCTTAATCCAGTAGTCACCTATGTGGGATTCTTTAAATCAAGGTATCCCCCTAGATCTGCTCTAGGAATTATTTGGGGGCAGGTCTCTGGCCCGTGCGATACAGGAGGTCTGACTAGATGATCACAGTGGTTCCTTCTGGCCTTGGAACCTACAAATCTACTCTCCTGTCATCTAATACTGTGCCTGTGCAATACATCTGCACAGCGAGCATGCCGGGGAATTGCTTCTCATCCTTTTGCCAGTGCCACTGCAAAACTGTTCTTATGCCTTGATGCTTGACTGTAAGGTCCTTTTCCACCTCCAGGGTGACGTCGGAAAGGATATGAAGGTCTCTGGGAGCTGCTGGGAGTTGCCAAGAACTTGGGAGCTCAGCTGTGATCAGTAAGATCAATGCCCTTGCAGGGATTGGGGTATGAACATTTCACTGGGCAGACCAGGAATGTGACTAGGGATATTGGTGATTAATGTGGGTTGTGGAGCCTTGCACAGAGCCTAAAGTCTCTCTCTGGCTGTAGAGGGAGAAGGGCCTGGCTGCAGGGAGCTAGACAAGGTACCTTGAGTGGAGCAGGGCTGGGGAAAGGCAGAGGAGCTGGGGAGCTCCTACCTGAAAAGCCTCAGGCTGCCGCCTAGCATTAGGCCAAGAGGTACTGGGGGTTGCAGGGAGCAACGCAGGGGTAGGCAAAGGCAGCAGGTCTAAACTCCTTTGCCTATGATGAGTGGCTGATACTGCAGTCTGCTCCAGTGAACAGGGGCTAGGTGGAGACTGGGCAGTAGCCTATACTGAGGCAAAGTGGAGATAGAGGGTGGAGGTCCCCCGGGAAGGGGAAACCCTTAGAGAAAGGGGTGACTGCTTGGGGGCAGCACTCCATGTAAAAGGGCAACGGGTCCAGGGAGGGACATGGGGGCCAGCAGAGGACAGGTGGATCACCGGCCTGCAGAGGGTGCTCTGGGCTGGGACCGAGCTAATTCCCAAAGTCACCAGCAGGAGGCGCCGCAGGGGTGAGTCTGCCCGGTTACACCTCCAATAGCCATGTGACCTTGGAGATGCCACTTTGTTGCTCTGTGCCTCGGTTTCCTCATTTACTTTGACTGGTCAAGCCCCTGTCCCTTTGGTATTTGCGATCTGCCCCTTTCCTGACAGCCCTAGTAAAGGATCCCTTCTCTATCCCTTCTCTTCAAGCACGAGTCTCAGTGGTTCAGGATCTGAGCAGGGCCAGCATAGGCAGGGCTCAGTAACTGACATGCATTTGGCACCTGCCTTTGGTTCACCTTGCATGCTCCCGGGCACCATCGAGGTTCGTTGCACCCACTGTTGCTCAGTCAGGGAGAGCCAGCCAAGACTTCCATGGCCTTGGAGACCGGGAGTCCAGCACGCAGCGCCTCCCTCTGGGTCCTGGGGCTGGTACTGGCATTGAACCCCTGTCAATGCAGAGGAATGGAGGAAGCCATGTCTTGGTGCCTGGCGTGAGCTGAAAGGCTGAAGAGGTTCTTGCCCATGGTGTTGTGTAGAGAGCAAAGGAACTAGTAGTAGTTTTATGGAATCAGAGCTCTGCGGGCACTGAGCAGAGGCTACACAGCCACTTTTTCCTAGGATCCTTTACAGCTTCCAGATTTACAGTCGCCCCGAGAAAAGGTTGGCTTGTTTCAGTCATTGCCCATGTAAGTGTCAAGGCAGTGTCAAGGCTCTCAGTGAGCAACCTGCTGCCCCCATCTCATGTGTTGCTTGGATGGGAATCAGGGTTAAAAAGCTGTCTGTGACACTGGAGGCTCTGTCGTGTCTCTCCTTACAAGATGCTAGCAGGGAGTTCACCAGCAGGGTCTGCAGGCACAAGGCATCTTGTTCAGATTTTCTCAGCCGGAGGTCTTGGCAGAAAGTCTTCATTTCCTGAGTGAGAACGAGCTTTTAATCTCCAAGCTAAAACTCACTGGAGAGAGAGAAAGGCAGAAGGAGAGAGAATAAAACGCTGTCTTGATAAGTAAAGCCACATTCTAACGTCATCCCCACTTTCTCTGAGAGCATCTTTGATCGTGGGGGGGGGGGTGTGTGGAGCGTGAGATGGACAGTACTTTCCAGCTAGCTTCTCGGCACGTTTTCCCACTTTGGGTGGTGACCACATCTTCTCAGCCTTTAATCGCTATAATCTGCATGAACCAGTCAAGAAGCAAATGGAAGAAACAGAAATTCCCACCCTGTCCAGGGCTCATCAGAAAATCTCACTCACTAGATACGGGCTGGGACTCATTACTCTAACTGGTATTCTGCTTTGGAGCTAATTGTGGAGCTGTCTTTATGACGGTTTTGCAATATCTCCAGCACCTTTCGGCACAAGGCACACCCGGCATTTTACAAACTTCAGTGCAAACACCGCACAGCATCCATGCCAGAGATGGGCCGTCGTGAAGGTGGACTGGAGCCACTATTCCACAGGGCAGAGCGACCGGAGCAGCGTTAGCCATTTTGCTGGTAATTACCCAAGCTGGACTTTGGCTAGGACACCTGGGTGAATGAATGACCCTTCTCTCGTAGGATCAGTTAGCGACTGCAGGTGGATAGGGCCTTGGTTTTGTGCCATGGGTGGCGGTGGCCCACGGCATAGACTAGTGGAGTGGGAGTTAGGGGGAGCTGGTCTCTGCAACTGATTTGCTGTGTAACCCAGGTCACTTCCTTTTTCTGTGCCTCTGTTTCCCTCACAGTGAAATAGAGATAATTACACGTCCTCACCGTTGAAAGCTGTCTCATCCGTCACCTGGCAGCTCCCTAGTATCATTCTGGGGGAGAGGGGTTAGTACTGAACCACAAGGAAGAGTATCTTATACTGAATTAACAATACCCCAGCAACATCTAAGGGCTTGACTGCCTGCAGACGTGCATCTGTTTAACCTGAAGTGTTTAAATTACCTGACTTAGTTAAACCAGTGAACAGGCCACGTGGATGCTCTGATGGCAGGCTAAACAGACTCATTTCAGTTTAGTAGAAGTTGATTAGGAACAGGTTGACACTAAACCAAAACAAGCCCCTCTTAAAGCAAAACATAAGTGTCCACACACGGTTCGGCGGGGGCGCTAACTAAAGCAGGGTACATTTGTTTGCAGATTGAATTGCTAACTCACTTAGCTTGGCAGCTCTATGGGGCGGGACCTGTCTGTTTGTTCTGTCTGCACAGCACCTACCCCCATGGGGTCCCGGTCTCTGACTAGAGTGCCTAGGAACAATGGCAATACCAATAATTAATAACAACAACAGATAAAGGGTCAAACCTTCAAAAGTACCAAGAGATTTAGGATCCTAAGTCCAATTTTCAAAAGGGACTTAGGCACAGAGGATGCTAAGGCCTGGTTTACAAACGGTTTTGCACCAATTTAACTATTATAATAGAAAGTTGCACCCCTAACTGACATAGCTGAATCAGTACCACTCCCAGGGTACGTCTACACTACCTGCCGGTTCGGCGGGTAGCGATCGCTCTATCGGGGATTGATTTATTGCGTGTAGTGTAGACACGATAAATTGATCCCCGATCGCTCTCCCGTCGACTGCTGAACTCCAGCTCGGTGAGAGGAGGAAGCAAAATCGACGGGGAAGCCTCGGCCGTCGATCCCGTGCTGAGAGGACGCGAAGTAAGTGATTCTAAGTTGATCTAAGATACGGCGACTTCAGCTACGCTATTCTTGTAGCTGAAGTTGCGTATCTTAGATCGATCCACCCGCCCCCAGTGTAGATGATTTATATCGCTATAAAGATGCCTTTATACCAGTAGAGGTTATTCCTCTTCCTGTATAGGAATAAGCTGTACTAGACCCATTATCTGGATATCACAGTATCCACACTAAGGGGGTTGTACAGCTTTAACCATGCTGGTGCAGATCAAGCAGCACAATTTTCCTGGGTAGACAAGCCCTAATCTCTCTGAAAGGCTTCTAAGGACTCCAAAGGAGTTAGGCGCCGAAGTCCCTGTTTTAGACACCTACAGCCTGGTTTTGGCACTACTGCAATGCACAAGCCACTACCAAAGCCTGCAGCTTTCGCTCTTGCTTCCCCAATGACTCTTTAAAGGGGGTGGGGTGTAGACACATGTGCGTGACTCTCTAGCCTGGCGGTTAAAGCAGTCACCCAAGAGACAGACGATCCAGTCCTCCTTCTCTCATCAGTCTTTGATTATTTATCCAGTGCGCAACAGGAGAGACGGAGAGACTGCCACAACAGAGCATCCCCCAGCTCACAGGTTAGCACACAATCCCGAGAAGTATGAAACCGCCGTACTAATGTTTTCTTCTCCTCTGACAGAGAGGGGGGAGTTGAACCTGGCATGCCCACCTCTCAGGTGAGCTTGCTAATCCCGCTGAACTGAAATTTATAAGGTGGGTGGAGCAGCAGCAGCTCCTCCTCTGGCAGCTTCTTCAAGGTTCCTGGCTTCAGAATCATGTAACGTGCCGGGCACCTCCCTGTGAGAAAGTGCAGCATAACACATGTGTGGCTGGTCTCCCATTGGCTATCTTAGGCAACTCCCCACGTAGACTGCTGGTGTGTGTGTATCACAGTGCAAGACGCCTTTCTCTCTCCCGGTTGCTTGGCTAGGAATCTGGGTGCCTCACTCAGACTTTGAGACTTGCTGTCGTTTTTCCAGGCGCCTGTTAGGAGTTGTATCACTGAGCATCGAAGGCTCTACATCCTTTCCAGCATTCAGCCCTAAGTGCCTAACACACTTTTCAGAATGGGACTTAGGTTCCTAAGTCTCTTCAGTGCTTGTGAAAATGTTACCCAAAGCCCGAGTGTGCCTTGGAGGTCTCCTATGCAGGTGCTGCCCCATTGTCTGACTTGCACTAACCGACGGGTGTGCAATGCACAATGGGGGGTGGGGGCTGCTGAGCAGTGTGTGGGGTGAGTCGAATTGCAGAGCTTGTTTGCTCCTCTAACTGTATCCCTGGGGGGACCTTTCTCAAACGTTGCTGCAAACGAGCTTTGTGTTTCAAGTTACACTTTGGCAAAACAATTTGGGAAAAGCCACACAGAACTCTCCCTGTATCCCTCCTGCTCTCCCGCTGCTAGGCTGAGCAATCTGTCTGTGTACTCAGCCAGCTGGAGCGCACGGGCGCTCGGCCTGACACGTACAGACCGTTTCTTGTCTCCGGTGCTCGATGCTCCCAGAGAGAGTGAAGCCTGCCCTGTGCGCACACAGTGGCTGGCAGTGAAATGCATATGTTTTTTATTGGAACAGCTGGGATCTAGTGGAGTGACCACACAGCTGAGCTCTCTCGTTGCCTCCCTCAGGGTACGTGCATTTCGAGCCGGAGCAGACATACCTGCACTAGCTTTCACTGAGCTAGCATCCTAAGCATAGGAGCAAAGCTGCAGCGGTGCAGGTGGTGGGACAGGTGAGCCGCCCTGAGTACAGTCTTCTCCGTGACCCAAGGTACCTGCTCGGGCAGCTAGCTCATCCCACAGCCTGCACCTCCACGGCTTCACTTCTGTTTTAATGCATTAGTTCTGTCTGCCTATGTCTTACCTGAGCTGGGAAATTCCACCTTCAGCTCCAAGTGTAGACAGACCCTTTACTTACCTGAGTCAAGGGCAAGTTTCCCTGCATGGCCTCTAATTCTGATCGTCTAGCATTTTGGGAGTCTGTGGCGTAGTGCAGTCGCTTCTTGTGAGTCCCTCCTGTTGGCTGGGGATGAGCCTGCACTCTGTCTTTTCTCTGCTCCCAGTGCCCCCTGTCGGCTAATGCCCTCCGGCCAAGTCACATGCATGAAGGAAGTTCAGAAACCCCTTCCGGGATACTACACTCCAGTAAATTGTTGGCCCACTCCGGGGTCTGCAGCCCCATCTCTGGGGCTGTTTAAATTCTAGCTCCTTTCTTGGGTTTTTAGTACTGAGTCTTATCCCCTTCTCGGGGCTTAGATCACTTCCCCAGTTGCTGGTGCGGAGGACAGGCCCGCCCATGACACCAGCAGGGGGCCTCAAAAGGACTGGTGCGTCCCGTCACAGGGTCCAACTTCAGCGTCTTCCCACCTATTGTGGGGCTGCTTCTCCTCAGGCGTCTATTTGGCAGTGGTATTAGTGGCAGCATGACTCTCCAGCTGGGTTTGGGTGTGTGGGGCCCTATGCCACGACATTGGCAGCAAAAGCCTACATCCACCATTGGATTCTTGCACCTTCCTCCTGCTCTTTGGTAACGACAAACCCAGCCCTCATCCTCTTTGGCGGCGTTATTGCTATAAGCCAGCGGCAGAGATGGGCAAGTTAATAACAGGCTAGATTCAGGCTCTGTGCCCTGTCCTGGCTTGTGTCCCTGTCTAACGCTGAGGAGGAGCCAAGCAGAAGGGGAGCCAACTAGGATGTTGTGCCATGGCTCTCTGGCAGTCAGGAGCAACTTTGTGCTTTCCTTTCTCTGTTTCCTTTTCCATTAGTGACCAGCCAAGTTTCTGGCTTGTAGAAGCCTTGGATTACCTCAGCCTTGGCTGCATTTCCAAGCTTTCTGGCTCGTCCAGGGCACTAGCAAAGCTACTGGCACTTGAAGGACTCGTTGAAGAGTTCACTGTGGACTTCCAGGTGCTAAACTGGGCACATACCCATGCACCGAAAGAATGAGTGATATGGAGCAGTTAAAAGAAGACCCAAGATGAACTTGTCAGGTTTTTTTCAGAGGCTCACAGCAGCTTCATTAACTGTCTTGGTTTTCATTTCATGGCTGCCTTTGGTTCTGTCAGGGGACAGAAGCAGCTGCAGTGAAGTAGCATGGAAAGGCTTTTCTCATGGCAATTCCAATCAGATGTAGCAGAAACAGGAACATTTCTATAGGAAAGTCAGTATCTACTGATCCTTGTAGATGTTCTGCAGAGCCCTCTTGTAATGTCTGAATTCCTATTAAATCCTGTCGCTATCCTTGTAAGAAAATATTTGAGTAATAATCCTAAAGACTACATCTTGCGATAGTGGTACTGCAGTGTTTGTGGCAATAGCTGTAACAGATTTATTTTTATTAAGGGAACACTTTCCAGTGAATTGGTAGCAAGGATGGAACGCATTAGGGAATCTTCTCCAACTGAACAAATATAGAAATGTGCAACATGCCTGTGGAGTATCTATGAATGTGTGCCAGGTAAAATCAACAGAGAACCGAAGAGGGAATCGTAACTTCTTCAGATAAATTGCTCCATTTGAGATATTTCCCACCTTGTGGGGGTGGCTACCTGGAAAGTGTGTGCTTAGTTTCCTTCTCCTCTTGAGATCATGCCTGACCTCTAACTGCTTGTGTAATCTTTCCCTGGAAGACAAGGTGGGGGAGATAATATCTTATATTGGACCAACGTCTGTTGGTAAAAGAGACGAGAGCTTGAGCTACACAGAGCTCTTCTGCAAGTCAATGTCTCTTAATATCCTGGGACCAACACGACTACAATGCAACATATTTCCCTGAAGGCTTCTTGATTGTATAGTTTAACTTTTGTTATGACTTTTGGTATCTGAGCTTTTTATAAATGCAGAAGAGAAAATGTTGAGTTTTCATTCAGGACTTTGGGTCTCAAGCCAAAAGTAATGGAACAAGGTAACTGGGATGCTGTGTGTGAGGGAGGGAGAGGGTCATCCAGACCAGTAAGAGATTTTCTCACCCTGTCCTGTAACCCTGGGTGCTTCTGTGCTGTGCAGCTTTGGTTCAGAGCCCTGCCACCAGCAGCCTGCTCGTGGCACAGTGAGCTCCCCCTGCTTTCCATCTGCCTGGTCCCTCCTTGCAGGGCAACACCAACAACTCTTCCAGTCTCCCTCAAACCACCTCCCCTTCAATTGCCAGTAGGGTGACCAGATGTCCCGATTTTATAGGGACAGACCCGATTTTGGGGTCTTTTTCTTATATAGGCTCCTATTACCCCTCACCCCCGTCCCGATTTTTTACATTTGCTATCTGGTGACCCTAATTGCCAGTCCCTCTCACTGGACCCTCACAGAAGTTAGTAAGTTTGCTGCCTCCACACCCCTGCCTGGCAGTTTGGCTGAGGATTTTACCCTTCAGTTTAATATCCAGCCTGGAGAGGATTTTGTAATAAAGCAAGAATATGTTTGTTAACGAAGACCAGAGATGGACGTGATAAGCGAGAATGGAAGAGACAGGTAGGGTTAAAAGTAAAACAAAGCCAAACTCGCTTCCTAGTGACTAAAAATTGATTTCAGCACGTTACAATGCTCATCGAAGTAGGTTTCTCGCCGGCAGTTTGTGGCCAAGAGGATCCACTTTTCATGGACTCAGAGCGTGCTGTCCCGGTAGCTCACCACCCAGAATCAAGGACTCTCAATTGAGTTGAATCAGCTTTGCCATTTCACCCTGGAGAGGGGCAGGTCACAGGATGTCTAGGTCACTGTTGGTAGTACTCACAGTCAGGTAGAAACATCCAGGGCCGGCTCCAGGCACCAGCTAAGGAAGCAGGTGCTTGGGGTGGCCAATACCAAGGGGCGGCATTCCAGCGGCTACTGGGGCGGCACGTCCCGGTCTTCGGCGGCAATTCAGCGGCGGGTCCCTCAGTCCCTGTCGGAACGAAGGACCTGCCGCTGAATTGCTGCCAAAGAGTGGAGTGGTGCGATTGCCCTGCTTTTTTTTTTTTTTTTGCTGCTTGGGGCAGCAGAAAACCTGGAGCCGGCCCTGGAAACACCCGTCCACATCCACACTCTGCTTCCCGGGGATTTGGCATCCCTACCCCCTGCTTAGCCAGTGAAGTTCAATCAGGGCATGCTAAGCAGTTCTGCTGCCCTTTACTCATACCCTAAGGATACCAACATTTCATGCCCCCTGCATTCAAATACTGGAGTGATTTGTAAGCCAACACCAGCTAAAATCGATCATTTTGGAAAAACAGCTCCACCTTGCTGTGCACCTAGTCTGTTCCTGAAGTTTCCCCCTCCCCCCCAGTACAGTGAGGTCAGGGGAGAGCTTGCTCAGACTCTGCTGACCATAGTCAGAGAGTAGTTATTAATGGTTCCCAATCTTGCTGGAAAGGTATAACAAGTGGGATTCCGCAGGGGGTCTGTTTTGGGACTGATTCTGTTCAATATCTTCATCAACGACTTAGATGTTGGTTAGATAGAAAGTACGCTTATTAAGTTTGTAGGTGATACCAAACTGGGAGGGATTGCAACTGCTTTGGAGGATAGGATCATAATTCAAAATGATCTGGACAAATTGGAGAAATGGTCTGAGGTAAACAGGATGAAGTTTAATAAAGACAAATGCAAAGTGCTCCACTTACGAAGGAACAATCAGTTTCACACATACAGAATGGGAAGAAACTGTCTAGGAAGGAGTACGGCAGAAAAGGATCTAGGGGTTATAGTGGACCACAAGCTAAATATGAGTCAAGAGTGATGCTGTTGCAAAAAAAGCAAACGTGATTCTGGGATGCATTAACAGGTGTGTTGTGAGCAAGACACGAGAAGTCATTCTTCTGCTCTACTCTGCACCGGTTAGGCCTCAACTGGAGTATTGTGTCCAGTTCTGGGCACCACATTTCAAGAAAGATGTGGAGAAATTGGAGACAGTCCAGAGAAGAGCAACAAGAATGATTAAAGGTCTTGAGAACATGACCTATGAAGGAAGGCTGAAAGAATTGGGTTTATTTAGTTTGGAAAAGAGAAGACTGAGAGGGGACATAATAGCAGTTTTCAGGTTTCTAAAAGGGTATCATGAGGAGGAGGGAGAAAACTTGTTCACCTTAGCCTTTAAGGACAGAACAAAAAACAATGGTTTTAAACTGCAGCAAGGGAGATTTAGGTTGGACATTAGGAAAAAGTTCCTAACTGCAAGGGTGTCACGGAGTCAGGGATGGTCTAGACAGTATTTGGTCCTGCCATGAGGGCAGGGGACTGGACTCGATGACCTCTCGAGGTCCCTTCCAGTCCTAGAGTCTATGAACCTATGAATCTATGCTTACGCTCACAAGACACTTTTTGGATAAAAGCTATGAAAGCAGAGTGTTACGTGTAGTGAGTTTGTCAGGACTGTAGGGAGTTGCTGTTGCAGAACAGTGAACCTTTTGCCTATTGGCAGGTAGGAATTCTTAGGGTGACACCTGTGTAGCAAAGCTCTCTGACACCAGGACTCCAGGGAAAGGTGCTATAGCCGGTTTGTGAGAATAACTCCCACCCAGGAAAGCTTTCAGAACACTGTAGGGAATCAGTGAATGTGTCAGAAACTGCTCCACCAACATGCCTCAGCCCTGACCTGGAGCACCCACCTCGAGAGTTGAGACAGTTGCTCGGTTTCTATTTGATATCCACTACTTGAAATCCTCCTGATTTAGGGCCCTTCAGATAAAGAGTTTAGAGTCACCCAGTTTAAGGCCAGAAGGGGCCACCGGATCATCTGATCTGACCTGTATGTCACAGGCCACTAACATCACCCAGCTAGCCCTACACGAGTCCTTGGCTTCTTCGGTGAGGTGGCCAGTGAAGCTACAAGTTGATTTAAGGCTTGTGTTTGATGTTCCTCCAACTCCATACTGACCCCCAATCCCTCCAGAGAGAGACCCAGACTGAGGCGATGTGGAGAACAATGCGTGGCCCAGAACGCAATGAAGACTCTTCCTGAACATGGTTAATGGGAAAAGGAGTCTTCAGTTTGGCACGACCTTGTGTTTCCCATCTAGAAGAGGCAGTATGGTTCCGCTCCTCCCAACTGAGTCACAATCACAAGCATGAGGCAATAAAACTACAAAACCCCAAAAGGAACTTTTTATGTGTCGCAGTTGCATAATGCTTTCTCGTCCCTAACTCCTTCCTCGCTCATGCTACCTAATGGAGAAGCCATCAACAGGCTGCCGTGGGAACTGGGAATGTCTCTCGGGAAGAAGGACCTGATGGTTTGGGATCTGTCAGAGGCTTGATGAGTAACTCAGCTGAGAAGCAACAGTAACTGCACAGATAAAAGTTTGTGATTGTTGATCATGCAAAAACAGACAGTCCTCAGTGAGGGCTGGGTTTATTTGGGCCGCCATCCATTTGCTGCGAATGGAAGACATTGACAGCTGGGATGGTCTCATCCCAGCCACAATATGTCCCGCTTGGGATTGTTTTGAATAGTATGCGGTAATTCAGCTTGTTTACATGCCTGGGGTAAGCCCAGTAGAAGAAGCCAAGGTCAGTGACTCCATAGCTTTTTCTATGGTAATATAAAAAGAATTTAAAAGAAGACAACAAATTCCCCTTCTATTTTTGAAACATTGCCTTTCTCCTAACTCAGACTAGATGTGAATTTGCCCTATTATATTGAGCAACATTAAGTAATCCTGTGATTTAAACAATATAATCATTATACATGCACAACAGGGTTCAGCAAAGCAGATCAGCCCTTTGGGGGACCAGTTTACATCAGGGCTGCCGGGGTGGGGGGCAAGTGGGGCAATTTGCCTCAGGTCCCACAGGGGCCTACGAGCACCGGCCGAGAATCCCTTCCCTGGCTAGATGATCCTTTTTAATTTTTACTCACCTGGCAGCGGTCCGGGTCTTTGGCGGCACTTTGGCGGCAGGCCCTTCACTCGGTCTGGGTCTTCGGTGACACTTTGGTGGCGGGTCCTTCACTCGCTCCGGGTCTTCGGTGGCACTTCAGCGGTGGATCCATCAGTGCTGCCAAAGACGGGGAGCAAGTGAAGACCCGCTGCCACTACCGCTGAAGACTCGGAGCGAGTAAAGGTCCTGCCGCAGACTCAGAGCGCCGCCCAGTGAGTACAAACACCGCAGCGGGTGGCGCCTTTTTTAATGTCCACTCCCATGCTTTGCCCTAAGCCCCCTGAATCCTCTGGGCAGGGGGGTTTCATTGGTGGGTTTAAAATTAGGAATCCAACTAGAATTAATAGTTTAGTCTCCCATAGGCTGTAATACTTTGGTCTCACTTTCGTTGTTGGGTTTAGCAGGCAGGGAATGGCTGGTGCTAGTGGTCCTTTCTGGCCTTCAACTCTATGACTCTATTGTGTTTCAGGGAGCCGTCTTTCTCCTCGGCTTTGTCTAAGGCTATTCTGAGGCAGCGTCAGTTGCCGAGATGAATGGGAAGATGGATGGTTAAAGTAATTCAGGACTCTGGGGTTCTAATTCTGGCTCTTCCATTGAGTCGGCTTAAGCCTCCCTCTTTTCCAGTTGCAGATGAAGGATGAGTCACTTATCCTTAAGCGCCAGACAATGACTGACTATTTTAACAGCTTGAGAGCAAAGCCAGGCTTGCAAGCAGACGGACTGAAGTGCTGAGTCTCAGCCAGGTGACCTGACTCTTTGTTGGTGATGTCAAACACCTAGCGATGAGAACGAGCAAAGAACTGTTCTCCGAGGGCAGGGCCTGCTCAAGGCCTAGTTCTTCTCTGCCTTTCACTTTGTGCAGCCCCTTGCTCCAGTGCAAAATCCTGCCATCTCAGATTAGTAACCAATTGTGAGATGCCCATGTGCTGTAGAGACTATATAAGTATATAGATTCGCTAGCCTGTTCATCGATGTAGTATAGACTTGTGCCCTCCAATGCTTTGCCACTGTAAGTTTCCAGGGATGGGCCTGCCAAACAATTCTACAGTGTTTCTGTAGATTCTCTAGTGTTTCTGAGTCTTGTGATAGTTGTTTCCTTAAAGCCCCAGCTCCTGGAGTCATGTGATGACATGAGAAGCTCAGCTGTAAGCTAAAAAAAGTGTAAGTTTCTAGCCTTTGCGGTTGTGGAGGAAAGCTTGAGAATACGACTCAAGCACACTCTGAAGGCTCAAAAACTGGCAGGTAACTAAAGAGGACCCCACATTTTATTTATTTTTTAGAATCTCATGATGCTTTTGAGGGGCCTGACTCATGCTGTTCGAATGCCAGTGATCAGCAATACTGGACCCAAGCCTAATGCATCTGATCCATGGGAAACATTTCTTGACACTTAGCCTCAATTTTCCTGTGCTAATTTCCATCCGTAGACCTTTGGGTTCCTCCCTAGACAATTTATTTCCCTTGATAGTATCCTAAGATAATATTATTAGACTGAGCACACAGAGACCCACTTTGTTTAGAGGGCAAAATTGTGTAGTCAGATGCATGCAGCGTGATGATAGGAGGAAGAAATGCCCTAGATCTCGCTGGATGGTGGCAGGAATTAATGAGCTCTGCTGGAATGGAAAAGATGATGTTTTTTAGTTGTGTTTAGGAGTTTTAAGAGAAATGGTAACTGAAGAATTTAGCTTCAGAGCAAATGAGCACAGAGAAATACTGGACAGCGATTCCTTTGGTGCCGCTAATGTCTGGGCTCTGAGCACATGTGTAGGCAGTGGATTATCTTCTCCTCTCTTCATTCTTCCATCTTTACTTTCCTCCTCCCATTTTTCCCAACCCCACTCCCTTCTTCCCACTTCTCATTTATTTTTACTATCCACTCCCTCCTTCTCCCATCCCCAAAGTCTCTCTCTTTCTTTCTTTCTTTCTTTCCCGCAGCCATCCTCTCTCCCATTTTTGTTGTTTGTATAGCAGCTTTGCTGAAATGGGGGTCAGTTTGTCTTTAAAATTTCTTTCATTTTTAATAATCTAAGGCGCTGTATACTTCTATTTTAGATATGATTTTGTAACCTGGCACTATCCCTTTGAGGGTTACAAACTTTCTCTGAGTTCAGTGGCTATCAGTTTTGCCCTGGATAAATGTACTTGGCAGAGACTTATAATAACATGTCACTTACAAAATGGAAGAGCACTTAATCTCTTTATATTTCTTCAATGCGCTATAAAAACCTCGGGAGATTAGGGCAATCTTAAAGATGAAGCAACTTCAATATGTGCAAATAGGTGTTCATTGCCCATAGTGCCTGTGTATGACCTATAATGCCTGGGGGAAATGAAATACAAAGATTTGAAAACGTAGCCCCAGTGAGTCTGTTTGTCTCAAAGAGGGCATGTTGCTTCCCACAGCAGACATGGGGTAAGGGGCAGGATGTAGCAGCAAGTCAGCATTGTCTAGCAGGTAAAGCACAGGGTGGGGTTCTGTTCCTGGTTCTGTTAGATTCACATTGTTACTGTGAGCGAGTCATGGGTGCCCAGTTCCCCCACCTGTTCCATGAAGAAAATCACTGCTCATGGTGTGGTGAAGCTTAATGCCTGCCAAGTGCTTTGTGATACCTAGGGCCGGCTCTAGGCATTTTGCCGCCCCAAGCACGGCAGGCAGGCTGCCTTCGGCAGCTTACCTGCAGAGGGTCCGCTGGTCTTGCGGCTTCGGCGGACCTCTGCAGGCAAGCCGCTGAAGGCAGCCTGCCTGCCACCCTCGGAGCGACCTGCAGAGCGCCCCCAGTGGCTTGCTGCCGCAAGCACGCGCTTGGCGTGCTGATGCCTGGAGCCGCCCCTGATGATACCAATGCTATGTGGTTATATAGCTCTTCATCCACAGATCTCAAAGTGCTCAATAAAGGCAGTTTTGTGCTGCTACTCCCATTTCAGACATGGAGAAACTGAGGCAGGGAGTTTGTGTCTTACCCAATGCAACCCCTCAGTGAGCCAGAGACCGAGTCTAGAACCCATGTCCCTTGCTGCTCACTGTAATCACTAGCTGGTTACACTGCTGCCTTAGACTCTATGGTGATGCACTGGGGGTGAAATTCACCCCTGTGCAGAGCTGAAATGCATAAGCTTACATAGGGTTTAAGTGGTGTCTGGGCCTTGTGCTGGGGTGAATTTCAACCTCCTGAAGTTTGGATGTTATCGGCAAACCAATGGCTGGAATAGGAACTGAACAGAAACTGTTCTAGAAGTTCTGGATTTTTGCCCCCGTGGTTGTTCCTCATGGTTTAAATTGGCAGTGGAACTATAAAAATCCTGTGGTGAGATCCGTTCCCACTGCATCCCTGACCTTGCCTCAGCTGGGTCATGATGAAACCTTACAATAGCCAGTTCTTGCTTAAATCCTAGCCTGAGTTCCAGGCCAAGGAGGTTTGAATTAACTGGGGCCAGCTTTGCCTGAGCATCTGGATCCGTACTGTGATCTCGGTGGATTTACACTGGTGTAACTGATGTCTGAATTTTGCCCCAGATGTTTGTTAATGAAGGAAAAACGTTGAGGGTTTCCTCTCTCTACTGGGCACCTTGTTCCTCCGCAGCCAGCGAAAGGCGAAGATTGGCCTCTTTCTGTCCCATTAGCTCTCCCCCCTTTCGTACAGACAGTTCAAGGACATATAAATATGAATCACTGTTGTCAGCATTTTGTTTCATCTCTGTGAGTGACAGATGCTGTTCCAGCTGCTTTGGGGGGACTGGGGATGAACCTCTGGCTGGCACGCCTTTAATCACGGTTCTATACTCAATTCAGTCAGCTAATTTTAGCTGAGTCTTGATTGCTCCCATCTGTGTTTCATTAGCTGAATCACAAGAAGCTTGAAATTCAGCTCCAGCAGTCAGCAGCTCCATGCATTTCCTTCTCTGCTTTCTATCTTTACTTTGCCATTGGGTTTAATTATCTTTTAAGGAAGCTACAGGGCCAGCAATGGGTTCTGTGAAACATAATAGCCACATACTTGGTTTGCTTTCTCGTGGTTCTTGGGAGGGGTCTCAGGTGCGTGTGTGTGGGTGAGAGAGAGAAGAATCACACCAACAAGCAGATATCTGTTTTCTCTGCCCTTTAAACAAAAGAAGCACTCTCTAGCACAATTGAAATCGGGCACATTTCACAAGAGCCAAGAAGCACTGATTGCTCATCTCAGCCCATGCTGGACTGACCCCATAGGTGGTTGTTTGACACACTAGAACTTTTCTGGTGTCCTTGTGAAACCTAAGATTTTACTAACTTGAGTTTCTAATGTTCTGAATTTGACCAATATAGGGTCCTCCTCATGGTCTGGAAAGAAATAGCCTGAAATAATAGCTCTGAGAGAGATGAAATAAAGGTGTTCACTCTGGACTGTAATGATGACAGTTTGCATTTCAGCACTGTTATCTGTTGCATTGCCGGTCATTTCTGAAGGAACGTCTGGTTATTCTAAAATTGGAGTGGAGATTACCTTTACGGATGGCGCTTTGGTAGAAAACCAGCGTATGTCCTCCACCTCTTTCTGACTCCTAGACAGTGTCCAGGGGTAACAGTGGAGGTAATTCTGCCAGGAAAATGGCACCATACAAATTTTTAACCATGTTACTACACATGACACAGTGAGGCAGTAATATGGTGTATGGAACAGACACATCGGGTAATGCCATGCAGCAGACCTGACAACACAGGACAACTACAATGGACTATATATGTATACAGTAACAGCCTCAGCTGTCAGTCGGACAAGCCTGGGTACAGACAGTGCTCCGGGACTTTGCAAATCCCATCTAGATTCTGGAAGAGAATGTGTTATGAGGGAAACCCCTTTATCTACCATAGGAACCTTTTGGAACAGCTCAGTTCGCATCCCATAGAAAGATGTTACACTGTGCAGAGAAATGTGGAACAGGTTGTCGTGTGATGTAGGCATGGGGATCTGACACCTGGGTTCTGTTGCCCTCTCCACCACAGGCTTCTGTAAACACTCATCCTCGGTTCGATGGGGAAATATTTACCTGTGAGGATTTGAGGTCTAAGGTAATCTCAGATAAGAGGTGCTATATAAAGCCTTCAAGTTCCATAGGATTTTAGAGTGCCCGGTAGCCTGCAAGAGGCACCCATTAAGATCAGAACCTACATGTGCAAACTATAATAATAGTAGAAGGTCTGTATACTGAGCTGAAAAGTGTTCCCAAATTTGGTCACATGGAAGCCAAACTCAGGTCCCAAAGAGGTCTGGACAAGATGGTCCCATTGTGGCCATGGCCATTCTAATTTGTGCCATTAGGTTCTTACGCTGAGTCCATAACCGTGGTGTCTGACAGCTACCTTCCAACGGTGCAGACCTTGCTGACACCTCCCATAGGTGGGGTGGCATCCAAAGGCTGTTCATAGAACACACGCTCCAGGGGAAAGGGAAGGAAAAGAAAACAGCATAAAGAAACTTGTTCAAGGCTGTGAGGCTGCTGCAGTTTCTATGGATCCCCATGTCCTGCACAACCATCGACGTCAGTATCTAAAGCAGCCCACTTCTGTCCTTCAGTCTCAGTGGGGTTAAACTACACAGCGTCTGACTGTCTCCTGGGTCATCGACCTTGGGTATTCAGTTTTGGGCCGGACAGTAATTGAGGAAAGACAAGTTGGTCTTGTGGTGGTGGCTCTGGGTTCTGTTCCTAACTCGGCGATCCCTTCCCCGTCTGTGAAATGGGAATACTACCACTTCCTTCCACCCACCCTTGGCCCGTCTTGGCTATTTAGACTGAAAGGTCTTTGGGGCAGAGCCTCTCTTTTATGTATAGTACTTGTACGGCACCTAACCCAGTGGGGTCCAGACCTTCGCTGGGGCTTGGCACCACTGTCGTAATCCTAAATTAAGGGGATGCTCAGTTCTGGGGTTGTGTGCAGGCTCATCTTTGCTTTAAAACCAGTGCATCATCTTTAATGGCTCTACCTGTCCTTTCCTCCCATTTTCCTCCCATCTCCCGCTGAGCGTGCCCAGGGCACAACTGTTGGCTCAAAGCCTGGCAAGCCCCTGGCAAGAGAGAAAATGCCTTGTTTTAGGGTCGCAATTGACATGCAAAATGAAACTCGCCGGGTAAGTGAAGGCCGGTGCTGGAAGGAGAAAGCCTTCGTGGGACAGGGGCACCAGGATGTTAGTGAGCATGGTGCTGATTCATTCCTCTAGGTTTGGGGGGAGGGACAGGAGCCTGGCTCAGTTCTGCACAACACTCAGAGCAGCGTGTGTGGCCTGAGCACAGGCCATTGTAAACAAGGCGAAAAACAATCCATTATAGGAGGTGCAGGGAGCCAGCCAAGAGGTAGCTGTAATGGATAGGCCTGGTGTTTTGGGGGTATGTTTCACTTCATCATGAGGTTTCACGCCAATGGAGCACTCTGGGCAATTCTTCCCCTTCCCTCTCACACTCGGCTCCCATCAACACATACCGTGCCAAGGAAACTCTCCCCTAGCCAAGTGAAGGAGGAGCCGTAACTTTCCCGGCGAGGAGGGGTCAGGGGTCAGAACAAACTAGCTTCGCCTGGTGCTATGCTGCTGCAGGGTGATTGCTGCTCCTGTCTAGCAGCTCACGGGGTTAAAGCCGGGCAGTGCTGTTCCTCTTTGAAATGGGAGCAATCCTGCAAAGCGCAGTCTCATGGGGACTCAGCCAGGCACGATTTTTCCAGGATTTTTTTAACAGGTTCCTTGCAGTTGCTCTAGCTCATCCTGCAGCATAGCAGTGGTGGCCACTGGCCTCATTATGTGGGGATCTAAGCACCCCAAAATCCTCAGGCTCCTGGCATTCCACCCAGATGTACGTAGCAAGTGCAGCGGCAGATGCTGGAGCTGGGAAGTTTGACAGCCCACCAGGTGCACTCCACCCAGACTAAGGAGGAGAGCAAGTGTGTCCAATGCTGGGTATATTTAACGGAGCAGCTAGTGCGCTCAACTTGGACGGATCTGGTACATGAGGGATGATAAGGTTAAGGACCAGCAACATCTAACCATCCCAGCCATCTCGACGTTCTCTCTGGTGCCCGGGCAGCATTTCTGTCAGGTAGGGATGGAGAAGAGGTTGGGGGGCTCCCATATACTTGTCATGACAGCACTACCTGCCATGACTCCAGCATTTCTTGTTGCCCTGGCTGGAGGAATTTTTGGAGGGGCCATTTGAAATGGGAGAGATTTTTGGACTCAGAAAATGGGGAGTGGTTCTCCATGGCTTCCAAATGTCTCTAAGGACTGGTCTATGCTGGAACTTACATCAGCATAGCTATGTCTCTCAGGGGTGGGAGAAATCCCCCCTCCCCCGAGATGTAGCAATACTGACCTAACCCCTGGTGTAGACAATGCTAGGGTGACCTATGAATTCTTCCATTGGCCTAGCTACTACCTGCTTAGGGGGTGTAAACGGGCGCAGACTCACCCCTGCGGCGCCTCCTGCTGGTTGTCGATTGGAATTAGCTCTTCCAATGTCTTGGAGCGCCCTCTGTCGACCGGTGTCCTGCTACCACTGCTGGCCCCCGTGTCCCTTCCAGGACCCTGGTGCCCCTTTAACTGGATGCTGCGCCTGGATTTTAAATATTACAAAATTGGCCACCTTATGGGCAGCCAGACCTAGAAGAGCCGAGTCCACTGTCACGAGACCCGAGTCGGCTGGATCAGGACAGCAAGGTCAGGAGACAAACTGGAGGTCAGAACCACCAATCCGGTACCAGGAGTCAGGCTGGGTCAGGATGCCAGGAAATCGAGCCATGGGAACAGGAAGCAGAAGGCGCACAATCCACAGCAGGATGGAGCTCAGTTGTTCAGACCAGTTCCTGTGGCCGCTGTTGGCTTAAGTAGGGCCAGGGGGGCAATCGGCTGCTTTGGGACTCTGCCTATAGGACTGCAGGGGTGGAGCCTCAGGGCTTGTCTACATCAGAAAGTTGCAGCGCTGGTGAGGGAGTTACAGCGCTGCAACTTTGAAGGTGTACACATCTGCAGGGCATCACCAGCGCTGCAACTCCCTGTTTGCAGCGCTGGCCGTACTCCCGTTTTGTCTCTGGTGTAGAGGATCCAGCGCTGGTGATCCAGCGCTGGTAATCCAATGTAGACACTTACCAGCGCTTTTCTTGACCTCCGTGGAAGGAGGAAGCCTCTGGTAATCAAGCTGATCTCCTTTCCCGGTTTGCTCTCTCGTTCCCGGAACCCCGAGCAAGCAGGTAAGGAGAACCGCTTGCTCGGCGGTTCGGGGAACAAGAGAGCAAACCGGGAAAGGAGACCAGCTTCGCCGCGGTTTGCTCTCGCGTTCCCGGAACCCCGAGCAAGCAGGTCTCCTTCCCTGCGGTTTGCAGGGTGGCTCCGGGAACGCGAGAGCAAACCGCGGCGAAGCTGGTCTCCTTTCCCGGTTTGCTCTCTCGTTCCCGGAACCCCGAGCAAGCAGGTCTCCTTCCCTGCGGTTTGCAGGGTGGCTCCGGGAACGCGAGAGCAAACCGCGGCGAAGCTGGTCTCCTTCCCCGGTTTGCTCTCTCGTTCCCGGAACCCCCCTTGAAGCCGCCCAACAGCGCTGCAGTGTGGCCACATCTAACACCACTTGCAGCGCTGGTTGCTGTAAGTGTGGCCACTCTGCAGCGCTGGCCCTATACAGCTGTACTAATACAGCTGTAACAACCAGCGCTGCAAAATTTTAGATGTAGACATGGCCTCAGACAGAGGCTGGGGGCTTCATGGGTCCCAGGTAAGCGAGTGTTAACAGGCTGCCATGTGCACGGCTGGAGCATGGCTGCTCCTACAAACCCTGAAGATCCATGCTGTGGGTCATAACACTCCCAGCCCTTCTGGAGGTCCCAGCAGGTCATAGGGGAGGCAGACTGGTGGAAGCCTTGCATTGCTAGTCGGTGAAAAGGCAGTCTTTGCACACCTGGGCCCTTGTCTTGCTTGATGGCTGCTAGGAGCTGTCTTCATCATTAGTGCTTATGGGGCACAAAAGCCGGCGAGCTTCTTCCTGGACTGTTCCATTGATTCAATCAATTGTCGAAGCTGCTGGGGAGCTCAGAGAATGAGCAAGCCTCGTTACTCTATGCCTGCCCCGCAGGGAGCAGTCACTTGTGGAGTCCCTGAAGCGCCGATTTCCTGAGGTGTTTCTCTAGGGGAACGGCTCTGCCAGCTCCAGCTGGGGAGCCCATGCACAGCTCCAGGGAGCGCAAAATGCCTCCGCTCCCTCACAGAGCAGTCAGGTGTTCTCAGATTTCCCATTGGGGCTGGCTTCCTGGTCACTCTGTCCATGGGACCCTTTCTTTGCTTCTTGCAGTCTTGTTGCTCTGGCTCCAGTGATTGAAAACTCAATGTCACTCATTTCTCAAAGGCAGCTTCCTGTCTCCTGAGTGTTTAGCAGAAGGGAAAGGTCAGTATCTCATTCCAGGTACCTGGGCCTTGTCTACCAGTGCAGGGCTATTAAAAGCCTGGGGTAAGAGTGACATAGATTAGTAGCTGAGAAGGCCAGAAGGGACTATTTGGATCATCAAGTCTGACCTCCTGCATGGCACCGGCCAGAGGGTTCCACCCAGGGATTCAAGAAGAAGGATTGCTAGGAAGAGATGGGATCCACCTGATGAAGACAGGGAAGAACATCTTTGCAGGCAGTCTTGCTAACCTAATGAAGAGGTCTTTAAACTAGGTTTGCTGGGGGATGGAGACCTAAGCCCTGAGGTAAATGGGATATCAGGAGGAAACACAAGGGGGAAAACCTCCTGATTCATAATGAGAAAGTAATTATAGAACATCAGGGTTGAAAGGGACCTCAGGAGGTCATCTAGTCCAACCCTCTGCTCAAAGCAGGACCACTCCCCAGACAAATTTTTGCCCCAGATCCCTAAATGGCCCCTGCAAGGATTAAACTCACAACTCAGAGTTTAGGAGGCCAGTGCTCAAATCACAGAGCTATCCCTCCCAGTTATGATTTGATCTCCAGAAGAAGAAAGGGGAGAACCCATGTACCCCCAATGCAGATAGAGGTAAGAAATCGTTTTCAGGCTCTCTGCACAGTTACTATGGCGAAGAATGGTTTGGAAGAGTTATCTGAAGGAAGGGATCAGAAGGAGACCCCATCGACTGGAAGGCATGGGATACATTGTGCTAGGGATGGAGGTTCCACGACCACCACGTCCAAGAGGAGGAGACACATGGTGGTGGTTGGGGATTCCCTCCTAAGAGGGATGGAGTTATCCCTCGGCCGACCAGATCAAGAGACTTGAGAAGTTTGCTGCTTGCCTGGAGCTAGAATTAAGGATGCAACAGAGTGTCTGCTGAGACTGATCAAGCTATCGTACCACTACCTCTTCCTACTTCTCCACGTGGGTACCAATGATACTGCCAAGAATAACATTGAGCGGGTCACTGCAGACTATGTGGCTCTGGGAAGAAGGATACAGGAGTTTGAGGTGCAAGTCGTGTTCTTGTCCATCCTCCATGTTGAAGGAAAAGGCCCAGGTAGGAACCATCGAATTGTAGAGGTAAATGCATAGTGGCACAGGTGGTGTCGGAGAGAGGGGTTTGGATTCTTCGACCATGGGATGCTGTTCCAGGAAGAAGGATTGCTAGGAAGAGATGGGATCCACCTTATGAAGAGAGGGAAGAGCATCTTCGCAGGCAGACTTGCTAACCTAGTGAGGAGGGCTTTAAACTAGGTTTGCTGGGGGATGGTGGCCTAAGCCTGGAGGTAAGTGGGAAAGTGGGATACCAGGAAGAAATACAAGGAGGAGATAACTGGCTCTGTGGATGAGGGGAAAGCAGTGGATGTGTTTTTCCTTGACTGTAGCAAAGATTTTGATATAGTATCCCGCAGTATTCTTGCTGACAAGTTAAAGAAGTATGGGCTGGATGAATGGACTATAAGGTGGATAGAAAGCTGGGTAGACCATTGGGCTCAACGGGTAGTGATCAATGGCTCCATGTCTAGCTGGCAGCCGGTGTCAAGCAGAGTGCCCCAAGGGTCGGTTCTGGGGCCAGTTTTGTTCAACATCTTTGTTAATTATCTAGATGATGGGATGGATTGCAACCTCAGCAAGTTTGCAGATGACTTTAAGCTGTTGGGGAGAAGTAGATTCACTGGAGGGTAGGGATAGGGTCCAGAGTGACCTAGACAAGTTGGAGGATTGGGTCAAAAGAAATCTGATGTGGTTCAACAAGGACAAGTGCAGCAGAGTCCTGCACTTAGGATGGAAGAATCTCATGCACTGCTGCAGGCTGCGGACCGAGTGGCTAAGCGGTAGTTCTGCAGAAAAGGACCTGGGGATTACTGTGGAAAGAAGTTGGATATGAGTCAACAATGTGCCCTTGTTACCATGAAGGCTAATGGCATACTGGGCTGCATTAGTAGGAAGATTGCCAGCAGACCAATGGAAGTGATTATTCCCCTCTATTTGGCATCTGGAGTATTGCATACAGTATTGGGCCCCCCACTACAAAAAGGATGTGGACAAATTGGAGAGAGTCCAGTGGAGGGCAGTGAAAATGATTAGGGGGCTGGGGCACATGACTTACGAGTTGAGGCTGAGGGAACTGGGGTTATTTAGTCTGCGGAAGAGCACAGTGAGGTGGGATTTGATAGCAGCCTTCAACTACCTGAAGGGGGTTCCAAAGAGGATGGAGCTCGGCTGTTCTCGGTGGCAGATGACAAAACAAGGAGTAATGGTCTCAAATTGCAGTGGGGGAGGTCTAGGTTGGATATTAGGAAACACTATTGCACTAGGAGGGTGGTGAAGCACTGGAATGGGTTACCTAGGGAGGTGGTGGAATCTCCATCCTTAGAGGTTTTTAAGGCCCAGCTTGACAAAGCCCTGGCTGGGATGATTTAGTTGGGGTTAGTCCTGCTTTGAGCAGGGGGTTAGATTAGATGACCTCCTGAGGTCTCTTCCAATCCTAATCTTCTACGATTCTTGCCTTGAGCTCAGAACTGCTGCCTGAACCAGAGCATATGTTTGAGAAGGAGACCCCCTGTCTTGTTGAAAGGCTTCAAATGCTGGGGATAGTGCAGCTGAGACAACTGCAAAGAGAGAGATGCAGAGGCAGACCTTGGACGTTCTGAGCACCTGCACTATGCTGAGCACTTGGGCTCCTGCTAGAGTAGGGGTGCTCAGGACCTGTGAAAATCAGACCTAGGGGGTCAGTTCTCAGCCTTTTGCTCTTTCCTTGCTTGTCTGGCTCTATTCAGGTGCATAAGCTGCACCTATCTCTGTTTTCTAGGGCCCAGTTCCATGCAAGTAGTTAGGTAACCAATAGGAGTCAGATGCTTAAGAACCTTTGATGAGCTGGACCAGCACGCCTTGCAGAGTGAAAACAAATATGCAAGGGTGCTTAAAACAACAAACAACCCCGAGAGGTTCCCTCTTTGGGCTTGTCTACATCACAAAGTTGCAGCGCTGATGAGGGGGTTACAGCGCTGCAACTTAGGAGGTGTACACATCTGCAGGGCATCACCAGCGCTGCAACTCCCTGTTTGCAGCGCTGGCCGTACTCCCGTTTTGTCTCGGGTGTAGAGGATCCAGCGCTGGTGATCCAGCGCTGGTAATCAAGTGTAGACACTTACCAGCGTTTTTCTTGACCTCTGTGGAACAAGCAGGTATCCCAGCATACCTGAGGAAGCCTCTCTGGTAATCAAGCAGGTCTCCTTCCCCGCAGTTTGCTCCGGTGTTCTCCGAATCCCCCCCCAAGCGGGTCTCCTTCCCTGTGGTTTGCAGGGGGGTTCGGGGAACGCGAGAGCAAACCGCGGGGAAGCAGGTCTCCTTCCCCGCGGTTTGCTCTCGCGTTCCCCGAACCCCCCTTTAAGCCACCCAACAGCGCTGCAGTGTGGCCACATCTAACACCACTTGCAGCGCTGGTTGCTGTAAGTGTGGCCACTCTGCAGCGCTGGCCCTATACAGCTGTACTAATACAGCTGTAACAACCAGCGCTGCAAAATTGTAGATGTAGACATGGCCTTTGTTTGCCTCTGTGTGGGGAGAAGAGACCTGATTTTGTGAACAGTTCTCTGAGCTGCTGCGTAGGCTGAAGGTGTGTTAGTCTGTGACTCAGGCTGGGATGTAGTTGATATGCAGATCCTGCAAAGCCTTGGCTAAGGATGCTAAGACGGAAAGAGTTGGAGAATCAGGCCCTGAATTTATCTTGAACGTGATGCCTCTGACCCATGTTCAAAGAGCACAGACAGGCGAGACCATGCAGCGAGTACTGCCTGCCCTGCACTTCACCATTCCCCTGGGGGTTGTTGGGGTGTTGCTGTCTGAAATAGAGTGCCCGCTCTCTCTGTATGAGTGGGGGCATCCATCGCCTTCCAGCTGTGTTTTGGGAAGTGTGGGGGACTGTGGCTGGAACTGACCTTAACCACAAATAACGCCGAGGCTCCCCCAAGAAGAGCAATTTGTAGTCCTGTCCCCCTTTCGAATCAGGTCAGCGCCTGCATTAGGAGTTGCCTTTTTAAAGCCTGCTCTCTAATTGTTTTTTGGAGGGTAATGAGCGAGGAGCTGCCAGGGGCTGTTAGCACTGGACCGAGAGGAGTGTCTATGAAGGTGGTTGATTTGTCAAGAAAGCTTACGCTTACCCACTTGAAGGACCTGCTAACAGTGCAATTCACTTGATTGCTTGCCTGCTATTCAAGCTAGCTGGGGAGGGGCTGGGTCCACCAATGGCCCTTGGGGTGGGGGTGGGGTGGGGGGAAGGAATCTGTGATTTAATTAACAGATCCAGCCGGGGGACAGACCCTCAGCTGGTATGATGGATGTGGTATCACTCAGGTCAATGGAACTACACTGATTTGCTAAGAATCTGGCCCAGGGTTTGTCTCTCACGTGCAGTTAAAGGAACAGCACAAGATGTATTTTGGTCTCCATGGCACCATCTATTTACTCAGGTGCTGCCCTTGGGAATGAGGAAGAGAGGCCCAAGAAAAGGTTTTCCTGAGAGTTGTAATTTAGCAGCAACAGCAAGGACAAACTCCTCTGGCATTTTTTCCCTTTAAAAGAAAAACAACCCGACTCCCAGTCCCTCCTCACAGCTCCCTCCCCTGTAATCAGGGACTGATGTAGTTGGGAATTGGCCCTGCTTTGAGCAGGGGGTTGGACTAGATGACCTCCTGAGGTCCCTTCCAACCCTGATATTCTATGATTCTATGACATTGGGGCTCACGGTCCCAAAACACCTCCAGTTTCCTCAACATCTTGATTAAGAGACGGGCTCATCAAACAATAGCAGATCTGAATCAAGAGGCAATACAGCCACTGCGATGCTCCTTGCTGGGCATGAAATTGCTTTCGCTCGCTACTCATTGTTAACGCGGCTTTGCATGTGTGTGCATGCCCATGCCAGGGGGAGCAGAAGATGTGTATGTGTATGTGTGTGCACTGCCTGCCCCAGCCAGAGCCTGCTGGCATCTGGGAGCCTGTCCGTGTCGCATGCGTTCCCAGACGATGTTTAATTGTGGGTTATTTGGTGGAGGGGACCCGGCCAGGAAGGGAACAGTAAAGCTCTTTTCATTTCTTTTTGTCGGTGGGAACCCCCTTTGAGACCCAATTACTGGGGCCTTTTGGAATTTTTAATTGAATATTTGTATTGTAAACAGGAGCAGGACCTGCAGCCCTGATTAGGGGAAGCAGGAAGACAATGACTTGGCCCTTGTTTGCTTTTCTTTCAGGATTAAGGACTTTTAATTGTTCCAAAGATCACAGATTGGGGCTCTGGGGATAATTAGTCTGAATGTAGTTTTCTGGTTGAATCCCCCTGGCCAAAGGGACTGGAATGGTGCCGTCTCTGCCGTAACTCTGCCAGCTGCGTTTTCCTGCAGACAATTAGATTTACTGGGGGATTTGTATCTGTAGATACGTTTTAGTTGGGATTAACTGGCCATGTTCGCGGGGCTGGAATCGCTGGCTCCTGCTAGGCTAACAGTGCCTTGGCGAACGGGCTTGCATTTAAAATTCAAACCATGTGCAGGCCCTGGAGTCCCCACACTGGGATGGCTACACACAAAGTTATGGTCTTTGTCCATCCCAAAAGATGGGCTTCTAGGAAGCTCCAGGCCAGACGCTGGCTTCAGTCCTTTGTCGGAGGGTTGAGCTGCTCAACGTTGGTGGGCAATTTGCTGCTCTCTTGGGAAGTATAACAACTTTCTCAATGTTTCTTTTCCTGCCCTCTTCCTTCAGATGCTGCTGCTGCTGCTATTTTTCCATTGGAATTAGCTGCTGCTCCCATCACCCCAAGAATTACATTGAACTGGCCAGACCTTTCTCAGCGGCATAGCACTGAATACAGCTCACCCCAGCTTGGTCACTAAAGTCAACTGAGCTGTTCAGTACCAATGATATTTCATAGATCATAGAATCATAGAAGATTAAGGTTGGAAGAGACCTCAGGAGGTCATCTAGTTCAACTCCCTGTTCAAAGCGGGACCAACACCCACTAAATCATCCCAGCCAGGGCTTTGTCAAGCCTGACCTTAAAAACCTCTAAGGAAGGAGATTCCACCACCTCCCCAGGTAACCCGTTCCAGTGCTTCACCACCCTCCTAGTGAAAAAGTTTTTCCTAATATCCAACCTAACCCCTCCCTCATTGCAACTTGAGACCATTGCTTCTTGTTCTGTCATTTGCAATGTCTGGATGCTAGGTTCGGCGAATGTAGTCATGATTTGTAAGGATTTCCTGGAGAGTTTTGGGCAATCATATTAAGGCTAAATATTCCAGGAGGGCACGAGCCATGGCCAAGATTGTCAAACCTGCTCTACTTGGTGCACCTTTAAGGGGGCCTGATTTTCAGAGGGCAGGTGTTCAGCACTCTCTGAAAACCAGCCCCCTTTAAGGTGTCTCCAGTTAGGCTCCTACGGTCACTGATCACATTTGAAAATCTTGGCTCATGTCTTTCTGTGTGTCCACGTACAGCACCCAGCCTGGGACGTCCAAGCGCTATCCTAATAAGAATTACAATTATAAAGATAGTGAAAGCAGACAGCTCCCCTCAAATTGACTATTTTTCATTTCTGGGATGTGATTGGTCATGTGAGTCTCATGGTGCTGGTTTTGCTTCCTGATTGGACGACTGAAATTTTTATACAGGGGAGTAAGCAATGCTGTTCCTGGAATGGATATTTGTGCTGGAGGTTGTGGAGGAGCTGGGATTAGATAGCCACCAGCTGCCTGCACACCTGTGTATAAGGCGACTCTGTGACTGAGGGTCCGTCTATACCGCCATCAGATCAGAGATGTGACTACAGCCTGTGGAGCCATACCTGAGCACTAGCTTCGCTCCAACTAGCTCCAATCCCAATCGTGCGAAGCGTAGGCTGTCCTAGCCCGCCTGGGACTCTTGGGATGGATGTGAGCGGATAGCCCATGCTGCAGACTGTTCTGCTTCACAGCGACTGTTATTCTAGATCAAAGCTGGCTCAAGATGTCCACACGTGCTGTAGTTACAGGTAGACAGACCCGAATGGCAATCTCTGTGCAGTGCTTACAGAACAAGATGTTGTCTTTTGTACGCATTTGGAGACCCGTGAAGTTACTTGAGTTACAATTCATGAGTTCATTGAGTGTTTGGCGTTGAGTGATGAAAGTTGAGCTAGATAACATACATATGTGCTGATTCCTCTTTCCCGCTCATCTTAAGGTGCTTGGCTGCTGCATTCTTTTCTTTACTGCCTTCCTCTCTGTATTGCTCGTGCTGTCGCTACGCGTGTGAAAGCCAAGAGGTGGAATAACAGTGCGATCGTGCGCTATGAAGTCATAGTAAACAACTTCTCAAACAGCAACAAGGCTCTCCACTGGGATTAGCCAGTCAGGCATCTGGAGAGCAAAGGAGTGTGCGAAGGGAAAGCAGTGTGGTTTCTGTCTGAAGTGCTTTCCAGCGAGTGCAATGACGCTGATGCTGGCAGCTTGCCACAGAGAAAGGGGCTGGGGCCTGAGATGCTGCATTTTCATGGCGACAGCCAGTGACCCCCACTCCTCCCAGAAATTGGTGGAGAATGCATGGGAAAGAGGACTGAGGACAAGGTTAGCTTCAAATTCCCCAGGATACCACCCTCCCCTTGGCTTCCCAGCACACCTGCCACTTGAAATACCCTCCGGCAATCCATCTCAGCAAAATTCAATCCCTGACCTCTTCATGCCAATCTGACCAGGTTTACATCCAGCTCCTGTGGATGACCCCAGCAGCCAGGGTGCTAGTGTAGGGCTTGGAGAGGCAGGATGAATTTGCTGCTCTGCCAGACACGTGCTGTGTGTCCTTACACAAGTCACTTTAGACTCTCTGTGCCTCCAGTCTCCATCTGTACTATGGGGACTGCAGCCTAGCCCTGTGTGCTGCCGGGGATGAGGGTATTTAACATAGAATATCAGGGTTGGAAGGGACCTTAGGAGGTCATCTAGTCCAACCCCCTGCTCAAAGCAGGACCACTCCCCAGAGAGATTTTTTTTTTACCCCAGTTCTCTAAATGGCCCCCTCAAGAATTGAGCTCACAAAGTGGGGTTTAGCAGGCCAACGTGCAAGCCACTCAGTTAGCTCTCCCTCCCCCCAGTGCACCCATACTACAGTGAGGGGGGGCAGATAAGCACCTGAGCTAGCCGGGCTCTTGGCTGACCTGAGTGGGAACATGAGCAATGGTACAAGTTGTAAGTGAGGTGCCAGCTGGGCAGGAATTGCATTCCCAAGTGGCAGAGGAGTGCGGCTTGCACCAGTGAGTGAGCACATGAGTGACCCGGAGATGCTATGGGGCATGGAGGAAGTCGGTTGGCAGAAGTGCGCTCAGCTCCCCCATGGGCTTGCCAGACTCTGTGACGTTGGGTGAGCCCCTGCCCCTTTGTGGAATGGGGCAGCACCTTGTTCAATGGGGAAGAGGGCCATGAGGCTGTGTCAGCGAATGTTATGAAGGTCGCTGTGATCTGTGGCTGGAAGGCGCTAGGGAGATACAGACAGTTAGCCATGGAACCAAAGTGTTCTGCATGCCAGGGATCCCCCAGCATCCTCCTCTGCCCCTGGGTCTCATCAGATTAATTTGTCCTGTGTTATCAGATCTGGCAATCACAGCATGTGCGGTCGGAGTGCGAATTCCTTTGCCTTTGATGGCAGCTTTTACTTGATAACCTCCGAGCTACCCAGCCTCAGGTCATCTGCTGTCCTTAGCTACAGCATTCTGCTCTCAGCTTCGCAGCAGAGAGGCCATGCTGGAGGCAAGCCAGCCCAGGGGGGGCAGTAGCTCCCAACCTAGGGGGCTTTGCTCTGAGTGACCCATCGGTTGCTCAGCCTGGTGGCGGAGCCAGACCATTTCCCGCTCACAGAGGCAATTACAGTATAAAAAAAAGTCCCTTCCATTGGGGGGATATAGTCCAAGCAGGCTCTTTCTGATCTGTGGGCCCATGGGATGGAGCCAGAGGGGAATGGGCAGGGAGCGAAATGGCTCTGCAAGCAGGGAGGCTGCTTCTCCTGCTGGAGATTAATGCTTTGCAGGCTGCTGGAGCTGAGTGAGGGGGGTTAAAGACTATCCAGGTAACTGCTAGAACCTGCCAGTTGCATTGTCTGTGCCCACGGGTGTGGGATTTATTGGGGTCTGGCAAACTAGAGGGATCTTACCTGCGGGCACAGCTACGGCAGCAATTAGCACTGGCTTCGCCACATCCTGCCCATTAGCATCGAAGGCGCCTTCCGGAGTCAGAGAAGAGCTTGGAGGGAAACCACAGAAAACAAACGAGTCCATGCACGGGGAAGGAGTGTGGCTGGGCAGGGTGCACCTACCGTGTGGGTTGGGACTGACGGATTCCCATGCAGTGAGGTGCCTGCTGCTGGAGAAGCCAAGAGACAAAACCTAATGGGCTCAGCATAGAGGAGGATCTAGTACTGAATGGGGGACTTGATGCTCCGTGAGGGGGTTAGGGTGGCACTGCTCTGGGCAGGGGGCTGGCACTGGGAAGTCTGCGCTCTATGAGGGGGCTCAGTGCCCCATGGAGAGGGTGGGAGGGATGCCCTGAGAGACCTTTACCAGCCTCACAACCAAAGGGGTCCCTCCTGTGTCCACTGATGTGAGTGGCAGCAGGATCGTGCCCCAAGACTCTATGGTAATACACAGGATGTTCTCAGGCACTCTGTGAAATCCCAGTTGGCCCAATGGGAGACACACAGCAGGGAAATACTGAGAGCTGTGCCTGCCCCTCGGCTGGGCTGTGCGTGTCCCTTGCTGCTCTCAGACAGGATGTCCCAGCGCCCTCCCCATTCTCAGCGTCAAACCCACCATGCTTCTGGCAGCCGCAGCCAGGAGGGTGGCTCTGTGTCCATGTGTCAGATTAACAGCCGTCCGCAATGCCTACAAGTACCAGCTCTTAGATGCAGCATCCTCATCTGTAGAGTCCCCATCAAGATGGATGTGGTAGAGACAGCAGGGCTTCAAACAGCCTACGCCTGCATTTAGTGTGGGTAGTCGGTTCAGCCTGGCATCCCCAAAACACCTGCACAGACACGGCACTTACTGCCTGGGTCTCTTGAATGGCCGCAGAAAGCAGGGAGTGGTTTCTGCTTTCCAAAGGCATTTTGATCCTGCACCTGGTATATTCCCACAAAGTTGAGATGCAGCATTGTCGACCCCAGGCGTTCCAAATTCCTGAGTCAGGGTCTCCGAGATCAGGAGATTGGCTGGAAAAATCAAGCAAATTTACAAAAGGCTAGAATCATAGAATCATAGACTATCAGGAAGGGACTTCAATAATTCATCTAGTCCAACCCCCTGCTCAAAGCAGGACCAATCCCCATCTAACTCATCCCAGCCAGGGCTTTGTCAAGCCTGACCTTAAAAACCTCTAAGAAAGGAGATTCTACCACCTCCCTAGGTAACCCAGTTCAGTGCTTCACCACTCTCCTAGTGAAAAAGTTTTTCCTAATATCCAACCTAAACCTCGCCCACTGCAACTTGAGGCCATTACTCCTTGGTCTGTCATCTGCTACCACTGAGAACAGTCTAGAATAGATCCATCCTCTTTGGAACCCCCTTTCAGGTAGTTGAAAGCAGCTATCAAATCCCCCCTCATCCTTCTCTTCTGCAGATTAAACAATCCCAGTTCCCTCAGCCTCTCCTCATAAGTCATGTGTTCCAGCCCCCTAATAATTTTTGTTGCCTTCTGCTGGACTCTTTCGAATTTTTCCACATCCTTCTTGTAGTTGGGGCCCAAAACTGGACACAGTACTCCGGATGAGGCCTCACCAATGTCAAATAGAGGGAAATGATCGTGTCCCTCGATCTGCTGGCAATGTCCTTACTTATACATCCCAAAATGACGTTAGCTTTCTTGTCAACAAGGGCACACTGCTAAAGTCAAGGAATAACACGTCCACTGCTTTCCCCGCATCCACAGAGCCAGTTATCTCCCCATAAAAGGCAATTAGGTTAGTCAGGCATGACTTGCCCTTGGTGAATCCATGCTGACTGTTCCTGATCACTTTCCTCTCCTCTAAGTGCTTCAGAATTGTTTCCTTGAGGACCTGCTCCATGATTTTTCCAGGGACTGAGGTGAGGCTGACTGGCCTGTAGTTTCCCGAATTCTCCTTCTTCCCTTTTTTAAAGATGGGCACTACATTAGCCTTTTTCCAGTCATCCAGGACCTCCCCCGTTTGCCACGAGTTTTCAAAGATAATGACCAATGGCTCTGCAATCACATTTGCCGACTCCTTTAGCACCCTTGGATGCAGCACATCTGGCCCATGGACTTGTGCTCGTCCAGCTTTTCTAAATAGCCCTGAACCACGTCTTTCTCCACAGAGTGCTGGTCACCTCCTCCCCATCCTGTGCTGCCCAGTGCAGTAGTCTGGGAGCTGACCTTGTTCGTGAAGACAGAGGCAAAAAAAGAAGCAGAGTTTGTTTCATCTGCCATCTGTGGCTGCTCAGCATTTGCCAGCTTTTCTGCATCGCCATGAGAGCGAGAATCCTAAATTTTCTCTGTAAATGAAAGCCGAGCGTCACATACTATCCCATGGTTTAAATCTGTGGCTTTAAGAAAAAACGTCCCATGTCGCGAGACTGAGAGTGAAAACACAAGAGCTGGCAGCCCTGGGTTGCTCCAGCCTGGTGCCAGCCCCTCTCCTCCTTCACTGGCTTTTCCATGGTTTCTCCTCCAATGAGACTCCCTCTGCAAGCTGCCTACTTGGAAAACACCCGTGTGCAAGGAGAACAGGACAGGCTCTTGCAAATGTCACCTGCCTCGTGAACTTAATCTTCGCAAACCTCACTTCCTCTCCCTGGCCTTATTTGTATTGTGGTAGCAACTCAGAGCCCCAGTCATGGACCAGGACCTGCTGGTGCTCGGTGCTGTACAAACACAGACCAGAAAGGGGGTCCCTGCTCAGAAACCTGCCAAGCTAACTCAGGTTGATAGGTCACCCTCTAAGGAGCATTGCCCCAGATTCTCCCTCCCGCAGCTTGTCTTATCTGACTCTACTTTCAGACGCTGCTCCCACAGCTGGGCCCAGGCCTCATGCTCCGAACAGCAAGGAGTCCCATAGAAGTGAGCCGAACTCCACTCAGCACTAGAGCCCAGTTCCCCACAGGGATTTAGGTGCCTAACGCCTATGGATTTGAATGGAGTTAGGTGCCTACATCTCTTTGGGGATCTGAGTCCTCAGTGTTTGCAAGGTCAAACCCTTAGAGTGGGGCTCTTTATGGTGTCTGTGAAGTGCCATTGGCTCTGTTTAGGTGCTAGCAATAATGCTAACTCAGAATAATTGGTGAGAGTGCTTACGATTATAAATGGCAGCCAAAGTGGCCTTCAGACCAAGAAGTCAGATAGCGCTTGCCCTGCCCTGCCCTGCCATTGGCGGAGGTAGCCAATCAGAAAGTCACGTTACTGTTCCACCTCCAACAACAGGGCAGCATTGAGCATCCAGCTTTCCTACCCTCCTCCAAAGGCCAGGGGGTCAAAATGCACCCGCTCTGGGCCTTCGGCTTTATTGACGAGGTAACTCAGTGTGAGACAGTTCCAGTTCCAGGCCTGACTTCCCCTAGGGTTCCTGCCCCAGGCCCTAGCAACCTCTGCTATTCCCCCTCCCCAGTGTGGGACGAGTGACTTACACCTGGCATAGGGAATCAGCAGGATCTCTTGGCAGGGCTCCTGATAGGGTGGAAGAGCTCAGAAGAGCCCAGCCACCCTATTCTAGGCAATCAGGAAGGAAAAGCAGGGGTTGGGGAAAGCGGGGGGTGGGGTGAGATGACAAAAGAGGGAAGAAGAAAGAGAGACAAAGGAAAAATGCTTTAAAAAATTGCACTGCACTGCCCTTCCCCCAATTTATAACCGCGCCGGGAGGGTGAGGATGGATTGTAGCCCTTGTGGGCATGCTCAGCATTTCACTTCATGGTTATGGATGCCTTAGTCAGGTCATTAGATTGGATCAAATGTCCCTGAGCTGCAGCCTTGCACTAACCAGGAAGGGGCTGTTGGCTGGGTGTTCCCCATGCATCAGTCTCAAGATGAGGATTCCCTCCCGGACTTGGTCTGAGCAAGCCCGCAGCTGTTTCTGCAGGGTTCACTCGGCTCTTCGCCCAAGCTTTGGGGGAAGGGAGCAATTTCTGTCACTTCCTTTGGGAGGGTTGAGTTTTGGCCAGCAGGGTTTGACTTTGGCGGCTCTGGAATTTCCAAGTGGTGGATTCTGGGCCACTGGGCTGAGAGGCAGGCACTGATGTTCTGGGGTCCCTACAAACTTGGACAAAAAAGGCAGAAAAGCCATTGAAAAGTAGCTCAGCTGCCTGTGCGCAGGACCTGGCTAAGAACAGGCTGCGTCTCTCTGCCGAATGGCCAGCCCTCTGGACCCTGGCTGCTCCCTCCGAAAGCCCAGGGATGGGAAGCGTGCACGGATGCCGTGGCTTGGGGAGGCACAGTCTTGGAAATCCTGGCGCTGGCAGCACTGGAAATGAACCGTTAATCTAGAGCTCATTTCCAACCTCCAGAGTGAAGCCTCGTGGGCTCGGCCTCCCGTCGCAAAACACAAGGAGTTTATAGAGCATGAACCATGACCCCTGCCCCCCAGCTGTTTGGCTCTAATCACTGCCCATGGCAATCCATCATCAGCGTCAGCCGTGGCTTCAGGGGCAGGCTCCGCTACTCGGCTTGTTGAGCAGTTTATTAAAAACGTTTCCTTTCCCTTCATCCACTTCATTTACCTTTAGATTCTGTTGCAAGACTACAAGCTCAGCAGGGCTGCTAGGAAACCCGGCCTCCTTGAGGCTGGCTGGGTGGGCCGATGAATCTCCACTTTTGTGGGAGACCTTTAAATCTTTGCAGTGGAGAGAGCGAAGGGGTGGGGGTTGGGGGTGTGGAGCCCAGCATTTGCAGTATAAACTTCCCTCCTTGCAGGTCAATATTGTGAAGCATTCCTACAGGGAAGTTGTCAGTATTACACACGGCCTCCCGTGTCTCGTTGGGCCTCCTCTCTCAATGCTCCACATCTTGTCCAAGCCAACAGTTTGCAGAACCTTTGCACTTGCGCTGGCCTTTCCATGACAAGCAGTATCAGCTCTGCAGCGCTCAAGACAATTTGCTCAAATGAAACACACAGCATGATGCTTACCGTAGCCCTGGATTGCTCACAACAAAGGAGGGCAGATGCTGAGCTCAGTTATACCAGTGTACATCTAGAGTAACCTTGCTGGATTTATTCCAGATTTAACCCCCTGTAGCTGAAATCAGGATCTGGTCCCTCCTCAAACACCTCTGTGTGAGGTCTGCTAAATGCAATAACAACTCATTGCACGGACATTTGTCTCAGGATCTCAAAGTATTTTTCAAAGGTGGGTCGACATTTTTATAAGCATTTTATGAAGGAGAAACGAGGCGCTTAGAGGTTGAGGCCTGTGTTGTCCTAAGTGGTCTCTACTTTTTGTTGTTTCCAGGTTTTGGAGCCCAGCGTCAGACACCTGAGGTGTCTCATGTCGGGACAGCCTCAAGATGACCCTGAAACAGAGGCATCTAAAATCAACGGAGGCTTTTGAAAATATGGACCCAAATGACTTGCCTGAGGTCCCACAGTAAGCCTGAGGGAGAGCAGGGAGACAGACCTCCATCTCCTGACTGCCCGTCCCATTCTAAGCACGGGACAATGCTTCCTGTCTGGGTAAGGCAAACAAGAGAGCATGGCGTGCTAGTGCTCTGCTCCCCATACAATTCTTGTCCTGCTTAAAGATCCAGATGCTCATCTAAGCTCTTGCTGGGCTCGGGCCTCAGGGACTGTCTCAGAGCTACAAGCAACAGAGTCACTGCTGGTGGCCCAGCGCTAATAGAAACTCCCAGGAGCCGGAGACAAAAGTATTCTTGTCTGTGGTCCCTGCCACTAGAAATTAGGATGGGCTGAGGCTGGCCATATTCAGAGCAGGATGCAAGACTCGTGGACTTCCGCCCAGTAAAGGAGGCTGTGAAATGACAGAGCCTCATTCCTCCCTCATCCCACTGTAATCATTCTCCAACAGTAATCATCTAGAACACGACAGTTTTGGGGTGCGGGTAGGGGCCGAGGGTCGAGTACACAGTCCTTGTTGATCAGCAAAATTGCTTCAGTTAATCTTTGTCATTAGCTCCAACAGATTTAGGTGATGGGCGTCCTAGGAGCGCAGAGAGGAAGAGTGAAAAGTTTCAATCAGGACAGCTAGAGAAATTAGAATGAGAAAGAAAGACTGAGCCAGAGAAATTGACAGAGATTAGCAAGAGATTATCTAGAGACAGCTCAGACACAGGGCCCGCTCTTCCATTTAGGTGACGTAGGCGGTCGCCTAGGGCACCAGGATTTGAGAGGGCTGCAGACTGCTCCGGTGGACCTCCCGCAGGTGTCCCTGTGGACGGTCCGCTGGTCCCGCGGCTCCGGTGGAGCATCCGCAGGCACGCCTGTGGCAGGTCCACTGGAGCCGCGGGACCAGCGGACCGTCCGCAGGGACGCCTGCGGGAGGTCCACCGGAGCCGCGGGACCGGCGAGCCGGCCCTGCGCCTAGGGCGACAAAAACCCTGGTGCTGCTCCTGCTCAGACACTGAAATTAAACAAATATACATATACATATATGACCAGCCACCACAGCAGACGTACACCAGATTTGATGGGCCGAAGGGTCAGATCCTGTATGGCACATTCTACTGTTCTTGTGTTCTTTAAAACAATAGCTAACGGAGTTCTCCAAAAGCATTTTGAGCCTCCTAAAGGTTTGATCAGAGGTTTTGGGCAAAGGTTCAGGATATTGTATTGTTGTTATTATTATTCGCTCTGGATTGCCCATCCCCCTGGCCCATGTAGCACCTGAGTTCCAGCTGTCCTTCCTGACTGAGTCGATGGTAAGCGAGATGACCGTGTTGTCAGCCTGGAGCCACCACTATGGTGTTTGTGGAAGAGATGCCGGATTTTATTTGCAGCAGTTCTACGCAGGCTGATTTCCAGAAGCTGTTTGTGTAGGAGCTGCAGGGCCGTAATGAGTTGCTGATGTTCCTGCGGCTGGACTGCATTTCAGTGCTGGCGACAGTAGCTGCTGTCGGCCTGCCACTATCTGATAAATGGGTGTGATTGTAGGAAAGCCCGGTTACAGTGGCATAACAGCAAATGACGGATGGTATTTCATTGATTAGTGTCTCTGCTCAGGGTATTACTGCTGCTTCAGTCTGGGTAGAAGTGGGGCAAAGGGGGAACCACAAATTTCGGGGGGGGGGGATTTAAAATCTAGACCAGAGCCCAGCTCAGAGTTTCACAATGTGACCCAAACTGGAACCCCAAAGCCAGCTGCTTTAGACCTTGCTTTAAAGTGTCCTGAAACACAGCCCCAAATTTTGCAGCCTGGGCCCATTTCCTATTATGAAAAGACTGTAGGGGCTAATGGTTAGTGCATTCCGGAGCTATGGGTTCTACTCTTAGCTTCACCACCGACTTGCTGCCTGACCTTAGTCAATGTGCCTGTCTGCCCAACTGTTATAATAATATAGACTACTTTCCTCTCATGGGAGGAGGAGGAGAGACTTAATTTGTGAACGTTACCAACTCTAGCTTCTACACAAAATGCTGCCTGCGTCATCCTGTTATTCCCTGTCCATGAAACTTTTGAGGTCCTTGTAGCCACACCTGCTTTGGGTTGGGGGATGATTAGTGGTCTTGGAGATTCAGGCAAATAGATCTGTGTGGGACTGTTTCTCGACTCATTTACTCTAGTGCCGTAACTGTGAGTGTGCTATATTCAGTTAGATGCACCAGTGGGTAACTCTACGTTCAAAGAGATGTTTGCCTGTGTAGTTGGAGTGCAGCTAGGGGTTGTCCTGTTAGATGGAATCACAGCTTTTCATAACAGGAGGCCATTTATAAACAATGATAGACACCCACAGCTCGAGTTCCAGCATTGTCTCCCTTGTTGACCCCACCTGGAACTCTACTCAGCACACATCTAGTGCCTGGATAACATACTGCAGGGAAACACACTGTTGCTGTCGTCAAAGCACAGGACTGGGAGAGAGCTCTTGGGCCAGACTCTGATGTTAGGTACACTGAAGTCAATGACCTTACTGTGCAGTCGCACGGGCATAACTTGGCTCAGCGGTCTGCTTTCAGCCGTGCGATTCACACATGGTAGGATGTTGGGCAAGTCACCTAGCCTCCCTGTGCCTCAGTTCCCCCATTTTCAACTTGGTGTTAACACCTGCTTTGCAGAGCGTTGTGCAGCTTTATTTTTTAGGGTTTGCCAAGCACTTTGGGAGGCAAATTTATTTCTGTGATTTATTGGCTGATGCCTAGGCTGCTTCTTGCTGGGCAGTTCAGTGGTGCTGAGTAAAACACAGAACAAAACGATGCTGTTCATATGCATGATCTGATTAGTGTGGGCCTATCTGTACCCACAGTAACTCACATGCCATACGCCCTAGTCACATACTGAGAACTCAGAGGTGCTTCTTTGCACTGGCTCATTCCCTTAGACAGCTGTCCATGGACACCTCATAGACCACTCAAACTCAGAGGTGGATGAGACCTGATAGACCATCTCCCCGTCAGCACAGGGTTGTTCCCTACGGGTGAATTCTCCAGGGTGATGTCTGGATGACTCAAGCAGTGGTGTTTGAGACTGTTGCACAGCCTAACCCATCTCCCAATCAAGAGAGGACGTTTCCCCTGCTATTTAGCCTGCACGTTCAGGGTTGTTAGGGAACTAGGCCCGGGTCAGAACATGAGTTTTGCAGCTGGCTGCTTTCACCTTGAGTGGTCCCTTAGAACATGTGCTAACTACTTATGCTAACTATCTGTTTGATCTTGCATTGAGCTGTGACACTCTGAGTACCTTTCCCAGCCCTGAAGCAGAGCTCTGTGTAGTGTGAAAGCTCGTCTCTCTCCCTAACAGAAGCTGGTCCAATTACAGCTATCACCTCACCCTCCTTGTGTCTCTCTTCATCAGCATAGATCCAAACCTCTGGACATTTGGAGGGGTAGGGGTGGGGCGGTTGAATCTGGATCTGAATTTTGCAGCGGATACTTTGCAAACTCCAAGGAGAATGCAGAGGAAAGGTGTGAGGGGAGCCCGTGCTGCTGAGCTTCCGGAGAGAACCATTTGACCTTGGAATGGATTTCTGTTTTCCTCTTTCTCCCAGCTGGGAGAAAACTGTGCTTAAGTCAAGGTTTCCCATGGCTTTTTGCATATGCTGCGATGCCTTTCATATCTGGAGCTAAGTCTGTCTCAAATCGCATGATGGCCCAAACAGGATTAGTGGGACCTGCTGCTTGGTCTCTTCTAACTCCATTTAAGCATGACCTGGGTTTTGAGACACCCTTGGCTTCTCTTAATTACAGTTGCTCTTGGAGTTTGCAGAATATTGCTTGCCCATGTGTGAAAACCGCTGGACTATGCCAGTGCCATGGCTATGGGGAGCATCAGCTTTATCCTTTGCATCTGATGATTGTGGGTTTGCGTCTGAGCACAGCCAACAAAATTCAGAGTCGTCCGACTATGCCAGTATCAGAGGGTCTTTCAGTTCTTGTTGGCACTGCCCACGAAATAGATACCATGGTGCTCCTCCCCAAGTAGGCACTAGAGCTTGGCAAAGGGACTAAGAGAGTGGTTCTCAAACCGGGGGTCGATACCCCTCAGGAAGTTGTGAGGTTATTACATGGGGGGTCACGAGTTGTCAGCCTCCACTCCAAACTCCGCTTTGCCTCCAGCATTAATAATGGTATTAAATATATAAAAAAGTGTTTTCAATTTATAAGGGGGGGGTCGCACTCAGAGACTTGCTGTGTGAAAGGGGTCACCAGTACAAAAGTTTGAGAACCACTGGGCTAAGAGAAAATAAGTATTAACCTGAGTCTTCTAAACAGAGTCTTTTTATGGTTTGGAGAATTTCACTTATTTGTCATAACTTCTGGGCTTCAGCTGTGGCAGGGATGAGTGTGGGATGGATAGATAGATAGATAGATAGATAGATAGATAGAAAGAGCCAAAAGGTTTTGCCCAGTCCTCTATCTTTGGCATTAAAAAGTGCATAACCGAAAAGGCTGTTCCCAAAAGGACCCCCAAAATGGAAAGTGGTCACTATTTTCTAATGAAGCCACACAAATTTGCAGTGTGAGCAACAGCCTGTGGGTGTGGTTTTAGTGCAAGTAAACAGGCCCTGTGAGGAAAAGGCAGTGTTTACTCATACGCTCCTGGAGTGCCCCACACAGCCGATTGACCCCTATCACTGTAGGCAGCTCAGATGTGACAAAGCTCTATTGTGTATAGGGCAGATGAAGTGGCAGCTGAGGACGTCAGCAGAAGATGGCATGGCAGACCGAACTCCGAGGCGGAACAATAACCCTTACCAAATCAAGTCAGTCGGGGGGTCATGCAGTGAAATGCTCAGCTTGACTCAGCTGTGAACATGTATAAATGAACTCTGCTACGTGCAAAAGTTACTGGCGCTGCACAGACAGCATCAGTCCACCGTGGGAACAATTTGCCGAGGTTAGGGTGGATTTTCCGATACTGACAACTTCCAAATCAAGGGATGTTTTTCTGAAAGCTCTGTTCTAATCCAAGCAGGAATCAATTCAGGGAAATCCTCTGGCCTGTGTTATGTGTGAGATCAGACAAATGATGACAGGATTCCTTTTTGGTCTAATAATCTATGAATTCTGCTGCCCCGCGTGAGCCTCCCACTCTGGAATGCTTCTCCTCTTACTGCTGCACATTAGAGCCACTTGAATTATTTGTTGTGAGTAACTAATCTGATCAATGTCATCTCTTTTCCATTGGCCAACAGTGCCTGATTTCTGCGCAAGTATTTGGTATTTACAAGGATTTGCTAAATAGTGCTTGCAAACACATTCCAGCCTACAGGGTGTCTGCAATCTGGGCCCATTGACTAGCGGCTATTTGCAGTGTGTGGTTGTTCACCTGAGTCCCACGGTAGCATTCCTATGTCCTTGCTGGATGACTGGAACCAGGAGAATAAGGGATTCCCAGTTGCAAATAGCGAATGTTCTTGTTCCTATGAAGAAATGTTCATGTGACTAAACTCCTGTTTGCACGAACGCTTATAAACAGGAAATAATAGAGGGCGTCACACAGGGTTGAAAGGACTCATCAGCGAAGGTTTGAATAAATACCTGCAGTGTTTTGATAGCTCTAGTGCCCTCACTGTTGGGAATGCAGCGTTTACTTGTGATCCAGTGGGCCAGAATACTCCCCACTGCTGACACTAAGAGAGATAAAATTGCTTTGTATCTGACTAAGTTCCCCATACACTGAACCCCCACCGAGCCCACATCACAGCTCAGGCAAGTGCCAGCGTGTGTATTGTCAGTGGGACATCCTTATCACTAACCAATCCAAATTACACTGGTCTCCACATTACAAATGATATCAGAATAACATTCCAGAGCTGGACTCCCCCCAGCAGGGGCAGATCAGGGTGGAAAAAAAGTTGGGGGTAGAGTTGATTGGAAAATGTTGATATAAAGAAAATCCCCAATGCGTGACTTCATTTTTTAAAATACTTTTGAAAGCAGTTTGTGGTTAAAAATAAAAGAGTTTTCAAATGCCCCCAACCCAAATGTCTTTACCAAAACTTTGAAAAATTTTACTGAAATTTTTTTATGTTCTGGGGAGGAGTAAAAAAAAACAACCAACCATTTTTAATGGAAAAAAATGTTTCAGTGACAAGCGAGCAGCTCCTAGTGATCTCACAAGCTTTGCTCACCCTTCAAGCAACCCTTAGTAGCCTTCAAGTCCTTCCCTTTGGTGAGCCCAGTGGCTATTGAAAGTACCTGGTTCTGGTCCACGTTCCTAGAAAGAGACTGTGACACATTGAGCAGAAGCAGGCGATGGGGGATCATCATCTTCAGAACCACTGCTGGGAACTGGAAGCCAGTTTGAGTTCTTTGGGGCTTTTCATCATGCTGAAGTTCACAGCAGGCTTAGGAGGAGTCTGATCTGAGCAGGGCTTTGGAGCTCAGGTGGCCCCAGCAGATGGAACATAGCGAGAGGCTGGTCACACCCATCCAAAGCATTTTCCGCCTCTATGAGAGGCACATCAGGTAGGGTGTTACTCCCAAAGGTGGCTGCTTTCAAGAAAGGCTGGGGTTGCTAAGGAGGCAACTGCTGCAGTTTGGATGGACTGATGCATCCCTAATGCCTAAGGAGTATCAGCAGTCCAGCCCGAAACTCCAGGGGATCTGGGCCTGTTGAAGATAGGGTGCAGTCCTATGGCAAGTCACAGATGGAAGAACAGGGAAGGACGATGCCAACACCTCTCCCATAGAAAACCAGCAGGCCTGGCCTTGAGTGCAAGGATTCCAGTGTTTTATGGGTTAGGAGATTGAATTTGTATGGTCCTTATCCCTCATTGTGCACCCAGATACCATGGTGATGGGCGTCTCTTCATTGCATATAATATTACAAGAATAATGAAAAATAATCCAGTGTATCAGGCTTTTAGAAGATCACGAAGGAGTGAGACCTAGCACTGCAGGTCAGTCTGGGCCCATCTGATCCAGCCAGCACTGGGCTGTTCCCTACGGGAGATTCACCATTTAACAGTGACAGAGCTCCCATCCCAGCAAGATGAGCAGGTTAGCGTGTCTCATCTGGTAATGAGATTTCATGAGTCACAGCTACTGGGTGTCAGGGCAGCTCCATGAAGGGGGGTTTTGTGGATTATCCTGAGACCAGACACTACAAAAGGGAGGTTATCTGGGTTGCTGCCTGCAAAGGGCAAGAGGAGGAGAGTTATGCAGAGACTCTGGTTGAAACTGAAACAAGCCTTTGATAGATAAGGGCTACGAGGATGTGGGTAGTGCTGCTCTGCAGACAATAATCCATCTGAGACGACAAACATCTGATCAATGAAATTGACAGACACCAGGCTAATGTTAAATAACTAAGAGCCAGGGGCAGGGGCTGCTGACCTGGCTGGGGCGGTGATCTGAGAGGCACCTGGCATTTTGGGCTTAACATTTTGGAGACACCGGAAGCTGGGGTAGAATTGAATTAATTCACCTTCACAAGCTGTAAATGCAGCATTTGCAGCAGAGATCGGCACAGGACAAAACTGGGTTGGGATCCCCAAAGTGGCCTTCCGCAACATGGTACCACGCTGAATCCTCAGCAAAGACACCTCTGTGTGCGTGTGTGTCTTTGAAAAAAGAAACACCATATCTAATCTAGCTATCTATCAACAGGGCCTGACCCTCTAGCTGTTTAAATCAATTTAAATTCTGATACTGCGCCCATCACTGTGCTGTCTGAACATCTGTTATTAATATAAAGTATATGATATATATGTTAGCTTTGAACCCGCCTCTCTCCCCTGCAAAAGGCAAACTGAGCCCACGTCCAGACTAACCCGCGGCATCGGCGGGTTAAAATTGATTGCTCGGGGATCGATATATCGCGTCTAGTCTGGACGCGATGTATCGATCCCCGAGCGCGCTTACATCGCTTCCGGAACTCCATCAACCCGAACGGAGTTCCGGAATCGACACGGAGAGCCGCGGACATCGATGCCGCGCCGTCCAGACTGGTGAGTACCTCGATTTTAGAAATTCGACTTCAGCTACGTTATTCCCGTAGCTGAAGTTGCGTATCTAAAATCGATTTTAATACCTAGTCTGGACGTGGCCTAACAGTGGCAAGGTGACTGTCATTTCTTGGCCTGTGATGATACACTGGCTCAGCACAGACGCTTCGCTTTGGACGTTGGATGGGCTTTAGCCACACGTTTGGATCCAAATCAAATTGCTCCAAGGTCTATGGGCGTTCAGCTCCGAGTTCGGTTTAGGCTCATCTACACTGTGGACTATAGGATGGAGGAGGGGGTTGCACTTCTCATTATATTGTCTTGATGACTCTTAGACAGCTCCTTGCTATTAGTGTTGTGCAGTTATATTGCAGCGTGTATAGACGCCAAGCAGAGCCCCATTGTGCTAGGCCTCGTACAGCTAGGTGGTGAATGACAATCCCTGACCCAAACAGCTATGTGATGTGAATAGTCCAGTTCCACGTGGCTATCACAGGAACTGTTGGGAGTCATTAAGAACGGGATAGATAATAAGACTGAAAATATCTTATTGCATCTATTTAAATCCACGGTATGCCCACATCTTGAATACTGCGTGTAGACGTGGTCACCCCATCTCAAAAAAGATACATTGGAATTCAAAAAGGTACAGAAAAGGGCAACAAAAATCATTAGTGGTATGGAACATCTGAGTAGAACTGATTATTCTGTTTAGACAGTAGAGGGCCAAGAGGGGATATGATAGAGGTCTGTAAAATCATGACTAGGGTGGAGAAAGTCAATAAGGAAGTGTTATTTACTCCTTCTCAGAGCACAAAAACTAGGGGTCACCCAATGAAATTAATGGGCAGCAGGTTTAAAACAAACAAGAGGAAATATTTCTTCACACAACACACAGTCAACCTGTGGAACTCTTTGCCAGAGGATGTTGTGAAGGCCAGGACTATAACAGGGTTTAAAAAAGAACAAATTAAGTTCATGGAGGACAGGTCCATCAATGGCTATTTGCCAGGATGGGCAGGGATGGTGTCCCTAACCTCTGTTTGCCAGAAACTGGGAATGGGTGATAAAGGATAGATCACTTGACAATTACCTGTTCTGTTCATTCCCTCTGGGGCACCTGGCATTGATCACTGTTCTAAGACAGAATACTGGGCTAGATGGACCTTTGGCCTGACCCAGTATGACTGCTCTTAGTAGCCAGCCCCACACTTAGTATGAAGGGGTCTTGTGCTGGCAGTCTGCAGATGCTAAGGACATCATGGGCTAAAGAGAGTGACTTGTTCCCTCACCCAAAGAACTGGTCGTTCTGGGGAAAGTTACATGCACATTGGTGGGGCAATACAAAGGAAGCCTGCACTGCTACTGTGTGTGTTGTCCTGTTACTGTGCAAACAAGGCCTTGAGCCCCACGGGAGCTCCCTGCAGCCAGCCCCTTCCCCAGAGCAAGCTAGAGTCACACAAATCATTAGCGAAAGGAAAAAGGGATAGTTTGTACCAGAACAAAATCCTGCCCCAAATCTCTGGGGCCAGGTTCTCACAACATGGCGTGACAGCACGGGGATCCTGTCTGTGAGCTCAGCCCCAGGGAGTGCAGGTCAGGCTTACTGACTTCCAAAGTGTTTGTTCAACCTTTCAACCTGATATGGGTTTAAAGCAACAAGAGGGACTAGCACTCATTTCCGCACGCGCTGCCCCAGAAATGCCCCACGAAGTCCCCCAGCCAGCTTGGGAGGAGGTCCCTGTCCATCGGCGCTGCAGCCTGGAAGCCGGTGGGCACGCAGTGCGATGGCTGCAATCGATAAGTCCCCAGAACTTTTATACAAAAAATAAGAAAAGCAAGGAGAATTCCCAACCCGGCCCTGCTCCCCGGCCCATGGACCCAGGGATGATGTTAACAAATTCAATAAGCTCCGATTTGCCAAGCTTGTTATGTCATGCAGCCCGGCCGCATCGCTTCAATTGGAAAAAGATGTGCCTTCTTTACCTGCTCAGATTCAGCAGATGGCAAACATGCTGCATGAACGAGGACCCTGCAGAACTGCTAGCTGGTGGGAATTGGGGCGGGGGAGGTCTGAGTCCCAGTGCAAGATGAGGGGCTTGGCCTGACTCCCAGATGCATCCCCTTTTCCAGAAGCAGAGAAATACACCCAAAGGATGTCAATCCTATGCTATACCCATCAATGGAGACCCTGCAAGGTACTAAGCATCCTCAACACCTATCCCTTAGCTGCTCTTCTGAGGGGCTCCGTGGAGACTGTTTTTCTTTTTAACAAGCTCTGCTTGGACAGTGCAGCTCTTCTGCCATCCCTCAGCCACTGGAACAGCCCTTTCCCAGGAGGCCAGGCGGGCGCTGTGGTGTTTGTCAGAGATGACACAGAGAGCAGACCCTGGGAACTTCTGATTTGGGTTGGGCCTTAAGGAGCTTTTGGGCTGGTTTGAGGCCTCCTTGCTGGTTCTTTCTCCCTTGTGTGTTCAGCTTTCCTTTCAGGCGCCTCGGTGCTGCAGAAGCCAAGCAGCCTCACCCTAAGGAGTGCTCATGAGAGCGGATGAAAACCACTCATTATTTTGCATGGGGAATTTTCAGGATTTTTTGTTTTATTTTAAAAATTTCCTTCCAAAGAATGTTCAAGATTTTTCCATTGAAAAGCTAGAAACTAAAAAAAAAATAAAAAAAAAATCAAATTTTTGTTTTTCAAAACAAGAACATTTTCAGGGAATGTTTTGACCACAGCCGCCATTATTTCTGGGTGAAAGAGGGAAAATTCTGGGCAGCTCCAGCTTAGTTTAGAGCTAGCTCATTGGGGCTCAATCTGCTCAGAGCGATGGGTGACGTGCAGCAGTGCTGCTCCAGGAGAGGGAAAGGAAGGAATTGTGCTTCCGGATAGAATTTTCTGTTGCCCACTTGCTTCAGGTGGTTAGTAATTTGCTGCTGGTCCATGCATCCTCCTCCATCCTCTGCAGGCTCAGCAGGGCTGGCTGTTGCAGAGGGCTTGCTCTCCGCCTGCCTGCTCGGGGCAGGTGGGAGGAATGGGTGCACAGCGGGCTACCAGCCCTCATGAATGTCTGGCTGTTAACCAACTCAAGAAGCTCCAGCTCTCATCAATTTCTGGCCAGTGCAAAGAAAACCCCCTCAGATTGGTTGCCTTCCCCACTGCCCTGCCTCCCAGAGAAGAGCAGCCAATCAGAGCTGCTGGAGGGGGCAGGCAGAGCTCTCGTCCTCCTAAGGAGCCAGAGAAGTTTTTGGGTAGGGGATTGAGAGATACTGACACCGTTCTCACAGGGAGACAGGGAGCAGAAAGAACCTAGTAGCTCAGGCCAGCTCTGCCCCCTCCTCTCCTTTCCCCCATGGACAACAGGATAGCTCCATCCTCTGCTTCTCCTCCAACACATGGGAAGGGGTCACTGCGCCCCACCCGCAGGCCTGCGAGGTAGAGGACGAGCCTGAAGAGCTGCAGGAGGAGCAGAAGTGAGGCTGGGGGGCAGAATGAGAGGGGACTGAGCAAATGTGGGGCACAGATTGAATGAATGGGATAGTTGGGGGTTGGGGAGAAGTAAGCTCTGCACTCTCAGGTGGCAACAAGAGCTCCCGCAGGATGGCAGAGACACCTGACCAAAGACACTTGGGGAGCTGGCAACACTAATTATCACATACATGTGGCAGGAGGGTAAATTGACAACGTAGGGACAGACCAAAACAACCACTAAAGGATCCCCCCGCAGCCTAAGGGGAGGATCTACAAGACCTCAAAAACCCAACTGATTTTGGGGGACAACTAATAAAAGAACAGGGACAGGAGTGAGCTCAAAGGGTCCTATTGGCATCCAGCGGGGGTGGGTGGGCAAAGCCCGCCCACTTTTAAAGGGCCTCCCCCCAGCCTAAGGGGAGGACCCACAGGTCTGGGACACCAAATAATTACGGGGAACAACTAATGAAAAAAACAGGATCGGGAGTGAGGTCATAGGGCTAAACGAAGGGAACCCGATGGGGACACCGAGCAGAGAACCCCAGACAACGCCCACTGCTCCTTGAATCCTATGCAGTGTAGCCAGGTGGTTACTCTGCTCCTGCCCTGAAGGGCTTAAAACAGCCCTGGGAGAAGGTTGTGGCTGGGAGCTGCTAAACTGGGCTGATTGGGAAGTGGCTACAGCTGGGTCATGCCTCAGTTAGGCCTCAGTTAGCCTGTATAAAAAGGCTGGGAGCCAGGAGCTCAGCAGTCTCTCTCTCTGTTTGTAGAAGGAGATGGGTCTGGCTGCAAGGAGCTAGAGACAGGGTACCTGAGTGAAGCAGAGCTGAGGATCTTCAGTTTGGAAAGCCCCAGGCTGTGACCTAGCACAAGACCAACAGGTACTGGGGGTTGCAGAGGGCAGCCCAGGGGTAGGCAAAGAAGCAGGTCCAAACCCAACCTTGCCAGTGATGAGTGGCTGATACTGCAGTCTGCCCCAGGGTGCAGAGGCTAGACAATGACTGGCAGTAGCTGTATACTGAGGTGAGGATAGTGGGTGGAGGTTCCCTGGGGAGGGGAGACCCTAAGATTGAGGAGTTACTGCCAGGGGGTAGTACCCCAGACAACAGGGCACTGGATCCAGGAGGGACATAGGGCCAGAGGACAGGTGGATCACTGGCCTGCAGAGGGCATTCTGGAGCTGGAATGAGCTAATTCCTGGAAGTCCTAGGAGGTGCTGCAGGGGTGAGTCTGCTCCTCTACAGACAGTCATTTCTCATTTTGTATGTGTGCAACTGATTGTTCCTTCCTAAGTAGAGTACTTTGCATTTGTTCTTATTGAATTTCATCCTATTTATTTCAGACCAGTTTGTCCAGATCATTTTGAATTATAATCCTGTTCTCCAAAGTGCTTGCAACCCCACCCAGCTTGGTATCGTCTGCAAACTTTATAAGTGTACTCCGTATGCCATTATCTAAATAATTGAGAAAGATATTGAACAGAACCAAACCCAGAACTGATCTCTGTGGGACCCCATTCAATATGTCCTCTGAGCTGGACTGTGAACCACTGATAACTGCTCTCTGGGAATGGTTTTGCAACCAGTTATGCACCCAGTCTCTGCAATGTCCAGCACAACTGACCTCAGATGGGGCCACTACATGCTCCTGGAATATACACTTTCATCATAAAATCCCTGTGTTCTTGGGGCTCTTGTATGGAGGGCCTGGTCTGAGTTGGCACCTTTAATCTGTGACTAATGGCACTTGGGTTCATTGCTCATGATGCAGGTAATAGCCAGGATGACCCTGTGACACTGTGTACAAGAAAGGTGATCATTTATATCATGTAAGATGTCAATGGAAAAGTTATGATTTGCTAAGTACGATTATCCTGTTTATATGCACATATCATCCTGGTATATGAAGTTAAGAATATTGGCTGTATGCTTGTATCTTAAACCTGTGTTTCGTTCCTGGATGACACTCACCAGATGGATTTACATCAGGGCCAGACAGCTAGGTGTTGATGGCCCACTGAAAAAAAACCTCATCCAGTCCAGATAGCTGTTCGTTAGCATGCCTCAGAGAGCGAGGAGCCAATGGCCACCCCTGTGAGTCAGCAGACTGTGTAAGGACATGTGATATGCTCATGTTACCCTGGACTCCATCTTAGGCCAGTCATTTTCCATACGCAGGGGTTGTGGGCTTCGTTTGGGACAGTAAACAACTTCCATGCACATGGCAAAGGGTATAAAAGACCTCTGAGACCCCTCCATTTTTGCCTCTTTCCTGCTCTAATTCTCTGGACTGTAGATTTACAACTAAAAGGAGCATCTGGAACTATGGACTGAGGCCGTTCCAATCTTTTGTAAGTTACTAGAGATATTTTTGCAAGCCGGCCCTCTATTCCATCACTGCTACAAACCTGTTATATGGACTTTGCAATCCTTAACCATTTATAACTCTTTTTTTCTCTCTTGTTTTTTATTATTAAATTTTTATCTTACTAAGGATTGGTTGACAGTGGAATATTTCAGTCAGATCTGAGATACATATTGACCTGGGGTACGTTTTTGATCCTTTTGAGATCAGTTCGAACCTCATATAGTGAAATGGGTTTTCAGTAACCTCTCACTACATTAGACCTGTTTGTGTGGATGAGAGACAAGGGCTGGAATGCCTAAAGGGGACTGTTTGGCTTCTGGTTAACCAGCATGGTACTGCAGAAGCTCTTTTGTTACTGGCTTTGTGAATCTTCACACAACCCACAGTCAGCCTGTGGAACTCTTTGCCAGAGGATGTTGTGAAGGCCAGACTATAACAGGATTCAAAAAAGAACTAGATAAATGCATGGAGGATAGGCCCATCAATGGCTATTAGCCAGGATGGGCAGAGATGGTGTCCCTTGCCTTTCTTTGCCAGAAGCTCGGAATGAGCGATAGGTAATCACTTGATTACCTGTTCTGTTCATTCTGGGGCACCTGGCACTGGCCACTGTGGGAAGACAGGATACTGGGCTAGATGGCTCTTTGGTCTGACCCCGTATGGCTGTTCTTATGTTCTTATCTAAATATACAAACCACCAGTTTTGGGGGTTTGTCTGCCCTATTTCTTGCAGTCTGCTCTGAGTGCAGCATTCTCAGTGTGGCCCTTCCAGGCACCTGGTCACAGACCCCACGCCAGTCCTGCTACAAATCAAGAGAATGGTGTTTGCTGGCATTGCAGCATTGACTAGGTGCTCTAGGGAGCCATCCCCTGAAGAATAAGAGTCTATTCTCGGTAGCCTGGTGTGAATCCAGAACAACTACATGGAAATCAATGGTGTCACTGTGGATTTACATTCATGTAACAGAAGGCAGAATCTGGTCCACAGGGCTTTGAGAGAGGTGAGATACATCAGACCTCACTGAGGATCAATCTGATGCAGATGGTGCTGTACTGGGTTAGATAGATTATTAGTCTGAGTGGATGTTGCAAACCGTATGTTCTTCTGGGACCATGGAACTGAAGCCTGTGTTTCTCTTCTTGTATTCAGTCCAATCTGATGGCAAAATGCCTCCCCAACCTCCCCTGGGCTAGCATCTCTCTCTAAGTCATTGGGTGAATTTTACTTTAGGTAGGGCCTAATCCTGATTTTAGGCGCGGTCTACACTCAGAGTTGCACCAGTGTAACAGACGTGTGTTTGGTTTTTTTTTTGTTTTAAGTCAACCAATGCAAACACAATGAAACACATATGTTGGTTGAAACTAGAATGGAACAAATAACTGATTGGTTTTTTTTTTATTTGCTTTTCATTGGCAATTCAGAAAAAAATGGGAGAAGTATTCAGGGTCAAACTGAAAACAAATTTTAGGAGAATTTTCAGCATGTCAAAAAAAGTCAGAAAAAAATGTTTCACTTAGATTCTGAGCAGTTTTTAGCATTTTCAATTGTTTTTTAATGAAACAGAAATTTCCAAAGGAATATTCACAGTGAACTGAAAATTTGACACATTTCCTTTAGAAAAATGTCAAAATGAAATGTTTTCACTCTTTTTTTCAAAATCTTTTTGAGGTTTTTTCCAGCCAAAATATTCACTGAAAGATATCAAACTCCAAACCATTGGCTGAAAGACAACAGGAATGCCAAACCATTGGCTGAAAAAAAAAAATGACTAGCAGCTGGAGAGGCCATGTGATCAAAAGGACAAGGTGGGAGTCAAGAGACCTGAGCTTTAGTCCTTGCTCTGCCACTGACCTGCTAAGTGATCTTGGGCAAATCACTTTTGCTCCCTGACTCAGTTTTCCTAAATAAATATTATTATTCCTGTCTCAGCTGTTCCCTGCTAAACCCTCTCTCTTATCCATGCAGGACTGCATCGGTCACTTTCTTCTTCCAAATGCCAACCAATCTAATTCACCCTGGGACAACTCAGTCTTGGAGGAAATATTACCTGCCTGTGTGTAGCAAAGGAAGCGGCAGGAATAAGGGGGGTTTCCTGATTAACAAGAGCTGTCACACTTGCATGGGGAATTACAGCAGCGCCTAACAGCTTTAGTAAAGACAAACGCAGGGTAGTGATCATGATTAGGGGCTCTCTGTGGGGCAAGGTACAGTGCTAGCCTGATAGCTAGGCAGTGAGCAGATAATGGTGCTCAGTCAGGGAACAAGAACTCTTGCTGAACCAGTTGTCCACCACTTCATAAATTCTCCTGCTGTCTCCTGGGGATACCTTGAGTTTGACCTTAAACACTCAGAGCAAAGTTCTTTTCTTTGTCTCCTAATAAACAGCATTGATGACGGCAGGGCTCCAGCTGTTCCTCAGATCCTGGCCTTCCTGAAAGAGACGACTTCTCCATGTGAAGTCTCATTAATGTGGACTTAGGGCCAGTTTGGGTTCCTGACAGCTGTCTCTCCCCTTATTATAGCCCCTGACTCGTTACACTTCACCCTGACTTGACTGAAAAGTGGCTCTCAGTTACGAACCTGTCTTCATAGAGGCCCATTGTGTAAAAGGCTCGGGCCTCTTGTTTTGACGGCCTTGCAAGAAAGGTCCCACTTGGAGCGACATTTTAAAACATTTTGACAGATTCCCCTTCTCCCCTCCCCACCTTCCCCCCCACTGCCTTTGGTTTCTGCCAGAGTTGTATCCACTCCTGTAAAAGACAAGTTGTGCAAAGAAACTAATTCCCTGCTCATATTTTCTAGAAGCAGAGAGAGAATTTTTGCATGTTTTTCTCCCCTCCTTTTCAAGAGGAAATAGACCAGGACCAGCTGTTGAGCAGACTAGCATGCCGCAACCGTTCTCCGTCCCGCTCTCCTCCCCCAGTCCAAAGAAAGGAAAATTATATGTGGGACTTTGGCTCATGTTTAATTTTTTACACAACCGACTCTCTCCAACCATGCTCCTGTCTCAGGGACAATAGGAGTCGATTTTGTGGCCCAAAAAGGATTCCTTTTTCTGTGAGAGAAAAGCAATGAGAGCTTGAAAACCAGAGTAAAGGAAGCAAGAAGAAGGATTTTGAAGGGAGGGTGCAGCGTCTAGCACAATGGGACCTCGATCCCTGACTGGGGCCTCCGGGTGCTACCATGATATAAATAATTAACAGGATTTGTCTGGGTAACCCACCTATGACAGATATCCAGTGGGAACTCCTCACACTGATGCAAGAAAAAGTGAAAACCAGTCTTAGGCTCAGGAGGGGGACTCTCCCATGCTTTGAAACTTTGGCTGATCTCTTTTTGCACTGATGTAGCAGCTTTCTTCTGAAGATCTCAGGCCACCTTTTGAAGGCGGGTGGTTGTTTAGTTGCATTTTGCAGACAGGGAAACTGAGGCACGGAGCCCAAAGTGTCCACTCATCTGGGGTATCTCCGTTGTGAGTGTATATAGGCATGAGCTGGGCACCCAAGACTTGTGACACCCAGAACTAAGTTGGGCTTAAGTGACATGCTCAAGGCCACCCAGTGAATCAGGGATAGACTTCACAGTACTCCATGTTTTAACTGGAGGGATAAGAGCAGACACGCTGCAAGGTAGCTGCTATCGTTGCATAAGGATGTGATGTTTGGGTGCATTTAGAGGAGGTTTCTGAGCGGCTGGCGGCTCTATGCTCGAGTTCTGTAATTTCAAATCAGGGCTGGCCAGAGAATGGAATTTCTATTTTGCGAGAAATGTCTCAGTTCTCAAAGTATTGGAATCTGTTTTCATACCGCATCAGAACAAAGCCAGAACCCCACCCCATAGCCCAGGCACTGACCTCTGCTGTGGGGAAACCAAGGTCACGTCCCTGCCCTTCCTGATTTGGGGCAGGAGTTTGAACATGTGGCTTTCCCATCCCAGCTAAGTGCTGTAACACCGGGCTCTAAAGCCAATTTCCCCTGTGGAAGAGGTTCCATAGTACCTGGAGAAGAAACTCTTCACTGGGCCAGCGAGCTAGGCTCACTCCATAGCCTGCTGATTGATGCACTCGGCTGCATTGTCGGAGAGCCAGTTCAAGTTGCAGCTCTGATCCACATCGAGCAGCATAGAGACTTAAACCTGGCTTGCCAGCAACGCAGCTGAGTGCTCCAACCAGCCGGCTAGCGGCCATTCTGGGGTGGAGCCGTCCCTTTGAACAGAAATTCCACCCTGGGCCTGAGACCGTTTAATAAAAATGAGTGTGTTTCCACTTAAAGTTTGGGTTCAACTAACTTGCATTTTCCAATGAAAAAAACAGGTGGTCAGAAACTTCCTGTTCAGCTCCAATTTAAATACAAATAATGTAAGTGTCAACTACCAGCTCTCTGGGCCAGGCAATGCTCTCAGGGCAGCGGTGTCTCCCTGGGGGTCGTGGCATGCCACGGATGCATGGAGACAGCCCCAGGAGTGAAAACCAATCAAGGGGCAAACATGGAAACATTGTAGAGCCAGTGGGAAGATCTGGGGCAAGATTCCTCCTGGCCCAGCACCGGGAGCTGCCACTCACACTGGTGCAAATTAGGGCCGTGCTGGTTGGGTTTGCTTCTCCCCCACTCTGCACTGGCATAGATGATGGGGTCAGGGCCTGGTGCAGGTGGGTTTGGGCTGGGAGGTTACACCCGTATGTTTAGAACCATTTTTTTACACACACATGGTAAAACACTCCCCCTCCGCCAGCCATAAATTCCATCCACATCCACCCACAAGGCAAGCCCCACCCCATATCCCCTGCCAAGCCCTGGCTCACTGCATCTGTGGCCTCTTCACACACACACCCCTCCTGGTGATTCCTCCATGTGCCAACTGTCCCTGTCAGCAGGTGGGTTGTCCTGTGGGATGCCTGGGCAGGTCCCCTCTGGTAGTGGGCTGGGTGCTCAGATGGGGAAGGGGGTCTGCTTTGGTTCTGAGGTGGGCAGGTCTCTCTTGAATGTTGCTGGTCTCCACTGGGTGTGGGGGAGCAGAGTCTGGTGAAGGAGCTTGTGGGGTGATCATAGCAAGGAAGAAGACTGGAAACATACAGTGAAAGTGGCAATTCTTCATCATGGAGCCAGAAGACCAGCTTTGTTACCAGCCGCCCTTTCCAGCTCATTAGCAAAACTCAGGCAAAGGTCCAATTAGCTCTTGTCTTACTGGAGCTAGTTTGCCCCCCTCTAGCGACAAGGATGACTGTGCTGTCTCACAGTATCCGACTTTTCACAGGCCCACATCTCAGAGGCTGCAGCTGACCTACGGGCTAGGGCATGTCTGAATTTGATACACACAAAGTGCCTGCATTCCAGCAGACCTGTTCCCTGCTTTGCACCCTTTCCATTTGCATGCTCCTCTTTCGGTGTCATGGGAATGTTTTTGCTGTACCTGGGTTTCCTTGTAAAGGCCTTGCTCTGCTCAAGTGAATAGAAAATGCTCTTTTAACATGCCCAAGCCTTCAATATGGCCTCACTGAAGGCAAATGACCACTCATGCCTTTTTGCACCTGGCACAATGGGGTCCTGGTACGTGACCGGGGTTCCTAGAGGTGGTGATAATACAAATATTAATAATTCCAATGAGATCAGGGTTTGGCCTGCACACTACAACAATTGGGGCCTGCAGAGCGTTAAATCAGGTGTGTCCCACATAGTACAGGAGGCAAAAGGAAAAATACAAACTGCAGCATTTCAGGTCTCTCTGTCCCATAGCTTTGGCAGCTTGCTGTTTCTCTGGGCCGTAATGCATCCTGCAGCTAATGCCTCCTACTTCAACCTATTTGCTCCTCTGTTACCTTGGTTTAAAAGTGGATCTCCACCCGGGTTCTAGCCGACACCGCAAATGTCTTGCATGTTCTAGGCTGTAACGCAGCAGCAGCTCTGCAGTCATCTTGCTGTGGCTGCTGCTGCTGCACGTTAATCCAAATATTTCTGCCGCAACGACATTGCGATGACGGAGATGCCCCAGGCTCCTGCTCTGGCAAGTCACACAGGGAGGGTTTAGATGCGGCTGAGAACGTGTTTAGCCGTCAAGGAGCAAAAGGAAATCAAAACTGAGCTGCAGCAGCTTATGTGACTCCCTGTCCATTTCAGCTGTAAAACAGGCAGCACTGGTGGCACGAAGGATAAACTCCACAGGCTGCTTGGGGATGGCCTGGCTCAGAGAATTGGGTGCGGATGCTTTCACCTCTAGGCAGGGGCGGCTGTATGTATTTTCAGCCCCAAGCATGGCAGGCAGGTGGCTTTCAGCAGCATGCCTGCAGGAGGTCCGCCGGTCCCGTGCCTTTGGTGAACCCGCCGCCAAATTGCCGCCGCAACCGTGGGACTGGCGGACTTCTCACAGGCATCCCGCCGAAGGCAGCCTGACTGCCAGCCTTGCAGGGACCAGCAGGGCGCCCCCCACGGCTTGCCGCCCCAGGCACATGCTTGGTGCACTGGTGCTTGGAGCCGTCCCTGCCTCTAGGCACTAATGTGCAACCCTGCTGGGCTGGTACCTTACAGAAGCCATTGTTCCAGGGAGAATGACCCTTAGGGGTGAGAGATTAGTGCTGGCTATGCCCCACACTGGGGTGCATCCAGCAGCCTGCAGAGGAGGGAAGACTTATGGTTTGGACATGAGATACTACTTCAGACTCTGTGGGTTCTAATCCCCACTCTGCTATAGATTTTCTGTGTGACCTTAGCATTTCAGTTCATCTCTCTGTGCCCACAGAACAGAGATAACAGCCCTTTGTAGCTCAAACCTGGGCGAGATCCACATAGGCTCCTAATGCCCCTCAGAAGAAAATTGGTTGATCTGGGTGTCAGTGACTGAAGCAGAGCCTGTTATGGGGAAACTGGGTTCCAAATTCTCTGAGCAAGCCATTCCCATGGGGCCCTGGAAAATGTCCTAGAAAGAAGAGACTGAAATGTGCAGCAAATTCTCGACCTTTGTATTTATGTCACTGTGTGTGAAGCAGCCACTGGTAAAAAGGAGGCAGCGTAGGTGTGCTTTATAGTGACAATGGTTTTATTTCTAAATCACTCATCTCCACAGCGAGGGGCTTTGGGAGTGGCTGCTCTCCAGCAGTTGACACCCAGGAGCTGCAGGTCACAGCCCATAGAAGCTCATTCAGTCAGGGGCTGGCATTTTCTGCACTCAATGTTTTGGCACTGATCCCTGTTGGCCAAATCCTGCCGCCATTACTCAGGCGAGACTCCCTTCCAAGGCAATGGGAGTGCTGTCAGCTTCAGGATGGCAGGTTCCATCTAACCCTGACTTCTCCTCACATCTCTCCTTCCTCCAGGGCAGAGACTGTGCATTCCCACTGGTCTGTACAGCACCTTTTCCACTGATTTCCAGGCCCTATCCTGATCCCAGTGAAATCAGTGTCAAGACTCATACAGGCCTGTACTTTTTTTTATTTCCAACTTCCTGCTTTCTCTTTCCTATCATCCATTTCTCTCTATCCCCCCATGTTCTGCTCTCCTCTCTCCACCTGACTGCTCTGGAGTTCCAGCCTCTGACAGTGGCCAATTGCTGATATTTCAGGCTGGGGTGACCTTAGGTGCTAACAAAGAATGTGGCTGCCTGGCCTCCGGGAGGAGTGGGTTGAGGGACTATAGGTCAGTGCAGAATCTCATAGCTTTAAGGTCAGAAGGGACCATTATTAGTCTGACCTCCTGCACAATGCAGGTCACAGAATCTCACTTCTATAACAAACCCCTAACCTATGTCAAATTGTGGTTTGAAGACCTCAAGCTGCAGAGAATCCTCCAGCAAGTGACCCGTGCCCCATGCTGCAGAGGAAGGCGAAAAACCTCCAGGGCCTCTGCCAATCTGCCCCAGAGGAAAATTCCTTCCCGACCCCAAATATGGGGATCAGCTAAACCTTGAGCATCTGGCCACTAGGAGCTCTGAGTCAGATGCAGGTGAACATTCCACGCTTCGTGGCACATGCTTGCCCTAGAATCGCGGCGTTTGCCTGCTTGTGGTTGGCGATCTCTCCCCTTGTTTAGGTTTCAGCCCAAGGGATTGAAGCACTCTCTCCACTCCTAATATGGGCGGGAAGGCATTTCTCCCCTCTCTTTAGCAATCAAGGTGGTGACAAGCCCACCTGTGGCTTTGCCTTCGGCTCCCTCTGCAATACCTCTTAATGATTGGGGTGAGCTGCGCGTGACCTTTTCCTTCTAGGTGCTACCGTAATACAGATAATAGGGAATGACTTGTCAAGCATTAATCCATATCAGGCCACGTTACACCTTCTTCTTCTAGCACAAAGGGGCTGGGCTACTGGAACTGGAGTAGGGCCTTAGGATTTCTCTTTGGTTAATAGCAAAACTTGGTGCAAGGACTTAACATTTATATGGTGCTATTTACTGGTGCTTTTCCAGTTAGTGACACTTTGAGATTCTTATATTACACACTGCTGTTTCGACGATAAACAAGTCATTACTGGGGTCACAGGGCAAACAACGGCTGGTTTATATTCATTGTTTGTGGATTGACTCCATCAGCTCATTAAAATACCTGTGTGCTCTCCTCCATCCCACTTGCAAAGAGGCCCAGACCTGAAAGGCCTGATGAGGTGAAGGAAGGCCATGCCTCAGAGCACAGCCTAGGCTCTCCTACCCACCAGGCCTGGCTGGGAGCCGATGCAGGACTGGCTCAGGACTCTCCCAAGTTTCGACGCGTTGGGACCTTGAGTGTAAGTTCTGCCTGTCATGGAGATAAGGGCCAGCTGCAAAGTTGGGACTCAGGCCCCCTGGAATGAAATGACTTTGTGCAATAAACAGAAGCCATTACCAAATAATACCATGTACACACACCTGGGTGGCCAGCCCAGATTAGGTCCCTTAGCCTTCAAAGCCAGAAACATAGGCCATTTCCACATGAGCTGAAGGAATGCCAGAAGCTGGGTGTGGACCACAAAGGATGGATCACTCGATAATCGCCCTGTTCTGTTCATTTCCTATGGGGCACCTGGAATTGGCCACTGTTGAAAGACAGGACACTAGGCTAGATGGACCACTGGTCTGACTCAGTGTGGCCGTTCTTATGTTTTTATGAGTTCCAGTCAGTTACACCTGTGCAAACCCACAGCTGGCAATGGGCCTTTACAAGGCTCACTATGGGCATACTCTGTGGGGATAAGTGAGGGCAGAATTTGGCCTGCAACACCTTTATTGACGATGAGTGAGAAGGAAAGAGGCCAGCATGACTCTCAGATCCCAGGGGCAGGTTGCAGGGCTGGCATTCAGAGAAACCATCCCTTTACTTGTAAGTGAGCAGATTTCACTTGGCATTATTGAGACACAAGCAGGCTGTGAGGATCTGCATCCTCCCCGGGATTGGGCAAGCTGCCTGCACAGGGCTCCTGGACTCCAGGAGGACTGATCTTTGGGGATTGCACACCTAAAATGGGTGTGCAGGAATGGAGTTGGGTGCATATTGAACTGGGGTATCTCCAAAGTCCCCGGCTCCGGGGATGAAGTCTCCTCAGCCCCCCAAAATACAGTAGCATTGACCTGGCAAAATGGGTTGACCACAAGCTTTAGAAAACGTAATGCCATCTTACTGTGCGAGAACACGTGCCCCTCTCGTGGCTGGGCCTGGTCATTGACACCTAGCTGCTGATGCACAGCCGACAGCTCCAACAGCAAGTCCTCGTTCTTTATGGGAAGAGGTTTCCTGGGTTCTGTTCCTCTGCTAAGGATTGTGTCTGTGTGACTTGGGCACAGGTCTGAGACGCCCACCCAAACGGGTTCCTCGCTAGGGTTCCGATACTCCCCACGAGTTCTAGCTCCAGCTGGCATGGACTGGGCAGGAAACTTTTTTCTCACCCCATGAAAATCTTTGAGACATTGACAAATTTTCCTGTCCTGAATCAGGCTGAAAAATGGAAATCTCAAATGTTCGCAAACTGAAAATCCAGCAAATATTTTGATTTGGGTCAGTCAAAAAAGGTGTTTCAATTTTGACCATTTTTATTAGCATATATGTATATAAATATTTACTATAATTAGTTTAAATTTTGCAACAAAGAGTTGTTTTGAATTGGAATGTTTCATTCTCAAAGTGTCAATATGAAACATTTTGACAGCTTCAAAACATTTATTTCAAAAAAGGTTAAGTAGAAATATCCATAGAAACTGAGCCTTTCCCGGGAAGCGTCTTGGTTTCGACAAATCAATGTTTTTTTGATGAGAAAATGTTTAGTTAAAATATTCCTGACAAAGTCGAATGATCCAAGCAGAACCCGCCTTGTGGCATTTCATCACTTCTTATGCTGGCCAGGGCCAGGAAATGAGAATGGCATCAGAAAAAGGAAACCATAAGATGTCAGGTACTTTTCCTGCCTGGAATAGGGTTTTGGGGTTGGCATGAGCTCACTATGAAGACTGAGTCGGTTCAAATTAGCTCACCCCTCCTTAAATCTAATGTGTTCCTGTGAGCTGTCAGCCCCTGAACTCTGAGCTGCCCCTCGACATATAGGATGGATTATGGAAATCTGTAGGGGTCTAAAGCGAAGGCCTGGATCTGCACAGGTGCCCTGGGAGTGAAGGACTGGTGCATCTTTGAGGATGTGGGCCTAAGAGCCTTTCTGTATATTGTACGGGGGCTCCCCCCACCCAGTCTCAAGGTTCATCCGCTGCTGCTGGCTAGCGACCCTGCTGTGGTGTGGTTGTAGCTTCCCATGTGATATTTCATGGGAGGAGGGTGGCAGCTTCTTTTGTGATCCACGTCGCTGCTCTCAGTCCTGCCAATTATTCCTTCAGAATCCATCCTGCTCCTGTCTATCCCCACCGCTAACGCCCTTCCCCAGGCCCTGGTTACGTACCAGGAACACAGGAACGTGGTTTGCTCTGGCCTCGCTTTCTCTCCCCTTCCCCATTGCAGCTCCTCCAAAATGGGGCTTTAGGAAACATCTGCCTTGCTTCTCCCCCTGAGCAAGGGCTTTGCCTCTTCAGGTCACTCCACAGGCTGCTCCTTGCCTTCTACATCAGCCCCAAGCTCCTTTGATTGGAACAAATGAGCCCCCTTGTGCCTCTCTCTGCATTTGTCTCTTTTCACTTTTCCATTGGTCCCCTGTTTCCTTGCTGCTCTTGCCACTACAGCTTCTTTCACGCCTCCTTGCTGTGCGGAAGGATCCTCCTCCTGACTTGGTCCATCAAACTTCCACTCTCAGGCCCCATACAAGGAAATCCGTTCAAGAAGATGTTCCACACCCTGGGCATGAACCACATCATCTCATCGCTGCTCTCCTTCCTCCAGTGTACACTCATGAGTGTAATATAGAAGTGTTGCTGGATCTTGGTACGTTGATCCCAGTCACCTGGCATGGATCGGGGTTACAAAGTGCTAATCCCCCTGACAGATGCTGGGGTCCCATTCACACCAGGGGTCACTGGGAAACCGTCCCTTGTTATGTATTTAATTCGAGTGCAGAACCCCACCTCATCCCCAGCCTTATGATGACAAAAAAACCCAACCACTGTGAATACAGATTTCTAATTACGTGGCCGCTTGCTCCCAGAACGTTTCTTCCTGCTGTGGCCTGTTCTGCCAGGAAGGGGGCTCTGCCCCATGGTGTCTGTATTTGTGGCTCCTGGTGCTTTCCGTTGTCTGTGACTGGGTGGGTGAATGTTTCTTCCATCAGTCCATGAGGACCATCAATGGCAATTCTGGATTTCCTCAAGTAACAGATAGCCGGCATCATCCATGGACTCTTATGATTCTCCTCTTCCTTCTGCAGCATTGGCTCATGGAGTAGTTAAGATGTATGACCTTGGCGTGGTTGATAGAGGTGTTACCTTTGCAGGTTGCCAGCCACTTTCTGTCTGCAATCAAACGCTCCCTCACACTTGCACTGTGGATGGCTGTTTGATGTTTGTCACAGTGCATTGCTTCGGTTCCAGTTTCCTGGTGTACAGCTGCCTTGTAACTATTTCAGAATTACACGCCTTTGACTCAAGGAGTTTGTTTGCTATGGGCTGTCCAGAGTTTGTCCATCTGCCTGCAAGTCTCTGAACTAGCGAACCTGGCAAAGCGCTGTGAGGTGTGTTGTGAAACCGTCCACAAAGAAGAGGCAAACATTCTCATTTAATTAAAAGAGAGCTGCACTAGGTAGGGCTGCCAAACGATTAAAATAAATTAATTGTGAATATTCACGAGATTAAAATAAATTACGATTAATCACACTGTTAAACCATAATAGAATACTTTTTATTGAAATGTTTTGGATGTTTTCCACATTTTGAAATATACTGATTTCCGTTACAACAGAGAATACAAAGTGCGCAGGGCTCGCTTTATACTATTTTTTATTACAAAGATGTGCACTGTAAAAGAGAGAAACAAAAGAATTCACCTCATACAAGTACTGTAGTGTGATCTCTTACTATGCCCTTACTACTGATTGCCCCTCTTGAAAGCGGGGTGCCCCCTCAGGATCTCCTGCCAGGCCTGTATTTCACATTTGATGAGTACTTCTGCAAGGTCATGATAATTTTCTGATGCTATGCCAGTGCTTTGCATGGTGGTTTCTGTAAAACAGCTTCCAAAGGATTGGATCCTCATGAGCGTAAAGGTACGTCCACACTATCCGCCGATCCATTGGGTAGCGATCTATCTATTGGGGATCGATTTATCATGTCTCTTCTAGATGCGATAAATTGATCCCTGCCACGCTTCCCGTTAACTCCGGAACTCAACCAGGGTAAGAGGTGGAAGCGGAGTCGACGGGGGAGCCACGGCCGCCGATCCTGCTTCGTGAGGATGGGAGAGAAGTCGAAATAAGATACATCAACTTCAGCTACCCTATTCTCATAGCTGAAGTTGTGTATCTTACATCGACTACACCCCCGCCACCTCCAGTGTAGACCAGCCCTAAGCGTCTGCCTATGTGACTCCAGCTATGGGATTGAGACCTTCAGACTATCCCTGCAAAGTGCTCCTAGAGTAGACGCAAGTTATGTTGGCAAAGCTGTTTTTGCCAGTATGCTTTAGTCCATCCCCCACCCCTGTGAGCAAAGTGAGGAATGCTGGCAGAAGCACAGTTTTGACTGTATAACAGTGTCTACACTAGGGACCTTTGCCAGCACAGTTATGTCACTCAGGGATGACACCTTCACACCCCTTGCCCAATGGAACTATGCTGGCAAAGGCTTGTCCTGTGGACTTTGGGATAGGGCTTTCGTCTTTGTTTGCCCCTTTGTTGCTGGGAACATTGCTGGGGCTGGAAAAGTGCTGAGTAACAGTCACATGCCTGAGGAGAGGGCAGGAAGTTGGTGCTTCCTTGTCATAGTTCTTGGGGAGGGTTGTAGTTGTCGTTGGGGAGTCCTGTGTCTCCTGCGGGACAGTTGGCAGGGGAAGTTTACAGCCCCCTGGGGTGGGATGGTGTCATCTTCTCTGCAATTTCTGCTGGGGACACTCGCTCTGGCGAGCATGGGAGCTGGCTGAGCCACCCCCAGACAGTGTCTCTGTGCCATTAGCAGGGTGGCGCTGAGAAGCCCCATGGGACCTGCCGCTTCCTCCAGCAGAGTGATGTAACCCAAATCCCTTGCCCAGCGGAGGCAGGACGCAGCTGGAGCCACTTTCCCTTTCTCTTGCACATCCTCTGTGGACACAGAGCGGAGAGAGTGGAGCACAGTCCTTCTCTGGCCTGTCATTGCAGGCCAGGGGACCGTCCCGCCCTCACATCTGCTCTTCGTTAAGGCAGCAACAGCTTCACATGGTGTGGGGGAGCGGGTGAAATAATTGGCTCGTGAACGCTGCGTATTGCTGGAGGGTTGAGGAAAGGGCGGGTGTAGAGGGGGTGGGGAAGGGGACCTAATGGGAACCAAATGCAGAAGGCAGCGCAACCCTCCTCCCCCTCCCGTTCCCCTCTGCCATTAGCATTCCTCAGACACCTGTAGGCACTTAAAGCCTTGGCAGCCAACAGAAAACATTTCTTCTCCTCTGCCATGTTTGTTCACAAAAGAGCAACACAGGTTTGGTTTCAATTAAGGGAGCTGCCAGATATAGAGAGTCCCTTGTCAATCCGCGCTGGAGAGAGGCAGCTGTTAGCTGGAGCATGCTGGGCATAGGAGAGCAGGGTGCCTCCCGGCATTGCCCGGGCAGGTGTGACGGGCCCACTCCCATCTCTCCCTCTCTTGGTGTATTTTGATCATAAAGCTTATGCTTTCTCATGCAGAGCTGGGTGATTTATTGGTGCTTTATAGGACTTCAAGGCACCTGCAGATTATGCTCCCCTATTCTCCACTCTCATTCCCATCAAGATTAAACCCTGCTGGCTCATGTTGGCTAGGCAGAGTGGGACATGTGAGTTGCGCTTTAGCTTAGCCTGATGGGAGATGCTCGACTCAGACGTACATGTGCCATTGATAGAGATTTAATAGAAGCCAGGAGACAGTTCACCAGAGTCTCCAGGCAGGTGATAAAATAATAGAGAACTAGGACAGTAAATATTGTTGCAAATCTGATGTTACCTATGTTTTTACAGTTGTTAGTATTGCCCTGCTATATGCAATCACAGTCCTTAAGGAAATGATGTTTATTAATGAAACTAATGACAACTATAAACAAACATACAGGCTTGCCCGCAGCTCGTATTCCAGCTTTGTCGTCTTGGTTTACCATGGACCACACCCTTTTTGGAACTCTATGTAGAACATGGAGCCATCTAATGGCTGAATAACATACTGCAGGGAAATATCTAATTATAGTAATTATGCAGCATTCCAGGACCACACAGGACTTTATGGTGACAGCAGGGTTAGTACCCAGGTACTCCTGTTTAAAGTACAGCCCCGGGATGCATGACCGAAAAGTGGTTTGTGCACTAGTGTGCATCTGAACTGAGTGGGTGCTTTCCGGCCAGCTGCTACGTGCCAAGTCTTGCTGTCAGAGGCTATTTTTCATCTTGATCCCACAGTGTGAACGAGCTGCGTCACAGAAAGCTAAAGGGAGAGATTCAGCATCCAGAGATCAAATGAGCTTTCTATTTGAAATAGTAACTATGTGAATAAGCAACACAGACATTTGTGGTACTGGAGATGTGAGACATTGAGGAAGTGGGAGCTTAAGTTCTACAATTACCGTTGGCGCCACCAGAGAACTGCTAGTGCAATGTGACAGCCAGTAGAAGCTCACGCTGATCAAGTGTGTCCAACTGACTGGTCACCATGCGGTTCTCATGGGTCTCCCAAACCCAGCTGTCTCTGTATAGTGACTGAATCCCAGGCACTACGTCTGGCTTCTCTAGTTATGAGCCCAGCCTGTGCTGAGAAGTCTTTGGTGCATGTCTCTGCCAAGAGGCCGCTCTGCACTTGGTTTCTCCATGGGCTGGGGAAACCTGTCACCATGGTCTCTAGCACAGTCTGGCCAGCCCGTCTGGGCACGTGCAACCGGAATACTAACTCCATAGCCGTTCTGGGTACCAGGTGGGACCCCCTTGGAGGTTCTGGGACCCATGTTGTTGTGGTGTGTGATGCACATAACGGACAGTTCCCAAACTGAGCCAATCACAGCTTGTTGTGGGGGTCACCGAGTACGACAATGCTCAAAGCTGGATAGTGCTTGGTTTTTGCATATCGATCCATTTTGCATGGAGGCACACATGTCCCTCCAGTACACTGGTCTCTGCCCGAGAGCCAGCCCGTGTTTCGCAGGTGCTCTGAACACATGACCCCTTCATAAAGAAAAGAAACAAAGGTCAGACAAAAGCCATAAATCCTTTATTGACTCATTGCCATCCTCTGGGTGCAGGGGATTCATAGCTGCGAAAGAAGTTGGTGTGTGTGTGTGTGTGTGTGCGCACGTGCGGCTGTGGGTTATTCTTCCAGCTCCTGTTAAAGTGAAGGAGAGGTGAGCCACTGCCTTTAATAAGAGAAGGATGGGGGCCCTAGGGTGGATTTTGATGTGTGTCAGGATAAATGCATGCTGAGATGAGCCGGAGCAGCAGTGTACCGTGTTGGAACCCAACTTCTCCAGCAGCCAGGCGAGTTGGATTCTGGGTTCAGATCCAAGGGCTTGTCTCTACCCAAGAGAGAAAGAAAAGAGCAGAGGGTGAGCAGGGAGATCGTACCAATTTCCTCCTCTGAACGCTAGAGAAGGCTCCAGGTCTGCAGTGAGGAGGGTTCACGTGAGCACACGGTGGGTAGTCAAGGTGTCAGTGCCCAGTTACGTGTGTGAAGGGAGGCTGTTTGCAAGGTGTGACTTCCGTGCAGGAGTTGGGAGGGTGTGTGAAAATAGAGGCGTGTGTTTAACTCTGACTGTAACCCTGGTCGTCAGGACTGAACCCGGGGCCTTGGGAGCTTAATGCATGAGCTAAAAGTCACCTGACTGTTAGCTAAGGCTGCTGGGCAGACTCATTTTATCTCTTTCTCTTTAAGTGATCTCAGTGCCACTAGATGGGCCAGAACACCGCACCCAGGAGGTGTGTGGGTTACACGTGACACCATGAGTTGAGACGGGCACTGCTGGGATGGACACAGTCACCTGTGAACTTTTGGCAAATCCTTCAGTTGCATAAGGCCAGGCCAGGGCCCCCATGTGATGAGTCCAATTGCCAGGGACAGAGGAACGTGGAGATTCTGGAAATGAACTTCTTCCCTGGCAGGCTAGGGGCTGGAGGCAGCTCTGCCTTTGCAGAGAAAAGTGCAGTGTACAAAGAGATGGGAGTTGGTCCTGAAGAAAGAGTGAATGAAGTGCTTGGAGAGAGAAGGTGGAGACAGTAAGAGGAGGGAAGAAAACAGAAGGGAAAAGAACAATGGGACAGGAAGGAGGGACAAGGGAAACAATAAAAAGCAAGTGGAAGGAGAGAAGAGGGAAAGGAAAAAAGAAATTCCCAGGCAGCATTTGGATTCAGGCCCTACATCATCTGTATCTACATTCGATCCTCTCCCTTGGCAGAGAGGAGATGGCACTGATCATAGTGCTAGAGTGGAGGGGGGCACAGTCTGGATTGAGTGTGGATGGGGGCAGACGGAGAGTATTCCCGTGCCAGCATTGGCTGTGTGGAGGGCAGAGGGGAGCGCGTGGAGGGAGGGAGCCCCCTCAGCTGCCTGATTATTGCATGGAAATGTTACAGTACGAGCAATGCTGTTATTTCTTGGTGCCACTTGCCCAAGGGCCTCTGGGCACCTTAGCAGAATATAATAGAAATGTTACAACCCGCCAGTGAATGAGGTGATGAGCCCAGTGAAGCCCAGTCCATGCGCTGTAGGGAGCACAGTGAAGAGTGCAAACCAGTCCCTGCCCCCAGCAGCACAGAAAAAAGGCGATGAGAACCAATTAGCTATAATATATAGACCAGTGGTCCTCAACCTGCCTCCCATGGGCCCCTTGTGGCCCAATCAGCACGCAGCTGCAGCCCATGGAACATCCTCAGGGCCGTACAGATAGTGTGTGTGTGTGTGTGTGTGTGTGTGTGTATCTCTCTCTCTTATATATATATATACCACTGATACAGACCAACACATCTCCCACCTACCCGGCATGGGGACCCAGGACAGGTCTGCCAAGGACCCAGGCCCACCTCCCAGTGCTCCCCACTAGGTCTCAGGGTGGTGAGCAGGCCTAGATACCTGTCTCGGATGCTGTGAGCGGACGTGGGCATGGATAGGACAGGAGTTTAAAGCCCCCAGACACAGTGGAGGCAGATGCAAAGAACCTGCTGTTATCAAATGTGGCTTTTTTACGAGCTGAGTGGGAGACGCTTTGCTACTGTTAAGAAATGAAACCCAGCCCTGTCTATCCCCCCTTCTGTGCTAGGGCGAGGCAGGCCCAGTGCTGACAGGGTTCAGTATTTATCCCCACTGGAGGATCAGATCTGTAATGGTTTTGTCACTACCACGACTGTCCAGTGTCTCTGAGATATATGCCCCCAGCCACTGCCTCTGGCCATCCTTTCTGGAAGTGGCTCCCCTGGAAAGCTTGCAAAGCCCCAAGGTGGGGAGGTGGCCCTAACAGGGGCAGGCTGGCCTGTTTCGTACCCACTCAGAGGTACACAATGTGCCATGCAAGCCCCAAAGAAGAGGGGGAGGGCTGAACATGGCTTTCTATGACCAGAGGTTTGTGTCTTCCCTGCGCGCTGGCGGGGGCCCGTTTCCCACCTGTTCCCCAGCTGCTTTCAACAGAGCCTTTCTTTAAATGCTAACTTCTCACAGCCTCCTTAAAGCCATCACCCAGAAACACTGAACATCTGCAGGGTGGATTTACAGATTAGTCCTCAGCAGAGCTTTTAATTTTCTGTTTATCTCAGGGGTGATTCATTTCTCCCTTCTTTGATGGTTTATTTATTTTTTTAATTGCCTCATTTCTTTCATTTTCACTAACAGCTTTTGCCTGCCTCCTGCTTACTGTCCCAGCTCCTAACACAGTATGGTGGTCTTACGTTGCACCGCTGTGTCATCAGCTTTCACAACCTAATCAGGATTGGGCCAGTTTTTTACATGGATGGGCGTCTGCCAGGGTAAACCCAAACACTGCAGGAACCTGGGCTAGCGATTGAGAAGCCGATGCACTTTCTGCTGAGTCAATGCATCAGCATGGTGTGCCGTTGAAGATGTCCGTACACTGTGCTTAACCATCTGCAATGCTTATGTAGTGACAGCCCTATACTTTCCATTTGAATATGTTGGCTTCCTAACAAGAAAACTTTACAGGGCAGGGATTGTCTCTTGCCATGTGTGTACAGCACAATGGGGTCCTAGTTGTTGGCATCTTTAGGTGCTGCTATAATATAGATAATAGGAAAGCGCCTAATCTCCTCCCCCGCCCCAAACCTATTTTCACTGGAATGACTGAGGGGTGAGAGGGCCATGGAAGTGTTGAGGAGGAGATGGCTAGGAAGGAGTTTAGCCTATGGGGAGATGGCTCTAATTGTTGGCAGGTGCTCTTGGAGAAGGCTGGAAAATTCCTCTAATGATTTCAGGCCGGCCGGCTGGAACTTCAGTGGAAGGGCATCTTGGAGCCTTCAGGACTTTCAGAGGTCAAAAGTCATCTTCAAAGCAGCCACACTGGCTGCCAAATGGCAGGGAAAGTGGCTCATTAGGATGGACTCCTGATTTGTTTTCTAAATGAACCTTATTTTCTCAGCAAATAATTTAGTCTCAAAATGCACATGGGGTTTCTTCTGCTAATTGCTCCCCTTCCTCTGCAGCCCACGGGGAGAGAATGAGAGTGGAACAAAGCCAACAGCTGCAACCAAATATCAGGACAGATTCCCGCAGGGGGCTTTGCGAAGTGGGTTCTGACTTCCCAAGGTCCTTCTCTCTCTTTCTATTTCAACCTTGTTTTATTTTAACTTAACAACAGACATAACAGTGTCAGCGCCAGAGCTGGGGGGAGTATTCCCACAGCCCATTTATTTGAGGCATTTCACCTCTTTTTGGTGGTTGAATTTAGGCATTGGCGGGCTCTGAATTTTGATAAGTTTGTTCCTCGCGCAGAGGTGTTTGGAGACTTTATGCAAATACCTCTCTTGGCGGGTTGTTTGTGAATTAGACACTTTAGCATGTTACCATTGGTTATTTGTGGGGGGTGAGAAAGGTCACCTTACACTGGGAGAGATTTCCCCCCTCCCCGACTCTGCCCCTATATGCCACTCCAGAGATGTACAGGGGTTGTAAAGGCAACTCAGAGGGCCAGAGAAGGGGAGAATCCTCCCAGCACAGAACTAGCAGAGATCAGCCCAGTCTGCACTGCAGAGGGTATGCTGGGGGGACAGCAGAGGGGGCATGGCATGAATATCCATGCATTGCTGTTCACACTAGCGTAAAGTGAGTATAAAGCAGTCCCAGACAGCCTGTTAGACTGAATGAGGTTCTGGAACCCGCTGGTATGAGACTCTGACTCTGAGAATTTAGTATCAGCTGAGAGACATTTCGACTGCCCCCTGCCTTGTGCCGGAGTGCCAAGTGAGGGGTTTGTGTGCTGAAAGGGGAGAAGTCTGGAGCCAGGGCCGGCTCCAGGCACCAGTATCCCAAGCAGGTGCTTGGGGCAGCAATCTGCAAGGGGCAGCAGTCCCAGTGTTTTTTGCCCCCAAGCAGTGTGCCGAATTGCGGCAGCGGACGGCAGCAGCGGTCCGTGTGCCGTTAGGGTGGCACACGCATTTCAGTGGCGGTGCAATTCGGCGGCAGCTTCTATGTTCATCTGTCCGCGGGGGCGCAGCTTCAGCCTTCCGGCTGAAGACAGAAGCTGCCGCCGAATTGCCACCACCGCGGAAACACGCAAGCCGCCCTAATGGCACACGGACTACCCCTGCCGTCCTGTGGCAATTCGGCGAGCTGCTTGGAGCGGTGAAAACAGTAGAGCTGGCCCTGTCTGGAGCTGTTGTCAGAAGAGTAGACAGGTCTTGGGTATTCTTTACCACCCCAGAATGCTGCATGGAGGAGAGAGGCCAGGCTGCCTTCATGGCCTTCGGAAGCATAGCTGATTTGCAGGTCTGCTGCTTCTCCTGCCCCTGCAGATGGGTGGCAGTCCTGAGTGGGTGCACCTGACTCAGCTGGCTGTGGGGGAGGGGGAAATCCAGTCCCAGGAGAGACAGGCCAGCTGGTGAGAACCAGCAGGGCTCAGGCCTGAATGGAAGACACGGAAGAGGGAATGAGGGGGAAGCAACTTCCGGCTTATTTTTCCTTTGATACAGTGAAGCTATGTTTAAACAGAGTGCTGGCAGTTAACAGCAAGTGTTTCCTTGGGAGACCAGAGCAGCCCCAGACCTGGCAGGTTAGTGAATCCATGGGGAATGGATCCCAAAGGGGGTCTGCACTGAGAGAGGCAGGTGGGTGGGGAGACGAGTAGGTCTGAGTGCCCACCACTGCACTGCCTAAGTGTGACCCAGCCTGTCCTGAACCCCTCCGCAGTGCCTTGCCCCATGGCAGAGCGCCCTGCTCCCAGGCCTGCAGCAGAGAGGCTGCAGGATGAAGCCCTCACCCCTGTGTCCCATCCCCTGGACAGGTGTGCATGGGAGAAATGCACCCTGCAAAGCTGCTTCGCTCCCAGCCTGGACACCTGCCCCCCTCCTTCTCCTGGTTGGCTCCCTGAACACTCCAGTCACCCTCCCAAATGCCTGGGTCCCCTCCATCTCCAGCACCCCCAGGCTCACTAAATGTCCAACTCCCCTCCTCTGCCCAGTGGGCCTCTTCAGTCTGAGACCCTCCCATGTAGGGTGACCAGATGTCCCGATTTTATAGGAACAGTCCTGATTTTGGGGTCTTTTTCTTATATAGGCTCCTATTACCCCCACTCCCCGTCCTGATTTTTCACACTTGCTGTCTGGTCACCCTACTCTCTTGCCATCTGACCTCCGATGGGCCCCAAATGAGCAACGACCCCTTCTCAAAACTCCTTATCTGACCCAGGCCTAGCTCACCCCGTGTCACCCTGGCTCCCTCGTGCCCTTGGTATGCTCCAGCCCTGCTGGGCTATTCTGTGGGGCTGGCATGCACCCAGTGGGGCTCACATTGGCTGCTCTATCAAAACCTCTTCTGTTTTGGGGGGTTCCCTGAGGCAGGATGTGCTATGAGGGCTTCTCCCCACAAGCCTGCTTCCTAGAGGTGCATGTACGGTTGGGAAAGAACAGCCAGCCCCATGGAAAGAGGCAGGCAGCTGGGGATCTTCAGGAGACAGAGAGCTGGGGGGAGACTGGGATGGGGGATGAGGCCTGGGTGGGGTCAGGGCGAATGAGGCGAGGAGGCCTGGGGGGGAGGTTTGGGTTCAGAAAGAGGGAGGCAGAGTGAGAAAGCTGAATCTGGGGTGGGGGACTAGACCTATGGGGTGGGGGGTAGGGAAAGAGAAGAAGAGTTGTGGGGGTGTCTAAGGAAGAAGAGGCCTTGGGGATATTCAGGGAGGAGGAGGGGGCCAGGGAGTGCTCAAGTAGGGGAAGGAGAGAAGACCTGGGGCTTGTTTGGTGAGGGGAGGAGGCCTGGGTGGTGTTCAGGGAGGTGGAAGAGAGGAGGCCAAGGGGTTTGCAGGGTGGGGTGTTGGTGGGGGGTTGGAGGGTCAGCGGTTGTTCAGGGTGAACCAGTGGAAGGTAGCATTCCCCCAAGCAGTTTTGCACCCAGAAACTCTGCCTGGGTTTGAGATCCAAGTCAGCCTCTCCCTAAACACGCTGGGAAGGCCAGCTGACCCCTAGTGCTCTCAGCCAAGGCCAGGTGCTGCTGTCCGGCCCGGGAACCTGCAGCTTGGCCTAGGTGCAGCTCCCCTGTCATTGGACTGAGGAGTAACAAAATGCCTCTGTCCTGGAGCTGAGCGGGTCCTCGCCTCACCTGCACCGCTGAGCTGCCAGCTTTGTTCCAGCAGTGTGTGCGGCCGGGGAGCGGGGAATGGAGGGGACACCAGCTGAGCTCAACCTGACCTATCCTCTCCTCAAGTGCCGTTAGCTCTTGCCACTGCAGCAAGGGAGAGCGTGAAAGGAGCTGGACCCCCTCTTTGGTGGACGCGGCAGGGTTAGGATGTGGAAAGACAAGTACTCCATAGAGTGCAGCCCCTTGAAAGCGGCTATTGTTAGAGTCTCAGTGCCAGGGAGCCCAGAGCAAAAGAGGCTTGTTAGAGAGGCCCAGACTGAATACAAGCTGCTCTCAGAGAGTCACTGAACCATGCTAAATTACTTAAACTAACATTATTGACATTGCACCCAGCGTTCCTTGAAGGGGGCAGAGTCTCCTTCTGTTCATCAAAAATTCATAGTCAAACCCTCAGGCGCTTCTTTCTCTGGCCTTGTTGTTCACGGAGGGCTCCCCCCCCCGCAACCTTTCCAGTCCTCCGGCTCTGAAAGGAAGAAGGGGACGCCTGATGGGGGAGATCAAGTGGGCCTTTGAAAACCCCCTTTTGGAGTTTATTAAACCAGAGTGCGAGGCCAGGCAAACCTGGCTCATAACCAGCACAGAGCTGGTGTGTGCCTCCTCCAGCCACCCCCCAACGGCCCTGCCAACCCCGGCCTCTTGCCAGGGGTTTCCTGGTGTGCTTGCTTGCTTTATTTCTCCCAGAGAAAGGTGGACAAAGGTGAGACAGTCACAGGTTGAAATTAGGAGCCCTGCCGCAACCCCCTGCTCTCCTTCAAACTAGACCCACGGCGAGTCTGCGCCACAGTGCGATTTGCTGGCATTTGGGTGAGCTCCTCTGTGCTGGATCTGCTGGCTCCAAACAGGACTGGAGAGGTTCCATCTCTCCACAGCTGCCCCTGGCCACCCCGAGCAGGACAGTTTGGCACCTCCAGAGCTGTATTTGCACCCAAATCGGGTTTCTGGTGAAAAGGGAACGGTTTTCTTGCAGGCTGGAAATATCAGCATTGTGTATTGCTCTGTTTGAAATGATAACGACTGGCTTGTAGTTAAAAGAGTGGAAGACAGAGAAAGAAAAGAGTACCAGGAATGAGAGCGAGAGAACAGAAAACAAAAACCAACCGCCGTCACCCTGATGAATGTTTCATTCCCCTAGCTAGCTAAGTAACATGATCTGTGCTAAATAAAAGGGACTTGTAGGGAAAACTGAGGCAATATTCATTGTAGTTATAAAAGGCAGCCTTAGTCAGGGTCACTAGCAGTTCCCCCTGTTCTTTGTCTGGCACCTGAGCCTGCAGGGTTGGGTGCAGCATCCCAACAGAGGCAAGTCCTTAAAGGTGGCCAGTGAGCTACAGCCAGAAAATGCCCATGAAATGCCCCTCGCTGAAGCTGCAGACGCATTCTCCTCCTCTGGTTGAGGCTGCGAAGCTGATGCCATGGCTGGCCTTAGCTGGAAATGTTTCCCTCAGAGCAGGGCTGTTGGCAGATCAGACTTCAGTCCTCCGCCATCTCCTCCTCCTGCCCGAGGCATCCTTTCTCTCAGAAAAGGGTGAGGCAGCATCTCCAGGGAATACACAAACCGTTGGTCCCTCCTGATGCTGCTGACCTGTTTTTGGTACCTGGGAGCATTGTTCAGTACCCTGGTCCTCCCACTAAGGTGCAGCCTATGGACACTTGGGAGTGGGGGATGGTACTTCTTTTGCAGCTTCCCTTTGCGTTTTGTGCTGGCGGAAGGATCCAGGATGGCACCTCTGGGAGCTGAAGGCATCTGTCCTCCCCCCAATTTCGGCTGGTCTCTGTGCTGGGTCTTGTCAGCATTAGCTGGGGCTGCAGCAGAAAGCGGGGGTTATATGGAGTGCGAGGAGCATCTCTACTAATTCAGGGAGATGGGAATGTTAAACACACCAAAGTGCTGCTTTTTTGTGCTGTGTAAACTCCCGTGGCCACAGTTTACTTTTCTGTCAGAAGTCCCTTAGCTTACCACAGAGCAGAGCCCTTGGATGGGGGACTGTTCTCCTGGCTTTCACTGCTGAGGCTCGGGATGTGGTGGGGGGTCAGCAGGTGGGGCAGGAAAGGAAGTGATGGGACAACTGCCTCACCTCACAGCAGCCACTTCGTCATCCCTTGTCCTGCCCCCAGGCCAGCGTGGCGGCCTGGTTCTTATCAAGGTCTGTTTGAGCAGCTCAAATATTGCTGCAGAGTCTCCATGAAAACGTGTTGCGCATGCCCCTTCTCCCCGGGAGGGCTTGTGTTGGGATGAACCCCAAGTGTCTGTCTGGGGAGGATATGAAGTGCAGGCAGGGGGCTTGCTGAGCTCTGTTCACCTCAGCCCTGCTGGTTGCTCTCTTTGAATCTTGTGAATTGTGATGATTCCCAGGAGTCACAGGGGGTGGCGTAATGCACCCTGCGGAGGGGAGTCTCTGACCTGGGGAGCCCCAAGGTGCACCAAGGTGACTAGCTCGAGCCCAGCAGAGAGCATGCCAGACTTTGAGATGCCCTGTCGCCACTGTGGGATATCAATGACAGGTTGGGGGAGCTGTCGGGAACTGGGGAGATGCAGCCACTGGTCAGGAAAAGGGGAGAAAACTCTGGTTTAGTCATGAAGAGAGAAGGGGAATGGAGACAAATGGGAGGTTTAGGAATAAAGTCTGCTAAGCTGTAACTCCTCAAAGTGCCGAGGCTTTCTCCCAAACTTCCGAGGGTCCCCCATCACCACTTTGGCGGTAGTTGCGCAGAGCCGTTGACTTATGGGGTGGGCTTAGCTTTCAGTTTCAAGCAGCCTGAGAAGGGATCTTTAATAGAGCCCAGGGATGCAGTGGGATTTCACTAATGGAGCCTGAAATTCTGCCATCGTTTAAACTCTGACGGACACAGCCATCCTGGCTTAGCCCTCCCTCGCTCTGATGGCCTGAAAATGTGTGAACTCTGTGCCAATAGTACGGATCTCGCTCTGATCTAAGCCACAAACCTTGTGAGTCTGAAATAAAACACATGCTCTTCTGGCATGTCAGTCATAAGGAGAGGTAGTGAACCCCCGAGGTCCCTGGGCAATTGGGAATGATTTGAGTGGAATAAAGAAAACAAGGACAATTATGTGTAATTGTGGGCTAAAGAGCAGATCTGAAACGCTTGATGGAGAATGTGCTTCTCTTCCTCCGTCAGCAAGGAGTCCCAGGTCCCTTCAACCCTTGTTGAGACTGCCTTCTGTGGTCTAGAGCAGTAACTGCTCTGTGCTCTGTCTTGCAAGGGATGGCTTAGCGCAGGGGTCGGCAACCTTTCAGAAGTGGTGTGCCGAGTCTTCATTTATTCACAAGGTTTTGTGTGCCAGGAATACATTTTAACATTTGTAGAAGGTCTCTTTCTAGAAGTCTATAATATATAACTAAACTATTGTTATATGTAAAGTAAATCAGGTTTTTAAAATGTTTAAGAAGCTTCATTTAAAATGCAGAGCCCCCTGGCCCAGTGGCCAGGACCCAGGCAGTGTGAGTGCCACTGAAAATCAGCTCGCGTGCCGCCTTCGGTAGTGTGCCATAGGTTACCTATCCCTGGCTTAGCAGCATATGAATCAGGCTTAAAAGACCTGGTCTGGTTGGAGACACGGTTTCACACTTTGGCAGGGAGGACTCGGGTGCTGGTGGTTTATTGCATACACATTTCTTGGACAAGGTAAACTGCGAGCAAATCAGGGCATGGACAACTCACCCCTTCTTGACTTCTGGGCAGCACCTAGCCCATGGCGAATGCTACTGTGAACAAATCTATCTGCAGTGCAATGTGTCTGATGCTCCCTCACATGGGCGCTTTGGTGCCAACTGGTTTATTTGCCTGAACTTCCATTTAACAGATGCGGGCACTCAAGTTAATCCTCCAGGTTAATCTCTCCTCCGTCTGCCATTTTCCAGATCTTTTGGCTGGTACTGGGCAGATTACAGGGTTCCAGCGTCTCCTCAAATTGCCAAGTTTATCACACCAGTCCCAGAGCCTCTACAACGTCCTCCTCTCTCCCTGTGGGTACAAGTGCTGCTTGAGCACTGAACCAATTCAGACCTCTCCCTGGATCCTGAACTTTGCTGAGATGCCAAAGAACTCAGTGGGACTCAGAGCTGTCCTCCTGTGGACATCTCACAAAGCTCGTGGGCCAAGCGAGCCAGATCTCAGTCCCCTGTAGCAGGGAGGGAGCAGGGATTGTGCTGTGCATTTCCTCTTGCTCTGGTCGCAAGGCCAGTGGGTGTGGATTGGGTCGCGCATTTGAGAAATCTTAAGGAGTCAGTTCCCTTGATTGTGCTTATGGCCACCATGTGTCACTCCAGTGTATTACAGGCAGTGATTCTCCCTGGTGGGGCCCAAAGGGAACCCTGTATGCTTGTTGCCTGGGCAGCTTCACCTCTGTGGAAACCTCGTAAAGCTGCTTCTCGTTATCGTGAACTCGTCTGTTGTGATTTATGAGGCTCTTCTTCAGCCAGGCGACTGGCTATTGCATTGGCTGCAGTGAATGAAGCCTGCTCTGTGCAATCCCTGGTGGGCGAGGATCCTTTCCACGCCACAGGCAAAGCCAATCCCTTGGCCAGGCACACTCCGAATGCAGGAGGTGAAGAGAGCCATCCACAAGTTCAAATGCCTATAAGGATCTACGGAGGCCCCCATGAGACCCCCAACATCCTCTATGCCGCCCTACACAGCTCTCCTGATTGGCTCCCTCCCCTTTGACATTGTCTTTCCAGCAGAGGTCCAGGGGCCTGCTATCCTGTCTGGTGTGTTTGGGGAAGGACACCTTTGATCCCCACCCCCTCCAGCAACTGCACCACCCATTGCCTGATTCTCTCCTCTCCCCACATCCCCGGTTCATTCTCTTTCCCTTTTCTCCCTCTACCTGTGTTTCCCTCCTCCCAGCTGAATCTCTCCATCCCTCACTTCCCTAGGAGGCGGGAAAGGGTTGTGGGGAGGGACATGCCACCCGCTTTCCACTGCTGCAGGGTGCAGAACAGGCAGGAGGCAGCTGCTGGCTCGACTACAGTGCCCTTCCCTCCTGATACAGCTCCTCTGCTCTCAGACGCCAGAGTGAGCAGATGGGTTCCCCCAGCCAGCCTCCTGCCTGCTCAGGGCAAGAGCTGGTATTGTGCTTTGGCAGAGTTGTGAAACCTGGGCCTGCCCCAGGCCAAAAGGAGAGAGTTGGCAGCTACGGCAGAGGGCCGGGGGCAGGCTGTGCTGTAACATCAGCTACAGATGAGGAGAAACTAGGAGAAAGGCAAGAGAATGGAGCCAACATGTTGAGTCAGGGACTCCTGATAACCCTGATCAGGGCCAAGGGGAAAGAGCCTCTTCTCTTATGTCACCCAGGGAGTGTCTGGGTAGGAGTCTCTGAGCAGAGAGGACACTGCCCAGACTCGCCCAGACATTTGAAGAAGTGGCCACTGAATATGGTTCCATCAATGTTTGCGTGCCAAACCTGAGCCATTGGGAGCCTGATACTAAAGATGTTGAGGGCCATGGCCCTCACTGACTTCAGCTGGAGCTGCTGGGTGCCAACACCTCTGAAAATCAGTGGCCACATTAAAAACTTTAAGCCACCGAGCCAGTCGGATAATTCTATAGAGCTGAAGGGCAATAAACTCAGCTCTGCAGTGCTTCAACACAAACTGAACAAAAAATCCCCTCCATTCAGCAATGCGAGACCCTGCTGAGGGCCCTGAGCTCCTAGGTTCTCATCCGCTCCAGCTTGGACCAAGCCTCGGTATCTGGGGAGGAGTCTTAGGACCGTGACCGATCTTGGCTGTCCAACTGGGTATGTTAATCTTACTTCCTCCTGCTCACCAGTTTCAGTGATAACCCCCCGAAAATGGAACTCAGAATGGAAAGAGTCATGGGACCCTCATGTTGGTCTAACACAATGCATTAATACTTGATTCTAGCAACACAGTGTCAAGGATGAGTCAGATCTTCTGTTGCAATCCCAGTGTCTTGAACGCACCTAATTATGTTGGACTTATGTACCGTATTTAAGGGAAGAGAGAGACTTTGAGGTGCTGCTGAAAATCCACTATCCAGCCAAAGTCATACCTATATCCCTGTTAAGTATTCTGGGTAGTGCTGTCTCACAGGCAATTTCCTGTACAGTAACTCCTCACTTAAAGTCATCCCGGTTAATGTTGTTTTGATGTTAAGTTGCTGATCAATTAGGGAACATGCTCGTTTAAAGTTGTGAAATGCTCCCTTCTAACATTGTTTGGCAGCCACCTGTTTTGCCCGCTACTTGCAGGAAGAGCAGCCCATTGCAGCTAGCTGATGGGTGGTTGGAACCAGGGTGGACCAGCAGCTCCCTATCAGCTCCCCACGCCCCTAAATTCCCTGTGCAACAGCTGTCTCTCCCCCCCACTGCCATGTGCTGCTCCTTCCCTCTTCCTTGGAGCTGTTCCCAGACTCCTGCTTGCTGTACGAGGGGAGGGGGAAAGAAGGGGGCTAATGTCAGGGTGTCTCTCCCTACCCCCTGCACCTGCACCCCACTTACCCCATCTTCCATAGAGCAGGGGGGACACACTATGGAGGGAGAGAGCTTCTAGGCAAGCCTAAGCAAGCTACTTTAATTAACAAGGCACTGTACTGAAGCCTGGGATCAGCTACTTAAAGGGGAAATGTGCATTTTTAGTCTCTCACACACAGGGTGTGTTTCTGTCTGCCCTCCCTCCTTTCTTGCTGCCTCAGAGAGTGTTGTGAGAGTTAACCCTTGAGGGCTCAGTCAGTTGCTAGTTCATTTAGCAGTAAGGAATTCCCTGGGAAATATCCCACCCTCTGACTCCTCCACCTCAACCAAGCTTCACAATCATCATCACTGTGTACCGGTATTAAATTGCTTGTTTAAAACTTATACTGTGTGCGCGCGCGCACACACGCACACACACGCACGCGCACACACACACAGTATAAGTTTTATTTATATATAAAACTTTTTTGTCTGGTGGAAAAAAATTTCCTTGAAACCTAACTCCCTCATTTACATTAATTCTTATGGGGAAATTGGATTCGCTTAACATCATTTCGCTTAAAGTCGCATTTTTCACGAACATAATGACAACGTTTAGTGAGGCGTTCCTGTACTAAGTAGTATTGTAATGAGAGCTGCCACTAGACGGCATTCAGAACACTGTATGCCCATATTACAGGACTAAACTCAGGAGGTACCTCCTCGGCTTGGATACAAAACTGTTGTTCTTTTAAAAAATGGTTTCAATCTGTGAAGCCCCTGTTTAGTCAGTGGCCAGCTCTGACAGAGACAGACCAGATGTGCAGTAATAAGGCACCAAGGAGGCGAGCGGAGGCAGCTGCAATCATGTGAACGCAGAAATATCCTGGCTTTGTGACTCTACCACTAAGCCTTAATTGGATTTTATTGCAGGGTTTTTTTGGGAGGAGTGGGGGGGTTCCGTGTACATTTATAGCACCTCCTTATAAAATACACATTCTTTGCTTCCCCCCAAAAAGCCCTGTGGGTGGGGGGTGGGGCAGCTGCAGCTCAGAATGGGATGAAAGCATTTGGAAGGGAGTCTGATTTCTGCGCCTCCCGCTTGGGGACGGTGACTCACTTCCTTTTGCTGGAGGAGACGCATGGGATGGAATTCCAGTCCTCAATTTTTGGGAGCTGTCCACTGTGACTTTAGCAGAAACCTCCCCAAATGGGACCAGTTTTGGCCAGTTGCTAGTGCAAGAAGGAAGCATGCCCAGGTGTTAAAATAGGGAACCAGCAGTCAGTATGTGGGGTTTATTTTCAGCACTATTATTATTTTAGTATTTCTACCCCATTGTGCTAGGAGCTGTACAAACAGAGAGTGAACAGAGAGTCCCGAACCCAAGAGCTGACTTCCCTCTTGACTTGCTGTGTGACTCTGACAAAGACACTTCCCCTGCTGTTTCCTTCTGCTTCCCCTTCTGTAAAACGGGAATGCTAATCATTATATTTCTCTACCTCGCAGGCAGCTGTGAGGCCAAAGTTATATATGCTGGTACAGTGATCTGAGAATTGCGCTGCCAAAATGTCGCTCTGAGAAGCAGTGGGTATTTCTGAACTGTCGGAAAACTGACAGTGCTGGCGGGGGGAGGTCCTTATTCCTAATGAGAAACACAGACTCGGCACTTGTGCTAAGTTTCTCCCAATCCAGGGAAATGGGGCGGCAGAAGAAACAGAGATGTTGGGCAGGTGGGACTGTAATGCTGAATAAACTTGGTCAGAACAGTAATAAACCAGTGATGGCGTCAACCCCAAGAGAGACCCCGAAGAAAACGAAAAAGGAAAAGTGAAAATGAGCAGGCTCCCTCTAAGTGAGGACAGCTGCGGGGAGCGGGACATGTTCATATACTCACATGCATGCCAGAGCCCTTGGGACACATCAAAGTACCGGCAGGAGCCCCAGGGCAGGGAAGATTTCAGTGCAACGCAAATGGAACAGGAATGGATTGGCTCAGAAAGCAGAGCTGTGTATTTATAGAGGCAGCGTTTATTTATATAAATGTTTGTCAGCCGCATCACTCCCTTAATGTCTATCAACGAGACAGTGGTCCACTGCCAGCTCCACCGCTGCCTCGTAATTTCATGAAACGCCTCTGTGGCCCAGCTTCCACCATCTGTACATTGGAGATCAGGGTATGTACTCATCCCAGGCACTGAGCATTATTCCGTATCAGATGTGGATTTCCTGCTAGGTGTGCATGCTGATGATGATAGGAAACAGAGTACAGAGAACAACAAAGGCACACAGATTGCAAATACCTGTTAGGTCACTTCTTGGTTATCCCCCCCGCCAATGCATGGCTGGTCCTTATGAGCCATTTTCTGTTTTCTTTTCCATGCAGCTGGGCTTCTGCATCTTTCTTTGGGAGACTAGAATATCTAGCAGCAATAAGTGGAATGTATTGCAGCCGGGCCAGGCTCTGAGAGTGGGAAATTGGGTGGGAAGGGTTATGAGTAGGAGGAAGTGCAGTCCCAGCATGAGTGGGTAAGAGAATCCTCTGTCCACACAGCCTAGGGTGACCAGACAGCAAATGTGAAAAATCAGGGCGGGGAGGGGGGAGGACAGTAATAGGAGCCTATATAAGAAAAAGACCCAAAAATCTGGACTGTCCCTATAAAATCAACACATCTGGTCACCCTCACACAGCCTGAGAAAAGTCACATCGCTTCTTCATACTGTATAGGTAGGAGGGGAGAGCCAAGTGGCCCCACGAATGCCTGTCGCCCCCACACTCCAGGATGAGAAGAATCTGAAAAATTCTGATTGGAATCTGCCCTAGAAGCTGTGGTTAACTGGAGAGTGTCTGGAGCCGAAGTTCTAAAGCACTGTTCCTCTGGTTCCTGTCTGTACTAAGGCCTCTTGGAAAGCGAGTGTGCCTGCACCATGCAGTGTGAAATATATGGAAAAACCTTGGCTCAACAAGACTCTGGCAGAGCTCAGCCTTCCCAGAGCCAGCTCCTATTGCAGCACTGGTGGGTAGGGGACTTTTCAGAGAGACAACAGGCACCTGCTCACAGTTTGGAACAATGGGCCGAGAAGCTCTCAATTCAGCTGTAACACTTACAGGGGTGACACCCCGGCAAGGTTGACAGAGGGATGGGGGACAATTTGCTGACTATCGGGAATATGAAGGACAAGATGCGAGTGAGAAAATGCATTTCCCTTGCTTTGTGCTCCTGCTAGCCCAGAAGAGTCGACACAGTGGTAGGAGAGGAAGCTGGTGCCCAGGCCTTCTGGTGTATCATTAACAGAACTGTTTGCTAACTTCCAACCAGTTCCACCTGTGCTAACCCACTGCAGAACTGGGACTGCACAGGGGTCACTGGCTTGATCCTGCTGAACCTTTCTTCCTGGTGCTACTGTCTGAGAAGGAAAGAGCTGGCTGGTGCTCTGATCCTGGGGGGTTAGAAAGAAGCATTGGTTACTTGTAAACAGAACATCTGATCTGGCATGACTGAGAGACAAGAACCATGGAAACCCACAGGGTTCTCAGCTATTGTAAACTGGTCCAGCTGCTATGTCAATTTACATCAGCTGGGGTTTGCTCCACCCTATATAAAGAGACCTTCTTCAGTGCAACGCTTCATTATAATATGCGCCGATATGTGGCAGAAGGTTCGCCCAGTTACACATCTCTGACATGGAGTAGGCCTGTTTGGTAGAGCATGTTTTTTATATTGGTGGAGTCATAGAAATTAGAGCTAGAAAAGACCTCGTAGATTACACAGTCCATCTCCCTGCCAATGAACATGAATCTGTTCCACAGCTGAAGCTTTCCTGCCAAAGAAATAGCCACAATCAAATGTGTTAAGGGAAAGTGGGGAAATCACACACAGCATTTTTAGAATTCAGGCTAGGATTCATCTGGTACTCTCTGACTGCTTTACAGCTCTCCAGCAGGGTTACTCAGCCAGCCAAGATGGACTTAGATACGTTGGGTTGCTTGAGCAATGCAAATCATCTGGAGAACATCTGCAAATCTAGCCCTTTCCTTTTAAGCTAGTTTATTACCTTTGTGTTTTTGGTAGGGTCACCTCTTTAAAAAAACAAAACAAAACACAGTAATGACTTTGACTTGAAGTCAGCTGTTCATCTATGTCTGGAGTGGAATTGACTATGCAGTTTAAATGAATAAAGAGCGATGCAAGCACCAGATGATGCCAAGTGCAATGAACACGGTTTTCTTCAAATGTCGGCTGCTGGGCAAGACCATGAAATGTTTGCCTGCTCTTCTAGACCGCCTTCCACCCTTGGGGATTGACAGGGAAATAAAGAGTCAGATCTAAAGAAGGAGCTGTCTTCTTTGTGATGATTTTTAAACAAATAAATCCCACAACTGGCAATTCATAAAAGAAAACTGTGCTATGCAAAGCCATGACCCATGAGACTAGCTGTGGTGAAAGACAGCCTCAGCCAGACACCACTGAGTGTTGAGTATCTCTTGGTTTTCAGCCATACCATCCTGGACTTTAAGGTCTTTGGATCTTAAAAGCCAAGAAAAGGTAAGCTGGACTGGTATAATCACTACGAGGGGAGACTTGAAGAGACACTTAGGGTTGGGTGATTCAGTAGATGGCATTCTTCAACTTTACTGTGCTGGGAGCTGGGGATATCATACTGTTTGAGGTGGTCTTTCCAATGAGTGATGAAACATGAGACCACTCATCATTAAAGATTGCACAGTATGTCTTTGTGATGAAGTGGAGATTTTTCCAGGTTAAGTTGTATGTGAGTCTTATTGTTTTGCATGAATGCTGTGCATGTGTCAGTTTCCCTGTGTATTGCACCAATGTCTAGGTGGTGGGAATAAGTGTGTGTGACTTTTGTGGGGGTTGTTGCTCCAACTGCCTGCGTGGCTGCTGTGGCCACTTCTTCGCAACCTGAGACCCAGATAAGGGATGCGACTAGGTGACTCTTGACCCTTGCAGTGAGACAAAGGCTGGAGGAGGAGCAACGGGCAGGGCAGGGGCTGGGCAGCTGGAAGCGAGTCACTCTGCTGGCATGGGGCACAGGAGGAGGGCCATAGCCCTGGCTCTGGGCTCCCTTCCTCACAAGATGGACTTAGCACAGAAATCAGTGACTTTCGCCAACAAGTTCTGTTCTACGCTGTATTCCTGTCGACTAATAAACCTTTTGTTTTTCTGGCTGGTTAAGAGCCACATCTGACTGAGGAGTTGGGGTGCAGGGCCCTCTGACTTCCCCAGGAGCCCCACCTGGGCAGACTCACTGTGGGAAGTGCACGGTGTGGAAGGGGATGCTGAATACTCCGAGGTCAGACCCAGGAAGGTGTAAGCCTCCTGCCCTGGTGACAATATGCTCAGAGAAAGGAGGCTCCTCTAGAGTCCTGACTGGCTTCGTAGGGAGTAGGTCCAGAGCATCGTCCGAGGACTCAGTGACAACCTTCAAGAGTTAATAACTAAAGGATGGGTAATTCCATTCCATCAATCTAAAATTCTCTCTTTTGAGTTTAAATTGGACATGGAATTATTGACTAAATAATCATTCATACAGTGCTCTAAACTGATATTGCCTTTTACTAGTAGGATCTACTTCCTGTTCCATATTGGCTTGGGGTGTTCTGAACTCTTAGTCAGGGGAGTTGTCCCAATACTGAACAGCGCACGTTTCAAACGGCTACACTTAAAATATGTGCAGCTTTTGCTATTTTGCAATAAAGTTTTCTCAGCCTTGTAAAAAGCACATCTCATGACTTTGTCAGACATAGAAATACGTATAAAGACTTTTTAAAGGGGAAAAATTATTCATTCTCGTTATAAGGTGGCAAAAAAAATTTTATAAGGCAACCAGGCAGCGATGAAGGAGAGAACCTTTCCATTGTATAAAGAATGTAACTTTAAAAACTGATTCACCAGTTCTCACCATGCTTTCCAAAACCACTCTTTTTCCAGTCACCCCCACTGGAATTTGGTCAGGATACCGGGGCAGCCCTCTCCTCTTGCACAAAGTGTCAGGAGATATCGCTGCATATTGGTCTTCGGTCTCATCTAAAAGGCAGCAGCAGCACAGAGACGTCTGCTGAAGTGCTGGGCCTGTAGTGACTCAGAGGGAAGACTGCTGCCTGCTCCAGCACCAGCATCCTGTGCTCAGTCCTCCCTAGTTCAGGAGTTTCCGTAGTGCTGGCCCTGTAATATAATGGTTCCATCTCTGCCCATGTCTTTTCCTTTGCTCTGGTGGGAGAAAGGGAAAATAGAACAGCAGACGTCCTCGGGCTTTCTTTGATGCCTCATTTGGACTTGAACTTTGTGAGTTACACTTATCAGGTGGACGTACGGCCAAGTCCTAGAGCCACTGAAGTCACCGGGAATGTTGTCTTTGCCTCTAGTGAGACTAGACTTTGGCTCATAATGCTCACCATTCCCATCAAGATGGGGAAAAAACGAGCACTGTATCTACAAAGTCTGCTCTCCCACAAGAGGCTGTGCAGAGCAGTTAACCGGGGATCACAGCACTTCTGCATTTCTAGGGCTTGGGCCAAAGCCTACGGAAATCAGCGGAGAGACTCCCATTGAAGTCAATGGGCTTTGGAGCCACCCCATATAGGACCTTTCAGCCGAGGATCTCCAAGTCCTTTACATCGTATCTAAGTATTGTCCCAATTTTAATGAGGAACCAGACCTGCTCAGGGTTACAGGGTCTGCCAACGGCAGAGATGGGCATACGACTAAGCGTTTCCTGACTCCGTCTTTTGCTCTAACTCTAAGACCACCCAACAAACTTGCACTCCTAAATCAGGCTGTAGAAAGCAAGTTATGTCTTAATACATAAGGTTCTGTCCCCAATCCCAGCCCTGCTGTAAGAAATGAGCAAGGGACACAGCTTGTAGCTTGCAGTCCTCCCTCAGGGCTTCCATGGGGGTATCCCAGCATGCTGACCAGCTGGGGTGTGAGCACAGGCTTCCTGGTGCACCTAGCACAACCCCTGTGTGGGGGCTTGTGGGTGGGTGGGCCAGGGGATGTCCAGCTGGAGTGGCATATAGGGGCTGTAGCAGATGGAAATATCCTTCCCCTTATTTCTAAGTCTAGGAAGCTTTCCCCAAGATTTCAGCTGTTTTCCCAACACCCTGTCCTGTGCTTCCTCCCCTTCAGGTTCCCACTGGTTGCAAACCAATCTAATTCCTTCCTTCGGTATCGGTCTTTTAGCTATAATTGCTCATTTGGGCAGTATTGTCCTAAAAAACAACCTCATGAGAGAGCACCCAGCAAATGAATCGTCTGTCTTTGCCGTCCCTGGGTTCTCGTATGGTACGTGGCATCTAAGAACAGTTTCACGCAGTGCAACGAAATGGTAGATTTCTTCTGTCCTTCTCCCTAGTAATGTCAGTCTTCCTCACCGCCCTGGTTAACCTCTGTATTCCCTGCAATTCTTCTCCAGTCTTCTCTATCCTCTGGGCTCCCTATCTGAGTCCAGCCTTCTGCTCCATGTGTTATGTTCCCCTTCCCTGATGTAATGACCACACCCAACGCTTCCATGTCGTCACTATGGCCTGAGAGATTTCTAACGGGTCTGGCTGGAGAGGGGTCAGACAGGAGCAGAGTGATGATGAGCTGCTGCCCCTGGATTACATAAAGGAAGTGGATCTTTTCCTGCCCTCCACTTTTCACTGCACTCCATAGCACAAGCTGGGAGCAGTTTCCCAGCGGAAGGCGCGGCCATGGAAAATGGGTCCCCTGCCCTGGGACCGTGAGTCATGGAGCTCAACCTTTAAGGAGCTTTTCAAATAAAATCTCAGCACTTCATTCCTTCTCCCATCTGGACGGCAGAGGCTCGCTCTGCAATGCTGCAACACATCTGCAGGCCAGATGTGAGGGACCTGACAAAGCTACAGCCGAAATGTTCAGCTGCACGGGGCCGTTATTTGGCCTCTTGACATGTGGAAAATCCAGATAACCTTCAGTGCTGCTGACCAACAGGCGGGGAGGCTTCCCTGCCCCTCCATTTCGTATTATTTTGAATGGGGCCATTTTGGAAATGCTGGCTCCAGTGTTGCAGGCTGGCTCGGTGCCTCCAGCGTTAGCACCTGCTGCTGAGGAGGGCTCTGGGATAACGATGGAAAGCGACTAGCGTGCTTTTCTGAGTGAGGGAGAGAGACAGCTGGAGCCCACCCCTTTTGGCCCGGGAGTAGCTCTCAAGGAGTAGATCGGAAACTGCAGCTGCTGAGCAATTATATGTAGCGTGTCTACAATGGGCAAAGCATTCGGCCTTGGAGCTGCTGAGAACCAGGCGACTTGGAGAGATGGGAACATGGTTCGTTGCTCCCTAGCCAATCATTCAGACACAGAGAGCTACGAGTTCAATCAGGATTGCCATGATGCTCTGAAACACAGAGAAACACAGGTGGACGGTTATGGAGCCATTGCCCCGCACCTCCAAATGGCATCAGCTGAACAGAAAGAAGGGGACTCCAAGCATTAGGGTGAATGTTTCTGCCTTGGTGAGCTGCAGTGGGGGAGGGTCTTATGTTCTATACCTGCATATACAGTAAGTTTCATCTCAAAGAAATCAACCCAAAAGTCGTGCTACATAGGGGATATGTAGCCACTTCTGGGTGGAGTGTGGCAGCTGTCTAACAGCTCACAGCAACACGACACAATACTTTAAGAGCCCAAACCTGCAAGGTGCCTAGTACCTCCTGTGAGAGGCTGGGAACCATCAGTTCCCTCTGATGGCACTGGCCAGAACCATTTTTGATCTAGCCCAGCAGTGGCCAATCTTAGCCTGAGAGGGAGCCAGAATTTACCAATGTACATTGCCAAAGAGCCACAGTAATACGTCAGCAGCCCCCCATCAGCTCCCCCCTGCTCCCAGCGCCTCCCATCCACCGGCAGCCCTGTTAATCAGCACCTCCCCCTCCCTCCCTGCACCTGCTGATCAGCTGTTTTGTGGTGTGCAGGAGGCTTGATTACACGCTACAAATACCTTTTGGGGAGAAAGCACTGGGTACTACAGGGTTCTTTATTTTAGTGGTGAAAAGCAGAACCACCAATGGCTGGAAGGTGAAGCCAGGCTCTTTCAAACTGGAAGTAAGGCCCACATCTGTAACAGGGAGGAAATTAACCACTGGACCAAACCAGCAAGGGAAGTCAGGGATTTTCCATCTCTTGAAGTCTTCAGAACAAGACCGGAGTCCTTTCTCGAAGATGCTTTAGCCAAACGCAAGTTACTGGGCACAGTAACAGGGGTAACTGGGGTGACGTTCTCCAGCCTGTGCTAGACAGGAGGTCAGACTATGTGATCAATGGTCCCTTCTGGCCTTAAACTTATACACCTTTGTGCCTCATGCCTCCCCCACTGCCCCTGCCTCCTGGAGGCGAGCTGCCAAATGTGGAATTCCTTACTGCCCGCTTCCTGCCCAATTTCACTTCCGCAAGGACAAGACAAACAAGATTCAGGCTGGGCCATAACCAGTTTCTCTGTAGTCACCTGGGATGACTCAAGGCGTGCTGACCATGCTTCTGCAGAGCTAGAAGTGGGATTTGTAGCCGTGCGGCAATGAGAGAGGCCTATCTGCCCAATGGGGGTTGTCAGCATCAGGTCTAGCGTTGAAGTGCCTGAGATATCACAGTTTTTGAAGTTGGGACACTCTTTTTTAGCTGTTGAAAAGTTACTTAGGTTCCAGAGGTTTGTAAATGTTTCCTGTGAGTGCTGTATACTTGGACCCATAGTACTGAAATCACCTAGGTTTTATTAGTGGAGATGAAATCCACTGGTTACTGTGTGTTACAGGCTTCTTTGTGACATACCACAAAAGATACAAGTCTGTTACATCCACGGGGGTGACCTTCAGCTCAAGCTGTAACAGCTCATGATTTTAGCACTGGAGGTCCCCAGTTCAGTCGTGAATGTGTTGGCCAAGATGGTGGCCATCCCATACAGACACTGAAAAATAGTCCTTGTTTCATCTTGGAAAACTCTAACATCTCAGCAATGTATCTGCATGTACAGAGTGCCTGGTGGGGCAGCTTAGAGGTTTTATTGGCACTCGTTTGGATGATCTGGGTAACTCTCATGGCTTCCCTCCTTGTAATGTATACAGCTGTCCCAAATTCATATGGCTAAAAACCTGAATGCCATACCCCATCATCCTGTGGGGCACTGAGTGACATCACTAGGAGCAGTCATGGCCTATCAGCACCGCATAGGAGGAGCTGGCTAGGTTCCAGAATCAGAGAGGGGCATCTTGGGGCTCTACTAGAAGAGAAGAGGATAGAGCCTGGCCTGTGTTATACGGCTCCAGCTAGACATGCTCCCTCCTAGCCCTGAAGTCTCTGAGAGCACAGAAACTCTAAGAAAGTAACTGTGCTGGTGAGGGAACCAGTGCTCTCCACACACTTGAGACAGTCTCCAAGGGGTGTGGCTCTCCCTAGATGAGAATGAACCCAGGCTTTGTGCAACGGGGCACTCACCTCTTGTAAGCGTCTTCTGTCAGCTGGGTGCGGTGCTGCACACTTCCCCTCCGCTCCCAGTGCCCCAGGTGGGCTGCTGACCTCGTGAGGCAGGTCGTCAGTGACTCAGCCCTCCAGCTAAGTCACACAATTCATAACTGAATGGATGAACCCCTTCCAGGATAGCAAAGGTCCACCAAGAACTATCGCTGCACCCTTGTTAGCTCCTCCAGCCCAGGCTCTGGGCTCAGTTCTCAGCCACTTATGGGCTAGCTTTAAATCTTCCCCCAGCTAATCTCTCAAGTTCAGCCCCCTTCTAGGGCAGTAGGACAACCAAGAGTTCACCAGATGGTCTGTCTGCCTGTACCAGGGTCTTCAGCCTCCTCCTTGGGCCCTTTGAATTCACCCCTTTGCTTGGGCTTGTAAATGAGCCTCATCCTCTTCTCAGGGCTGGTGGGGGGACCTAGGCCTGCCTGCCTAAACTGGGTCCCAACTCAGGGACCCTACAAATAGAAGCCATGTGCCTTTTCTTGACTGCTGCCACGTTCCCTGGGCCTCTTCGCCTCTGTCCATTAGGTTAGAGCTAAAGAGCTCAGCTCCTCTCATTCCCAGGCTTAGTTAATGCAGCACATCAAGCTCCTCTGGTCTAAGCTGAGTGCCTCTGGTCCTAGCCTGGGACTGCTCTGCTCAGCCCCTGAAGTGCCTTTTATCTGAGCCTGCTGTGCCCTGATTGGCTGTTTCCCTGCAGCCTCTCTAGGCAGCCTGGAGGACCCGCCTCTGTTGCTCCTTCCCTGGGGCAGGGTGCGGTAGGATCATGGGGCCTCCAGCACGGGGCCACAAAGGGCCAGGTCACACTCAGTAATTCCACAAGCCAGTTCAGGGTGTGTTGGTTCGTCTTGCCTCTTGGAGAGAGGAACATAAGTATAACCTCAACACCGGCAGCAGGGGTGAGCTTGCCGAGCTAATCTCAAGCAATAAAAGACCCTGGGCAGTTATTGAACTTGCTGTAGCTGTCCTTATCCCACAGATTATGATTCTATGTGCTAGTCCACCTGTAAATAGACCCCCAGGTCACAACACTTTCAGGATTATTAATGAATATTGTTCACCCTGCCCCTGCGAGGCTATGGGGAAAGTGCTTAGTAAACAGAGTGGAATTGTTGGGATTCAACCCCTTCCCTCCAAGCAGCCAGGGAGGGAGAAGGAGCTGGGATGATAGAACGAGAAAGGAGAACCCCTGCAGCATGGCCTTTCACTGGTGAGGTGTTATGAGACCTGGCTTCTTCTCCAAGCTCTGCCCTGTGACCTCAGGCCAGTCACTTCCTTTCTCCCCACCTCAGTTTCCCCATATGGAAAATGGGGTTAATTATCTTGCCCCTCCTTTGTGAAGCACTTAGACACTTGCAGGTGAAAAGAGCTGAGTATTACTGTTGTTATTGTTGCCCTTCTCCCTGTCCAGGAGCAGGGACTGAGTGAGCAGTTACAGTGCGCCACCGGAGAGCCACAAAAGCCTCCTGCCGCATGGTCTGGATCTCCTTTGCAAGGTTGCTATTGGATCTATGACACATAGCAGCAGCACTGCATTGTGTGGATGCAAACATCTCACCTCATCGTCCTATGAACTGGTCTGGCAAGTGACAGAGATGCTGTCCATCAGCAGCAGGCCTTGTAGCGCTGCTTCCGAGCCAAGCTCAAAACAGGAGCTGGTGCAGAGTCTCCAGACATAGTTTCTTTCTATTCTTAGCCTGGCCCTTGACCTCTTGGAAGAGAGAGGACAATGCTTAAATGAAATGGAAAAATGTGAAGTTCTGAACCCGGGCTTACTGGAAACGGAGGTGGGAACAGCAAATGTACTTTCCTTGTGCAACTTTATTACACAGAAAAGAACTTTAATAACATCACCAAGATTTTTATAGGAAAAGAAACTATCAAACAAAATCAGTGCCTGAGTGAAAACACATATGGCATCATAAAGTGTCCTGGGACAGATGCCATTTTAATAAAGGGAAAAATGCGAAGGAGTCTGTGACGAAAAAGCAGTTAAGAAAACTCAAGTGCCTGTAAAAATCTGTCCCAAGAAAGTTATAGTAAGATTTATTTTAAATTTGAGCTTTTTTCCTTCTCTCTCAAAGGGCTTCTGCGCATTGGAGGTGGAGGTATGTCTTTGCCCTGGAGTCAGTAGGGGCGTCGAGAGCAACTAAGGAGATTGTGAGAAATGGCAGAGCTGGGAGCTGAGTAGGGTCCAAAAGCTGCTGTGGCTTTGAAGCGCTTCCTCACGTGTGTTCATGATCAATGTTCTCCTAATGGGATCAAAGAAAGCTGATCCCAAGTGTCCGAGGCCCACAGCAGTTCAAATCCCAGACAAGACCCCACTTACGTGATGACTACTATGTTGGCTAACACATTGGAGACTGAACAAGTTGGCCTCCATAGCTAAAAACATGGGTTGCTACAGCTTGAACTAAAGAGCCAGGGTCCTCTAGCTGTGGCTGGAACAGATTCTCATCCTCTGAGGCTCAAGCCTACGTGGGCACCTGTAACACACACTCACCCAGGGCCGGCTTTAGGAAGTGTGGGGCCCGATTGGAACAGTTTCGATGGGGCCCCGGCAGGGATGACTAAAACAACAACAAAAAAAAGTAAAAAATACATGTGGGGCTTGTACTCACCGGGTGGTGCTCTGAGTCTTCGGCGGCGGGTCCTTCACTTGTTCTGGGTCTTCGGTGGCACTGAAGAACTCACTGCCAAAGTGCCACTGAAGACCCGGAGCGGGTGAAGGACCTGCCGCCGAAATGCCACCGAAGACATGGAGCGCTGCCGGGTGAGTAAAAATTAGAAAGGCGCCTCTAGCCAGGGAAGGGATTCTTGGCCACTAGCCCCCCACTCTGGGTGGCCCTGCCACTGGGCACGGGGCCCTCTTAGGCGCGGGGCCCTTATTTGGGGGTATTGGTGGAATTGGCCTAAAACTGGTCCTGCACTCATCAGTAGGTTCCTTTTCTTCAACAGCAACCTTAAATCAAGACATTAACAACAAACCCATGGAGGGGAACAGCGTCTGATGAATTTCCCATGATTTCACTAGAAACGTGTAGTAACTATTACTAAATCATCTCCAGCCATTGGAAGATCCCAGTTCAGTAGACAGCCCAGCCTCTCTCCACCAGCTATTAGAACTTCTCTGATCTCTGTATCATGCCCTGATATACACAGACATCGTTTCCCATTTTGTACATGTGCAACTGATTGTTCCTTCCTAGCTGCAGTACTTTGTATTTGTCCTTATTGAATTTCATTCTATTTATTTCAGGCCATTTCTCTAGTGTGTCCAGATCATTTTGAATTATAATCCTATCCTCCAAACCACTTGCCACCCCTCCTGGGGTGGTATTGTCCACAAAATTTATAAGTGTAGTCTCTCTGCCATTATCTAAATCTTGCGGGACCACACTTGATATGCCATTTCAGCTTGATGGTGAATCACTGATAACTACTCTCTGGGAATGATTTTCCAACCAGATATGCACCCACCTTATAATAGCTCCATCTACACTGTATTTCCCTAATTTCTTTATGAGGAGGTCATGCGGTAGAGTATCAAAAGCCTTACTAAAGTCAAGAGACACCACAGCTATCGCTTTCCTCCTATCCACAAGGCTTGTTACCCTGTCAAAAAAAGTTGTTAGGTTGGTCTGATATGATTTGTTTTTGACAAATCCATGTTGACTGTTACATATCACCTTATTATCTTCTAGGTGTCTGCAAATTGCTTGCTTGATTGCTCCATTATCTTTCCAGATACTGAAGTTAAGCTGACTGGTCTGTAATTCCCCTGGTTGTCCTTATTTCTCTTTTTATAGATGGGCACTATATATGCCCTTTTCCAGTCCTCTGGAATCTCTCCTATCGTCTATGAATTTTCAGAGATAATTGCTAATGGCTCAGATATCTCCTCAGGCAGCTACCTGAGTATTCTAGGAGGTATTTCATCAGGCCCCAGTAATTTAGACATCTAACTTGTCTAAGAAATTTTTAACTTGTTCTTTCTCTTGCAGCAGAGCAGACTGAACTCACATGATGCTGTCAGAGACTGGGATGTGGGCGGTTGTGCCTAGCGGTTAGAGCAGAAGTCATGCCTAGCAGTTAGAGCAGGAGTTGGTAGCCAGGGATTAGAACCCAGGGTCAAGCTGGAGTCAGGGGCCAGGTGCTAGAACCAAGAGTCACAAGTAGAGTCAGGAGTCAGAGCCTAGGGGCAGAATCAGAAACAGAGGCTGATGTTGGAGGTTGGGAATTGGAGCCAAGTTACCTGGAATGAGGCAGGGCAGGAGCAAGACTGGAGCAAGGGTGAGAGCGAGCAGTTCCTAATGGATAGCTGTTCACAGCACAACCACCATCACAATTGGCCACAACAATCGGCACTGATTAACCTCCTTGAATGGGCCCTAGCGCCTGACCTTGTCTCTCCCTTCTGTGCCTTACCTATGAGGTTTGAGTCAGGTTGGTGGGAGCTGGAGATGGGGAAGCTGTTGCCGCTGCCTTCAGTGCCATGCAGGTACCTGATCTGAGGAGTAAACCCAGGATTTCTATGCTCAGGCTTGTCAATCCAGCACCTGTTGCCACATTACAATTCCCCCGCATGCAATTCCCCCATCTCTTGTAGGCGACTGGATAAGCACCAGCATTCCGGGTGCCCGTTGTTTTATTAGCAAACTCAGAAAGCTATTTCCAGAGAAATGCCCAGGACATTTATGTCTTGAAACACCTTTAATTTCCAAGTCCCTTTCTCCGGCTGGCTAGCTGCTCTGACCCTGGGCCATGTGGATATCTGGAAAGTATTTCACAGTGCTGCAAAGCCCCATCTCAGTCCTCTGGTGCTTGCCAGAAGGAGCTGTTCACACTCGCACAAAAAACCACCTTTCCAATATTTTACAGATTTCCAAATAATGTGGCCTTCATTTTTTCCATATGTTTCTTATTCAGGCCTCCTTTGTGTTTTCAGTTTTGCAGGTCTGAGTTTGCCTGTGCTCTTATTAATGTCAATTCCAAGTTAAAGGAGGGTCAGTCTCAGATCCCATTAAATACTGGCCTTTGACTGAACAGAGCTTGCTAGGCCTGCCAAACGTACTGTAGAATCAGGGCACGTTTTGGGCTGAGGGGTGTGGGTGCTTTTATGGCAATTTTTGCACAACCGATTCATCCATTAGAACGAAACAAAATGCAGAAGCAATGAGCAGTTCCAGGGAAATGATCTGCTCCTCACACAGGCTTAGTGAATGGGAACTGAGTGAAAGAGCGAGGGAAGGGGGAGAAGGAGTAAGAGGCTGAGGGGATAGAAGGAAGAGATGTAAAAGGAGCAGAAAAGCTACTTAAGGGCTTCATCCTGCCACAGCTGAGGACTCTGAGTGATAAGAACATAAGAAGGGTCGTACCGGGTCAGACCAAAGCCCAGTATCTGTCTACCGACAGTGGCCAATGCCGGGTGCCCCAGAGGGAGTGAACCTAACAGGCAATGATCGAGTGATCTCTCTCCTGCCATCCATCTCCATCCTCTGACAAACAGAGGCTAGGAACACCATTCTTTACCCATCCTGGCTAATAGCCATTAATGATCCAGGGAAGCACTGTTTAGCCTTATTGACTTCAATGGAACTAGTCATGTGCAAGAGCATAGCACGGTGGAGGGAGAGAGTTAACTCCAGGTGGGAGACGTGAGAAGGGATGGGAATGAGAATGACACCGAGGAAAGAAGGGAAGCTGGAGGGAAGAACAAAAAGCTCAAAAGAAAAGGGGACTTGCAAAGGGAAGTTGTCCGGATACTGTGCCCCCCTTACTCATGTGGTGTAATGTGGCTTATGAAGCCATACATGGGGCACCTTGACAGCAGCGAGGAGCAGTTCAACAACAGGCTGAGCAAGTGCAGAATGACGACTGAATGTGCTTTTGGCGGTTTAAAGGCCCGCTGGTGCTGCCTACATGGGAGGCTGGATCTGGCCACTGACAATATTCATATGCTTATAGCCGCATGCTGTACGCGCCATAATATTTGTGAAGGGAAGGGTGAAAGCTTCACTCAGGGCTGGACCACTGAGGCTCAGCACCTGGAGGCTGAATTTGAACAGGCAGAGACCAGGGATATCAGAGGGGGCCAGTGCAGGGCCATAAGGATTGGGGATGCCTTGAGGCAACAGTTTGAAGCTGAAAGCCACTAATATTTGTTGCTCTGCTTGGGAGTGCAGTGCTTATAATGCTAGTAGGTGTTTGTGATTGCTGCAGACAGTGCACTATGAAGGTGAAAGAAAATTGCCTGCTGCTTCGCAGGGCTCTGTTTGCTTTCAATTAATGGAATAAAGATTGCTTTCAAACCAAAGCTATTCTTTTGTTAAAAAAACAACTGGAGGAGAGAGACAAACAAAAAAACACATCAGCACTGAGGGGGATGGGGGTAGGGAGAGTCCCAGAGGAGGTGAGGTCCCGGGACGGTTAAAGATTTGCGTATGTCCAGGGATCATATCCAACCTTCTCCTTTGGGGTACACTGCAGCGGGTACTGTACTTCAGCAAAGCTAAACTGCAGAGGGAGGGATGTTGAGTGCAATGGGTACTGGGAGTCTGCAGGGCTAGGCTATGATGGGGCAGGAGTGGAATGCAGCGGGTGCAGACTGGAGCCAAGAGGTTGATAGGAGTGTGCTGGCTGTGTCTGGGGGGAGCATGGGAAAGAGTTTTGTGACAGGGTCTGCCAGGGAGTGTGGGTGTGGAGTTGCTCAGTTTTCAGTGCTAGTAGCTTGATGCTCCGTAATGTTTAAGAGCTGCTCCATGGCTTCATTCTGGCACACTGTGTTCTCCTTTTGGTCCCTTTTTCCGCTGTCGCACCACTCTTTCAGTTCTCGTTTTTCGGCCATGGAGTGCATCGTGCCATCATGCAGAAAGTCCTCTTTAGTTCTTCGTGGCTGCTCTCTAATTCTGCGCAGACGTTCAGCCGGCGATCACAAAGAGGGAGGCTAGGTTCCCAGGGTCATACCCCTGGGAAGCCAAAATGCAACATTTTACAGAAGCAGTATTGTTTGCAACACAGAGAGCACTGATTTAAAGCACAGCCACTATTCACATACCTATCACTATCTGGCTGACCCCAGGCAAACACACATGACCCACAAGACCCCCAAAATGGTGAGTAACCACAGGGGCAGGGGAAATTAGTGTTCCAGGACCATACTGTACACTGGACATGTGGCTCTTGGGGAGAGCCAGCACTGCATGGGGGGGCCTTATAATCATTCCTGCCCCCACATTTTCCAGAGGCTGCGTTCATTATGGAAGACATCTCGCTGCTGAGGGTGAGCAGGGAATGAAGGGAGGGTCTTCTCCAAGACTGAGGCTTCTGCCCTGGCCCTTATGCGGCTCCCCTGTGTGCAGCAATGGGTCTCCCTCCGCAGTGATGGCAGAGTGGTGCGGGAAAGTTACCCTTAATGAGGCAAGAAATAAAGCAGATCTGCCAAAGAATCTGTGGCAGCAGATTGCCCAGTATCTCCATGAGAGTCTCCTGGAGATCTCTGAGGCAGATTCCCATGAAGTGAGGTAGTCAATCAACACCCTGTTCTGCCACTCAAACTAGGCATGTGGTGGTACGCGCATCATACAGACACAAGCCTGCTTTCTGCAATCCTCCTTCCCTCAACAACTCGCTTCAGCGATTCCCAAAATCAAAGCCACTTATCAGGGGCCTCCCCTTCTGTTTGTGCTACACCAAGATCTGACAGCTGTGACAGGCTAGCCTCCTCCAGGGTAGAGAAGAGCTCCAGGCTGCATGCATTTCTGACCTCTGAGTCGTCCTCCGCCTCTGGGTCCCCCTCCACATCCTCGTCCAAGATTTCCTTCTCCTGGCACAGTCCACTCTCGACTGGCACACGAGCCACCCAAGTATCCACAGTGGCCTTCGCAGTGCAGGTGGGGTCGTCACCGAGTATCACGTCCAGCTCTTTGTAGAACCGGCAGCACACGGGTGCAGCGTCAGAGTGGTGGTTTGCCTCCTGCATCTTGTGGTAGGCATTCCGCAGCTCCTTCATTTTGACCCTGTACTGCAATGTGTCCCAGTCATGGCCCCTGTCTGTCATGCATCATGAAATCTGTCCATAGGCATCACCATTCTAATGGTTGGAGTGCAGCTGGAACTGGACAGCCTCCTCTTCCCAAATGCTGCTGATGTCCAGCAGCTCAGCATTGCTCCAAGCGGGGGATCTCCTGGTGCATGGAGCAGGCATGGCCACCTGGAAAGATGTGCTGAGACCACTGCACACATCACTGAGTAATCAGGAAGGGGACTTTCAAAATTCCCAAGGAATTTAAGGAGTGGGAATGACAGTTGGTCACCTGAAGGCAGGGCAGTAGAGTTCAAACCGATGACCAGAGAGGTGAGAACAGACATTGTGGGACCCCTCCTAGAGGCCAATCACAGTGCTGTAATTGACAAGGGGTCTACACTGGCAGCACAGCGCTGTACCCCTGGCGCAGAAAGCTGTACGCCTCTCATCGGAGTGGTTTTTTTTACAGTGCTGCAACTGCACAGTTTCTGCGCATGAAGTGGCTGGCACCTCGGGCATTAAACCGCAGAAAGCTGCTTTACTGTGGAGAAACTTGCCAGTGTAGACAAGGCCTTAGACTGTGTCTACACTGAGCACCTTACACCAGCGTGGCTGTGACACTGCAGCTGCACAGTGTAGCCACTCTTTTTCCCGGGGCAAGAGCTCTCCTGATGACAAAATAAAACCACCTCCTATGAGGGGCTGTAGCTTTGTCACTGGGAGAGTGTTTTGAATGAAATTTTTAACAACAAAAGTGCCAAGTACCTTCCTCAGCCCTGAAGAAGAATTCTGTGTAGCTCTCTCTTTCTCTCACCAACAGAAGTGGGTTCACGGTAAAAGATATCGCCCCAACCACCTTGTTTCTTTAATATCCTGGGACCCACCTGGCTAGAACACGGCATCCAGCTGTGAATGGCCTTTTTGTATTTCAATCACCCTGTGTCTGGTTTGCCTCCTCACATTCTGGTGACATCAGGTTCCCCAGCCCTGCTGGCTGAATTTCAAGCCTCTCAGCCCCACCAAAATACAAGTCAGCTGTGCCCCTTCCTGAGACCTGAGCTCTGCCCAGGATTTCCAGCTGCTCCAGGAACTCATTTGACGGGTTCAGAATTTCCCAAATAACACACAACTCTCCAGCTGGATCGTGTGTGTTTGTAGGAGGAGGAGCGGCAGTCACCACCTCCCCCCTTTAAATCCATCCAGGTCTGTCTGTCCGCAATACGTGGGTGAAGAATAGTTCTTCCTTCCATAGGGGATGGTTTGGTATTTGTAATTGAAAAAAGGGAAAACAGCCTGGCCCTCTCCGAATGGCACACAAAGACTCGACTTCATGGAATCTGCAAAGAGAAAAGTTTTCACCTTCTTTAATGATCTGTGGTTCTGTAAGCAACACTTCGGGAGTTTGTGCTTACCTTGGTTGTGAGCCAAGGCAAAGTCCAGGCCGGTGCATAGTAACCGACTGTTGAAAGTGAGAATGAGCAGCATGCAGTTCCATGTTCAGGCTCTCCAACCCTGGGAACGCGCTGAGTGGCTCCTTTTTAGGAGGCCTGGCATTCAAATGGTGCTGGTTGCGGTGTCGTCAAAGTGCTGTGGACCCTTAACACCGGCATCGGCCTCTGCACTGGCTCCAAACGGACACAGTTAAGTGACACTGACTGACTGTGGAATCTCTCTAGCAATAATGAACAAATCGGTCCCAGACTTGCCTCTTCTGTGAGCACACATTGGTACCTTTCATCCCCAGCCAGGAAAGAGAGAGAGGCCCAGCTTGTTATTACCCTTGAAAACCATTTTAAACAGGTAAAAACTCCAAAATGCAGTCTGAGGTCACTTTTGGCATAGCAGTCCAGTTTGTTTCAAATGCCTCAAGGTCTGTGTTAATATCTGCAGAAACATTCTTGAGCAGGGTGGGTAGGAGTTTTTCTGGATAAGTCATTTCTTAATCAGAAATTATTATTCCTATCCACTGGGGTCAAACAGCTTTTTTCCCCCGCTTAGCCTGAGCAATCATTGCACAGATGTTCCATTGGAACGTATAGGGACTGCTAGGAAAACAGAACTGTGGATTTCAGCGTACGGGGCCTGTTGGGAAAACAGAAATATGGATTTCAGCAGGCTGACAAAGTGCTTTCAAACTGCATGTGTGCTCCTGGAATGCTGGAGAATCAAATCAGTTTGGTATGTTTGTGGGAAGCTTCTAAGTTAATTTCTTGCTGAGGAAAACTCCAGACTGATAGCACCAGAGTCCTGTATCTACCCAATAGAGATAACATGGGTACTAACAGTGCAAACTTCCCCGATGCTGCTCGGTCAGCGTGGCTCAGCATGGACCTGGTGTGGGCCGAAGGAAATTCAGTTGTAATAATCTGACGTTGGGTAAAAATTTCAAAATCTCAGAAGCCTGCTTTGCTGAATCTGGCAATGATAGTGCTAATCAGCGCCAATTGTGGTGAGTATGTTAACGGGGACACCTGTCCTATGGGAAGTGGTCCGAGCCCACCAAACTCACAAGCCACTGCATGGCCACCAGCTGGCAATGACTTTAGTTGGATTCAATCTGGTTGCCTTTGAAAGGCCTCATATACCAAAGTTGCTCTCCCGAGCCATGCAGTTTGCCATCAGCTTCATTTCTTAGCAACTGTATAATGTTTATTCAATGCAGTGAAATTCATATGGTTTGTTTTTATTTTGCATCCTTCCACAGAGCCCAGTGCTTCACAGGGAGTCAATTGCAGGCAGAGGCTAATGAGAAAAGGGAGATTTTAAGGTAAGAGAGGAATTGGCTTGCAGGGTCAGGATAACTGCAGATAAAGGGGTAAGGGAAGGGTTCCGACAGGAGGCCAAGCCTGGAAGAAGCAAGAGACTAGAATGGAGTGCAAGTGGATAGCTTGGAGCTGGGGTGAACTGGGTGGGCTTATGTTCATGGAGGTTTGGAAACCAGTCGGTTGGTTCTGACCGGGATTTGATGATTCAGAATAGGGTGATACAGTCCCATTTCCTGGTGTGAAGAAGTAGCCTGGCTGCAGCGTGCTGGGCCTCCTGAAATGTAGAGTGGGAACTGGGGAAAAACAGATTTCAATAGTCCAGCTGGAAGCAGTTAGCTCTTGGATAACAGTTCAGTTGAGGCAGGTCAAGGGAAGAGCGAATCTTGCCAATGTTCTGGAGGTGGTGAGAGCTGACTTTGACATGGGACATGGAGGAGGGAAGAGCTGAAGTCTAATCACACCCCATGCATGGCTCTTCCTTTCCCTCTGCTACTCCCCGGGCAGACATCCCCATCCCCAGGGCACTGAAGCAGATAGAGGGAATGGGTGAGAAGAGGGCTGGGCTGATGGTGGAGCGGATGGTGGGTGGACTCGCATCCTCCATTCACCAGTCTGGTGGGAATTAGAGTAATAGTCACTGAGTTTAAGGCCAGAAAGGATGAGCAGATCATGGAGCTGATAAAGCCACACCCTGCATTAACTTTCTGCTGAGCCGCCATCAGGGACAGCTGATGCTGGGGAGCAGGGATTGAGCTGCTGCAGATCTCTGCAGTTGTACGGAGCTTGTGGGGCAGGCCCTTGCTTTGTTCTGTAGGATGGTACCCAGGGCAGAAGTGTCAAGCTCACTTGGTGGAGAGGGCAGAGCCATGTTTAACTGTGGTACAGGTGCTAGCGTGATAATTTCAGGCTCCATGCATTCACCAGCAGAGTTCCTATTGGCAGTGATGGGGCATTAGCACACAGGCCAAGTGGAGAGTCAGTAACCTTCTGGCTGTTGTTATTCCATAGTTTGGTGCCATGTTGTCACTCACATTCAGCATCACTGGGCAAATCTGCTCCCCTTTAGGGCATCCCAACTCATGCCCTTTGTTTCTCTTCCTTTCCCAGTTTCAGGAATGTCTCAATGATCGCTGGCCTTGGAAACAAAGCTAAGGTGTGAGAGGAGAGTGCCATAGACTTCATTCTTCAGAAGGAGGAATTTAGGATCAAACCAGGATCTCATGGAATATCAGGGTGGGAAGAGACCTCAGGAGGTCAACTAGTCCAACCCCCTGCTCAAAGCAGGACTAAACCCCAAACAGATTGTTGCCTTATATCCCTAAGTGGCCCCCTTCTTGGATTGACCTCACAACCCTAGTTTTAGCAGGCTAGTGTTCAAATCACTGAGCTATCTCTCCCTCAACTATTCTGAAGCCTATGGCCTAGTATGGCTAAGCTAAAATTGTTCTGGTCTCAGCCTGTAGGCCGTGCATTTCAGCCATATTTTACTTACATACCTAATACTCCCTCATCCCTCCTAAATACTTACCAATCTTATATTTCTGTAATCCTACCATTTAAATCTATCTAGCTTACATTGATTATATATGAAACAGCATATATATTGACCAGAACATTACATAATACAATGATCAATGGATGATAAAATGAACTCCTATGTAGATGGGAAAGCTGGCTTCAAGGCTGACTTATCAGATGCCAGGATCTGGCCCTATGGGCCTGTGCAAATGAAGTGTGAACTGCTACCAGATCAGACCTCTTCTCTCACACTAGCAACAGGGTTTCACCCCCTCTGTACAGGAGGCAATGACAACCCGTATTGCAAGGCAGAGTTTTCCCGATTCCACTTACAGTTCAGGCTGAAGTGTTCTGTTTCCCTTTTGTTCCCTCCATTATGGTATGGCCATGACTGTATCCTTTAATCTTTCCCCATCCAACTACTCCTTCTGGGACATCTCACTACTACTCACAGCCTTGTACATGACTTCTCTGTGGGTGGCCTCCAAGCTACAGTCCAGCTTTCCTTGACTCACTCTCTGTTTTGTGTCTCGACTCCGCTCAGACACAAAACAGAGGGTTGGCTCAGTGGTTTGATCATTGGCCTGCTAAACTCAGGGTTGTGAGTTCAATCCTTCAGGGGGCTATTTAGGGATCTGGGGCAAAAATCTGTCTGGGGATTAGTCCCCTTTGAGCAGGGGGTTGGATTAGATGACTTCCTGAGGTCCCTTCCAACCCTGATGTTCTATGATATGAGTGAAAGACCTAGGAATAACCCTATGCCCATCAGTTCACAAGGTTACTGCATAAGATGTGCTAATAGTGAGGTTATGGAAAAATGGATTGTAATACACCAGAGGTAATATGTCTGTTTGACCTCAGGGTTCTGCATAGAGGCTAATGAGAATAAGAGGAACTACAACCAACCTATGAAAAAGGGGGTACCCCAATATTCATGGGCCAAGTCTTTAGCTGATGTCATCAGTATTGCTGTATTGTGGAACTTTACTGATTTAAATGAGATGAGGATCTGGCCTATTGTCAGGCCAAATGGACCTCTCCCTGGGATGAGGCAGGAGAAACTCATCTGAAGTCAGTGGAATTGTGTCTGCATGAAATTGTGAGGCTGATTCTCCAGTTACTTACACCATCTTCACCCTGATGAAATTCCATTGCCTTCTGATTTGCTCCCCTGCAAGAACAGAACCCAATGGGAGTTGGTCTAAGTGGGGGAAGGATCAGACTGGGATCTTGCCAATGGTGTTAGAGCAGTATAAAATGAGTGTGAAAGGAAAATCAGGTTCATTGACTTCAGGGAAGTTGCACGAGAGCAGGAGTGGGCAAACTACGGTACGCAGGCTGGATCCGGCCCATCAGCCATTTTAATCTGGCCCTCGAGCTCCCACAGGGAAGTGGAGTCTGGGGCTTACCCCCTGATGCTCCAGCCAGGGAGCAGGGTCAGAGGACACTCTACACAGCTCCTGGAAGCAGCAGCATGGCCTCCCTCCAGCTCCTACATGTAGGGGCAGCCAGGGGGCTCTGCTCTGCATGCTGCCCCTGCCCCAAGCACCGCCCCCGCAGCTCCCATTGGCGGGAACCTCAGCCAATGGGAGCTGCAGGGGTGGTGCCTGTGAATGGGGCAGTGTGCACAGCCATCTGGCCATAGCCTCTACGTAGGAGCCAGAGAGGGAACATGCTGCTGCTTCTGGGAGCCATTTGAGGTAAACGCTGCCTGGAGCATGCACCCCTGAGCCGCTCCCCATGCCCCATCCCCCTACCCCAACCCTGATCCCCCTCCTGCCCTCCAAACCCCTCAATCCCAGCCCAGAGCACCCTCCTGATCTCCAAACTCCTCATCCCCAGCCCCACCCCAGAGCCTGCACCCCCAGCCAGAGCCCTCACACCTTCCCCGCACCTCTCCCCCACCCCAGTCTGGAGTCCCCTCCTGCACCCTGAACTCCTCATTTCTGGCCCCACCCCCGAGCCCACACCCCCAACCAGAGCCCTCATCCCCCCCCACACCCCAACCCCAATTTTGTGAGCATTCATAGCCCATCATACAATTCCTATTCCCAGATGCGGCCCTCAGGCCAAAAAGTTTGCCCACCCCTGACTAGAGTGATACTGGTGTAATTTAGATCAGGATCTGGCCCTATTTTCCCATCACCTCATGGTCTGTTGTGTCCATTCCCAGGCTGCTGTGAAGGGTCTCGTGCTGCGCAGTTCACATCTGCTGCACAGAATGATAAAATAACAATTGGCATAGAGCTGCACAACATCTGTTGTCTTGCACAACCGGAATCATGCAACCCCCCTTCATTTGTCTGCTAGCAGCGAGCAACTTCACAAACAGGGCCAAGCATTCTCCCTTCTCCAGCACATGGTCCCAGTAGGACAGTGAACAATGGGACACACATAGCTCAGATGAAGGCTCTTTCATTAGCGGGACAGCTGAAAAGCAGAGACATATTGGGCAGCGGGTGCGTGTGAGAATTTTTGCCGTGTTAAAGCATCAGTGTAAAATATCCACTTGTTTATCTCATGCATGGTATTTCTGCCAAGAAATAACAGGACCAAGACCCTCAGTGGGTGTCCATCAGCAAAGTTCCACTGAAGTCAGGAGAGCTGATTTCTACTAGTGGATGACTTGGCCCAATATGCTAAAAAAAAAATAGGGACATCATCCTGTCTGTGAATGTTGGCTAGTAGAGCATCTATCTATCTATCTATCTATCTATCTATCTATCTATCTATCTATCTATCCATCCACTGGCCTGACTGTTCTCTCACTTACTCCAACTTCAAAGGAGTCACTCTTGATCTATTCTGATGTAAAGGAGAGAAAAAGTGGAACAGTATCTGAGCACGGGCACCCAGGTTTGTATAATTTTTGGTAGTGCTCAGAATGGGTCCAAGCAGAGCCATCCCATGCATAGGATGGACTGGGGCAACTGCTCTGGGCCTTGCACTTTATGGGGCCCTGTGTTTTGGGGGGGATCTGTGCTTCAGGGGACACGGGCTCCAGAGCACCCTGGGAGGGGTTAGCAGGGGGCCTGGCGCCAGCGGTAGTGAGTGACCCAGACCTAGCCTGTACTGCAGGCTCCTGGAATTGCTCAGGGGAGGGGGCGGAGACTGGAAAGAGGTAGGGGAGGGGCTTGGGGGAAGGTGGAGAATGGGGTCAGGGATGGAGCAGGGGGGAAGGGGTGGCGAGGGGGCAGAGTGGGGCAGAAAGAGGCAGAGCAGAGCGGAACAGGGTAGGCTGGAGCTGGGTCACTTGCTGCTGCCAGTGCCAGGCCCCTCCCTAACCCCCCAGGCCACTCTGGAGACTGTGTCCCCCTGAAGTGCAAGGACCCCCAAAATGTGGGCTCGGGGCACTTGCCCCGGTCTGTCCTATGGACAGGATGTCTCTGAAAATATAAGCCCAACCATTGGTGGAGCCTGGCCCACGTTCCTGAATATTGATGGAGCCAGGCACCATGGGCCCATAAAACTCCCTGCCTATGTATCTGAGCACCTTCAAGGCATTGAACATGAAAGTTTCTATCCCCACCCAGCCATGCTGTGGCACATGCTGTACGGATCTTGAGCTCCACCTGCTCTGCTCCCCAGCTGAGGTCATGATGGATAGATTGTAGCTTGTTAGCACTCCAGTGGCAGTACCTGGTCTTGCCCCATATGCCTGAAATATTTGAAAGTTCTTTGCTTCCACGCTCTCCACCATCTGCTTCTGCTTTGGTTTGGCCTAAGCTGGTTCTGATCTCAGCAGGGCAGGAATCTTCACATCACCCCAGATGGCTTGCCCCCTCCCCCTCCATCTTCATTATTCAACTCACTTTCCAACCCTCACCCCCAAAAAAAGCTCCTCAAGAATGTGGGTGAAACATCACCCAGCAAAACCCCTTTGCCCCAGCTATGAGGGAACTTTTCTCAGCATGTGAGCAGCGGACAGATTTCTTCCGCCTTTCCTTTCCTGGAGCTGCCCTTTGCACAAGAGGTGAAAGAGCAGCAATATTTTTGGACATTAGCTGGAGTGAGCAAATCTGCAGCAGAATCCAGCTGGTGTTTCTATTTAGCAGACTCCCAAACTGCAATGGCTCCAGCCTCCTTCCCTTCCTCTGTGGTCCTCCTCCCCTATTCTCTGTTGGCTGTTCTGCTAAGCTTCCATTGCTGTCCTCAAGGGTGCATCATATTTACTAACTTCTGCTCTGGTCAATTCATTTTAAAAACCTTCAAACAGAAAACAGGCAGAACTTTCAATCTAAAAACATATTCCAGTGCAATACATCACACTATGCCACAGAGGAGGAAGTCTCCAGATCTGAGGAATGGCCCCTTCTCAGATAACGACTCAAGGTGAGGGAGAGGCCAAAGCCAATGAGAAACATCCCTGCTTTGTACAGGAGTCCTAAGGCAATGGACAGGTGGGGTACGGTAAAGAAAAGACCAGGGCAACATTTTCAAAGGTAGCGTTCAGCTGTGAAGGCCACGGTTTCGGGAGCCCAACATGAGCCGCTGAAAGCTGAGGAAAGATAGTCCTGTGGTTAGTGAGGGCTGAGGAGCAATTCAAGTCCCCACTCTACCACCAGCAGGGGCAAGTCACTCAGCCACTCCATGCCTTAGGTGCGTTGGTAAAATAGGAATAATAGCACTGCCCGCCCTCACAGTGGTTCTGGGAGAACATGCACATCAACGATCGGGAGGTACTAGGGGGGCTTTTTGAACCAAAGCTAGCAGGAGTCTCAAGTGAGAGCCTCCATTTGAAAACACTGGCTGCTTTAATACAGTGCTGGTGTTTGCGAAGCTGAGGGATATATTGTGCCTGTTGGTCGTGTAGGTGAGTTTAGTGCTGACACCCTGGAGAGCCAAGGCCATTCACCCACAGAGCAGGTCTGGACTGGGCAGAGCAGCACATGCTCCTCACCTGACCTGTTCCCACCGTGCTTCCGCCCACCCATGAGGGACACCCGACTACTTTGACAAGCGTTCAGTCTCCATGGCTCCAGGAATCGGCCTCTCCACTGAGGGCCAGCTAGAGCCAGTCAGGGAGTGGCTTTCTGCTGAGGGATTAATTCATGAAGAGAGATTATCTGGGGCTAACCTGGGGAAGCAACTGACTGAATGTCTTTATTCGCGTTGCTCTGGCACAGTCACAAGGATCTGAGCAGCCTGCCAACATGAATGATGTACCTGCTTGGGCAAGATGGAAAGCAAAGTGACTTGCCCAAGGCCTTTGACGGAATCTCAGCTAGAGGCAGGATTGGAACCCAAGTCTTTGGCCTCTTAGACTGGGCCAGATCCTGGGGTTCTGCCTCCATGCAGCTCAGGAGGGAGAGTGCAAGGGGGTTATGTAGTCACATTTGCTCTCCTCTGATCCTGGGGTCACTGCTCTTGTCCCCCAGTATAAATCAGAGCAGCCTTAATGCTGCTCTGCATTACCAGCCTCAAGAGAGAAAATTCATGCACTAGACCTCTTGAAGAGATCAGACATCAGGAGTCAGAGCCAAAGAATCGTGCGATTGGCCCCATCAATCACGAGCTTTTAAAAACATCATCAGACCCCGTTTTTAAGTCTCTTTGACTTTTTAATTCCCCGCCATTCCTCCGCCAGTGCCTGTCAGAGAATTTCTGGTTAAAAAGCCAATCTCTAGCATGCACAAAAAATGCAGCTCTCCCTGGATGCTCAGATGGAGACTTCGGTCACCATCTCAGCATCCCGGGAAAGGGGAACTGCTGGCTATTTTCTATTACTGTCTGGACTCCCCCTTCTTCCCTGCTTTGCTGCTCTCCAGAGCTTCTCCTCTGCCAAATCCCAGGTGGAGGAGAAGTCCCAAGGCAGCAGGAAGCGGGGAAGTGTTCCCAGACACCAAGCCAACTTTTGCAGCTTGAGACCAACTCTAAGGGTAACAGTTCTGAGCAGTGGTTTCACATCGAACTAGTGTTTAAAGGCTTTGTCAGTGAGCCACAGGAGCCTTTAAGTTCCCCTACCGAGACAACCAACCACAGTCTCCCTCCCTGACCTAACCTCCTGCAATGGATTTTAGAAACATGGGGCCCCCGCCTTAGTGAGATGGCACCTACCCAGTCACCTTTAGCACCTTAATCTTTCTGATCAAACCACTAACAAAGCAGGGAAGACTTGCGCTGAGCTCTTCATCTGGGCTAAATTGTCCCAACTCCCTCCTCAGCTCCACCTAATGCTTTTCTTTTGATCATGTTGGTTTAGAACATTAAAGTGTAACTTTATGAAAAACAACACAGCTGGGCTGAGATCTGAGCGCGTGGATTTCCTGAAATCCCCCTTTCTTTTATCAAACACTTTGGGAGCTTATTTCATTTGCCTTCCCCGGCTGGGCGCAGCTGTTGCAGGGACAACTTTCGCAAGGCACAAGCAGATGGAGAGCCTTATGCTTTCGCCTCGGCCAGGCTCTTACTGATCCCTGCTTTGTGAAATCTGAACCTGGGGCTGGCCTCAGGTTTCAGTCCTACTGCTAAACTCTTTAGTGGAGTCTATTGGGTCCTGGCGGGAATTCCAGCGTAACTGTAACTCTCGGTTGCATCTCTGGGCAGTCTGCACAGTGATGGAAAAATGGCACATTGCAAAACCCAGCCATCAAGTGCCAGGCAGGAAACCTGTGTGACAAGGGCTGTGTTCACCCGTGGTCATTGGATAAACTGGCTTGGATCCAAATGTCCACCAGAGCCTTTGCCCCAAACTGACCTGACAGCTCTGGAGATATTTTGCTGATATGTTTGCTTGTTTCCACTTTCTGGTTGCACTAGGAGCCATGTCAAAATGCCAGGAGGGAGGCTATCCTCACCCTGTTTCTGGCTGGAACCAGGGAATATGGCAGGTCTTTGTTAATGTTATTTATCAGGGGCTATCAGCGTGCTCAGCAGGGCATAGTACACAGCAGAAAGCACAGTCCCTGCTCCAAGGATCTAAGTTACACCAACAGTGCAAGTCACATACAGTGCGACAAAAGGACCAAGAGGAAGATTTTTCACAAAGGGGTGCAGTCTTTAAAGCATGTGGTCCTGTTTCCCAGGCACACTATGGCTGCTTTGTGCCCCTCCAGCAATGCAAGGGAGGAGTGAGCCATCTTAACTAGCCGGTTCAGCTAGTCTTACACTGGCTTTGCATTGCAAGACCAGTGCACACTAACTGAAGTGTTCTGGTGTATTTGGCCCTTTATGTACCTAAGTACTGCAAAACAAGCTGCTGTGCTGTGCTTACCATGGTACAGGAGACTGAAATCATCATTACGGTACATGGGCTCTGTGGTAAAGACAAGTTCATTTAAACCACTTGTGGCGTTAGGTGCTAGGCCTGTGTATGAAGCTGCAGAGCCATTCTGCTGACTCATGCTGACCAGCTGGCTCTTATTAGCTTCAACTCAGGAGGCTGTGGGAATGTTGCCAGAGTCCTCAGATGCTCACATATTTTAGGGGTGCCTCCAGAACCCAAGAAACACTAGTGAGCCAGGGATCATGGATTTTTCAAAGTCAGCCCATGGTAGCAGATCACCACTTCTCTTCCCCTACTGTGAGCACTGATGACTGGATGCGATGGGCTGGCCTCCCCTACTGAAAAGAAGAACCAAAGATCTGTGTCTGGGGTGAGGCACATTCCAAACTTGCACTGGGCATCAGTTGCTGCTTGTTATAGCATTTGGAATAACACTGAGGTGCTCCGGTCATAGGGAACTTTCTGCAAAGTTCCTAAGGGAGGAAAATGGCCAAAAATCTCCTTAAATGTCTAACCTGAGTCTGAGATGTTCTGATGTGGGGAGGAGAGGACAGGGCTCTGCATTCCTTCAAAACCAAGGCCAACTTTCCAAACCAGCTTCCCAGAGATTGGATCCATCAGGGGGACTTGGCAGGAGAATTGCATTTTTAATGTCCATTTCAGTGTTTTTATCTCTTTTCTGTTCGGTGTTGATTTATGCTTCTCAGGGTTTTATCTACACTGCTGAATTTTTCTTTCCCATGATTTATACCACCTTCATGTTTCAACAGATAGCCTGCGTTCCTTTCTGTTGGGAGCTGCCCTGATGCTGATAAAGATTCTTCTCCCTGAACGTCAGGGGAAAGACTTTCCTCTCTGCTCCACCAGGGACCCCGGACTCGGGGAGCACCTGATCAGGCAGAGATTGTGTGGCTGCATGCATGATGAATCAGTAAAAGGCTCAGTGGATAGGCTCTGGGACTTTGGAAAGCACACGCTTAATGATGTATCAGCTGTTTTGTCCCATCATAAAGTAATGGAGCCGTGTAAGTACCACAGAGGGATAGATCTGGGAATAGAGCCCAATAATCCTGACTCCCAGTCCCCGCTATCCGTCCTTCATGCCTCATGGGATGACAATTTAGATTTTGGCTGAGATTTTCAAATGGTGCCCAACTCCCACTGGAAGCCCAGGGGAATTGGGGCCTCCTTCTCTTAAGCCCCTTTGAAAATTCAAGCCTTAGCAAGAGTGTCTCTTGATTCACATCAGCGAACACAGCACATACTGTAGGCAGGGGAGACTAAATGGGGATTTCACCATGAACTAGCTCCAAAGTATCCTGAGTTACTGGGTTTCTGGGTCATTCTGGAGAGTCTAGAAGGCCACCTCCTGCCAATTTCGCTCTTCCTTGTAAATGGTCACCAGTCTGGGGTTATGTCAACAAAAATGATTAGGGGGCTGGAGCACATGACTTATGAGGAGAGGCTGAGGGAACTGGGATTGTTTAGTTTGCAGAAGAGAAGAATGAAGGGGGATTTGATAGCTGCTTTCAACTACCTGAAAGGGGGTTCTAAAGAGGATGGATCTAGACTGTTCTCAGTGACAGAACAAGGAGTAATGGTCTCCAGTTGCAGTGGGGGAGGTTTAGGCTGGGTATTAGGAAAAACTTTTTCACTAGGAGGGTGGTGAAGCACTGGAATGGGTTCCCTAGGGAAGTGGTGGAATCTCCTTCCTTCAAGGTTTTTAAGTTCAGGCTTGACATAGCCCTGGCTGGGAAGATTTAGTTGGGAATTGGTCCTGCTTTGAGCAGGGAGTTGGACTAGATGACCTCCTGAGGTCCCTTCCAACCCTGATATTCTATGATTCTATATTGTAAAACCCACCCATCTTCTCCTGATAGACCAGCAAACTCCATGGGGCATCAAGTAAACCTTCCACTGACCAGTTGGCTTCTTGCAGGAGCCCTTCATGGCCGCTGTGCCTGTGTGACTGCCTGGGCCATAACAATCAGAGGCCATTGTTTTGGAAACAGACATTGGCTCTGTTGAAATGGATGCTCTGATTAGTGCTGTATTCCCACAGGGGTTGTTGTCTACTCGTGTGACCCTCATGTTTGTGGTTAAGCAGTTCTGCCTGGTATATTTTACACTTTTATGAGCCTCTGAAAAAACAAACCTTTTGTGACAGCTGTTCCTAATTTCTCATATTTATTTATACCCTACTGTCCTGTCATTTATTGGATGGATTATAATTAACCACACCAAATCTTCCAGGCATTGCGCCTGCTAGGATGACACCATTTCTGGACAGTTCAGACTCGGTGTCCGTGAAAGGAATTTCTCTTCTTCGGGTGGCAGGTGTCTTGAGAATTCTATTCCCCATATGGGAGAGTGGAATGGGGGTGGGATGGGAGGACACCCCAAGAAAAATGGAAACTAACATAGAGTCATAGAGTTTAAGGCTAGAAGGGACCACTGGATCATCTAATCTGACACTTGTATATCATAGGCCACCAACACCACCCAACCACCAGCACACCAAGCCAACAACCAGAATTAGATCAAAATATTACAGTCCTCAGAAGACTAAACTCTTGTGTGTCACAGACAGAGAACAGGAGGGACTGAGGTGCACCAGTGCATGAGGCCCCTGCAATGGAGGGGAATTCATTAAATGAGGTATACCTAGATGACCCTCGGGAGTGACCCATGTCCCATGCTGCAGAGGAAGGTGAAAAACCCCCAAGGCCACATCATCAGCACTCTGCAGGTGCAACTGAGTTTGTCCTTTGGAACATACTCCTGCAACATGGCATCATCACATGGCACTGGAATACTACAGCACCTGGGGGAACCTCAAGAGATGATTCATAGATTCCAAGGCCAGAAGGGACATCTAGTCTGACCCCCTGAACAACACAGGCCAGAGAACTGCTCCAGAATAATCCCTGGAGCAAAGCTTTTAAAAGCTTGATTTAAAAGTTGTCCGTGATGGAGAATCCACCATAATCCCGTCCCTTGGGAAAATGTCCCAACAGTTAATTGCCCTCACTGTTAAAAATTGATGCTGTACTTACAGTCTGAATTTGTCTAGCTTCAACGTCCAGCCATTGGATCATATTAAACCTTTCCCTGCTAGACTGAGGAGCTGATTGCAATATTTGTTCCCCTTGTAGGTACTTATAGACTGTGATCAAATCACCCTTTAACCTTCTGATGACTGGCCCAATTCCACAGATCTGATAGGTGTTCTCAGCCTGCACATAGTGTTTATGGGAGTCTTGAGACTGGTGGCCATCCTGTGTGCCAAGGCTCTAATGCAGGACGTAATATGCAGCAAAGGCCAGACAAGAGGAGCATCTTAAAAATGATAGCACAGGAGTCTTCTCAGATCAAATATGGACATCTGTGCAACTAGAGAGCTGTGCAGTGGAGGCAATAAAGAAGAGGGACCATTCACCTGCTGTTCACCCTTCCTGGAATGCGCTAATTAGCCCGTGGAGCCAAAATGTAGCGCGCCAAATTCAGCCCTAATCTAACTCAGTTGACATCAGTTCCAGTGCGGAGCTGGAGGATGTCTGGGAACTGTCAGGTGGGGAATCGCATCACTGGAGCATAAAGTGATTTGCAAGCACATCTGTAGAGTGTCCTTGGATTTCAGACGGTGCATGGTGTGTATCGGACTGCACAGAGCCGAGTCTCATTACACCAGGCATGGGCTGGAAATGTCAGACCAGCAAAGGCACCTTTACTCAGATGGACCCAAACCCCGGGGGGCTTGGGCAAAACCATCCCTGAAGTCAACGTGGAATGGTCAACACCAATTGACCCTTCCCTCTGCCCCACTTGTTGAGTGGATCTTAGCAGCGATGGATAGTTTATAGAGCGGGATGAAGCCGGAAGGTTTTATTGAATTTGAATACAATATTAATGAATTGTTATGATTGTTCATTTGAATTGCAGAAGGGCCTAGGAGCTGCAGCCAGAGAGCAGCCCCTCCCCCCATTGCATGAGACGCTCTACAAATGTCAAACAGAATTGTTCGAAAGAGGCTGCTGACATGCATCAAATCATTTGCTTGCTGCATAGTGTTCAGTTAGCTGCAGAACAGGGCAAATGACACACAAGTGAACGCACTCCTGGAGTGATAATGACCAGTGTATTATCAGTGAATGACACTGAACCTGCCTGAGCTGTTTGTTGCGGTTTGTCCCCGTGGAGCGCTCGAGCCCTGTGCGAACATTCACGCACAAAGGATGACGTTGCACATGTGCGAGCGAAGACACCTGGTGATATGGCTCCGTGGGACTAAGGCCCAGGTCAGAGGTAACTGGGAGGGCTGACACTCCCACCTTGCCACCAGGAGGCCATGCAGAGCCCCCTCCAAGGATATTGTGGAGATTAGGCACCGCACGAAGTACGGCCCAAAGGGGCCAAGTGACAGCTGCACCCTGTGTCCCTCTGATCAGCCCATGCACACTGTTTAACCCTGGAGTGTGGCCTGGGAAGTCGGCTTAGTGATTGCACTGATCTCTGGCCTGCGGTGGCTCCAGTCCTCACCTGGCTTTCTGATCTCCAGCTTCCAACCCCAGCCTAACTCTGACCCTGATCCTCGCCTATCAACCTGGCTCTAGCCATTACTCCAGTCCCTGCTTGCTGTTCACTGCCTTGTGGCCATCCTCGACATGTGGCCATGACTACTAGGCCCAACTCTGAGTCGCAGTTCGTCCTCCTGAAGTGATTGGTTGCTTGGCAGGTTCCCCCATCTCTGGTCCATCTCTTTTTCCTCTTTGGGCTCTTCCAATGCATCTTTCCGTTCCCTTTTCCCCATACGGTGCCTCCTGATGCTCTCTCCCGTGGTGCTGTGTAGCTGTCAGGCAGGCCTACCCCCCACATCCCGCTCCTACTCCTGAATGCAAGGCTGGCAATCTCCATCACAGAGCCTGGGAAGGTTATCAGGCGAGGGAATGAGTTTTAAATCTCATGTGCCAGGACGTACCTGGGCCAGTTGTAAACTGACAGTCCTGGGGGAGGGTAACTTCAGAAAGGAGAAGCTGAAACTGAACATTCTTGGCTCAAGTCTCTAGCCCCGTGATGGAAACTTTGGAATAACCATTTAATAAAGACCATCTGGGAGGCTCATTTGAGCAGCAGCACCCACTAGCTCCCTGCAGCGAAGGCTCCTCCAGCATTTACCTCATAGCTCTTCTCCGCGGTGTATCACCGGTTGGGCCGGAGGCTGGGTGTTTGTTGACTCCGTTTCCAGAATTTACTCTCCGTTTCTTACTTTCAGGGGCTATTTCCTTCTCGCTGATTTCACTTCCTTAGTACTATTAGGATTTGTTATTTGTATTGTGATGACACCCAGCTGCCCCAGACATGCACCAGCAGTGGTAGGTGTCGTACAAACACAGAACAAAGAGAGAGGCTCTGCCCAGAGAGTTGACAGTCTGAGTCATCTCCTGCCTGGAGAAAAATCCCAGGCACCGCAAGGCTTGACCATGCTCGTGTTTCATCAGATCAGCAACAAGCAGCTTCCAAAGGAGACTAGATTAGCACAGCTCCTCCTGACCCTGCGGCTGGCTCACCTGGATCCCGGACCTCAGGAGTCCTTGTACTAGCCTCACCTCAGTGCCACCCCAACAGGAAGAACCAGTGGCGTCGGCGCTGAGAGCCAGATCCCTTCAGCCTTCTCCAGGGCTATGTCACAGCTTCACAAGGGGAGACCCGCAGGAGGGGCTCAGGGCTGGAAAACACTGGGAGCTTCCCTTTGCTAGGGTCTCTTCCCAATCCTTATGATGAGGCGCAGGGAGGCCCTATCTTCCCAGAGGGAAGGGGATGGCCCGCACAGATCTCCAGGCTGAGCCCTTTGCCGCACCTCCCCTCTGCCCAGCAGTGTGCCCATGCTGGCAGCTGCCCTGTGCCCTCCGGGAAGGATTGTGGTGCTGCTCAGGACGGTGCTGCCTGCTTGGCAGGATTCCGCCTGGGTGCTGTGGGGAAATGATCCAGGTGCCCCACCTCTTCCTGTGTGCAGAGCCCCCCAGTACAGAGCAAATGGGGAGATCTGTGAGTGCAGAGGATCCTCTGTGCATAGATCTTGGAGAACAAGCACCGCCCCCCGCCCCCATCTTCACTCATCCCAGCTCAGGCAAACCCCCACAGACTGCAGTGTGGCTTTGGCTCGGGTGACCAGATGTCCCAACATTAGGGGTTTGCGGGTCTGTAACCACATGCTCAGCTCTCCTCTTATATATTTAGTGCTTATGTAATTCCAGCTGTAGGTCTAATAGCAAACACAGCCTGGGCAAGGAGCAGCATCTGGGCCTTACCGTCGTTTGAAATAAACCTGCGGCTAAAAAGGTTCCAGATGATGGCAAGTGGCCTATTACAAGCAGCGCCGTGTGGCTCCCGCAGCTTCCACTCCCTGAATAGTCTCGCAGCTCCCAGCTGAGCATTCTGTCACATGTGCAAACAGGGATCCACGCTGTCTCCCCTGCTGCCCCTGATCTTTCAGCACCAGACACCCAAGCAGAGGGAAAGGTGAGCATCCCCTCATGCCAGAACTCCCAGCGGGAGCAGGCAGCATATTCGCCAGCCTCTGTCAGTCTGATTTCAATGTCCCCAGCAGTGCTGTTTCCATCACCTGCCTTGGGGAGACATTCCACAACCTCATGCATCTCACTGCCAGGACGTTTTTCATCCTATTGCTCCTGATTCTGACCTCACTTCACCCAGCATAAATCAGGAGTCACTCCACCCAGTGAGTAAACCCTCTGTGAGAGCAGTGTTAGGCTCACACAGTCTAGCTCCTCATTTTCTCAATTTTATCCCATTATTCCTAGTTCCCCAAAGCTCCCATCCAATGCAAGGGGTGTCCTCCAATGGCAGTGTGGCTCCCTCGCCTCTTCTCTGCTATTAATTAGTTATTACAGTGGGCCCAATTCTCCACCAGGGGTCAATCAGCACAGCGCCAATGAAGTCAGCTAGGCTGATTTACACCAGCTCAGGATCTGGCACCCTGAGAGTAACTAACCACGGGAACAATGCCCCAAGGGTAGGGATGGAGTCTCCATCCCTGATGATGGTGACATCCAGACTGGATGTTTTCATGAAATCTGCTCTAATAATTATTTCAGGGCAGTTCTGGGGTCTGTGCTACACAGGAGGTCAGATGATCACAATGGTCCCATCTGGCCTTGGAAACTATGAAATGATATGGTGGTAGCCCCAAATGCAAAGAGGGACACAGTCCCCGTCCCCTGGAGCTCACAATCTAAATCCTTATCATTAGACTAGCCTGTGGATGAAGTCAAGAGCCCTGTGGGTTAGTCAGGCAACCCACCTGCTTGACTAGGGCGCCAGGTGCAGCCTGTTCTCTGGCAGAAACCAGTTCTCCAGCTGCAGGCCCATCCCTGAGCATGCTTGCCCCTGCCTCTGGAGGGCACGCCTTGGGTCCTGGCTGATCGCAAATGCCGCTGTGTGGTGCAGACAGAGAGGGGCCAAGGGAGGCAGCCTGGTCCCAGCCCCATCAGGGCTTTATAAGTGAGGAGCAGGACCTTGAACTGGAGAACAGCATGAAGCACTATTGTGCAATGTTCCTGCATAGCAGGCTGGGTCCTGATACCAAGAGAGGAGTTGGAGTTGGCCATGAGTATTGGCCCCAGACTTCAACCATCTCAAAGAGAAGGGCTCTTTGGTTCAATCTGACCTGCCAGGTATAACACCACACAATTAGCCAGGTGCATTGTGGGGTTTTTCTTTACAAGACTTGATGGACTAATGGGCTGAGATGGCTACAACAAATACTATTATTGTGCCGTAAGTCTGAAGCGGTGCCCTCTCCCGGAGGTCAGTAGGGTGTTCTGCTTACAAACAGAGTTGGTATGGCGGGTCATTGTTACTAGGACAGGCTGATCTAGCTCAGCGAACGGTAGCTTCCCATCCACAGCTCCAAATCTTTTCTCAGGGTCAGAAGTTTGTGTCACTGACTCTTTAGTGTGTGTGGTGTCCCCAGTAAGTGGCTGATCCACAGGGATTGTGAGTCCACTAAAGCTGCTGACCCTAGGAGTTACTCTTTTAGCTTATGCTGGAGCGATACCTGCTTTCAGCACTGGAAATCTCACATTCAAGGTGGTGAGGACAGTTACTAGGCGTGATTGATTGATTCTGCTTTTTTTGGTTGCTCAGCTGCCTCTGTGCTCCCGGGTTTCACCTGGTTCTGGAAGCAAATGGGCTGAAATGCCAGGCTGGCGGCTGATGTGCCTGGTAGCACCAGAAATCTCATAGAATCATAGACTATTACGGTCGGGAGAGACCTCGGGATGTCATCTAGTCCAACCCCCTGCTCAAAGCAGGACCAACCCCAACTAAATCACCCCATCCAGGGGTTTGTCATGAGAGAGAGCAAGAGAGCTTGTGCTTACAAGTCCTCCAACCCAGCTTTGCAGAGCTCTGGATAGCTCGGACGGAGAAGAATCTGAATGTCCGGGGAATTGTCTGATCCAAACATCAACCCCGCTTGAGCGTCACCCATCTCTGGCTATAACCCAGGGAAAGGAGAATGACTCGGGATTGTTCGGAGCTGTGATTTATTCCAAGGTATTAAAGTTGTGATGCAGCACAGGCCACTTCAGCCAGACTAGCTGGGCGTGGTCTGAGCCAGCCTACGTGCGAAGCAGACAGCTGTGCCGGGAGGATGCTGGGACCCAAGAGAGGATGTACAGTCACTATCATTAGCACGTAAGCGCTGGGGAGAGAATTCACTCCAGTGGATTGAAGCCCCTAGACTGTGTGTTTTCTCTCTCTCCCTGCACACGAGAACTTTCACCCGGGCGGTGTGTTTTTCCAACTCCAAAGAGTGAGAAGCCGTAACGACGCTGCTGCCTTTTGAACGTGCAATGCTCCGCTACAGAATTTGCACTTTAAATATTTAAAAAGCCACAGATCTACACTCCCCACCCCTACCCCCCGTACAAACTCTCCTTGCTGGTTTGAGAAATCTAACCGGTTTAGATACATTCAGACATCCATCCCAAGAGACAGGCAAACAAAAATGATCCTAAACTAAATAACCGCCAGAGATGGGCTGTTTTGGCCACTTTCCACCAGGCCTAATCCACACTGCTAATCTGTTTTGTCTTTTCCAGTAATTTAGCACATTAAGACAGTTATGGTTACATTCTGTTTATTTTTCTAACCCTCACAGAAATCCATAATATAGCCCTGGGCTGAGGGCCGGGGGTGGGGGGGAGATGGCTGGGAGATTTACTGAAAATTTAAAAAACAAAACAAAACAAAAAAAGCACTGAAGAGGGAGACTGACTTTTGAGTTGTGTTTTCAGCTCCCCATCTGCAGCACAGCTGCTAGAACGGTCTTTCAGGAGGTAGCGGCGGATTCCAATGCTCAGTTTGCATTCCTCCCCCCCCACCAATGCCTTATGCCCCTAGAATGATGCAGGGGTTATTTACACAGGGCGGGATTAGCAAGGGGTGGTGTGTAAGTGTCCCCAATTGGTGATACAGTGCCAGTGCAGAGAGGATATGGGTCCGCTAAAGCCGCAGTGCTATAGCAGGTGCCTGGTTCAATTTCTGGTATGCTGGCCAAGGTGGCAGCCGGCACATAAATTATTTACTACTACAGCGACTAACAACCCCCTGGTGCTAGGTGCTGTACAAACGCAGAACAGCCCCAAAGAGCCCACAATTATACATGACAAATGGCGACTGACCTGGGATGTGAATTGTTGGAGGCCTCAGAGCCTCGGGATGAGCTTCCTCTTTCCAGAGGAAACCCAGAACCCACAGGTCAGCGTGGCCGTGTCCCCATCTGTGCCGTGTCCCCGAAGCTCATGGGGCCTTGACGGTGCTCAGCTACAGAGGTTGGCTCTTTCAGCTCAAGCTGGAGCAGCTCATTCTTTTAGCTCTGGAGGTCAGCAGCTCAATCTGTGGTGCAGCCAACACATAAGCGGCCCCTGGAGGTATCGTGACTCAGAGACGGAAGCAAGATTCTCCCCCAACTTTGAGATGGAGGGGGAGGAATCCTGGCCTAAACAAGCAAATTATGACACCCTCTGCGCTGACTCAGCTGTGCCGGCCTGCATGTGGGTGTGTACAGAGCCAAGACTCCATCCATCCCTCCCTTCTGCTCTGGAAGGAAGTGTGCGGGTACCGCATGCTCACGTCTGAGACCTGGATAGCATGAGGGAGCCTCTTACTGCCTTCTGGATTGAGATCAATGGGAGTTAAAGCACCTAAATACATTTGAGGATCTAGGTCCTTAATGCTTAAGTTACCTTTGAAAATGAGACACAGGCTCCTAAGTCACTTAGACACTTTAAACTTTTACTCTGGGTTGTTTTTTTAATAGGGTTGATGTTTTCTCCCATGTCAGTTTCAATATTCCACATTCCCCTTGTCAGCAATATTTACAGAAGGACACAGAGAGACATCCCAGGTGTGTGTGGGACAGAGGGGAATGTGCTCTGAGGATGAGTGATGCCCTCAGAATGAGGGGAAGTTGCCCGTGAACATCGTTCATTCCACCTCCCTCCAATTATTGCTTCACTGGGTATTTTCTCCTCTGATTTTCGGCCAAGCTTTTAGGAACTGAAATCAAGCATATGGACAAAGCCTCTGCTAATGAAATGAATGCCCACACGTGAGCAGTGGTTCTTTGTCACAGCCTACGTGCCCTCAGTCTAAGGAATCAGAGCGAAAGGTTTGAGCTAGAGGAAATTGTGTCGTCTTTGTAACTTGAAATCTTTAAATCACAATTTGAGGACATCAGTGACTCAACCATAGGTGATGGGCCGATTTCAGGAGTGGGTGGGCGAGGTTCTGTGGCCTGCAATGTGCTGATGATCAGACTGGATTGACCGTGGGGGTCCCTTCTGGCCTTAAAGTCTATGAAATTCATTCCTGTGCGAGGACCAGCACCATTTATATCTCACTTGGGGCTTAAAGTGAGACTTCTGTGGTACATGGGCCTGGAGGAAGGATCAGATACTTGGATACTGTCACGGGAAGGCCTGCATTGAACTGACGTGATGGTCCTGATTTCAGTGGAACATCTAACGCAATGCAAATAAATAAATAAACGGGCCAAGCCCCTGACAGCTGGATTCGCACACAGCAGAAACAGTGCACCTGAGGAGGCTGAGACACGAGAGGTTTTGCACAGTCTTTCAAGCTCCTCCCCACCCTAATCCTGTAGGGGCAAGTTAGAGCAGCCTCGGAGCGACCTGCACTTGTGATACTGATTAGCACTCCTCTAGGGCCTGCTCTCCTCATTAGTGTGCATCATGCTCCAGTGTTGTCCCTTTCTATTCCTCGCACACACACCCCTTCTCCCAGCCTGCTCCAGAATGCCCATGTGCTGGGAGCTGGGGGAGGGGGTGTCATAACCTTAGTCCCAGATTTGGACCTTAGCGTCCAAAATATGGGGGTTAGCATGAAAAACCTCCAAGCTTAGCTACCAGCTTGGACCTGGTACTTTCTGCCACCACCCAAAAAATTAGAGTGTTTTGGGGCACTCTGGTCCCCCTGAAAAACCTTCCCTGGGGACCCCAAGACCCAAATCCCTTGAGTCTCACAACAAAGGGAAATAATTTTTTTTCCCTTCCCCCCTCCAGGTGCTCCTGGAGAGATACACAGACACAAGCTCTGTGAATTCAAATAGAGTGACTCCCCCTCTCCGTTTCCAGTCCTGGAAACAAAAAGTACTTTCCTCTTCACCCAGAGGAAATGCAAAATCAGGCTAGCATATTCAACACACACATATCTCCCCCCCTGATTTCTTCCTCCCACCAATTCCCTGGTGAGTACAGACTCAATTTCCCTGAAGTAAAGAAAAACTCCAACAGGTCTTAAAAGAAAGCTTTATATAAAAAGAAAGAAAAAATACATACAAATGGTCTCTCTGTATTAAGGTGACACAATACAGGGTCAATTGCTTAAAAGAATATTGAATAAACAGCCTTATTCAGAAAGAATACAAATCAAAGCACTCCAGCACTTATATTCATGCAAATAACAAAGAAAAGAAACCATATAACTTACTATCTGATCTCTTTGTCCTTACACTTAGAAACAGAAGATTAGAAAACAGAACTACTTCTCCAAGGCTCAGAGAAAGCAGGCAGACAGAAAACAAAGACTCAGACACAAACTTCCCTCCACCCAGAGTTGAAAAAATCCGGTTTCCTGATTGGTCCTCTGGTCAGGTGCTTCAGGTGAAAGAGACATTAACCCTTAGCTATCTGTTTATGACACGCCCCCCAAATTGTAGACAGTGGGGAAGCTCACTGGCGGCGATTTCCTTCTAGAACTTGAAAATAAACAGATTAATACAACACATGCACCTTTACATATACCCCTAAGTATATAACTAACAGACTTCTACATTTTAAGAACACTTTTTAACTACTGAATTCTGGGAAACTCTCACGGGAGAGAGCATCAGCAACTTTGTTAGAAGCTCCTGTGATGTGTTGAATTTGAAAATCAAAATCTTGGAGAGCTAAACTCCAACGAAGAAGTTTCTTGTAATGTCCATGTGCTGGGAGCTGGGGGAGGGAGGGTGTGATATAACTCATCAGCTCCACTAGCTCCACTCTCCACTAGCCCAATCTTTTGGCACTGACATAAATCTCCTTTGGGCCACTCCAGGGGCAGAGGGTCTGGCCCCCCAACACAGTAAGAAGCAATGCTAGTTGGGCACAGGAGGGCCACAAAGTACAAGAGCTTCGTCCAACTTTTCCATGATGTCTTCCAGGATTCATGTGACCTTGTGTGATGAGGGAGTTTTCACTGATTCTGTCTCTGCAATGTCCACAAGTCAAAAGCCATATCACCAGAGGGATCAGTTAATCAGCAACTCTCTTGTGCTAGCAAATCAACTGGAGAGAGGGTGGCCTTGGGGCCCAACTACAGGCCTGGGAGGCCACAACTCCTCCCTTCTATTCCCAGCAAGTCGCCTCACTGTTCTGTGCCTCGCTTTCTCCATCCATAGAATGGGGATAATCATCCTTCTCTGCCTCGTGGCAGGAGTGTTGTGAGGCTGAATTCATGCATGTCTGCGAGTGGCTCACATGCCCTGGTGATGAGCATTGATGAGCTGCTGGCTGGTGTATAAACACTGATGAAGGGGTGGAGATGCTGGTCAGTGCACAGGGGGTGAAGTGACTTACCCAGCAGCAGAGCTGGGACTTGGATCCAGGCACTTTGACCACTCTCGTGAGCTGTCTGGTGCAGCCTATTCCTGGGGGGGCTCAGAGATACCAGGGCACCCTCGATCCTGGTACTGGGTCTCTTCCTATGGAGCCAGCCGGGGGTATGAAAATGGCAAGCATGCTAGCCAGGCTTCTCCAAAGACTCAGGGCTTGGGGAAGGGATCAGAAGCTCTTATTTTACTCAGTGTCCTTTGTCCATCCCTTGGAAATATTCTGTACAGCAGCAGTGTCATTTTTCTTTCAAGCACGAGCTGGAGGGAGCAATGAATGACACTGACATGAAGGATTAACGTCAGACACGTGACTGCCAAGCTGACCTGAACCACCAGCCTTCAGTCTTCCCCCATTCTCCTATGGGAGCCCCTACAGCATGCCAGGGCTGCACGTACAGGAGGAACTCTTTTGACAGCGCTAGCTTGTCTCTTTGCCTTGGCTTGTCAGCTGCTCTCTATGAAACAGGAAGGGGCTGGTTTTGTTAATGAGCTTTTCAATACTGACCCTAGGGGAATGCACTTGGAAAAAGCCAGCCAACTGGAATAACATTAGTTCAGAGCCCTGCACTTTGTGCCGAGGGAGGAGAGAGTGTTTCCCTCTGCCTCGCGGAGGGGCAGTTTGCGTTCAGTGACAGCTTTTACTGCAATGTACGGTTACAGAGTGCAACAAGCAGGGCAAGGCTCAGTGTCCTGAAGCTAGATCAGGACCCGAGCCAACCCTCAGATCACACCCTGGTGATTTTGGTGGGTGGGAAATCTAGGGTGACCAGACAGCAAGTGTGAAAAATCGGGACAGGGAGTTTGGAGGTAATAGGCACCTATATAAGACAAAGCCCCAAATATCGGGACTGTCCCTATAAAATCAGGACATCTGGTGACCCTAGGGAAATCCTTCGCCAGACTTTGCAGCTCTGGGTCATCTCCACACAAGGCCCATCTGTACAGTGCTGGATGCTCAGGCCACATGGACCATCCTGGCTGCTGCTGCCAAGCCTTCCCCACAATGCTCTCCTGGGCTACCTTGGTAACCCTGGGTCTCTGCACCACAGCTTTAAACATTGAGGGTCTGGCTATTTCACCCACCACTGCCACACCATGAGTAGCTGCCCTCTGGGGCAAGTGTCCTTCTCAGAGAGGAGACCCTACCGAATTGCTGCCATCACTCCCTGCTGCAGCTGGTGGTCCCCCAGGGTCTCCTGCTCCAGGGCCTAGCAATGCTGAGCTTGCAGGACTGGCGAGATCACAGCCCTGGGGGGCACAGCTGGTCACTACTTTAATGAAAAAACTTCTGGGAAAACCAGAGAACTAGTAGAAGACCAGTTTCTATCCAGTCTATCTCCAGGCGTCCCGTCTATCTAGCTAGGGACGTGCCGTTTGTTCTGGAGGCACCCCAATTCTTGCTACTTGTGATGGGCTCTGGGGGTGAGTTGCACAGTCATGGCCCAGCTGTTTAGAAAGCTCTGTCCCTCAGCATGCCCACATCTCTCCTTTGCAGCACATTGTTCCACGGGGGCCATGGTGGCACTGGGAGAGATCCCTGGAGTGATCATTGGGCAGCTTTGCGTATTGGCCCGCTCCTGACTTCGGTTCCCTAGCCCACAGGGAGCGCGCGGAGAGAGGGGATCCTCCAGGCTATCACTAAGCAAGCTGACTACTGCACGCTGACCCACTGGGAGCTCCTGCAGGGTCGGTGGCTCGGTTCCGGTGGGTCAGCAATGCCTGGGTCACCATGGCCAACTCACAGGCTGATGGGAAAATGCACTTCGCCTGCCCCCAGTGCAAGGCTAATGGAGTCTCCTCACCTGTGGCTGATGCCGTGCAAAGCATTCAGGAGTCACGTGCCCCGGCAGAGCAGCAGGGGTTCCGGCACAGCAGCTTCATCATCCTGTCTTTGGAATTAATGTTCTCGCTAGGAACAGAAAACACGCTCCGAGATGATGTCTTGGCCCTGCTGCCAAACTAAACTGAACTCTGCTCGGCACCGTTATTTATTTATTTCTCCAGAGAGCTTGCAGAGACCTCTGTCGAGCAGAACGGCTCTGGGAAGGAGGTGGCTTCCTTCCTAGGAACCCTTACCAGCATCTGCCTCTACCAAGGGGTTCGAGGCTTGCCAGCCCTATTATTTTAGTGCTAATACTTTCAGCATGTGTTTGTTTGGAGAGGGCGGAGGGTGTGCAAACCGGTGATCCCGCGTGAAGGGCACGCGCTGGGACCAGGGAGGAGGGAGTCTGAGCCCGGTAGAGTGTGCAAGTGTTTGTTTTAGAAGTGTTGCTAGTCTTCGGGCTGGGATTGCCAGCAGAGCAGCTTGCGAACAGGCTTTGTTTATTTAGCTGAGTGGAGAGACAAGTGCAAACTCTGCCTGGCCCTCTCTCTGCCTTGAAGGGAGACGGAGGCTGCTGGACACAGGGCTGTGTCCAAAGGGTTCATGGCAGTAGTGAGGAAGGGTCAATGTCCTGCTGGAGGAGCGTCCTTCTCCTCAGGCTCAGCAGCCCCTGGAGAATGCAAAGCACACAGGCCAAAGCCAGCATGCATCACTCCCCCGGGCTGAGTCCTGCTAGCCCCTCGGGCGATGGACACCTCAAAGGAGCACCTCCATCCCTGGGAGATGGTCTGGGATGCAACCATGATGCTCATCGCTGGGCTTGTTTGGCCCGTGGTTGATTGTGGGGCTCTTGTCCATCCACCGGCAGAGCTGCGAGCTGGCACTTTGCAGCCAGAGAGCTTGTCAGAGTCTAGATCCCAAGCCGGGCTGGGCCCAGTCAGCTCTTGCATAGAAGAATAACTGGTGGCCTGAAGGACTCACTAGGGGATGCTTTTCCCACTGAGACAGCTGGGGCAGCTCTACTTGTGTGAACGTAGCCAGTGGGAGTAAAATGCACCAGATTAACTCCACCGTCTCCTGTTAGACAAGACCGCTCTGTGCACTTATCACTTGGGCAGGATTTGTGAGTGCCTGCTCTGTGATATCTGACATTCTTTCTAGCTACCCGAGTTGGCTTCACCAATAGGACCCTCACCTGCCCATAGGGGTGGCTCCAGGCACCAGCGCAGGAAGCGTGCGCCTGGGGTGGCAAGCCGGGGAGGGGTGCGGTGCCGGTCATAGTGAGGGCAAGAGTCAGAGGGCCTTCAGCGGTGTTTCTGCAGGAGGTCCACTGGTCCTGCAGCTTCGGCAGCAATTCGGCAGCAGGTACGCTGAAGGCCCGGGACCAGCAGATCACCTGCAGAACCGCCACCGAATCTGCGTTACTGGCGGACCTCCCGCAGAAACGCCGCCGAAGGCTCCCTGACTGCTGTGCTTGGGGCATCAAAAAACAGAACCGCCCCTGCCTGCCTCCCTAGGAGAACCTTTCGCTCAGTTTCCAGAAGGCACCTGCCCAGTGCTGGCACCCCAGGTATGCTGCAGCAGCACTGGCTCTGCGGCATGTGTGTGTGCTCCCCCCTCTTGTGGTTACTCAGGAATACCTCCTGCTGCCTCTTTGGCAGCGATTACAATAGGAACCAGCCATGATCGGAAGGAGCCTTTGCTGCTGCTAAGCTGCTTTTGCAGGTGAAGGAAGAAAGGAGGCGAGGCAGCGTGGGCCGGAGAGGGAGCTGCCTTCCTGGGTTTTGTGCATTCGGGAGGCAGGAAGTAAAGAGGCAGCAGGTTTTGTCTTTCTTTAAGTGGAGGGAAGGAGGCAGCCGCACAAAGATCCTTTTCTTTGCAGCCCGGGATCCTTTCAAAACGACCTGGGACTGGTGAATAGAAGCCGGCCCCAGGTAACAGCCTACTGGAAGCCTGCTGCTAGGGGGAGCTTGCAGGTGTGTGTTAACCCTCGAACTGTAGAATGATTGAATATTAGGGTTGGAAGAGACCTCAGGAGGTCATCCAGTCCAATCCCCTGCTCAAAGCAGGACAAACACCAACTAAACCCTTCCTGACACTGATGGACACAGACGTGCTCCACTGTGCTCTGTGTCTCCATGGACATCACCACTCCACCCCAGCACACCCCTCAGCACACACTGCAAGATGTTCCAACCCTTCCTATCATGGGGGAGCATCCCCTGGGGGAAGCAGACCACTGATCCCTCAGGCCCAGCTCCTTTTCGCTGGCCCAAGGCTGAGGAATTACAGGATCCCAGTAGGGGATACAGAAGTTCCTCAGTGCCCCTTCCAGCCAGAGGTTTCTCTGGAGCAGGCTGGTCTGTGGGAAGGACTGAAATTGCCTGGAGCTAAAGAGTTTCTCTGTAGCCCTGGATGTTTCAAGCCACAGAAACTTTTTGCATTTCTATTACTCTCCAGCATAGAAGTCCCTTTCTCCACCCGCCTCACCCTCCATGCACTCCTCCTCCTCTATAATCCAAATTAACACCAGCACCCAGGACCAGCGCCAGTGTTTTTGGCGCTCTAAGTGCACGGCCATTTTGCTGCCCTGCGCGCTGCTCTTGTGGCTCCGGTGGACCTGTCACAGGCATTCCCTGCGGAGGGTCCACTGGTCCTGTGGCTCTGGTGGAGCTGCCGCAGGCATGCCTGCAGGAGGGCTACCGGATCCGCTGGACCAGCAGACCGTCCTCAGGAACGCCTGCGGCAGGTCCACCAGAGCTGCAGGACCAGCGGGCCCTCCGCAGGCATGCCTGCGGCAGGTCAACCGGAGCCGCCTGCTGCCCCCCAATAATCCTGGCGCCCTAGGCGATTGCCTAGGTCACCTAAATGGAAGCGCCGGCCCTGCCAGCACCCCATTTCCCTTGTTGCAATCCCCTGGACACAGAACCAGATTTACAAAGGTCTTTAGGCACCTAACTCCCTTTGTACATGTGGCCTACAGTTACTAGACAAGGACCTGCTGATCCTGTATTACCTGCCGAGCCCAGCACGAGGCTGGACGCTTTGTGGACAGGTTCCTGCCCTGAGGGGTTTACAATCTTGGGACAATTACTCAGGACAGAGAGGGACGCTTTGCAGCTCTGACCCAGGAAGCAACTCCTCACTGTTAGACAGTCCAAGAGTGGGGTCATTGCCCCGCCCTCTTGGCACAGGCTGCGCTCCCCCAGCCCCAAAACAGCCTGTACCTACAAAACATTCACAACAAAAGTCTCTCCTCACTTTCCACTGCCCCCAGCCTCTGGTGAGCCCCAAGCCCCCCAGTAACCACCAGCACATCTCCTCCCCGATCCACCTGTTTCTGGTAGAAACACCCTAGCAGAGCACACCAGCACCCAGAATGCAGCTCATGAGACACCTGCAGCCAATCAGCCGCAGCTCAGCAACAGCAGCTTCACACGAGCATCAAGTGTGCCAAGGTCACACTGCCACGCAGTGCAGCTGACCCACCAGCTACTGCCAGGGTTGAACTCCACTGCTGATCATGCCAACACCAGGGCCCTGCCAGCCAGGGCTGTGGCACTGATGGCTAGATGCCTCTTGGCCATGGGCAAAGACCATCCATCCATTCTCTTACAGCTAGGCCTCTCCACAGATTGAGCTGTGTTCAGCCCTGGAGTTCCGAGGCTCTGGAGTTCCGAGACATGGCAAGATTCAGTGGGATCCAGCTGGCTTCCATCGTTCCTCTCCGGCTGCCCCCAGAGAGTCATGACAGCCTGCTCCTTCATTTCCTAAGCCCTCACCCACGGCGTCCCGTGGGCATCCAGCCTCTTCCACAGCCTACTCAACATGGAGCCACTGGAGAAGACAATGGGACCACCTGGCCTGAGATCTCAGCTGTACGCAGGTGTACCCAGCTCAATGCCACCTGCACCTCAGATACGGTAAGCACCATTTCCCAGCTCGCCGGCAGCATGGTGAGAAGCAGCTGATGATGAACCCTGGAAAGTCAAGGTGGAGAGGGAAGCACTTTAAAGCACTTCATCCACTGACTCTCTGATTTTTGAGGAAGCCTGCAACCTTGGCGTGCACTTGGGCTCCTCTTTGCTCCAGCAGATCGTCCTCAGAGCAGGCCCAGAGATGGGCTCACACAACCCCAGGGTCCATCTGACTGGCACAATCAGGCCTGCTATGACAATGCCATCCCAGGGACAATGGAACAGTCATCCTCCAGAATGAGATTTGCAAGGAGGACACGGAGCTTTTGCAGCAACTGGCCCAAGAATCCAGAATCCACCGAAAGCCACCAGAGAGACGGTGAAGCTCTGTGCCTCTGGCGCAAACTGCAGCACCCGTCTCCTCGTTAACAGTACGTCTATAAGCAGCACTTCTGGCTGGAGGGAAGGCCAGCTTTGCAACTGAGCTGCGACTCAAGAGGCTTGAGGTCAGTGACTTGCTCTGGCATAGGCTTCCTGTGTGACCGTGCAAAGTCACTTACCTTCTCTGTATCTCGGTTTCCTGTCTGGGACCATCTAACCCTAAGTCACAGTGTATTGTCTGGAGAGACTGACAGGAGCGTTCATGCAGAGCACAGCAGTGGGGGCCGAATAACAGCCAAGAAAGAGATACCGCAGTGACAGGTGCCACATAATTGGCTGGCAGACAGAGGTGATTTACCATTGGTGTTGCGAGAGAGACAGAAGTAGTGAGCCCACGCTCAGGGGGGATCCGGGCAGGCTGAGATACTGTGACCCAGTCTGAGCAGCTCCGAGAGTGGGGCTTGAACCTGGGTTCTCCAGTATTGCTGCAGTGAGAACCATTCAGAGTTCTTCCTTGACTCTTTGATCTGAGTCATTGTGCATTGCAGCTAGTGTGGGGCGTCTGGAAATACCGTTCGAATTTTGGAGCGTTATGGCTCTCATCTTTTTTATTAGCAGCTTGGAGCCTGGCCAGAGGGGTTGCTCTGCCTCCTTTGTTTGCCAGATGTGATTGGAAAGGGTCTGTTTATCCTTACAAAGAAATTTCTTGTGTCAGTCAAAGAGAAGCATTTGTGACGGGTGAGTGAGGCCTGTGCAAAACCATCCATCTTTATAAAGATAACATGTCCTAGGGGAGAACCACGAAGATGGAGCCATGGCTGCCAAGGGCTTCAATCTGCAAACCTTGCTCCAGTTTGTTGAGGCCACAGCAGTATGTTTCAGACACACAAACTCCACTGCAATGGAGATGACCCTATAAGGAGAGCTGTCTGCACCACATAAAAGGACCTCAGATTTCAGCTGTTTGATCTGATGCCTGGATCCAGATCCAAAGGAATCAGTCAAACACCCTGAACTTGGAACTGGGATCAGAGGGGAATTGGATTTGGGATAAAAGCACCAGTAATGTACAGAGACATACTTGTGCTTATTGTCATGCCGGGCAATAACCCTTTGCAGGCTGGGGACCAAAGATCAGGCCGAGCAAGAAGGGAAAGGCTGGGCAGCCGGTAGATAAACAGGTGAGAGGGAGTCGAGCAATTACCTCCAGCACAAGAGCCTGGATTCATGGCTGCTCGCTTCCCTGGGATCTTTCCCTCACAAAACCCAAGGGCAGGCAGCTGGTTCCTGCGTAGCCCCAGTGTGCTTTGGTTGGTGAGAAAGGCTGGATTCCTGGGTCACTACATCTGTCCTGAGTGAAGCATTTCTTCTCTTGTACAGTAACCCAGATTCAACAATAATAGCCTGGAGTTGGAAAAGTCACCTATTCACCAGCCTCTCTCCGGAAACCCCAGTGTGGCACCTGAGTTGGGAGGCATGAGCAGGGCCAGCCTAGACCAAATGGTGCCCCGCCCCCATTTGTTGAACTTTTGAATACCTTATTTTTATTGCATTTGTGGCCCATTTCATGACTTTGATTGACAATTTGCATGCATAATTTAACTTTGTCATAGAAGACTGACTGGGAACGCCCCGCCCCCATATATATCCATGAGGTTTGAGGAAAATGTCATTCTCAGAAAGTCTGGAAGGTTCCACCAGATTCTACAAAGGTCCAGAACATTCTAGGAGGTTAGTGGAAAATGAATCCAGATCTGGAGTACCCTGAAACGTTATGTCAAACATTCTACCTTCCCTTTTGTTGCTAACCATAAAAACAGCCCCCCAAATCTGGTGCCCCCAAATCCCAGCACCCCAGGTGTTTGCCTGGATCACCTGCTCCTAAATCTGGCCCTGGACACTAGCCCTGGCACACCCAGATTGGAGGCCAGAGGGGTTACTGTGACCATTCAGCCTGAGGTTCCATAGCATGCAGGCTGGAGATTTCACCCAGCCTTTCCTACTTCGAAGTAGGTACCTTGTGGCTGAGCCAGGGCACGTCGCTCACTGAGCATCTCTGACAAGAAACTGGAAAAGTAACAGGGATGCAAAAGAGACCTGGGCTAGAAGATAACAGAATTACCATGTCGGAGAGCAACAAAGAGTCCTGTGGCATCTTATAGACTAACAGATGTATTGGAGCATAAGCTTTTGTGGGTGAATACCCACTTCGTCAGATGCATGTCGGAGAGAATTCCCTGTACAGGGACACACACACACACACGGCAACAACCCTTCCCAACTGGGGGTCCCGCCTCCCCATCTTCATCCCCGCTTTTTAAGGGGTGCCTGATTAAAGGTGTCTCACAGACAGCTCCTGCCAGGAGTTGGCCATCTCCAAGGCAGAGCCGGCCCAGGAGAAATCCCCCAGCCTGGAGAGAGGCTTGGCCTATTAACTCTGCTGCCTCCAGCCAGGGCATGTCCTAGGATGCGCACGAGGTCCTTTCACAGCCACCCCTGAGACCTATCAAACAGCTCCCCACTCCCCCCACACCTCAGCTCCCAACAGATGGTTTGTGTTACTGTAGGAGCCTGGGATTGCCAGGAAGGGATTGTGAGCTGGGGCGTGGTGGTATTTACCCTTTGGCTTCCCATAAAAAGCCCAGGTGTTATCTCTTTAATCTGCAGGGTCAGGGGTCAGTGCTTTTGACGGCACAGTGAGCAGGTTAATGGGATGTCAGGTGGGAGAAGACTGAGGGAATGGCTGGCAGGAGCATGCATGGCTGGGCTCAGAGAACACAGCTCATAGCTTGGCTCCTGCCAGGGCCCAGGCAGGCGGAGGAAGCCCGGGGGATTGCTCAGCGTGGGAGCCCTGAGTGAAATCCTGGCCCCCTGGAAGCCCATGGTAAAAGCCCTGCTGATTTCAGTAGGGCTAAGATGGTGGGGCTGGGACAACACCACATGGAAGCAATTCACAAAAAAAAGGCATTCCAACAGGAAATAGAGAAATGTTTCATTCGGCACAAGCTGAACCAAGCAGGCCCTTAGTCACCGACGGAACATTTCTTGTAATGAAATGTCAGTCTAATCGGCAGGAATTCACACATGTTGCCGGCACCACATTCTCAGATGGAAACAGTTCCAGTTTTCCCAGCCCACTCCAGCTTGCTCTGAGAGGGAGATGGGGCTCGCAGGACAGGATACAGAGCTGGGGGCTGGTAGCCAGCCTGGCCAGTGATGCTGTTAGGCTGGGCAGCCCAACTCGTCCCAGCTTTAAGGAAGGGGATCCCACCCACCTCCTGACCCACCCTAGCCAGGAAGAGCCACAGACCTGAGACTGTCCACCCTGCCTTTTCGGCACCTAGCAATGCATGCTGCTCTCTTTGCATGGGTGAGATGAACAAGGTCCGTTTCATTACCCTCCAGGTCACTTTGCAGAGAGGCAGCCGGTTGCAGAGAATTTGGATTCAACAAAATCTGAAAGCCAGAAATACGACTCGCCCCAGCACAGGCCAGCTTATGGGATGGCTCCCCCCAGGCTCTGCTCCTGCCCCCTGCATTCCTCACCTCTCTCGGCCCTCGTCCAGACTAACCCGCGGCATCGGCGGGTTAAAATCGATTGCTCGGGGATCGATATATCGCGTCTAGTCTGGACGCGGTGTATCGATCCCCGAGCGCGCTTACATCGATTCCGGAACTCCATCAATCCGAACGGAGTTCCGGAATCGACACGGAGAGCCGCGGACATCGATGCGGCGCCGTCCAGACTGGTGAGTACCTCGATTTTAGAAATTCGACTTCAGCTACGTTATTCTCGTAGCTGAAGTTGCGTATCTAAAATCGATTTTAATTCCTAGTCTGGACGTGGCCTAGGTGTATCTGTCTCCCTTCACACCTTGTTGTCTCTCTCTCTCTTTCCATCACTGCCCATGACAGCACTTCCCCTCTCTCTCTCCTCTGGCCACGTCCAGTCCAGGACCTTCACTCACAAGACCCCTCAAGAATCCTTGGCAATAGTTGCCGTAGTGGTGACAAGGAGATGGCCCAGCACCTGGCACAAAGGATTGTGAGGAGTGGCTTGGAAGTGAAGGTGTCAGACTCAAAATGGACAAGAGCAGAGACTCCTAAGCGGCAACAGGGGATGCGTGCGAATAAAGTGATGGGAACATTATTGGGATAAGGGGAAGAGACAGGGAGATGGTGCGATGGGTAATTGGAGAGCAAGGAAGTGGGTGGGTTAGGGGAAAAGAGGAGGCAACAAGGCAGAAGCATTGAATTGAAAAGAAGAAGCCTGCAGTAGCCAGAACAGCCCTTTGTGAATATTGTCCAGGACCCAGGCCTGATCTTGGTTCCCCCGGGTAACTCTGCAGTAGTCCCAGGGCAGCTAATTGGACGTGGTGAGAGCTCTGTGGTCTGTGTGAGCACAGGGCAGCTGAGGGGACACAGAAGGGAGGGTCGTACAGGCACAGGCGGGGGTGACGCACGTAGATCCCTTCTTGTATAGGAAGGAATCCATGCATCCCTCTGACTTGCCTTTAAACTCTTCCCCTCCGAGAGCCAGATGATTCCACCACCTGGCCAGGGCGGTGACAAAGCCTGTGACTGTCTGGGCAGAGCGTATGGGTGTTGGGTTCCGCTGCCTGTCACTTTAAGCTACCCGTATCACCCTGGCATGGCAAAGGGGCAATAAAGCCTGAAGCCCCAGCCCTGGGGCCAAAGCACCACTGCCCTCCAGCTATTCTTGACTGCAGGACTGGCCCCTTGTGGGTATGGGCATCCAAAGTGAGAACAGCCCTGAGGCTGCTGCAGCTCAAGCAGGGGGCTCAGCCCAGAGCAGGAGAGGCAAAACAGTCATTGATAGACGCCTTTGCCTGTCCTATTCCTGCACCAAATGGAGCAGAAAACCAGGCCCTGCTGGTGAGCACTCAGCTCTTCTGGCTCTACTGCAAGTGAAGACGCTGGAGTCTGCTCTTAGACAGTTTGATCCCGCGAGAACCAGAGGGGGAGAAGGTGAAAGTGAAAAACCCAAGCGACAAAAACACTTTAACGCTCTGTAACGACATAGCTACCAGCACCGACCCATTCCTGAGCAGCACAGCACGTGCCAATGCTCGGAATTCGCGGAGCCCGTGCAAAGAAGCATCTTGATAGTTAATGCCATCTGATGGCTAGTAAAAATGTTGACTCAGAAAGACAAAGGGAACATCTGCAAAACAGCTCCTTCCCCATTTTGGCTTTGCCCTAAATTCCCCGATTTCTGTTCTCTCTGCTGATTGCTAATCTCTACCAGCTGTAGCCGCTCACAGATGGGGGAGGGGCTGTGGTACCACAGACCCCAAAATACATGAACCCTCCCGGACTCATAACCTGCCCCCAGGGAGGGCAATACCCTGAGGGCATCATTGGGTAATAAGACTCCACTGTCCTAAACCAGCTGCATTATCTGTCTGAAGGTCCCTGCAACACAGGATGGCGCTTGTCTCAAAGCCCCACTGAATCACCATGTACCTTTTCTGCAGGATTCTAGGTTTTCTCCCTTCGCTGCTGACCCCTGAGCCTGCAGAGGTTCAGATGTTCAGTTTAGGTAAACACTCAGCATCCCAGATGCTCCTTCTTAGCTCATCTGAAGCTCTTTGGCCAAGCTCGTGTCTGATGCAGCTCTATCTGAGCCAACTGGGGCCGAGGAGAGGAGGTCAAATAATTCAGTGCACTGGAGAGAAACGAGGGTTCTCCTTAAGGTCCCAGAGGAGGTCAGGGCCCCACCATGCTAGGCACTGCACAGGCCCAGAACAAGAGACAGTCCCTTCCCTAAAAGCTTTACAAGCTAAATAGACAAGACAGGTAGGGGAGAAAACACCATTATCTGCCTTTTATGGATAGGGACACAGAGTGTAGAGAAAGCAGGGACCAGCCCCCCAAAGCTGTTTACACACTTTTGAGCAGCCAGGCCTGAGTGACTTACTGAAGTTCTCTCGAAGAGGCTGCAGCAGAACCAGAAACTGAACCCAGTTTTTCTGAGTCCTAGCCTAGTGCCTTACCCACCCACCTCCTTCTTGTGGGCCAAATTTTGCCCCTTAGCCTGCTCAGTTTTCCCAGGACTTTCTGATAACTGTAGAAAATTCATTCATGTGGCAGCTACTTTTGGCTTCATAGTTTGCGAATGAGCAGCTGGTGCAGAGCTGGGCAAACAAGCTAATCATCAATCCAAGCCCCCTTCTCGGTTTGCAAATCATGCACCCAAGCAGGTCCTGAGCGCTGCGAGTATGTTCACTGTCTGACACGGTTTGGTTCACGTTTGCTGGGCACGTGTTTTGCCCGGGTTCATACATGAGCCCCCATTGCCCTGGGGTGCCCAGCAAAATGGGGCTCTGATCCCAGCTGGGCCTTCTAGCTGCTACCAGAATACAAAGAAGAAGAATTAGCTGAAAATTACATAGCTTTCTCTCCTACTGGGCTTTGATACTAAATTCGTCCCCAGGAAACTATGGGACAAGGACTGTCTTGTTGTTCTGTGTTTGTACCTAGCACAATGGGATCCCTGACTAGGACTCCTAGGAGCTCGGTAATACAAATCATATTAAATATGATAATAATGCTAGGCATTTCAATCCACCCAGGAGCCAGACTGAACCCTGCACCTGAGGTTTCATTGTAGCCGGGGCTTTGAAATACGGAGAGGAGGGGACATTGCATTTCAATCAAAAAACACCCTCTGTGACGTGGTTGTTTTTTCCGCCAGCAGCGAGCGACTCTGTAGAGCTCACTGCAGGCCCATGCGGCGTTCCCTGAGCCGAAACTGCAGGCAGGGATTTTACTGGTGTCATAAATAAACAGAGAGGAATGGTGTCAGGGGAAGATGTTTGGGGAAAGCTGAACATAAGCATCACAGAAAATGAGTCTGTCAAATTTGCTTTGCCAGGCTGCCTGAGCGTGAGCCCAGGAAAACGGCTGAGCAGGGATCCTTCTCTCCAGGGGCCAGAATCCTCAGCCACCCAAGCTTGGTAAAGGATTGGGAATGGTAAGCCTGGCGGGTTTGTTTAGCGTAAGGAGAGCAGTGCCTGGCACCAGATCTGGTTAAGCAGGAATCCTTGTATCCAGGTCTAGTTTCCCAGGTGATCTGTTAGCACCATCCCCATCCGTATGTGCAGCAGAGCTAGCTGAGCTCTGACCTGTTCAGCGCACAGGGCTGCAAGCCTTGCGTAGCTATCCACTCACGTGCACGCGCTATGCACGCATTTCACAGCAATGGGCACTCCCACGTGTTTTCTGTGAAGGGTACCTGTGTGTTTGGAGCCTAGTGGTTCTAGTGTGTCTGACAGCTGCTCGTCTTCATCTGCATATGCCTGACCCAGGGCATTTTATACCAGAAGATACAGACTCCCTCAACAATGCCCTCTGAGCACAGCTTTGGCCATGTCGTTGTGTTGACTGGCTGGCTTTGCAGCATCGAATACTGCAGTCTTCACAGAATCAATGCTTACTGTCTGATTTGTATTGGGCTTTAGAAACAGCCCCAAAATGTGTGAATCTAGAGTTTGAAATCCTCAAAAATTGGACCTGGCAGATCCAAGGGCTGGTTTGTACCACAAAAGAAAGGGGCCATCTGCAGTACCTGGCTCTGGAGTACAACTCCTCCGACAATTTGGGGATGTTTGGAACGGGAGGCTGGCTTAGGAATTCTCCCTAGGTTTTTGTTGTGACTGTAAAGATAAACGACAGCCATTCATTCTACCCAATATTTTACTAAACCAGAACAGAGAGGGATTGAAAAATGAGTTTTGATACAGAAAAATCTGACACAGCCTCACCATTTCCATCACTATGAGCAGCCTCCCAGCACAACCCACCACTGTACTGTTATTCCCACCAGAATAGCTAACAGAAATTGCCATGCTAGATCTGACCCAAGATCCATGTAGTCCAGTATCCTGCCTCCAGCAATGGCAGCACAAGATTCATAGATTCATAGATTCTGGGACTGGAAGGGACCTCGAGAGGTCATCGAGTCCAGTCCCCTGCCCTCATGGCAGGACCAAATACTGTCTAGACCATCTGACCTACTCTTAAATATCTCCAGACATGGACATTCCACAACCTCCCTAGGCAATTTATTCCAGTGTTTAACCACCCTGACAGTTAGGAACTTTTTCCTAATGTCCAACCTAAACCTCCCTTGCTGCAGTTTAACCCCATTGCTTCTTGTTCTATCCTTAGAAGCTAAGGTGAATAAGTTTTCTCCTTCCTCCTCGTGACACCCTTTTAGATACCTGAAAACTGCTATCATGTCCCCTCTCAGTCTTTTCTTTTTCCAAACTAAACAAACCCAATTCTTTCAGCCTTCCTTCATAGGTCATGTTCTCAAGACCTTGAATCATTCTTATTGCTCTTCTCTGGGCCCTCTCCAATTTCTCCACATCTTTCTTGAAATGCGGTGCCCAGAATTGGACACAATACTCCAGTTGAGGCCTAACCAGTGCAGAGTAGAGAGGAAGAATGACTTCTCGTGTCTTGTTTACAACACACCTGTTAATGCATCCCAGAATCACGTTCGCTTCCGAGGACAGTGCAAGAAGTCCACAGTAGCAGAAGTGGGACAAACTGCCTCTATATTCTGGTCTCAACCTAAATCTGTCAGAGGAGTTGGACTCAAGAACCAAGTGTTTCTGATGGTCCCTGCCTTTTGTGACATGACCCAGCCCCTGGACCTGTCATGCCCAATCTTTGTGGATTTTAAAATCCAGGTTCACTCCGTGAACTTTGGGACTTGGGCCTGTCTCTAAAAACAACCCAACACACATCAGATAAAGAGCATTGATCCTGCAAAGGTGATGGATTGGTTTCTGAAAAACGCTACAGGGGAGGATGGAACAAAACCTTTGAATGGTTGGGAAAGAAGAGACAGTAAAAGCGTCGCAAAATTGGCTCCCTTGGTTTTTAACTTTTAAATGACCTTGCTTTTTTAAAGCAAGCACTTACTGTATGACAGGCCCGAAAAGCCCTCTGAAATGGCAGCTCCGTTCTTGCCACTCTTCTCTGCGTCCTTCCTCTGTCAAGATAACAAATTCCTAGTGAGCAGTCATTATTCTTTTTCAAATGATATGTAAATAAACCAAAGCCAGAGTCCACCATCTCCCGCTCCCTTGGGTGCACCTATTCCAATGGGGCCATTGGTGGAGTCAGGTGAGCAAGTGCCACAGAATCCAGAAAAGCAATTTGCTGTCTTCATTGTAATAAAAGGTTCCACAGCAAGTAGGTTCATTGTGATATGAACACTGCAGCCTTTCTTAAAGAACTGCCCCTTTGGGTAGTTAGAAGGTGGATGGTATTTTCGACTAGCTCAGCATAATCTGAAGCTATCAGAGTCACAGTGGCTTGACACATCTCAATACGATCCTTTGCCTCTGGCATTTACAGGCAATGTATAGTTCTTTGGAGAGTCTCTGCTCCAAGGACCCTGCCAGCCCTGCTGTTGCTGCTGCGTTTCACTTGGTAAGAGAGGAATGTTTCCGTAACCTAAACCCAAAGGTCACATTGGCAATTCATCCCCCCAAACAAGCATATATCCCATACACTGACAGAGCTCGGCTCCAGGCCTGGGAGCCACATATTGCTGGTGCTTGCGCTGTCTTTGCTTTGCAGGACACATCACTGACTCTGAGGTATCCAATGCATTTACACAAATTCACGAGCTACAGATAAAACAGTCCCATGTCTGTGGATCCAGGGCTAGAATCGCAGCTCCTTGGGCTCCACAAACATAGGCTTTTTGTCTTTTTGACTGTAATATATAAGCTCTTTGGGGGACAGCACCTAGCACAATGCAACCAGCCTGACTGTGGTCTTTAGGCACTACCACAATACACATGGCAGATAATGAATAACTAATCCAAGCCTGCACCATTTGAGTTCAGAGATGGTGGTTTCTAAATGCTAAGAACCACCATGTGCTTTCAGTCTCAAATTACTTTTATTTTAGGGTAATGGGGGAAAAAATAAGAAAGAACAGAAGTAAAGTCTCTGCAAGTTTGCATGCAGTGTGTGTATAGCTACCCTCTAACATGCCCCAGCAATTCTGAGGATAAAATGGATACTGCCTCTGCACCTGGGCAGAGTTCCTAGGGTCTCAGGGCATTACAATTTCATGGCCCCATACATCCCAGAGAAGCCCTCCTTTAGCTCATGTTTCATCTACCATGTATGGAGTAATAATAGGAGAGGGCTCCATGCTGGTAAAAATAAACTGTCTCTTTCCCAAGGGAACTATTTACAGAGGTGCTGGGGCTGCTGCTAGCATTCCAGCCATGTGCACACAGACTGACTTCCTGGTGCCTCCTCCAACCTCTTCCCTCCTGCAACCTATGCTCATCCCTTCCAGCTCCTCTCTTTCTTGTTAATGATTGTGTCCTTTGTGACAGCCTTTTCTGACTTGCTGGCACCAGAGATTACTAGTATATAGCCCACCGTGTGAACATAGCCTGTACTGCCCACCCATGGCTGCCTGTTAGGGTGGTCACTTGCATTCCCAGAATACCAGCCGTTCCAGTACTTCTGGGAACAGCGTGGACCTGCCTCTGCCAATGTGACCCCACCCCTGCCAGTGTGACCTCTGACACACAGTGTGTGTGAGGTCACGCTGCATGGGCATCACCATTTTTAAGAGCACACCCTGTGAGGGGAGAGCCATTTTTCCAAACATGCTGCCCCACCCTCGCTGGCTTGATCTCAAATGCACTGTGTGTAGAAGATCACACTGCATCAGAGAGGGGCTTGTACGGTGTGTGTGAGGTTACACCGGCAGGGGCAGAACACCGTGCCTTCAAAATGATGTTCCTGCCCAATACCGGACAAAACCATGTCTGGCTTTGTCTGAGTACCAGACAGGGACAAATCCTAGAAAAGCAGTATGGCTCGGTTTAATACTGGATGAGTCACTTGCCTACTCAGGGTCCTTCAAGTAGGCTGGTCTTCAAATTAAGCTGGTCTTGTCTGTGTTATTGCTCCTGATGGGAGGCTTGCAGCTACCCTATGGCTGCCTTTATTCTGTTGGGTGGCATCCTGTTGATCCTCCGTGTTCCTCAGACATCTCATTTCTGCTGATGTGCTTATGTCTGGCCAGCTGCTGGGTGCGGCTCTCTCTAAGACCTCCAGGTCCTGGCCTTGATCCCGTCTGGCCAGGTATGCTGGCTGTCTGCTGCTACTCTGCAGTTGTCTTAGGTTTCATCTCTGCAGCTGTCCGGAGTGTGTAGCTATTTCAGATGACCTGTGTCCCACTTCAGGTTGGACCTTTCTTTTTGCCATTGACTATTTGATGGCTGGACCCAGCATGGCTCATCTGTCTATAGTGGCCTCAGGTCCTGGGATCCTTTGCTGTAGTAGGCTGCCTGCTTATCCTGGCATTCTCTTACCTGCTTCTGGGTTTCTCATATATAGTCTGCATTAGCCTCACAATGGTTTTATTAAAAAGAACAGGAGTACTTGTGGCACCTTAGAGACTAACAAATTTATTTGAGCCTAAGCTTTCGTGGGCTACAGCCCACTTCTTCAGATGGTTTTATTGTACAACCCCAGCACCTGGTCACATTTCGCCACACAAATATTGCTGTTTATCAGCATTGCTGGGCTTCACGGCAGCTGGCTTCACAATCAAACTGGTCATTAATCTAACAGCATTGTTGCAAATATGGCAACTGAATGGCTGGCAGCCTTCTTCTGCAACGTCAGTACATTAAGAGGCTTTGGCTCTGCTAGAGGCAGACCGCAGATGTCCTCTTCACTGGAAGGGTCTGCATCCTCAGGCACCGCATGTACTGCTGCTCTTTTCTTCCCGTGTTGTTCTGTTTCCCACATCCATTGCATCATTGCACATAGCCTGGGGCTTTTTCTTTTGGCCTTTTGTGTTGCTTTCCCCAGTACATACATTGGACCATGATGCCTGCATGCTCAGTCAGTCAGTCTGTCTCTCTCTTGTCTCCTGGTTTCGTTAGTTTGAATCTGTATACGTGTTCTGCACTCAGAGCTTTCACTGTTGGATTGTTTCCTCGTTTAGTTCAGCCGCCCTTGCTCCTTGGAGGCGTTTCTCTCTTGTAACCTGGAATCATTTGTCCCACAAATAATTCTGTCTCTAATCTGGGAATTGTTTGTGTCTCCAAAGCTCCATGTGGATTCCAGAGGTCTCAGCTCTGTAATCTAGTCTCCCTTCAGCTTCTTGGTTTCTAGCAAAAAAATCAATGTCTCTCCACAGTCTTGTTCTGTCTGGAGTCACAGTACTCATCAAAGCCGTCTCGCTATGGTTCTGCTGTGTCCAGCATTATTCCTGGCAACAGTGACACTTTTCCAGTATTTTCCCCGCAGCTAGATAGGAAATGATCTTTTCCTTCTTTTTCTCATCGCTATCCCCCACATTCAGCTCTGGTTACAGACTCAGTTTCCTGCTTCCATGCTTGTGCCAGGTTTTTTGGTCTGGAAATCTGGAATTCCTGGTGCTCTGAGTCCTTCCATGCTGCCTATCGGTGCTACTTCGTTTTCCTGTTAATCACACTCTCTTCCTTGCTGTTTGTCTCGCTAGACTGAATGCTGCCTCTACGTCTCATGTACCACATGCTGGGTAATAGCATGAGAGGATTCCATGCTTGTAAAACTGAACTGTCTCTTTATTAGATTTATTCACATTGCTGTTGCAACTGCAGCTAGCATTCTAGCCATGTGCACATAGACTGATTTCCTGGTGTCTACTCCAAAGTCCAAACTCTTCCTTGCTTCAATCTGTGCTCCTTCTGCCAAGTTCCCTGCAGGTTGCTCCAGCTAGTGTAATAGGAAGAGAGCCTGAGACATAAGCCCTTGTATCAGAGGCCTGGTATGAGGCAGGACGTGCTCACAGAATCTGGTAAGAACAGGGCTGATATTGCAAAAATACATATTCCTAAGTGCTAGTCACAAAGTACTCATGCAAACACATCCCAATATCAAGTGGTATCTGTGACGTTGCACTCCATAAGGCTTTATGGAAATATGCTTATGAATGTAAATATGACATAATTGGAACATGTTTTATGCTACATATCCCATGTAACATATTTCTGTAAAGGTTATGTTCTACTGAATCTATTCCTCCTATTTGTATGCACTTACCATTTTTGTATTCAAAATTATGAATACTGGCTGTGTACTTGTTTGATTCTAAGTAGCCTTCGTAAAGCATTTGGTCAGCTTCTTTAAAAAGGAATGTGCAAATGCCCAATCAAGAAAGACTTAACGGACAATGGATCTTGGAAGGCTCCAATCCACAGAAGTTTACCTGAGGATGTTCAAGGTAGCATGTGAACAATGGCTGCTACCTGTAAGTTCTGACTCATGCATGGACATGTGACTTGGCCATGTGACTCCAAATCTCCATCTTGTAGCCGGGATTCTACACAGGGGGAGGGAAGGGTATCCACCCACAAGCGAAAATCTATTTAAACTCCTGGGAAACCCCTCCATTTTGTCTTCAGTTAGTTCAAGAGAGAGCCTCTCCACCCCAAAGGATATCTGAAAGAAACTGGAACAAAGGACAGGAACTACAGGGCGTGTGAATGATTGCTGGACCCAGACTAGAAGGAGACTAGTCTGCAAAAGGAAGCTCACTGGAAGATCTCTGAAGGTAAGGTTTTATCTGTATTCAGTTTTCTCACTGTATTAGGCATAGACTGGCGTGTTTTATTTTATTTTGCTTGGTAATTCACTTTGTTCTGTCTGTTACTACTTAGAGCCACTTAAATCCTACTTTCTGTATTTAATAACATCACTTTTTACTTATTATTTAAATCAGAGTATGTATTAATACCTGGGGGCCGGGGGAATAGCTGTGCATTTCTCTATCAGTGTTATAGAGGGCAAACAATTTATGAGTTTATCCTGTATAAGCTTTATACAGGGTAAAAAGGATTTATTCAGGGTTTGGACCCCGTTGGGAGTTGGACATCTGAGTGTTAAAGACAGGAACGCTTCTTAAGCTGCTTTCAGTAAAGCTTGCAGTTTGTGGGACGTGGTTCAGACCTGGGTCTGTGTTTGTGGCCGGCAAGCGTGTCTGGCACAACCAGGCAGGATTCTGGAGTCCCAAGCTGGCAGGGAAGCAAGAGCAGAAGTAGTCTTGGAACATCAGTTGGAAGCCCCGAGGGGGTTTCTGTGATCCAACCCGTCACAGTACCAACACATCCCAATATCAAGGATGGTACAAAAATATTCCTCAAAGATAACAGGAACACACTGACCCCTCCTAAAAGATAAGGTTAGGATGACAGTACATAATAAAGATGTTTTGCTCAAACCAGACTGCATAATGTAAGCCTGGCTAGCTCAGTTAGTAGAATGTCAGGCTTATAATCTGAGGGTCCAGGGTTCGAGTTCCTGATCAGGCAGGAAGCCTTTCACCTGGTAGCATTCTCCAACTACAAAAGGCTAGCAGCCCCAGTGACCTAATGGATAAGGCATTCATCTCCTAAGCCAAAGATTGTGGGTTTAAGTCCCATCTGGGGTAAGTAAAACTTTGTTTGATAGCAGCCTTCAACTACCTGAAAGGGAGTTCCAAATAGGATGGATCTAGACTATTCTCAGTGGTGGCAGATGACAAAAGGGGATATTAGGAAAAACTATTTCACTAGGAGGGTGGTGAAGCACTGGAATGGGTTACCTAGGGAGGTGGTGGAATCTCCATCCTTACAGGTTTTTAAGGCCCGGCTTGACAAAGCCCTGGCTGGGATGATTCAGTTAGGGTTGGTCCTACTTCAGGGGGTTGGACTAGATGACCTCCTGAGGTCTCCTCCAACCCTAATATTCTATGATTCTAAGGTGATGAGTGACAACTAGCCATGTCAGGGGGCAGTAACTAACTATGTCAGAGGGGCAGTACTAATTTGCTTGTATTGGGGTATAAAGATGTATCTCACAGGGAGTATCTTTGTCCAGCCTAGAGAGAAATGGGAAGTCTGGCTGTTCACTGAGCTGGTCCATTGTTTCAGACATGCATGTATTAGTGGTCCGGTAGAGTCTGCAGGATACTAGTACTGTGCTTCATCGACAATAAACTTGGCTGGGTTCCTTCGTCCCGTAATGGATTTTGTGGTCATTGGGCTGTTCGCTCGAGGTCTGCCGTGCCAGCTGTCTGTGTAGGGCTGGGGTGGCACACAAAGAGAACACATACACCCTGCCAAACATCTATCAACATCTAACCACACTGGTGATCCACAACTGCTAAGACAAGTCATAGAAGAACTGGAAAAAAGGAAATTAATCCGGAGGTGCTTAGCACCTAACCCGGCACAATCTGGCCAGTAAAAAAGCCAGATGGAACATGGAGATTAACTATTGACTATTGAGGGTTAAACAAAACTGCTAAACGGGGGGTGGAACTCAGATGGAAGAGCTTGCTGGAGAGGGTTGGGGGGAAATGGCCGTGTTGGAAGAAGATGGGGAGTAGGGTGACCAGACATCCTGAATTTATCATGACTGTCCTGATATTTACTTGTTTGTCCTGTGTCCCAACTGATGTTTGGTCGGGACGTGAATTGTCCCGATATTTTGCCCTCCGGCGCACAGGCGGAGGGGGCTTGTGCCCACCTGCCCCAACTCCACCCCGGCCCTGTCCCGACTCCACCCCTCCCTCTCCCATTGGATCCCTCCCCAAATCCTTGCCTGACTCTGCCCTCAGTCCCACGCTCTTACTGCCCCCCTCAAGGCACACCCCCCCCACGTCCCGATATTTCACATCTCTCATCTGGTCACCCTAATGGGGAGACACACTGGTACTGGGGGAGAGAGATGTGGCAGTTCTGGGAAGGGAAAACGACAGTGCGCTGACACTGGTGTTAGTAACAGGGTTAATGGATGGAGCAGGGAGCAGAGAGGATAGCTGGCTGTGACTTTAATGGACTGACTCTGGATTTACACTGGTGCATGTGAGATCAGAAGCCAACATCAGTCTCCAAGCACTAGCCTTGCCAGTCTCTGTGGCCAGCCCCACTCTCCAGCATCCCTGATCCCAGGCAGCACAGTGAGGGTGTATTTTTCAAGGATTTTAAGAACTTTCTCAGAAATCTAAACTGTATTTAACTGGAAACAAATGGCCACAGTGCCTCCCAGAAAGATCTGCCCATTGCTGCCTGGTCAAAGAGCTGGGGAATGTGCTGGGGCTCAGAGAAAGGCCCAGAGCTTTATTACCATCGAATGGTCATTAGCTGCAGGTGGATGTTGGCTCCAGCCTCTGGGTGGCCATCTTTGATATGCTTCTTTTTGATAATAAAAGCTTCAGACACCCAATTAGAGTGCAGAAATAATACCATGTGACTTAGGCAACCAATCACACTCCAGAAATAACAACGAGTAGAATATTGGAGACATAGTTCAAACAGAGGGTTTGCAAACAGCTGCAAAACGTTCACATCACACGCTCACTAAACAATTTCAAATGACATATTGACGACGATCAAAGTCTGTTCATACATAACTTGTGTGCAGAAAAGGGAGCTTAGTGTCGCCAAGAGTTCCCCAGCCCAAGGAGTTTCCAAAATCGGTCGTCTGCTTTTCTCTGAGTGAAGGTGTGGTAGCTAGGCAAGCCCAACACGCTGTGACAGGGCTCTCTCCATTCTGTTCCTCTCCTTTGTGTCTACTCTGAGCTCTGGACACAGCCCTGCCTCCTCTGGACCAGCCACCTTCTGGGCAGAGGCTGGGTTGGAACCTCCACTGCCCTGCATGTTGTGTCACCATTTACATCAATGCAAAATGGGGGCAAAAGTCTTTCAGCCTGTAGGCAGCAACTGCCATTGACAAGAGCCTTCCAGGCAGGCAGGGAGAGCTCACTTTGATTTTTATGACAAAAAATTGAATTTAGGGGGAATTCCTGTGGGAAAATGCAATGTTCTGAACAGGGTATTTTCCACCAGAAAGTTCCCTACCAGCTCTACTTAGGCTCTTCCAGACAGGGAACAGAAATATTCCATGTTATTCCACGGGCACAAGAGCAAATTATCCCACTGCGTAGGAAAGATAGGAAACATGGGACGAGCTCATCCTGGCTTAACCAGATATATAAACAAATAATACAAGCATGTAGGGACAAAATTAAAAAGGGTAAGTCACAAAATGAGATTAAGCTAGCTAGAGACAAAGAGTAACAAGAAAACGTTCTACAAATACATTAGAAACAAGAAGAAGACCAAGGACAGGGTAGGCCCATTACTCAGTGAGGGGGGAAATTTGGAAATGGCAGAAGTGCTAAATGACTCTTTTATTTCAGTTTTTGCCAAAAAGTTTAGTAGCAATTGGACATCTAACATAGCGAATGCCTGTGAAAATGAGTTAAGATCAAAGACTAAAATAGGGAAAGAACAAGTTAAAAATTACTTAGACAAGACAGATGTCTTCAAGTCTCCAGGGCCTAATGAACTATATCCTAGAATACTCAGGGAGCTGACTGAGAGGTATCTGAGCCATTAGTGATTATCTTCAAAAAATCATGGAAAATGGGAAAGATTCCAGAGGACTGGAAAAGGGCAAATATAGTGCCAAGCTGTAAAAAGGGGAATAAGAACAAATTGGGGAATTACAGACCAGTCAGCTTAACTTCAGTACCTAGAAAGATAACGGAGGAAACAATTAAGCAATAAATTTGCAAACACCTAGAAGATAATAAAGTGATAAGTATCAGAGGGGTAGCCGTGTTAGTCTGGATCTGTTAAAGCAGCAAAGAATCCTGTGGCACCTTATAGACTAACAGACGTTTTGGAGCATGAGCATCTGACGAAGTGGGTATTCACCCACGAAAGCTCACGCTCCAAAACGTCTGTTAGTCTATAAGATGCCACAGGATTCTTTGCTGCTTTTAAAGTGATAAGTGACAGCCAGCATGGATTTGTCCAGAACAAATTGTGTCAAACCAACCTAATAGCTTTCTTTGACAGAGTAACAAGTATTGTGGATGAGGGAAAGTGATAGATGTGGTGTATCTTGACTTTAGTGAGGCTTTTGATACTGTCTTGCATGACCTCCTCATAAACAAACTAAGGAAATACAACCTAGATGGAGCTACTATAAGGTGGATACATAACTGGTTGGAAAGCCATTCCCAGAGAGTAGTAATCAGTAGTTATCAAGCTGAAAGGGCATATACAGTGAGGTTGTGCAGGAATCAATTCTGGATCCAGTTCTGTTCAACATCTTCATCAATGATATAGATAATGGCATAGAGAGTACACTTTTAAAGTTTTTGGACAATACCAAGCTGAAAGGGGTTGCAAGTGCTTTGGAGGATAGGATTAAAATTCCAAATGATCTGGACAAACTAGAGAAATGGTCCGAAATAAATAGGATGAAATTCAATAAGGACAAATGCAAAGTACTCCACTTAGGAAGGAACAATCAGTTGCACACATTCAAAATGGGAAATGACTGCCTAGGAAGGAGTACTGCAGAATGGGATCGGGGGTCATTGTGGATCACACGCTAAATATGAGTCAACAGTGTAACACTGTTGCAAAAAAAAGTGAACATCATTCTGGGATGTATTAGCAGGACTGTCGTAAGCAAGCCATGAGAAGTAATTCTTCTGCTCTACTCTATGCTGATATGGCTTTAACTGGAGTATTGTGTCCAGTTCTGGATGCCACATTTTGGGAAAGATGTGGATGAACTGGAGAAAATCTAGAGAAAAGCAACAAAAATTATTAAAGGTCTAGAAAACATGACCTATGAAGGAAGACTGAAAAAATTGGGTTTGTTTAGTCTGGTTGAGAGAAGACTGAGAGGGGACATGATAATAGTTTTCAAGTACATAAAAGATTGTTACAAGGAGGAGGGAGAAAAATTGTCCTTCTTAACCTATGAGGATAGGACAAGAAGCAATGGGCTTAAATTGCAGCAAGAGGGGCTTAGGTTGGACATTAGGAAAAACTTCCTGTCAAGGCAGTTGAGCACTGGAATAAATTGCCTAGGGAGGTTGTGGAATCGCCATCACTGGAGATTTGAAGAGCAGGTTAGACAAACACCTGTTCAGGGACGGTCTAGATAATACTTAGTCCTGCCATGACTTCAGGGACTGGACTAGAAGACCTCTTGAGGTCTCTTCCAGTCCTACGATTCTATGATTATATGTGACATCACTCATTCAGAACTAACTAGCTCAGCTCAGATTTGAGCTATTCAATGCTCCCAGCAAACTGCTCACCAGTGAGCTATAGATCAAGAATTATTTTCAGATCATGAATAAACATGAAAGAGCTCTGAGACACTCACAGACAAATCACAAACAGAAAAAGTGGGGGAAAATGTTGAATAGATGATCAGCTTGCTGTGTTTGTTTTTGCAGCCATGGCAAAAGTGAGTTCATTCAAGTCAAGACTTTCCCAAATCTTATCCATCCATCTCTACGCAATCAGCAGGTTATTTCTTTTCCATATACTAATGACCATTATTGGCAAGCAGTTTTAAATTGCTACATAAGTCAAAGCAGAAAGACAGACACGGGAAGAAGGTATATAAAATACTACTCTTTCCACATTCTTTCCAACATATTGAAGACGTCTGCAGGGCAATTTAGATCAGCCTGTTGAGAGTAAGAGCCAGACACAAAACCCATTTCAGCCTGAGTTTCCTCCAACTGAGTTGGGGAGAAAGCACTTAGCCATGTGGCTTGACTTTCTCATTCTTGTTTATTTCCCATCAGAGAAGAGAAACTGATGGACTTGAGCCAGGCATGTAAATGGAACCCAACTCCGGAGAAGTGAGGGGCAAAGAGAACGCAGCTGATTCTTCCAGCAAGCAGAAAAGGAACATGCTGCTTTGATGGGAGGGAGCTCTTTGCCTTCAGCAGTGATAGCGATGGTGTGTTGAGTGCATGTGACTGGCTGCCAGGGAGTTTGTGTTCTGACCCTGTCTTCTACAATGGGTGTCCTTGACTGAGTCACTTCCCCCTTTCTATTCCTCAGTGTGTTCAGCTGCAAAATGGGGGTAGTGATATCCAAGAGGGGGTGGGAGGATTGATGTTTGTGGCAGGCATTGCAATCCATGCCTGGGAAGGACTATGCAAGTTCAAGATGTTATAGCAAGTCTAGGTGTGTTGCTGGGGATGAACTGGGTTCTGTTCCCACCCGTTTCTCCTTCACCTAGTCTGGAGCTGTACAGAACCAGCCCAGGTGTTGAACCTGGGCCATTATTTCAGTGAGTTTGGGTTGCTCGGTAGTGACAGGTAGTAATGGTGCGGCACTCTGTCGTGTTTTATCCCCAGACCAGTCATGACATGGGGGTTGGCCAGAGTGGAGTCTGGGGGGCTGTGAGCCAAAGGTGGAAAGAAGGTTTGAACAACTGCTGGTGAAGGCTAAGCCTCTCCAAACAAGGCAAGACATGCTGGCTGCAGTACACCTCCCTTTGGAGGTGTGCAGGCCCACTCCTTTGGGGCACTGCCGCCACCGGCACTCAGATCATGGCCTCGCCCCACTACACCCCAAGCCCCGCTCCTATTCGATGTCTTCCCCTGTGGCCCAGCCCACGCTGTATCTCTTCCTCCTCCTGCCACCTTCTGCCAAGGCCCCCATCCACCTGCTCCTCACTCCTCTCTGTCTTGGGGGAGGGGGCAGAGATGAGCGAGCAGCAGGTAGGTGGGGGCTTCAGGGGAAGGGGCAGAGAGGGTGGGCGGAAGGACCCTTGGGGTAAAAGGTGGAGAGGGGGCAGGAAGAGGCAGAGTGGGGGCAGGGCCTTGGGGAAGAGGCTGAGTGGAAACAGGCCCTTGGAACAGAGTGGGGGGGGAGTGGGTGGAGCCTTGGGCGGAGAAGGCCGAGCGGCGGTGGGCCATGGTCCAGACGTCAGGTCCCCCAGCCCCACTTCTAGGGAGCTTCCAGTGCTTGTGCCCAGCCTCGCCAAATGCAAGAGTCACACACCGCCCATGGGTGGGGAAACTAGGCAGAGTGCGGAAGTAATGTTCAATCACACAGCAAATCTGGGGCCAAGTCTGGACTTGAATCCAAATCTCCTGCATCCCAAAGCAGTCATCACAAGAGCACACTTCCCCATCTAGGCAAGGGGCAATGTGTGGGTCACCATTGACCACTGGCTACCAACTCTCCTCCCCAAGTCCATTCTCTGGTGACAGATGCTTGTCTCCGAGCCCACGGGATCTTTACTTAGCAGCAGCAGCAGGACGGGGCTGTCAAAAGGCCAGAAAGAATGCCTCCTACCCGTTCCCCTGGGGCAGGGCACAGGGCTCATCTCCTGAGCTGACCCCTGGCCCCAGGCCGGCACAGAGAAGGTGTCTGTTATGAAAAAGAAGCTTGTGCCAAGTGGCAGAATGTAGAGAGCTGTGAAATGGGGGGGAAATGTTTTATCCAAAACATATGTTTTTGCCACTATTCTAGTTATCTGGGATATTTCCTGCATGCTTGTTGCTAGGGCAACAGGCCCAGCATGAAAGCTCTATTTACTAGGCCCTAGAATAAGAAACGGCCATGTGGTGTCAATTTTAAAACTCTTTCTTTCCTCCATCTGTCTCCTTCCCGTGCAGCCCCCTCCGCCGTGTTCCAGGATGGTATGGAGCCGAGCCCCCGAGTCGAGAGCCATCCCTCCCCGCTCACCTCCTTTCCCAACCAGTGTTGTTTTTCCTTGAGTGAGGGTTATTTTTCCTTGGCTGCACGGGGAGAGCGACTGGGCAGACGGCCACGGTGGGACAGGGGGCTTCACTTGCAAGAAAACGTAGAGAGAAGTGTCTGGTGCCTGTGAGCAGCGAGGAGAGGCTCCGAGAGGAGAGGAGTTTGCTGGTGGAGCGGGAGGTAAGTGACTCATTCAGCTCTTTGGAGGCAAAGCTGGTGGGTTAATAGAGGCATATCCCCATCCCCTCTCCCTGAAGAGCCCAGGCCATCTAACCTGCTGGCTCTCCCAGGGCAAGGGAGATGGATGCTGCCATCACTGTCTTCCACTGCTTTTTAACAACCAAACCCTAGGAAAGTATGTGGTCTAGGAGTGCCCAGGCTGCCTGGATATTGAGTGGGGCTGTCGCTTTGGCTTGAATTCACAACAGGACCCTCCAGACATTCTCACTGGGTCTCCCGTTGGGGTAGCAAAGTGACTAAGTCCCAGGACAGAGTCTATTCATGCAGCACCCAGGAGCATGGAAACAATCTCCTGCTGGCTCCAGGTATCACCATGGAATGATCTATGTCACAAGCGAAGCCTTCCTAACTCTTATCCTCTCTCCTGCCTGAAAGGTCTTGGGGAATTGACGGTGACTTTCTCCTGTCAGGAGAGCATCCAGGGCATCGGGGCCTGTGCTGTATGGAGCTCAGCTTTGGGTTTCAGCCACGATGCAGGCAGATTGTGACACATTGGTTTTTGCCTGCCTGGCTCTGTCAGCAGCTGCAGGCCTTAACCAGCAGGTGCAAACCTGTCAGAGTCTCACTGTACACAATGCCAGGACAGATAATGGCCGTGAGGTGTGAATACAGGCAAAGGAGATCTTTATTTTAATCCTCGCTCTACGGGATGGACAGTATGGGTGTGCATGCATGTGCCCATGTGCATGCGCGTGCCCATTTGTGTAAGGAAGGGATGATGTAGCTATTGCTATTGGCTGAGGCTGCAGCTGAAAGCCTTACTGAAACCCTGGTGCTGGAATCACCCATAGAGCTGGTTCTTTCGCTGGCATCTTGGATGCCTGGTGCTTCCCGCTTGACTCTCAGCTCTGCCATCTTTGCCAGACTCCATGGTCCAAGGGTGGGGATACGGGCTCCGCTGCAGAAAATGTCTGCACAGTCACCCCTCTCATGCATGTTAGCTTATATATATATACACCTTAACAACAGAACCACAGCTAGCACCTCTATTGTAGAGATAGACGTATTATGTATGATACAAATGTCCCCTTTCAGATCAGAGAAAATTCTCTCTCTCTATTGTATTCCTGTAGTGCCCATCAGGGTGGTATCTGAGCTCTGAACAATGTAAATTAGGTCTCCTTTTAGCACTGTCTATGGTGGATTCAGCTCTCCGCCCGCACAGCTGCTAGGAAGTCCTGCTTGTGGACTTTTCCATTTAGTTTCCCTAGCCAATGCTACCTTTTCTGTCTGCTCTATCTTACATCCCCTGTGGCCCCAGAGCTCTTCCAACTGAATCAGCATTTGGACTGAACCACAGCTAAATGTAAGAAGTGCAGGGTTGTTCTGAAGCTATATCCTTGCAAGAGGTGAGTGAAGGATTCACTTGGTTGAGATGAGTGTTACTGTGCTTTGCTGTCCGTCATATCCCCATCCATTTCATTCAGGACCACTTGGCCAGCTGGTTTCATTTGGACCATAACAGGAAAAGCTAAATGTTTTGGGGGTTTCTTTACTATCTTACTCTCCTGACTGGTCAGAGTAATGATGGCAAGCTGCATATCACAGGTCAGGGTCAGGCATGGGACAAGTGTTAGCAACACCTGAGAAAGAAACACAGTCAGGAGCGAGACTCAGAAATGACTGCTCTGACTCAGAGACTATGACCCCAAGCCAATGATGCAGGGTCCCTTTGGGGAGGTTGTGCACAGATCCTGAAATGTAACTAGAGGCAATCACTGCAAGGCATGGCTGTTTGGAGGTGGGTTTCCATTCTGTGTATCCCGCTGCAGGTTTCTCTGAATTCCTAGAGCAGTGGTTCTCAAACTTTTGTGTTGGTGACCCCTTTCACATAGCAAGCCTCTAAGTGCAACCGCCCCCCCCCATACATTAAAAATGCTTTTTTATATATTTAACACCATTCTAAATGCTGGAGGCAAAGTGGGGTTTAGGGTGGAGGCTGACAGCTCGTGACCTACCCATGTAATAACCTCACAACTCCCTGAGGGGTCCCGACCCCCAGTTTGCGAACTCCTGTCCTAGATCATCCCCTCTGTGGAACTTTCTCCCAGGCATGGCGAGAGAAGCTAGCAATGCTCAGGATTTGGGGGCGGGGGGAAGAGTTGTGGCTCTCAGTGCCTGTCCTAAAGTTTGTGAGTTTGCGCTGGAGTTTGCTTGCAATATGCTTCTGTCCGGTGTAGTCTCAGTCTGAGCAGTTTGGTTTCTGCATCAACGCTTACTGTATGCCTGCTTCTCTGATAGAGTTTCAGCTTCCTCTTAATCAGAAACAAACATGAACATCGGCCTGCTAAACCCAGGGTTGTGAGTTCAATCCTTGAGAGGGCCATTTAGGGATCTTGGGCTAAAATCTGTCTGGGGATTGGTCCTGGTTTGAGCAGGGAGTAGAATTACATGACCTCCTGAGGTCTTTTCCAACCCTGCTATATTCTATGAAGCTGGTACAGCCACATCATGCTGCTACAATGGGAAGCAGGGAATAATGCTCTCCCAAGGGCAGGACATATCCATGTTATCAGCCTCTATAGAAATATGATTGTGCTAAATTTGGCCCCAAAACTTAAAAGAAGCTTTGGCAGAACCTAAGACCATTTTTATATTCCCAGAGAAACAGGTGTTTAACAAAGCAATCTTCCCCTGCACTGTGTGTAACCCAACCATTGCAGCCTGATGACAGGGCTGAAGAACTTGAAAGCAAACCTCACTAGAGATGGTTTCAGAGTAGCAGCCGTGTTAGTCTGTATCTGCAAAAAGAACAGGAGTACTTGTGGCACCTTAGAGACTAACACATTTATTTGAGCATGTAGCCAGGTGGACCCCTGCTCCTGCCCTGAAGGGCTTAAAACAGCCCAGAAGAGGGCTGTGGCTGGGGCAAGAAGCCTGGGTTGATTGGGGAAAGTAGGCTCAGCTGTGGCCATGCCCCAATTAGGCCCAGCTGGCCCCCGTAAGAGGCTGTGAGCCAGAAGCCCAACAGTCTCCCTCTGCCTGTAGAAGGAGAAGGGCCTGGCTGCAGGGAGCTAGAGACAAAGTACCTGAGTAGGGCAGGGCTGGGGAAAGGCAGAGGAACAGGGGAGCTCCAGCCTGGAAAGTCCCAGGCTGTGGCCTAGCACAAGACCAGCAGGTACTGAGGGTTGCAGAGGTCAGCCTTTGGGTAGGCCAAGGCAGCAGGTCCAAATCCTTTTGCCTATAATGAGTGGCTGATACTGCAGTCTGCCCCAGGGAATGGGGCTAGACAATGACTGGCAGTAGCCATATACTGAGGTGGGGATAGTGGGTGAGGGTTCTCTGGGGAGGGGAGACCCTAAGACTGAGGGGATTATTGCTAGGGAGCAGCACCCCAGGTAAAGGGGCACTGGGTTGTCGGAGGGACATGGGGCCAGAGGACAGGTGGATCACCAGTCTGCAGAGGGTGCTCTGGAGCTGAATCGAGCTAATTCCCAGAAGTCACCAGCAGGAGGCACCGCAGGGGTGAGTCCACTCATCTACAGAGCATAAGTGTAACTGACCAATTTCTATCCAATGCCGAAGCTGAGAAAAGGTGAAAAGCCAATTAGATTGTCATTCTTTCAGTTCCAATAATCTAAAGTGGCTCATGGAACCAAAGTAAAGAGATCTGCTTTTTTTTTGAAAAAGCGTATGAGGTGTCTTAACCCAAAAAGTTCTGCTGAAATGCACTGTATTGTGAACAGGGTCAAAATAGATGAGTAGCCAGGGTACTAAAACAAATCCAGGATGTCTGCCCTCATGCTTCAGGGCATAAGCCATCTATTCAGTCACAGGAGGCTGGGAAGGAACTTTCCCGTATGGGAAGATTATTCCATATTTATCTGATTCAGGGTGCTACCCCTTCTTATAAAGCATCCTACAACCGCTGTCAGAGACAGGGTACCAGGCTAAAGAAACCACTGCTGCTCTAGCAATTCCTATGTGCTGGGTTCCTCTGAAAGAATAATTTCAGCAATAGAAAATCCGGATCAAACAATACAGCAGTGGGTTCTGGCCAGCTTAGGGGGCGAGAATGTGCAAGCAAATCAAATGCATTTCGCTCTAATACAATTTAGCCTGTGTTTCAGACTCCCCGTCCTCTGCCATTGTAGGATTCCCCACCAGCTGCATCCGACGAAGTGGGTATTAACCCACGAAAGCTCATGCTCCAATACATTTATTAGCCTATAAGGTGCCACAGGACTCTTTGCTGCCCACCAGCTGGAGACTGTAGATAGCCAGTGAAGATTTTAAACCAACAGACAAATTCTTTTCTCTGGTCCACAAAAATGAATGATGGGCCAGAACTTCTGCTAGGGTACGTTGATGCAGGCCCATCAACTTCAGGGCTGACTCCATTTACAACAGCAGAGCATCTGACTCCAGAATTGGATGCCAGCACATCATCCCTGCATAGAGAGGAGAGCAGATTTTGGAGCCAGGACCTGCTATTGCAGAGGAGAATTTTGTCCTGGACTCTGAATTTCTTGGCATTTGTCATTTTAAAGGAGACACTCCCCTGGATCTTGCAGTCACAGAGTCTCTGAGCGGGCTGAGCTATCTCCCATTGAAGTCAGTGGAACCCCCTCCCCCATTGACTTTAATGACAGCTGGATCTGGGTAGATTAGATATATAGGTAGATTTTGTTTGAATAAGAGAACCACATTTCCATGCTGAATCTATTCAGAATAACATTTTGTTCATTGTTGTCATAACTGAGCCTTTGGGACAGAAAATAACCGTTACAAACCTTTTCAAAATTGTGTCATGTGCTTAAAAATACTACTTATCTGCCCTTAACAGGCTGTTCCCCTGTGGGTTCCTAGACACGTGTAGATTGCAGCGTGGCTTATGCTGGGGGAGACATCCCAGGAGGGCAGGGTCATGGGATGTTAGCAGGCCTGGAACAGGAAGAGAAAAAGCCATTTAGCCACTCTGTCTGAGTGCCTTTTGCATGTTGCCATTTGGGACACCCAGCTCCTACCAACCATGTGCTTCTAGCCTTCAGGCTAGACCCTCTGAGTTGATTTTATGCCATTCTTATGCATGTGGAGTTACTGTTTTCAGAACTCCTGGAAAAATAATAGCCCCTGCGGCACTTTATGGGCTAACCTGCCAAGAGGCATTTGCATCCATGGCCCTAATGGAACAGGCAAGGTATGGAGCAGGGGCCAAAGAAAACACCGCCTGAAATCCACTTGGAAAATGAAATAATATGTATATTAAAAACAAACAGAGAACAGCAGCTAGGCTGAAATAAACAGCCATTCCTCTTGGAGCAGAGCTGGCGTCTGCACCCACAGCTGGGTTGGGGGCATCAGAGAAGGGGTGATTAATAAGACTCCCTGCTACGAGTAACTCATGTCAGCCAGGCAAGGCTCCACATCCCCTGAAGTTTCAGGTTTTGTCTTCACCCCAGAGTCATCAAATAAAACTTACTGCAGCAAATAGCCAGCACCATCAATTAAGGGCCTGCACTAAAGCCCATTGAAGTTAATGGAACACCTCCTATTGGCTTGGGAGTTAGGGCCCTACATGAGACATGCAGGGTTGACAATGATTTTGAAGCTGGACGCTGGGGGAGAGCAGAGCTATTCCCCACCAGAGATGACCATTCTCTCCCAAAGACAGTGTTTTACCCAATCATAGCTCAAGAAGACACTCCCTGCTGCTTTCATTCCTCTCCTCTATCTGTAATCAATGGAGCAGAAATCCCACTTTGCTGGGAATGTCCATGCAGCTGTACCTGTTATGTGCCATGGCCTCAGGCAGAAAGGGTGGCGTTCAAACAGGCCACGTGATGCTGTTTTGGCCAATCAAAGTCAAGAGGAGCATGACATCTAGCAATCAAAGAAAGGGAACAGAGTGGAAAGCAGCATGGTGGTCCTGCAGAGTCCCCGCTCAGCCCCTGAGAGCTCTGGCTGGCTGTTACATGAAACTTTCAGAGACAACACAAAAGATCGAGACATGGAAACAGCCAAGTAGACAATGAAACTGTGGGTCCAAAAGTTAGAGTGAGGGTCAAGCCAACACCCTGGGCAGCAACCTTGGGGGACTTGAGTTCTGAAGCTGAAATTTGTAGCTTGGGCCCATCTCTACTAGCCCTCCCCTAAGAGAGTTGCCCAGAAGGTACAGGTGTGCCCCAAGATCCCATGTATCAGAGGGTAGCCGTGTTAGTCTGGATCTGTAAAAGCAGCAAAGAATCCTGTGGCACCTTACAGACTAACAGACGTTTTGGAGCATGAGCTTTCGTGGGTGAATACCCACTTCCTCAGTTGCATCTGAGGAAGTGGGTATTCACCCACGAAAGCTCATGCTCCAAAACGTCTGTTAGTCTATAAGGTGCCACAGGATTCTTTGCTGCTTTTCCAAGATCCCATGTGAGTGTGGGGAGGAGGCCCTGCCAGGAGACACTCAGGACTGCTAGAAAGTCTGAGTGACACCTGCTAAGGGATGGAGCAGCTGGGGGAAGACAGAGCTGTGAGACCTCAGTACAGCGTTGCTTGAATCCTGTTTTGGAAACGAACTCACTGGTGGAATCTGAGCTTGGAGGTTCTGAACCTGATCTCATGGGGCTGTGATCACTCTGCCCTTTCCTATAGCTCACTGGAGAGGCGCTGGCTAGAGGGAAGAGGCGTCCTGGAGAAGTTCCAGAATGGAAAAGATTGAGAATGGCGTATTGAAATGATTCCATGCCTCTATCCGGTCTGTCCCAACGTGTCGCTAGCGATGCTAGTGACTATTTTCCTGATGTTAGCGCTGCTGGCTCAGGGTGGGTTACAAGGTTGAAAAGGTGAAAGTGTATTTTGAGTGCAGCGCAAATGAAAAGTCCAGGCTTAAAATTGCATCCTTACAAAATGGACCCCCCCGCCCACCCCCCGGCTTGTTTTTATGTACCCTTCTCCCCGGGCATTGTGCCCTGCTTTTTGTGAAATGTGGTATGTTCTGTGCTTGGAGTTAAGCTAATTCCAGGGGCTCTATGTCCTTTTGTCCATCTCAGGAATCCTTCAGCTGTGGATCTCAAAGCACCTTCCAGACATTCATGACTTAAGCTCCCAACCCCACCTGGGAAGTGGGTCATTATCAATATCCCCGTTTTGTGGCACAGAGAAACTAAGCAGTTTTTGGCCAGGATTAACACAGGAAGGCCATGGCAGAGCTGGAAGATAGAACCCAGGAGTCCTGATTTCCAGGCCTGTAACCACTGGGCAGTGCTCCCTCCATTGGATGTTGTCAAAAACACACTAGATACCAAAAAATGCAGCTTCTTTGTATAGCAGGGGGAGCTTGCTCAGGATCACAGGACTTACACTGTCCCCAGAAGTCATGAATAACATGAAAAGTGCTTGTCTAGTATGCAGAGCTAGGGCCTGTGTCAGGTCTGCCCATATGCTCTGTGCAAGTATAGTCAGCATGCAGCTCTACCAGAGCCATGGACTCTCTGTGCTCCTCTCTGGAGAGGATACTCAAGTCATTACATGCCTTTTTAATAGCTGTCTCTCCTTCCCAGCCAGGCGAGGAGAGCTCTGGTCATCCGAAGCTGCGAAATACCAAAGGCCTCTAAACAGCCCTTTACGAGAGGCTGTGCGGCCGGGCCAGGCAGCCGTTTGATCCAAAGCAGTCATGGCATGGGCCCGTGCCCGGTGTGCCAAGACGACAGTCTTGTTTATAATAACAGCGGGGAAGCGTGTGTGAGAGCAGCCTATAAAAGGCAATGTGGGCTAGGGGAGGAATGTAAACACAGCTATTTTTCATGTTCAAGGTTAGACTCATCTGCACCAGGGCACAGAGACCTTGCCACGCCTCCTGGGACAGACTGCTGATGAGCCCCTGACACAGGGAGGCTTGGAGCAGCTCCGTGGCCGGGCCGCGTAAATCAAGTGGAAAAAACTCTCCTGTTGGGGAATTTCTGCCCTCTTTACAGAGTGCTGGGCGCGAGCAGCCTGATCCCTGAGTAGCCTTGGGCGGGTCACAGCCACCTCTCTGTGCATTGGGGTCCCCATTTGCACAATGAGGATAATCCTCCCTTACCTTCCAGGGCGTGGGGAGGGGTTGCAAATCGTGTACTTTGAGATCCTCGGCTGAATGCTGCTCTAGGAATGCCAAAGTAGCATGGTGACAGTGTCTGCCCGTAAATCAGTCCTCTCAGCCATAAATTCAGAGAGCGCGGGGTCCCACAGGTGTGCCTTAGCACCTTCAGCCAGAAATCTCCCAGCAAGCGCTTTGCAGATCTGGATCCACTGCAAAGGCAGAGAGCAGCAAAGGGACGGGAAAAGCCCTCACATCAGTCTGTTGCTGGAGCTCTGGGATGGCAGGGAAAGAGGTTTCCAGTCTGTGCTGCTGGGGCCTGCATTTCAGCTCGAACTCCCTCCACTTGCAAAGCTCACTGGCCCGCTTGCTGGGACAATAAACACCTGCCTGAGTTACAGAGAATCCATCGTTCTAGTGCCATTAATCTGCCAGCGCATCCCATCTAACTCATCTTGGAGCCCGTAAGCAACTGCTCAGCGAACTGCAGAGGCTCCCCTGTGGGCCATAACATTCGGGGCCTTGCAGGGAGAACTTGGATGAGCCTTGTGCAACTTCCTGAAGGACAGCAGAGGAGGCAGTTGCTTTGTTAATTACCTGGGCGGATTGTCACCAAAACAGGGGGGTGTCCTACTCTGTTCAAGGACCTTTTTCTAGATCTGTGAACAAACTGCTGCTAAATGCTGCTGTCCTGACAGGCCACAGGACTCTGTGCTGCTGCATAGTGACAGGGACCCTCCTCTAGTAGGGAGACAAGCCTGGGACCTCCATGACCTGCAGCTGTTTGTGCTGTGGGACTGGGCTGCACGGCACCAACTCATCTCACACCAGGCGGCCAAGAGCCTCCTTGTGCTAACAGGGTCCTGCTCCTTGAACTGCTCTGCTACAGGGCAGCAAATCCCAGACCTCACAGGAGCGAGAGAAGCAGCCGAAAGGGAATTGTCACGATTATGGGGCTGCTCGCACCTCTGTCCCCTTTCTGGTCTCTGCGCACTTGCGTGCAGGCACACATACACACACGTGTTAGGCCTCGTACCTTCTTCTGTCCTGGCGTGGAATTTCACCATTCTTTGCAGACCAGGATCTGGGTACATTTCCCCCCCGCCCCCCAATGGAACCAAACACTTACTACCAGGCAGCTCTGACTTGAGACTTGAGCCTTCCCTTTGGTGGGTGGAGGGGTGACCAGAGCTATACAGATGGGTGCACCAAAAGCTGTACAGCATCCAGCAGCCTTCTCACAAGCGCTTATTAGCAAAGGTCACAAAGCAGCAGTAAAAAAGTGTTTTAAAACAACAACCATGTGACTTATGTCATGACTCCTGTATCTTATCCTTCACCACAAGCTAGGTTAGATGTGGGTCACTCCGGAGTAACAGCCCAGCTTGCATTCCTTTAGCAAGCCCATGGTTCCTGGCACCCAGCCTGGTCTCACTTTGCCTTCTAGAGATCCTGAGTCCCAGTCTGTCTGCTTCCCCCTGCCCCTCCTCAAAATCCCACCCTCCTTGTGTGAGCCTCAGCCGCCCAATTGCCAAATTGGTCAATGGTCTTGTTGCAGGGCCTGGGAGAAAGCTTTTGTTTAGTCTACCACCAGTTTTTCCTAATCCCCTGCCTTAGATTTGATCTGCACCTAAAACTTACGTTGACCGAGCTACATTGCTCAGGGCTATGAAAAAATGCTCTGGATGCTGGCAACTACACATGATTCCAGTCTCCTCTTCCTCTTCCAGCCTCCTCCATAGGCAGCATCTCCCATTGCCCAGCTCCATATTAACCCGCACACATATTTGTATAATCCTTGATTTCACCAGTATACCAAGCGTGGCAGGACTTGTATTAAATCTGGATTTGAAAACCCAAGTTTGTAGGGACTCGTGTTTCCAAACCGTGGGAGTCAGGACTCGGGGGTTCTTTTCCTGACTCTGTCACTGACTCTCTCCATGACCTTGGTCGAGTTCTTTCCCTTCTCTGTGCCTCAGTTTTTCCATCTGTAATATGGGGATCATGCCCATCTCATGGGGCTGTGAGGCTACAATTGCTGATGCTCGTGAAGCACTTTGAGATCTCTAGATGGATGGGCTGGTAAGGTCTAGTTGTCATGTCATCTTGTTATGATCACGTAACTGACTGTCTTGTGAGGGGCTGGTGGGGTGAGGGCCAGATCTTGTGAGGCGCTGGGCATTTCCTGGTCAGTGACGAACGCCTTTGTTCCCCGGGGGTTTCAGTCAAAGTGAAGGCTTTTCTTTGATCTGGCCTTCTCTAATATAAACACAGAGCAACAGGTATATCAACCACCATCACTCACAAAAACCCCACCCAGACAAGACACTCCAATCCACACGCTTCTCCCTCTGGGGAGAGGATGGGAGAACAAACACTGCATCACAGCTGTGTGGTCAGGTTGTGTAAAGCACAACAGAAGGAGCTCAGCTAGTATAAAACCCTCCATAGACTAGAACAGGGCAGGCACTCAGCCCATTCTGGAAGGTGCTCGGCCAGACCTGAGGGGGAACTTGCTTCTGGTCCCCCTTAAGCCTGCAGTGGCCACATAGCCCTGGGAGCCAGGCGCAGCTCAGGAGGGTCCTGGCCTGGCTGACATTTGGCTGGAGACTGCATCCAGAACACCCAGGCTGTTTACTGTCAGCAGAATCGTGTGCAGGCCCCAGGAAGCGGGGGAGCAGCCTTGGCTCCAGGCCTGAAGCTGATAACTGGAGGCTGGAGCTCTGCCCACCAGTACCTGGCTCTGCTCTCGCCTTCTTCCCAAGCAGCTGAGAGGAGGCAGGGAGGGCTGGCAGCTCACAGCCCCGCAGGGTACAGCCAGGTGTGGGCTCCCAGCTTCCTAACCCCTTCCTCAGCTGTGCAATGGGCTCTGGGGAAGCAGGCCCTTGCCAGGGGAGCCGTGCTGCTGTGAAGCACTGGCTGTTGGTGTAGGGATCCCAGCTCCCTTGTGTCTCCCCCTCTCCTAAGTGGGGCCCAGTTCTTGGGCTTGGTTAGTCGCTGCTCCAGCTCCACAGCGCCAGTCAGGACTCAGGCTCATTAGACGGACCAGAGACATTGAACGCAGGAGTGGGACTTCCTAGTACAGCTCCTGCATGGAAACCTGGGGCCTCCCTGCCCCCTCATGGGAGCCCTGTCCTACCCCTGTCCAGTCCCCCCATCACCCTCTTCCCCCATAGGTCTCCATGCACCCCTCCCCTCCCATTTCTCCCTCACCTGCCAGTGCCCCCGCATTCGAGGTGTCCCCCAATCCACCCCTGTCCCAGCCATGTCTCCCTCCCCTTGCCCCTGTGCCCCCACCCTGCTCCCCCTCAATGCCGACGTATGTCCCTGCTCCTCTGGGATCCCCCTCACTTCCTGCCCCAGCCCTTCCCCTTCCCCTGGCATGGCGCTCACCCCATCCCCTGAGGGTGCCATGGAAATGTTCCCCTCGCCTGTTGTGGGAACCTGGGCACAGCATGTACTGCACGGCATCAGTCTGAGGGCAGGGAGTGGTTCCCCTGTGCCACGCTGGCCTGCCAGGGCAGCTACCTTGCAAAAGGCTGCAGCGCAGTATTGTGAGAGCCGGGCTGGAGTGGGCGAAGTGCCGCAGACAGTGGGATTTGCATACATCAAAGCCGCAGACGAGGGGCCTGCCATCTATTTGTCAGCCTGAGTTAAAGATGAGCCAGCCCAATGCCATTGTCCTGCCTTAATCTAGCCCTGAAAGGGCCACTTTCAATATCTGCAATGCTTTCCCCTGCATCTGCAACTTGGCGCGGGGTCTCCAGCTGTGTAGCCAATGGGGCTGTCACAGCCGTTAGTAGCCAGGCTGCTTCTGGGGCCATCCCATAGAAAGACAGGCTGGCAGGGGGGATTCACACTCAGCAATCTGGCAGGGCCCAACTGCACACTCAGCGCATCGAGCTGCTGCCTTCCTCACCTGTGGGTGGCTCTCAATGGCAGGTGCTCTCACGCAGGCTCTGGGACACCTTCACCAGGCCCAGCCAGGGAGATGAATGCCATCAGCCTACAAGAGCAGCTGACTCAGAGGCCCTGTCCCCTCTGCAGCCTGGCTGTGCCAGTGCACTGGGTGATGGCCTGAGAGTGCCCCATCCGTGACACAGCTTCCTTGGCTCTGTCTCTATCCCCTGATACACTTTGGTGTAGATGGCACCAGCCAGGCGAAAGGCCTGTGAGACAGCCATGGAATGGCAAGAGCCATCTCAGTGGCCGTGCTTCACCAATGTCAAACAGATGGTCTGCACCAGCTCAGAATCCAGCCGCAAGGCTTCTGCATGGTTCAGTGATAATGGTTCGCAGCTCCCCAGGCAAAATGAAACCAGTGGATGGGGCCACACTGGGTTATAACGCAGATGGGCACAGGCATGCATCAAGAGGCACCAGCATGGGCGATATGCAGTGCCCATTCCAAAGTGAATGCCAACCAGGGAATGGAGAGGACCTTGTCTGTCTTGTGCGGCTCCTGAGATTGGAAAGGATGGGCCAGAGTAATAATGATGCCCCTTCCTGCAGTTGCACTCCATCCCTCTGTCTTTCTCTCTATCTGCAGCCTCTATCTGGCTCCAGGAGCTGCTGCTGCCTCTTTGCAGCTCGGCCCTCCTGCCAGCTCACTCAGCAGCTTCTCTCCTGGGGTGTCTTCCAAAGTCTCTCGCCACAGAAAGCGTCAGGCAGTCCTCACGCCTGCTGCCTGTGTCACTGCAGCAGTGACTCTGGGGGTCTTCATATCCACTGTCCTTAACAACACCACTTTGCAGTGCTTGGTAGGGGACCCAGACCCACCCTCTACTCTGGGTTCTCCTCCAGGGCCCTGCAGGGAATAGTCAAGGTCTGACCCCTCTTACTGCGCCTCTCCCTGGACTCCTTTCTACCATGCTGCTTCTCCCCTTCCTCCTCCCTTACTTCAGGGACAGAGACTGTAGGCTGCTCCCTGCCCCTTCTCCAGGCTCACTCCAGTCTCTTGGTTTTCTGCCTGTTCCCTCACAGGTGAGCTTCTTTCTAATCGAGGCTCTCCACACAGCCGAAATCTGCCTCGTTTGCCACTGAACTGGCTGATTGGGCCCACTTGGCCTAATTCAGCTCTTGCAGGGCTGGGGTGGGGAGTACTCCCCATCAACATTGCCCATCACAATGGTATCTAGGTACAGAATAGGTGGCTCAGACTGAGGCTAAGCCAGTTCTCAGGTATCGGGAGCCAGCACTCCATGATCCCCACTCTGAGCCATGATGTCATGTGGGTAGAGATTGGGGGACATTGACAGCAGCCTAGGTGTCAGGAAAAACAGAGCAAGGGCTCAGGGGAAAGCCTGGAGAAAGCAGCAGCCCTGATGCTTTCTGAATGGGATCTGGGTCAGGGCTGGGGTGAATCCTTGGTAGTAGTGAATTCTTGGAAGCCAGGGCCTCTTGTTACATTCCCAGCCTCCAACCCATCAGGTTCAGGGCCAATTGGGGGGGAAGATGGCCATTTTGCTTGGGCCTCAAGCTCAAAAGGGGCCTCAAATGTAGACGCTTGTTAATTTTTTGGCATTTGATAAGTTTCAGAACTTGTTTTTATGCGCATCCCTATCGGACCAAAATGTGACACACACTCTCGGCTTAGAGCTGCAAACTTAAGCAAATAAGAGATGTGATCTGGTAAAAGACACAATTTTTTTGTTAACTGATATAGATTTTGTCATATTAAAGAGTTTTAAATGTTCATAAATATTAATAAATATATATTGGTTCTGATGGCACAAGATTAGACCATGTGTTGTCACTTTTTATTTTTATGATGGCTGCTCTGTGATGCCCAGGGACCCATGAAAGTGAGGGTATAACAACATCAGAGGAGCCACAACCCTACAAACCAGCCTTCCTTTCCTCTGGTCTCTGACCAGGGTCAATATTGGATGGTTCAGAGGAAGACATGACTCACCTTCCCCATAATGCACTGGGAGTTTGGGGTGGGGAGGAGTCTTCCTGACCTCAGCTGGTGATTGGCTTATGGCTTGGAGCAGGAGCACTGACCTTTTCGTTGTTAATGGGTGGGAGTTACACGTGCAACTTACGGTGCATCAGCAATCCATTGCACAGGTGCCAGTGCTGGACCGGGATCTATATGTATCTGGATGTCACCCATACAAGAGGAGGTTGGAAATCAAGAAACAGACCAAACACAAAACTCCAAATCCTACTATCTAGACTTGTTTCAGTGATAGCCATGTTAGTCTGTTGCAGCAAAAAACAAAAAAACAAACAAAAAAAACGAGGCATCCTTGTGGCACCTTAGAGATTAAAATTTATTGGGCCATAAACTTTTGTGGACTAGAACCCACTTCATCAGATGTATGAAGTAAAAAATACAGGAGCAGGTACAAATACATGAAAAGATGGGGGTGCTTTACCAAGTGTTAGGTCAGTCTAAGAAGATAAATCAATTAACAGCAGGATACTAAGGGAGGAAAAATAACTTTTGAAGTGGTAAGAGAGAGGCCTAGTACAGACAGTTGACAAGAACTGTTCACAGTGTTGTGGCGGCCATGTTGGTTCCAGGATATTCAAGAGACATCAGATATTAGAGGTAATATCTTAATAGAAGGTATTACCTCACCCACCTTGTCTCTCTAGAACATCATATAGTTATTTTTTAAAAGTGTCTGGATCTTTTTACCTAACCTGATGATTTGGGGGGGGGGGTCCCCATGATTGTTGAGGTCTTGAGGTGGGCCGTCCTCCTGGGAGTAGCTGGTATCCTGAGCTGAATATTCGCAAGCCATTGTCCTGGCGGAGAGAGGAATTGGTGTAGAAGAGACAAATGGGCAGGGGAGTAAATTCTTTCTAGGGAGTCAGAGACCGAAGATCTAGAGCTGGGCAAAGTTTTTAGACTGAAATTTTTTTTTCTTGGGGTGAAAAATGCAGATTCGGGTCAACCAAAACTTTGAGCAAAAATGGAAAGGTCTGGATTTTTTTTCAGTTCAAAATAATTTTGGTTTCAAAATGTCATTCAATTTTATTTAAAAAATTAATAACCAGAACGAATCCTGAGACCAAAATGAAATGTTTTGACCCCAAATGAATGTTTTAATGGTTTTTTTTCCAAAAGAACCAGTGAGTTGAAAAATCAGTTATGTGCTCAGCTCTAGCAGGGCCTGGTTTAGACTAGGATTTAAAGTGAGATATTGGCATATCTCAGCTAACACATCTGAACAGCCTACTGCAGACAAGGCTGCTGCATTGAACGTATGCCCAGCTGGTCAAGCTGAAGCCAAGTCTCCACCTGAAGCCAACATCACCCCTTCAAGCCCTAGTCTAGACAAGGCTGGGGCAGGACTGGAGCAGAGTGCCATGGTGTTGCAAACACTCCCCCATGATCCTTTGCTGCAGGAGCCCACTTGCCAAGCGAGTGCTGTGCTGAGATGCTGGCTGTTTGTCTGTGGAGTAAACATTTCTCCTTCCCCAGAGCCCAGAGACGCTTGTGTTGTTTTTCCATCATAAACAAGAAGGCAGAGGCTTCATCGCGGTGTTTATTTGACTTGTCTCCTGTGCTGCACTGAACGTTGTGTCTCCAGGGTCATGAGGAAGGGGAGGGAGCATCCTGGGGGGTTGCTGCCTTGGGGTGTGCTCCTTGCTACAGCCTTCCACCTGGAAAGCTCCTCCTGCCATCTTCTCACAGACTACAGATAAACGCGGTGCCAGAAACATCCCGGCTTGGGGAGGAGCCATGTGCTGAACCCATCAAAATGGGAACCGCAAATTGAACAGAGTGTGTTAGTGCATGAAAGCCTGGAGCGGAGCAACCACAGTAAGAGTATTGATGGCACGGACCACTAGCATCAGCTGAGGCTCTCAGCTGGCTTTGGAAATGAAGGAGTTTGTTCTCACAGCAAGGGAGTATCACCCTGTTTTACAGAGAGAGAAACTGAGGCATGGAAAGAGATGCGTAAGTTACTCAGCAAATCCATGTAGAGTCTAGATCCCCAATCCAAGACCCCACTGTGCTCGGAGCCGTACGTCTATTTAGTAAGAGACTGTCCCTGTCCCTCAGAGCTCACAGTCCAAACAGACAAGACAGAGCAGGAGTGAGAGTAAAGAATTATCCCTATGTTCCAGATGGGGAACTGAGGCACAGAACTGAAGGGACAAATGGCCATGGTCATGCAGAATCAGGAAGTGAACTGAGATTTCCTAAATCCCAGGCAAGGGCCTTGCCCAGGAGACCTTGCTTCCTGCCCGAATCCAGGAGTCCTGAAGCTTCATCCTTCAGGCAGTTAATGTGAAAGGGTACTTGCCTAAGGATAAATTTTTCAAACATGCTAAAGTGACTTAGGAGCATACCTTAGCATGTTCAAAAGTGATTTAGGCACATAGGCACGCTATGGTATTTGGGTGCCTAACTCCCATAGGAGCCAATGTTCGATTGACGACCATTGAGACTTTGACTCTTGGGTCACTTTTGAAAATGGAACTTAGGTGCCTAAATCACTGAGGCACTTTTGAAAATGTCACCCTAAGTCCCATGTGTAAAGGATCAGCACAAAATCCCGTGAAATGTCTGTGACCTAACCCTGTGTCACTTGCAGTGCACAATGGCTACCATTAAAACCCAGGCTTTGCCCACGGGGAGATCTGACATACGCTGTTCCAAGGATAGGAGATAACTGCTCGCTGCACAGGATGTCTGCCGGCAAACACTCACTCTTTCACGGTAACCGTTGCATCCCAGAGCAGCACCATGTAGGTGTGGTTTGTTATTTGTAGAGCGCTGACAGCGTGATCAACCCTGCACAAAGCATAGAGGCATCATCCCAGTCCTGCAATGCTTACAGTGAAAGGCCCAATCCTGCAGTCACAGTGAGGTGCACTGCTCACAACTAGGTAAAACGCCTGCCTGTGCAGGTGATCAGGTCGCCCCTTAACCTTCTCTTTGTCAAGCTAAACAGATTGAGCTCCTTGAGTCAATCACTGCAAGGCAGGTTTTCTAATCCTTTCATCATTCCCATGGCTCTTCTCTGAAACCCCCGCAACTGACCAACAGCCTGCTTGTATTTGAGTTTGAGTTCAGGTTTCAGAGATGAATGTGGAGGACGTGTTTGATCTGACCGCAGCCATGTGGCCCCTGCCAGTGCCTTAGGGTTTGGTGATGTATTGGGATTGTGAAGAACTTGAGGTATATATTTCACTCACTGGGGGTAGACGGGATTTAGGGGCAGGTGACAGCAGTGGATGGGATTAAGGTATGGTTCAGATGGATCCCTTAACTGGACATTCTCTGGCTGTGACAGGTGTGTGGGGTGGGGAGTGTGATCCCTTTTAAGCAGCCTTAAGTTCTAAAGCGGTTTGTTTGTTGGGATAATAATATGACTAGCATTGGGCACAGACCTGGTCCGAAGCTCTGAGAAATCAGTGCAAAGACTCACATGGATCCAGTGGGCTTTGGATCAGGTCCATGCAGTCCGGCGTGTCCCTATGTTTAGCCCCCATAAGCTGTGTGTCACGTAGTTCCTGACCTGGGGATCGCCTCATGTCCTGCAGCTTTAAATCTAGTGCTCAGCATTTCTTTAACCCAACTGTTTGTGGTGGCCTGTGGTTAGTCTTGGCTTTGGTTTCTTGGAGAGCAGAGCTATTTGCTTTAGAGCTCATAGTTGTCTCTCTCTGCGTTTGGTACTTGGAACGTCGGCTCCTTCGCAGGCTGCTTCTCCGTCCAATATTCCCGCTGGACCTTTCCAGTGTTATTTCAAGATCAGCGGAGCATTTGGCACACAGAACAATGGCTCTATTAATATGCTTGTTTATGTTACAAGAATTTGTTTGAAAGGATTTTGGTGTATTTTAAAATTTACAAGAAAAACTTTCTGATCCTTCAGGTCCCCTGGTGATTGAAATAAAACCTCTGACTTTCTTATACAGTAAGAAACAAAAGCATTCACAGATGGCAATGGGGCACTCTTCTCACTGTGGGCAAGAGTCCCGGGGGGTTTTGTGCATGGGATTAGAAATACGAGTTGCAAACACCCACCTGGGTTGGCAATGACCTTGCTTGGAGCTACCGATAGTGCTGATACACACCTTCCAGTGCGATCGTGGGCCTTGACCACATAAAACCTTGCACCAATTTCGTTTCACTCCATCAGTTAAGTGAATGCAATGTGGATGTGCTTCTTTCCGTTTAAACGAGGCTTTTTGTGGTTTTGCCAACTTTGATTAGGAACAGGTTTGAGACCAGCCAAAATGAACCACTCCGAAAGAAAAGTGTTCACAGAGGGGTTTGCACCAGTTTAATCTAAATCACTGTGAAAACTGATTTAAGTTAAACCCGTGCAACTGTCTCATGTAGACAAGACCACAGCCTTTAATACCAGTTTAACTAAACAGGTTTAAAATCACCCCTAACATTAAGCTGGTGTCACTGACCATGTGGACATAGGTAGCCCTTTAACTATGTCTACACCGAAAAAACCCCGACCTGCATCAGCGAATCTCAGAGCCCAGGTCTACAGCGCTAAAAATAGCCACGTAGACATTCTGGCTCTGGCTGGAGCTCGGGCTGTGAAGCCCAGGGAGGGAGATGGGCTTCAGATCCTGAGCTGGAACATTTACCCAGCTGCTTTTAGCATTGCAGCATGGGATGCCTGAGCCCGAGTCTGTAGACCTGGGTGGGCTGCTGCAAGGTTCTTTTCGCAATGTAGACATGCCCTCCGAAGCATCTGAGCAGAGTTGCTCGCGGGAGATGGGAAAGCCATTGCTCTGGTCTTGGAGTGTTCTACCAGTGTGGACGTGTGGCCCTTTTCCAGCACTAGCCCAGTTTTTATATTTCCATAGCCCGGGCTCAACCTGCCTCTTTTGGCCTTTCGCTGCCTCCCAGTGTATCATGATCTGGATTACAAGAGTGCGAAGAGGGCCCACCTGAGACCAGGGCTCCGCTGGACTAGATGCTGTACATACTTACACAGTCCCTGCCCCAGGGAGATTACAGAACAAAGGCAATACAGTTATCCCACTTGATAGCTGGGGACCTGAGGCTGAGAGACATGAAGTGTTTGCCCAGGATCACACAGGAAGTCTATGGGAAAGCCTTGGTCTGAACCTAGACCTCCGGAGCCCCAGTTCAGTGCCCTGGTCACAAAGCCATCCTTCCCTCTGGCGCTTGGTAGTAGACTGAGGAACTGGTGGTGTCCACCTTTGGCTGGGAGGGACAAATACTACCGGTGCTAATGAGAGCCTGCCATGCTGGAAAGGGAAGAACATTCCCCCACCAGCCTTCACCCTAGGATGCTTTGGACTTTAAAGCCTCTGTTCTAGGGGCATCACAGTGCGTGGGCTAGAAGGGAGACGCAGTGTTGCCAGCTCTGAGCGTCAAAAATCATGTTGGGCTCCCTCAAATCAGTAGCTTCTCTTCCATACAGGTTCTTATCCTGCCCTGACCCTGCAGTATCTGAGCACCTTCCAGTCATGACTAACATCTGCCCCGTGTGGGTCATTCTTTCTCTCCTCCCCTCCCCTGGGGGGAACTGTGCATCCCTGATTTTTACTATGTCCACACTGCTCTGGGTTTAATGCAAGTTGGAGAATGGTGCCTGTGCTGGAAGTGGAAGATAGAGAGGTGTGTGATGATCCATACCTCCTTGGGGAGCTTGGTCTACAAGCCGAGAGTAGCTCTGGCTCCAGCACAGCTGAGCTTTAACTTGATGGTAAATTGGCTTAAAAATCACGAGAATTAAAAAAAAACAAAACACCATACATTTTGGTCCTTTGGCTTTGTTGTCTGGGTTTTCAGCCTTCGGGGTCACGTTTGAAAACTGTTCTCTGCCACCAAACAAACACCGAGATTCTCACCAAATCACTTGCCTTCAGGAGCTGTGGCTTTAAGAAAAACATCCGATGCCACAAGACTCACGCTGAAATTGTGAGAACTTGTACGGGAGATGGCCATGTGGTGACGAGGTCAGATAGTCATTACAAGCGAGAACCCTGCTTTAATTCACTTAACTGTATGTTGATTTATAACTGAACATGAACTCAATTAAAAACTCTCCTTTTTATAAGCCACGCTGGAGTAATTCCTGGGTTTCGCAGCTGGACAGCAGGGAAGCCGGCTCTGTAGCTTGGCTTGCAGACAAGCTCTGGTTTGTTTTATTTTGTTTATTTGGGTTTTTTGTTTGGGTTTTGTTTTTAAAAGGGAAGTTATTATTTAGAGTTTGCATTCAGATACTTAAAGGTACCAAGCACTGTGTGTGTATGTGTGTGTGTTTACATACACACACTCCTCGGGATGTGTGGCTGCTCCCGCAGGGTTTCACACGTGTTGCGAGCCTGAAATTCATGCTTGGGTAGCAGCCAGCCAGCACAGGCTTAGGGTCTGCGTTAGCCCCATTATGAGAGCTGTAAGTGGTGCATAGACCTATTATGGGTTCCCACACAGTGGGGAATTTCATCCCAAGACTGGAGAGACTCAGGCAGTGTATTCCCACTGGCAGACATTCACCTCTCTGCTGGCCTTCTTCACTGGGTGAATTTAACCCATTGTGGACTGCCCAGATGCACAGTACATTGCACTGGATATTGCATGGTACCTTGTACAGCACATTGGTATGAGAGATGCTGCACAGCTTCATTGCTGGTAGGGGCTCCCAGTGCTACTAACAGGGTGGTCTTGTGTTTAAGACACTGGAGGGCTGGTTTTGCATCCTAACTCTGTGTCAGACTCCCGCTGCGGCCCTGGCAGGTAACTTAATCTTGCCCTGCCTCAGTTTCCCTGAGGATATGGGGGATAATCATTCTTCTCTAAATTCATCCACAGGCTTGAGTTACTCGGATACTATGGTGACTGGAGCTCTATAAGAAGGTAGACAGTAATGATTAGAATTGGTCAAAACGACTGTTTTTTATTGTGGCTCATTTTTTTTTAAACCATTTCCATTCCAAGTATATTGGAAACTTTTAAAGGTTTTAACAAACATTTCTAAATGAGTTTGTTTGTTTAGAATCTTTTCATTTTGTTTCGGTAGGAAAATCCCCTTTTCTATTATTTTTCAACTCCGCCACTGCCCCATTTTTCTCCACTCGAGGACAGGATGGAGTGAGGCAGAGTTTGGGGATGGGGCGGGGGGAGTGTCACTTTTTTAATTTCTCCATTTTGTGTTGCTTACTCTAAAAGAGACACAGTTAAAAATTGAGAAAAAAGTGTTACACTTTTCACAGTGAGACTTTAAAAAGTGTTCTTTTCTCTCCAGTTTTGACTTTCCCCTACTATTCCAGTTGATAAATATGGATGGTGGAGGGTACATAACTGAGACAAGGTGGGCATTTCCCACCATTTTGAAATGCAAAACTGAAAAATTTCAGGCTTTGTTCCCTATATTTTTCATTTTGAAATTTTTTTGAAAAATGTCATCAGAACTGAGTTTTTTTCCACATAAAATTTTGTTTTTGACTAAACCATGTTTTGAGAAGGAAAAAAAAAAAGCTTTTAGCTGAACAAGTTTTGAGCAGCGCCAGCAATGACATTCTGTCTACTTACCTTACTCCGGCAGAGCCAGTCCATGAAAAGGTTGTTCTGCAGTTTCTGCCCCAAAACTTGTTTTGCACTGTTAACTGTTCTATTCCACCCCAGTGACGGCTGCATTTCAGGGGTGGGCATATTGAGTCCTAGGGGATGTAAGGTACAAAGTCTTTGGGGATCATTTTGGGTGAGATCTATTGGAGGGGTGAAAGACAGTAACTATAAAAAGAATAATGAACAAAAACGTGGTGTTTTTTCCAAAACATTTGCAGCTCAGAGAGATTTTTTGCTGCTGTGTTTCTGGATCCCATTTTATCCTTCCAGTTCAGAGCTTGTCATGTTTATTGCTGTGTTTGCATCCAAGGGAGCGGTGGAAGCCTCCTACACTAGATATATCAGTTGAGGTCATTCTGGGAATGCATGAGGTTATGTAGGAAAGCAGGAAAGTATTCAGTTCAAATCAAAAGGAAAATAGGAGGTGGATGGAGCAGCCTCTCTCTCAGAACTATCACAAGGAAGGCTTATTCAGGGCAAATGATAAACTATTGAGTTTGAAAAGATCAAATGCGCTCTACAAATGTTCTTCCCTCCATGCTGTGCTCCCCTGTTACCTTATCTGCCTTTGGAAGCATCTGAGACATGAGCTGAGCTGTGCAGAACAGTCAAATCTTTGAGTATTTCCATATCACAGCCTTAGTTTGCAATTGCAAAGTCTGTTCTCTGGAGTTAGATGGAGGAGGCAGCACACTCAGTACTGTTAGATTTAGAGAACAGGATCTGATTGAAAAATAAGACGGGTCACTTTGTAGAAGTGCAGGCGTATCTTGACTATTGCCTAGGAATCACAAGCCTGGATCAGACCCCAAGCCTGGATCAGACCTCCCTCTAACCCAGTATCCTGTCGGCGACACCACCAGCACTAGTGGAATGAGTAAGAACCCCGCAGTAGCAAAGGTGGGATAATCTGGCCCTCACATAGGTCTCATCCTGATCCCTAATAGTTGCCAATTGCCTTATGCACAATGTTTAATATCCCTTCCAGAATTTTAGTTCTCATCAACGATAACTGGATATTCTTGGTATCCATATAAATGTCCAATCTCGTCTTTAATCTTGTTACGTTCTTGGCCTCAGTGACTTCCTTTGGCAGCAAGTTCCACAGTTCAATCGCATGTTAGGTGAAAAGTATTTTCTTTTATCCATTTTGAATTTCCCACCTTTTCATTTCCCTGGGTGTCCCCTTGTTCTTGTGTTACGAGACAGGGAGAACAGAAGCTCCTGATTTATCTGGTCTAGACCATTGAGGATTTTACATTCCTTTATCATGTGCCCTTTTTCTGGTCTCCTATCTAAAATGACAATCCCAATCTGGTTCAGCTGCACCAGCAGAGGCTAACAACGTTTCATTACAATAGCAAAGAGAGTCTGGCGCTATTATCAAATATGCCAGCTAGTGCCAAATGAGATATGGATGCATGTGCATCATGAACTGGAGAGAGTTTCCCTAATTTCTTTCAAACAATCATCGGGTGACAATGATATTCAGTCATTGTCTTGGAGTTGAAAAGTGCACCCTCTGGTCAAAGCTCATTACCAATCCCCTAAACCAGCCAGCCCTTATGGAGCAGGATTTATTTCCATTTGTATACGTTACATTTTTAAAAATCAGTGCATAAGACAGAGTTTTCTGTACTAGAGAACTCTCCTCAATGCATCCACTAACCCAGCAATTCCAGCTTCCTCTGTCCATGTATGCCTGTTTGTGATCTATGTATGGGCAGATACCTGCAGGGGTGGATACCAATGCTCCACACATAAGCCAAGACTAGCTGCGTATTTCTGCTCAAGTGCTCATGGGTGAAATAGGTAATAATGGGTTCCATGAACATATCCCATGAAAATGTTCATTTGGGTCGAAAGGCCAATTTTCCTCACGGAAAAAAAAAAAAGATATTGACCACTCATTAACATTTTCAGATCTAACCTTCTGTTATCACTTGTTCATAACTGTCTGAAACACTCTCCTTTAGGCCTGCTATTTCCCAAACTTAATCTTTTGGTGAAGACTAATTGTTTTGGAAGATTTGATGAAAAATCTGTTCAGCTATTTCATAAGTAAAAAAGCATTTTCCCACTTTAAAAGAACACCAACTTGCTTTTTTTATTTTTTTTTAAAACCACACAATTTGCTCAGAAACACAGGAGTTTGACTCTTGCCAGTGATTCGTGGTCACTGTACAGTCCATCAGCAAACAATATATTTTTTAAATTGAGTAAATAATAAAGTTCTAAGCCACTTTTGAGCATGCTCAATGGGCATTATTTTTAGCAGAGCCTAATGAAGTTTTGTGACAATGTACATTCCACTGACAGACATACCACTTTAAGCAGTGTCTGCACTGGCAAAAATAGTACCCATAATTCCTCTGTCAACAGTAGCAATGTTGGAAGCTAACGTGTAGATGGCACTCATACAGATTCAGGTATTTTACTATCCCTTGAGAGGTAGGTTCAATATCATTAGGACCATTTCATTGTCAGCAGGACTAAAAATATGGGAAATTTCTTTTTTTTCCCTCCTTATAAACCAAAAACAAGAACACTCAGTGCCAGAAACTTTAATGGACCACCAAAGTTACATAGTTACAAGAAGGGAAAAAAGACAGGGAATGCAAAATGCTTGGCCGTATAGTACATTTTGCAGAGTTTGTGGTCTGGAGCAGTTATTCTCAAATCGTTTCATAGTGGGGAATTACATTTGTAGAGAGATTTTCTTGTGAATATCTCGTATCCCATGCCCTAATCCTTGTGGAAGCTATAACACTGATTCAAATAGAAAAGTAACATTGGGAGAGGATTTAATATAATTTTAGCTAGAAACAATGAAAAGCCAGCATTACATGATCAGATGAGTCTTCATGGACCACCGTCAGAGTTCCACGGATCCGTCATGGGCCACAGACCGCGAGTCGTTGGCATCAAATTAACAATATAAACAAGCATATTAAGTTCACATAGAAGAGGCACAGAACAGTTAATGTTGCCAGTGACACCTGAACTTCGAATGTGGCCCTCAGGGCACACAAGTCCCATTGTTGGGCAACTGTGAAGCACTGAATTCTGCATCTCACCCTTTTGCAGCTTTCCAAGAATACTTCCTAGATTCCCCATCATCGATGTGGCCAGCTCTGTGATTTTATTGTGAGGCTATGAGGTGTTTTTCTTGAAGCTCTAGCTCCTGGTGTCAGGTGCATGCATAAGACTCAACGTTCATTTAAAAAAACAAACAAACCACTGTACATTTCTAGTCTTCATGCCTGGGGAGAAAAGACTGAAAGTGTGACATACATCCCCCTTCCTCCCAAGGCTGCAAACAAACACCACAATAAAGAGCCAACATTTATTCTTTTTTTAAAACTCAAGATTTCTGAGCCAATCCTGTGACTTTGAGGGGCCTGATTCTGGAATGTTTAGGGTCAGCAACCCTGCATGATAGAAAAGCTGTATAATTCAGATCCCAGTCTGGATTTCAGACACCTGGCATCAAGTAGGGTTCAGCTCCGGGGTTGTAGTGTTGCTCCTGATAAAGAGAAGCAAATTTGGATCTAGATTTTGAACATCCTCAAAACACAGGGCTTTTCGAAGGTGGAGTTTTGACTCAAGCAATCTTCATTTTCAATGCTGGTTTCTTTCCAAGCGAGTCGTCTTAACAAGGGCTTCCCCATAGAACATTCTGGCCATGCCCCTCTGTAGAAGTTCCTCTGCAGATGCACCGCTATCTCATAGTACATTTTTGTTGCTTTGCACAGATTTCTTATCAAGCCTCCCCCAGTTTCAAAGCTGATTTGGGGTGACAGTGGCTCTAAAGCCCCTGATTACCTTAATCCAGCCCTGTGAGCAAGGAGAGGAGATAGTGAGGAAATTGCCTCTTTTTCTATTCCTGGGGGAGCCGAGTTTTTGTTTGAAGATGGTTCTTAATTTCCTGCTTTGCGTGCTTCAAAGCCGGAGGCTGCCTAAGGGGGTGTGTGGGACTGTGTCCGAGGCAATGAAGAGGGCGGGGTAGAGCAGCCTTGTGGGGGAACGCCAGAGAAAGTGACAGCTGGAACTCTAAAGTGATTACTGCTCTTCAAAGACAAGATGAGCTAAATTACTGACAAGCAGGCATGTGCGCACCACTCCCCAGAGGAGTAAATAGTTTCATTTGGCCAATGGCTTCCCAAAGAGAGGGACGGCTACATTTGAAGAAAAGGTGACCCCGCCAAGGAAAAGTACTGGCTTTGGTGATTTATTTTTTGCTGGAGGCGGGGGAGAAATGTGGGGAGGAGAAGTTCTTGATTTTTACATTGGAGTTATCATGAACTTCAAGTCTTGTCTTCCCTGGTTTTGCTGGAGGGCTCCTTGGAACCATGGAGAACTGAAGTTTGAGATCTCTCAGCCCTTACTGGAAGAGACAGGTGTGCTGAATCTTTAACAAAGAGATCTTTCCTCCCAACTGTACTCTGAGTGTTTGAGTTCAATATATGCTAACCAAATCCCACTGAAAATAAAGAACTTTGAAGAGACTGATTAAAAATCCATTCCCCAGCTAGGAGCTTGGGTTTTGGCATCCTGATACGTGTGATATCATGAACCTATCAATTCTCTAGTTACTCCCAGATGTTCCAAGAAAAACAGCAGGCCAGAAAAAGCCCATGTTTTGGGAGTGAGAATCTTTGTTCGTATTTTTCGTGGCTGCAGGGGGCTGAAATAAATACAAGATCTGACCTCCTCCCAGCATTTTCCCTGCCCTTCAGGAACTGAATCACCATGAAAAGACAGGGCCTGGATCCTGATCTCTGTTACTTCCTCCAGACTGACACAGCTGTAACACGCGGATCACACTCTGGCCCCAGATCTCACTTCCTGTTGGACATGTACATGGCTGTGAGACACTAAAAAGCCCATGAAAAAACCTGGAACACAAACACCTGAACCACAAGCTAACCATATTTGGGACAACATGTAAAACTTAGCATTCCCGGAATGATTTCTTCACAGGCAGAGATACAGTAACCCCCCGCCACAAAACCCGCACTTCCCTACCCACATGTACATAGACACAGCACCCTCGCTCCCACGCAAGCAAGCAAACAAAAGCCCCATGAGCAAAAGGAGCTGCTTCTCCTACAGGCTGGGAGGGGAGAGAGAGACAGATCGCTAGCTATTGCTAGATCTGTTACTCAAGCTTGGCTGGCTTTCGGATGGACACTGCTGGGGAGCAGATCTGGGCATATAGACAAACTGTCTTGGTGAGCTCCTACTTACCTTACTGCCGTAATTCGTCCAAACCCACTGAAGCCAGGGTACTAGAAGATCCCAGTTTACTTGCATGCGCCTCACCCATATCTTTCTCTTTCCAGGATTCTAGCTTGTGACAGCCAGGACATCCCAGTATCTGCAGCCCCACAGGGTAAGTGTGCTTTGGGATCTTAATTCTCCCTATGTGACAGCTGCCTCTTTGGCCACCCCAGAGCCTCCTGAGCTAAACTTGTGAGTTGCCCCAGCTTGAGTTAAAACTCTCTAGGTAAGGGTGTAACTCATATCCTCTGTAGATTGGCACAGAGAGGGCTTGTAAGACACACTCTCCAAACTACTCTTCCCAGGATACAAGTCTCTATGGTCCCGCAACCCTCCTGAGACAGTGGTTACATTGATCTCTCAGGCTGCAAGTGGTAACAGCTGATGATTATCTAGCACTAAGCATTTCGGGTCAAGGTCAGTGGTATTATTATGGCAAAGTGTTTGCACCTTGGCTTGTTGATACAGATGGGGCCCCTGGAAATGGCTGCGACCAGGAGGCTCTTTCCCTGACCTTGTGTAAATTGCTGGCTCTGGAGACAGGGCAGTGCAGACAGGATCCTTTGCCCCTTTATTCGGGCTGCTCTAGGAGTGCAATCTAAGCTCTAAGAGGGTCTGCTAACATCTCTCCGTTGGCTCTCAGCCACTCACCCCTGTGTTTGCACCAGGAAAGCCATCAGAGGGGTTCCAGGGTTGACACACTGAAGGCAGCTATGGGGAGGGAGTGCGGTCCGCTTCATTCTGGGGCCTGCGGGGGAGCTGGATTGGGCGTGACAATCTGTGGTGGGGAACACTGATCCTAGAACTGCTGTCCCCGTGCGCTGCCCTCTGTGAGCATAGCAGGGTGCCCTCCACGCAGGAGAGCATGGCAGTTGCAATGGTGGCTGGCCCCTGTGCCTCACCGGCATGCCCATTCATGTGGCAGCCACCAGAGGGTGCTACGGAGTCACCTCTTCTCTTGGAGCTGTGCTGGAGCCAGGGCAGGCTCCAGGCACCAGCAGAGGAAGCACGTGGCTGGGGCTGCACAGGCTAAGGGGCAGCATTCCGTATATTCTTGGGGCGGCACAGTCTGAGCGGCTTTTTTTGGGGGGGGGGCTTGGGGCGGCAAAAATGGTAAAGCCGGCCCTGGCTGGAGCCTGGGGTGTGGGTCAATGCCTGTCCCCCAGCGCTGTGGGCTGCAGCCTGCAGCGCTGTCAGTCCCAGCTGGGTAATTTTCTCTACAGGATTCACAAGGGGGTTATTGGGAATTCCTCTGCAAAACCCCATACAGGGCATTTAAACTGACCAATGAGTCCCCTCTGGGCACTCTCACACTTAGGATGACCAGATGCCCTGATTTTATAGGGACAGTCCTGATATTTGGAGCTTTTTCTTATATAGGCACCTATTACCCCCCACTCCCTGTCCCGATTTTTAACACTTTCTGTCTGCTCACTCCAGACCCTCCATAGACCCCAGGGGTCAGGACTGGGCATCAACCCTGTTCTTGTTATATTGGGGTTACTGGGGGGTCCTGTCAGCCCTGTGACCTTGCTGGATGTGTTCAGCCCAGTTGCCACGGTGCTGTATAGGGCCATTCTGAAATGCTGGGGGATAACACGAAGCCTGGCAGGAATGGGTCTGAGCTGCAGCACTGGCATGCATGGCTGATCTCCCTCAGACAATGGAGGCTCAGGTCCCTCGGTCCCTGGGACACCACTGGTGGCTGCAGTGACATGGTCATGGGTAATAGGGCGGGTGGGCAGTGGTGGCAGGGGATCATAGGTCTCCCTCTAGGCAAGGCCTCTCCCTCATCCTGCTCCAGACAGACTCTGGCTCGTGCTCTCACAGTTGGCAGCCAGGTCCCAGGCACATGTACATGCTTTTGGAGCCGCAAGTGTGGCCATCTCAGGGGAGCTGCGGCTGGCTGTTCCAGGGGGCTTAGCTCCTCACTGGAGCCCCGGCAATACAGCCTCCCCCTGAGCTGCTGAGCCAGATGAAGTGCGGTGTGAGCTGGGTCTAGTGCTGGAAGATCTGGGACTGGGATCTGGGTTAGTGCCTGTCCCTATCCAGGACTCAGAGTCACCCCTGGGTCTTGGGATGATGGGCAGGAGGCTGGGCAGGAATGAAACGCCAAGGTGTAGAGTGGGTGCCTCTCCTTAGGAGAGGCTGACAGAGGCGAGGCAGGTGACTGGCAGGGTGGAGGGCCTTGCCTGGCCAGCAATGAGAGGGCAGTGCCCTGTGTACCCTGAGGTGGTTTTCTGACAGCAGCCTGCTTTCTCCAGTGCCCCTATCATCAACACTGGGTTCCCCAGGGCCTGGCTCATCTCTGGGCTTTGTGCTGCCTGCCATGATGCATCTGGGATCAGAGCCATGGCACATTCAGGGCTTGCCTGTATCTGACTCCCAGCCAGCTGGGGAATCTCCACAGCGACTCTCCCCCAGGCCACTCCAAGCCTCACTTTGCATCTGTTCCCTGGCGCTACAAATGCTTCTCTGCCCCTTGGCAGAAACAGCAGCCTCTGAACATTGAGACAAGCTGCTCCAGGCCCAGCATGGCCTGGCCAATGCAGGCCCCTCCCTGGGCAAGTCTGGGGCTCTGCGCTCACTGAGCCCTGGGCTATAGCACCGGAAATGCCCTCCCCACCCCTCTGGCCCCTCTCCATTGCTTGGCAAAGGCAACTAGCGAGGCAGAGTCAGTGCTAATGAACCAGCAGAACTGGCAAGAGGGTCTCTGACACGACGCGACTCCGTGCTCAGGTATATTGTGTCTGCTCAGATTGCCATCAGCTTTGCTTCTTCTACACGAGTCGAATGCGCAAAGGCTCTGTGAGCTTCTGCCAGATTTTTACTTGGACTGTTTGCAGCCTCTGGGGCTGCTGCTAGTTCTGCGCCATCACTGTGTTTGCCAGCAGGCAGTGTGGTCTAGTGCCGAGAGCAGGGGGTGTCCCCTTCTGATTCTGCTACCAGTTGTCTGTGACCTTGGGCAAGTCACTTTCACTCTGACACAGTTTTCCTGCATGTGACCCAGGACAAAGGACACTATCTTCTTGGGTGGGGGTTGGAGGGTTCATCAACTACGTTTATAAAGTCCTCTGAGAGCCCCAGACGAAAGCAGCAGGATTCACAGGCAGTCTGCTTTCTCCAGGACTGCAAAGCACCCTAACAAAGCCCTTGATCACAAGATGTGCAGCCAGACTTTAGCTATCTGCATTCCATCCAAGCTCTGAGGAACAGGTTCAGAGGTAGGTGTATTCCAGTGCAGCCTAGATGGGCATTACTCTTCTGCAATTCGGCGCCCTTTCTTTCCGAACGAACTGCTTGGGAGCAGTTTGGAAGATGTTGGGTCTGCCTCCAGCCTGACCCGCCCTGCCCTAATTTAGCAACCCAAGAGCTCACACCATGGTCATGAGAGGTAGAGCCTCGGAGCTGGGAGGGTGAAGGGTGAAACTCATTACTGAGCAACCTTCATGCCTACGGCATCTGGAATATTTCATTGGCAGGAATGTGGCTCGGGCATCTCTTTTCCAAATTTCTCCAGCAATAGTGCTCTGAGCTCTCGGAGCTTGTAAAAAAGCACTTCGTACATTAAGGACAGGGCCGGGAGATATGAAATATCACCTGATACGTTATCACGCCGGAGCAATTGGCTAAAAGCTTTTAAAGAGTGGAATGAAATGTCATTCGCAGGCAACTGCATGAGCAGGGGTGTGGGAGGAGGGAGGAAGAAATAATCTTGGGAGTTTCCTTGCTATATCTTTTATTCTGTTTCCAGGATCTGTGGCAGGCCAGGGCGTAGATTACGTGTCCACCTCATCCCTTTGGGCAGCAGTTTATTCTGCCTGTTGAAATGTTGTACAGAACTGTCTTGACTTTCCAAGTCCCTCGGCCTGTGTTGGCCTCTAGGACAGTGCGAAATGTCACCTGGGTAGCAACATGTTAATAATGTGTCGGGAGGGGATTTACCTGCTTTTCACAGAGACACCGAGGCTCCTGCTCAAGCCACTAACCCACTCACACCTGCCTAAGTTGTTACCCTGTTGCAGTCGGATTCTTCAGCTCTGTTTCCATGGCGTGGCTAGACCTACTGCCACGGCAGTCACCAAAGCATGGGAAGTGAAGGTAGAAATGGCTTTGTGGGGCTGTCTTGTCCATTCCACTCCTTTTGCGAGCCAGTGCAGGATTGCTCCCTGAAGCATATTTCCCAGGGCTTTGGGGAATCCACCACTGGCCGAGTCAGGATTGTAAATGAGGGAGCACAGGGTTCAGAGGTCAGGTCATGGGATCGGGGATGAGGAACAGCAGAATAACCAGCACCCTGGGTCATGTTCACCCCTGGTGTTACACCTTTGATGTCAGTGGGGTTATCCCGGGACTCAGCATGACTGCCAATGGAAGGATGTCCAACTGACCATCCCTTCAGTTGCAGAGCACAAACCACCAGCACAGTGCCCATCCATGATGGGCTGCAGCCGAAACCTCCAACCCAGACCCCCCAGTTCAATGCCCAGTGGGCAGATCCATTCTGGCAGCTGTGGACCAGCTGAAATGGAAGGGGAATATTGTCTGGTTTCAGTTCTGATGGAGCAGAAATCTCATGCACACGGTGAATCCGGAGAGGTTTCTGCAGTTTTGAAACAAAGTCTTGTGATAACAGATCATGATGTCAAACCTTAGGGAGCCAGTACTGCCTAGTGGATAGAGCAGTGAAGGGGGACTCAGGAGACCTGGGGTCTATTCCCATTTCTGCCACTGGCCTTCTGGCTGAGCTTGGACAAGTCACTTCCCATCTCTGTGCCTCAGTTTCTTCATCTGTAAAATGGGGGTAATGACACTGCTGTCCTTTGTAAAGGGTTTTGGGAGCTAAGTGTTACTATTATTAATCTAATCCCCAAACTCCAGCCCTGATTCAGCCCTACACTTGGACCCTGAGCCTAGCCTAAATCTGAGCTGGAAGTGGATTTGGGAAATTCGCATTCAGGTCTTGATCCCAGAAGGGCCAGAGCTATGTCATGGTCCCCTGGATGTAAACCCTCTCCTCCCGCCCCCAGCCTTGAGGGAGGCTCATATTCAAAAGCCAGATCTGGATGATTCTGGTTCATCACCCATTTGGATGTATAACTGTGAATCACCTTGGGAGGTTTGCAAACCTCCCACCAAACCAGCTCCACGTTTGTCATGAAACTGGAAGCTGAGCACATGCCAAACGGCTGCAGCGGCTTCCCATGTGTGCATGTCACTCAGGCCGTACGCGTGAGAGCTCAGTGAAATCTGATGAGCAATGCCCAGGCATCACTTGAACACATGCATCCCGTATGTGTGGACCAGATGTGGGCCCCTCCCAGGGGCCAATGGGTGGAGCTGGGACAATCTCTTTTGCCATGAGAATGCCCTCTGCTTCTTCATTTGACACACACAGCTTCATGGGGTAGGGCCTTGAGCACAGACAGGATGAGCTGCACGACCACGCGGATAAGCGTGCCCAATACCCAGGGGGCCTCCAGAGCAGGCAAAGGAGCCACACCCCTAATTTTGTTGGACAGATTTAAGGGGTGCAGTGAGGCAGGCTCATGGGTACACTCTGTTGACTTGACCAGTCTGAACCATGGCTCCCACAGGAGGAGGGAAGCGACCTCATGAGGCCTGACTTCCACTCCCAGTTAGGATGTAGGAATCAAAGACCCTGCATGATTCTCTTAAAGGGAAAGCAGGGGGTAAACCCTGCATGCTGCTGACCCTTCCTACTGCATTCGCGAGGAGGCCGTGCCATTTCCAGGGCTGGGTGTTGCATCTTTCACACCCCTGCCTCTCCAGACAGAGGTGTCACTAGTAAAGGTTTACTGTGCAGTTATGGGAGGGATGCATGGCCTAGTGCAGTGAGCAAGGGACAGGAAGCCAGAAAATCCCAAGTTCTGATTCCATCTCCCACAATTCATCATCATCTCCTGTCCTCTTTGCATGCCTCAGTTTCCCTTTCTGTACAATGGGGATAACAACCCAGACCGAAGCCAGAGATGGGTTGGGAGAGTGAATGAGTTAATAATTCCACCACCCTTTTAAAGCCTAAAGTGCTAAGGGTTGCTATCACCATTCACCTCCTATCTGGCTAAAAAATAAAAATACCAGGCTGAATTCATCTCCCGTGCAGCCAGTGGGTTTGCCCCAAGGATGAATTTGGCCCCAGTGTTCTGAGGCCCCAATAAATCTTTTAGGCTGGAGTGTGCTGGTGTGGTATGAAAGCAGCTGTGTTTTCTTAGGCACCAATGAGCTGACTGATATGGTTTTTATTGCTACCACAGAAGCCGTTAGCACGTAAATGTTACTTTAGGGTTTTATAGACCTTGCTGTCTCCCATATTAACCTTAATATATCTAAGGAGGATTTGAAAAGGTGGCACCTCTGGAGAGAAAACCCTGCTGCATGCAGAGAATCCTCCGCACGGCAAACGTTTCAAAGGTCCAGAGAGGCTGAACGGATCATTCTGTTGTCCCCCCACCCCCACGCACACCTCCTCCAGACCCAATAGCAAGGCAGAAAATGCATTTCAATCAGTCAGCTATCGAATCTCTCTCCTAAGAATGCCATAATGCAACGGGCAGCGAGCCAGCAATAACAGTCACGTTCCCCGAGGAAATCTGGAAACCCTTTCATTTCGGAGGGTCCCCAGACATGCTCTCCCCGTGTAGGGCATGAAATGTAAAACTCGCCCAGGGGGCGCCGGCTGGCCATGCAGGGCAGGGGGACATTTGAAAATGAAGCTGCCCATTTACAATCTGCTGAAATGTTACCGCTTGCGTTCTTATGACCTGTCCGCAGCCAACAAAGGCCATTTTGCCAGGCAGCTTTGCATACGTGGTGTCTGGGGCGCGACGGGCGACCCGCAGCCAGGAGCCAGCCCCGCCGTTCCCAGAAGCAGGGGAGCGAGACAGGATGATTTGGAGCGCGGGGCGGTTTCATTGTCGCCTTTCCCCCAGCTGCCCCATGCTGGTCCGGCTTGGCAATTTGAAATTGATTATTTTGTATGTGTGTATGTAAAGCCCGCCCCCTCTGCTGGCTAATTAAAAGTGGCCTTGTGAGGCAGCGTGCTTTTAAATTGCTGAGGATGGCAGGCCGGCCCCTCAACACAAAAATCATTAATTCTGAAGTGACAGTGTTTCTTTAAGAGGCCCCCATCGTACAGGACGGGGGTCGGATCGAGTTGATTATAGACTCCTGTTCTCATCAATCTCGCTCTCCCCAGGAAGGTAGCGGAAACACTGCCAGAAACTCTGGCTTGCTCTATTGCTCGGCGGGGCTGGGGCCGGCTTCTTTCTCAGGCTCCTTGTCTGTCCCAGGGAGGGGAGATTAGGGAGGGAGCGGAGAGGGGGAGCTGGTCTGGGACACACAAACCCACATGCAGGGCAAGTCGGGTTAGCCATTGGTGAGATGCCTTCAATGCCAGCAAACCCCAAGCAGGGATGCTGTCGTTATTCAGCCAGGCTGGTCAAGTTTCCCGGGATTATCTCAGAACAGGGTGTGAGATATCAAAGTTGGAGGAGCAGGGCCATGTCAGCTCAGCTTTGTGGGATTCACTCCCATGAATGCATGAAAGGCTCCCTGTACAAACTGCATTAGATGCGCTCCAAATGTTCATTCCCAATTGGTCACGCTCTGACCCGCAGCTGCATTCCCTGGCTGGAGGAGTGAAAGATGCACTGTCGCTTTGTTCTGCCAAAATCAGTGCTTGGAACCATGACAGGACGATCATATTACTGAACGAGAGGGTCATCTGGAGAAAAATTCTCCTCGCTGTGACTCGAGGGGGCATGTCCCTCTTGGAACAACAACATGCGAACGCACCTGATCTGTTGCCGTTGAGACGTGCTGGCTGGAAAACAGAAAGCTCCTACATGGGCCCAGCATTGGACAGCAGAACCTCATTCCTGGCCCATTTAGGACAGTCAATCCATCCTAGATTGGCCCCCTTGGCTTTCAGCAGGAGGCGGGGGCGGGGGTGGAGGGGGCTTTGAGAAAGTCTGAATATAGGCTTCATTTGAAGGGACATTGGCAGGTGAAAAACAGCACGGGCCACACTTATTGGTTCACTCCGGTCCTGCTGAGGCAAAATGTCCCTCCTGGAGCGTACAGATGAACATGACCCCGTCAAAGCAAATCTCCTGCTTATAGCCCCACTGGAGGGGATTCACATGGAATGGATTTCAAAGCATCACTCTGATCCCTTGGGGCCGAGGGGAGCTGCCACCCGCTCCTCAGCTGGGAGCACCAATCTGGGGCCCTGGACAAATGTAGCAGTCAGGGTGTGCTTCAGAACGGACCTCTGCCCTGGAGAGTGGGCCCCAGGGGTGTCAAGTGAGGTGCTGAATGAAATACAGTCTCTGGGATTCCTTTCCTCTCAGCGAAGAGATCAGATTGAGAAAGGCAAAGTGTCTGAGCAACAGGAGCTCACAGCAGCGCATGTACTGTTGCCTTGCCCTGCCCAGACCAGCCCAGCCTAGGCAAGGCCAGGCCCCTGCTGTTGGCTTGCATCTCTTTTTGTGTGCTCCAAGAAGTCTAACAGGCACCAGCTGTTTCCTAGCCCTTGATGGTTAACCCTAGCCTTCCCGGGGTGGCGCTTTCTGACCTGCCACCGTCCTGCTTTAGGCCGCAGTTAGATGCTGCCATGTTGGGAGAGTGAACTCTGCAGCGTGACATGTTCATTTTCTGGGCTTGTAAGCACTTTTCTAGTGGGAATTTTAGAAAATAGAACCACGGCTTCCTTGCTGCTTTGCGGTTCTGTGAAAGCTGCTTTCTGCAAACAGCTGCGTTTGGGCCACAGTTTGACCTGGCATTTGACCCCTTAAGGATTTGTGCTTTAACACCGCTGCTCCTGTGATAAATGTTTCTCTGTCAGTAGAACCTCTCCTGGGGACCGACTCTGCCAGCTGTACACACTGAGCAGAGCCCTACCTCAGCCCCTTTAACTTTATGCCCAGAGGGGACGCTCTACTCAGAGCTGCATCCCACTTCTGGCTGGGAGGAGGGGAGGCTGGGAGTCTAGACATCCCTGTGGCTGTATTCTCCACTCCCCTAGTCCAGGGTCTGTGCAGAGGAAGGGGAGGAGACTGAGAACAAGGCAGCACAGCATCAGCATTCCGGCTGAGGACAACGAAGACATTGAAGATGAGCTGGTGTGGGTCAAACCTCCATCCGGTCTGGACGATCTAACTGATTTGTGTATTCAGATTGACAACTGCCCAACCAAGCGGCATGGTTCAGCCCCCAAAACCGGCCTGGGACTCTTCAAGCATGCAGTTCACTTCAAGATCCAGATCTCAGGCAATTTGACCAGGTCTGCCCATGTCTACCAGATGCATAAAACCACAGACACTTCACAGTGTTATGTCTGGCAAAGACTGGGCCGGTCTTCGTGTTGAGAAGATGCTAGTCCCCAGCCTTGATAAAGAAACCTGTGCTGGAAATTTTCCAAATGCCCAGCTGCCACGTGCCACTGTCAGGACAGTAGCAGCTGCAATCCAGCATCCAACACCCATCCAACTGCCACTGCAGGTCTGGTTTTCTATGAGCCCCAAGATCCACCTGGCAGCTCTAGTTGACTTGAGGGCCTCGGACAATTTCATGAACTGGGACTTCGCTATCCTGTGCGAGATCTCTCTGGATCTAGTGGAAACCATTGATGGTTTGCTCTGGTAACCCACCAGACCATTCCCCTGGCAGTTGTTTCTCTCCAGGGACATCAGGAAACCCACCAGTTTGGGTCCTCCATTCTGTGGTTATCAGGTCTGCCCTGACTTGCTGCACATGACCCCCACATCCACTGGTGGAAAGTGACAATACATTTCTGCTCCAGTATTGTCAGCCAGCCGGTTTCCTAGAAGACAGCAAGCGGACTGGTACTCTCTGCAGCTCACGTCATGACCCAGGAAATCTCTACCATAAGGAAATGAGCTCACAGCAGTTGAACCTGCCTGCCACAGTCCCATCTGCCACTGTCAAGATACCGCTAAAATATCATCACCTTGCTGATTTATTTGACAAAGGAAACACAGACACCCTGTCCGCACGCCAGACGAATGACTGTCCTACCAACCTCCAGTCCAGAGCTGAGATTCCCTTTTCCCATATTTTCCCCTCTCTGAACCAGAGCTGCAGGCGCTTCACACACATCTGCAAGAGAACTTCTGTGCCTTGTTTTTCCATCCGTCAAAGGGAGCTAATAATACAAATATCTCCTATCAAACTGCTTCCCGCTCACCCAGACACACTGTCCTCCATGCACACCATCACACACCTGGGCCGAGTACAAGTGTTAATTCCACAAACCACTTGGAGTATTTGTTATCACAGACCAAATGACCAAAGTCGGTCTCCAAGGGGGGGCACCTTAAAGACCAGGGAGCAATAGGGGTTAAAAAAGAAGTGCGTGTTGAGATCTTGAAAACCTGACAGACGGTGTGTTTGGTGATCCTCTGTAGCATGTATTACCATGGCAATAGAACTGGTAGATGTACTGGCTGATTCCAATACCAGGTCTTGGCTAGGACTTGTCATACAAAGTGATCAACACAGTGAAGACAAGCAGAAAATAGTTGAGTCACCTAAGTCCCCTGATCACAATGCCATTAATATTGAATCTGGACATTTGAACTGTCAGCTCTGCAATGTCCTGAGCGTACCAGATTAACAGAGGCTGAACACGGAGGGAAGGGATTGTGGAGAAATGGGAAGCAGCTCCCAATCAAATGACCCTAGTCTGAAAGAGGCAGACAATTGTAAATCAGAAACATGGGTATTAAAAGAACTGTATGCACGGCTTGACTAAATGACAATTAAGGAGGGGCATGCTAGGCATTTGAAGGGTGTAGGCCCCCAGAGGAAGAGGAATTATTTAGGTTGGAATGAGGTGGCACAGTGGAGAATCATGGGGTGCAAGGAACAACAAGATCATTTAGGCTGAGTGACAGGAGCCTTCCTAACTGTGAGATCTCGGCACTTGTTGAACAGTCTGCGGCTGAAGCCCCATCCCTTGAGACAATGCAAAGGGACTGGGCTTGGGAAGTAGGAGCACCCTACCTAGATGAGTGGTGGTTGGGTTAGGCCTCCTTCATCTGCAACGTTTCTGTTCTGGAATTCTCTAAGTGCTGGACTCATACAAGGGGGAAGGAAGGAGAAGTGTCTCTAGTCAATACTTGGTGTTCAGATGCTTTTATGGGTCATTCCTGTCTCCTTGTGAGATAATCAAAATGGGATAACAGTAAGAGAAGGCTGAGAAGACGTGGGGCCCAATTCCCCATTGTCTCATGCCCTGGGTCACTAATCACCCTATGCAAAGTGAGGGTAAAATGTTACCCGGTCAGAACATTAGTATTTTACATTCTTCTTGCACACCTGTCAAGCAGTGATGAATCAAGCCTTTGGGGCAGGGCTTGTCTGTTCTGTGGTTGTACAGCGCCTAGCACCATGAGGTCCTAGTCTGTGGCTGGGGCTGCAAGGTGCTATAATAATACAAATAATCCTTTATAATAATAAAAGAAAGAAGCTAGGCAGCTGCAAGCACCTTGAAAGAAAGGGCTTAGAAGGAGAAGCCTTGAAACAGGCAAGGAGAGACCACACACAGTTGCAGAATATTTTGTTAGCACTTGAAGTGAGACTTCAAGTGAAGGAAGAAGCTGGAGAAAGAAGAGAGATTTCTAGAGGCGAGGGTAGTGGGACGGTGCTACAATGTGCTGTCTGGCCGTGGCTATGCAAGCTACCAACCAACTTGAGGAGCAATGAAGCAAGATTGGAAGTGGAGGGAGCCAGTGCATCTAAGTTCAGAGAAGTCCAGGATCACTGGTCACTCACATGTTCATCATGGACTTCTGGTCCTTGGATCTTCCCATGATCTGGTTTTGTCAACAGACCTGTGGCCTCCTCTGACCAGTGACAGAAAAGCAGACAAAGGTTTTCCCTTTCTGAGCCCATGTTGGTTATTGCTCCAGACAATAGGGATACGGGCCTCCTCACACTTAATCTCACATCATTTCGATGGCACTGTGCAGTGTACAGAGCAAATGAGCCGTGGCTTCCTGGGAAAGAATCCTGCCTGCCCAGAACAGCGCTATGAAGTTCTTGTGCTTGCTGCTGCCTGGACAACCGTGAGAATATAATAGATTCCTCACACTCTCCCTCAGCCTGCAACATCTTGGGCAAGAGTCCAGTGTCAACCACGGGAGTTGCTAAGAACTGGCTCAGAATGGGAGCCATTGGGACCTCTGGCCTTACTTCCCCACCTGACCTGTATTGTTGTTCTTTATACTTATTTACATAGTCCCCCAGAGCATGGGAGGTGACTCATAAACACTCCTCTGTGACCTAAATCCACCTCCATCCTCCATATGTTCCTCCTGAACCTGTGGTCTCCAATCAACCTCCTTCCCCAGGCTATCTACCTGCAAATCTTTCTTCTGATGGGGAATTTAGTTTGAATCTCTCTTGAAACCTTTTGCCTTTGCCCCTATCTGTCTAGCCCCACCCCCTCCATAACATCACAGCACCCTCATGAGGAGGGCAGTTCAATTGTCCCCATTTTACAGATGGGGACCTGAGACAGAGACAGGCTAAGAAACTGACCTGAGAGCACACAGAACATCGGTGGTAGAGTAGAGATTTGAACCCCCATCTCCTTAAGCCAAGGTTAATATGCAAACCACTGGTCCCTCTTTCCCGCTGCTCAGGGAGGTGCTTTGTGACTATATGTTAAGAATGCTGATTATATTATATGCTTAGGGGGGTGGGGTTTGCCACCCCTGCTCCCAGGAGGGGTGGGACAAAGAGTGAGCAGAAAAAGCCTGCAGCTTAGAGGGGCTCCACTCCTCCTTCCCCCCTCTTCTCCTGGGAGCAGTGCTGGCTCCTTCGCTCCTCACCTCCCTTGCTGTAACACCTACTTGGGAAGGGGCAGAGGGGTGAAGAACCCCTGGACCTGCCTCCCCCCAAGCCAGCCTGAAGGGGCCTCCCCGCCCAGCCAGTAGGAGCAGAAATTAGGCTGGGGGACTGGGAAGATGGTGGGCTAGAGGGCAGAACTGATTGGGGGTTGGGGGCTGGGCAGATGGAGGCTACAGGTCAGAACTAATGGGGGCTGGGGAGCTGAATTAATGGGGGCTGGGCAGATGCACTTTAGTTTATTTCCCCTCTCTTTACTGTTGTGCCATGTATTGAAACTTTTCATTTACATTTAAACACGTTGGAGCTAGACTGCGTTGGTACATTTTGGCTTACAGTGGCACTCTTTTAATCAGGCACTTAGTCAGATGTTCATGAACTATACACGAGAAGCTGGATATGAGTCAACAGTGTGGCCTTGGTGCCAAGCAGGCTAACAGCATTTAGGGCTGTATAAGTACAGGCATTGCCAGCAGATCGAGGGACATGATCATTCCCCTCTATTCAACATTGGTGAGGCCTCATCTGGAGTACTGTGTCCAGTTTTGGGCCCCACACTACAAGAAGGATGTGGAAAAATTGGAAAGAGTCCAGCGGAGGGCAACAAAAATGATTAGGGGATTGGGGCACATGACTTATGAGGAGAGGCTGAGGGAACTGGGGTTATTTAGTCCGCAGAAGAGAAGAGTGAGGAGGGATTTGATAGCAGCCTTCAACTACCTGAAAGGGGGTTCCAAAGAGGATGGAGCTCGGCTGTTCTCAGTGGTGGTAGATGACAGAACAAGGAGCAATGGTCTCAAGTTGCACTGGGGGAGGTCTAGGTTGGATATTAGGAAACACTATTTCACTAGGAGGGTGGTGAAGCACTGGAATGGATTACCTAGGGAGGTGGTGGAATCTCCTTCCTTAGAGGTTTTTAAGGTCCAGCTTGACAAAGACCTGGCTGGGATGATTTAGTTGGTGTTTGTCCTGCTTTGAGCAGGGGGTTGGACTAGATTACCTTCTGAGGTCTCTTCCAACCCCAATATTCTATGATTCTATAAAGAGATCAGGAATTGACGTGCTTTCATTAGTTAACATGATTGCATGCTGCACAGTACTTTTCCAGGAAAAAAGATGGTGCAAGTGAATGTCAGAATTTCTGGCACCAAGAAAGGGAGATTACATCTCTATTAACCTCTGTGAGATTAACCTCTAATTTTAAATTCATCATTTTAATAGAAGTGATATTAACATGCTGTTTTAATACCATTACAGTGTATTTGTATAATTATTCCTTTGCAAGATTTGGTTGGAATATTGTCTACCAGCACACTTCATCTTGTATTTTGAGATTATTAAATACAATCCAGCACTACACCCTTAGAAGACTGTGACCACCGGCCGATAGCAGGCTCACTAGAGAGCAAACACCTGAAGATCCTTTTGGCTCTAGGGAGTTCCCTTTGGGCCACTGAAATGTGAGTGCTGTCTTATCTGAACACCAGAAAATATAACTGAATTCCACTGCTGTAGGTAATGCAGTAATTAAAGCCATAGCATCACTATGTGTATTACTCTGTTATATACTGAGAGTTTGTTTCATCTTTCATTTGGCTTTATAATTGGTATATCACATTTAAAAAGCAGATCTGAAATAACCAAGATAATTAAACAATAGAATGCTTACCATTGGGCACAGGTGGTAGTAAAACAGTAAAGTGAAGGAATTGAATAAGCAAAGAGGGGTCCCCATCAAATTAATCCGGTCCTGCATAGGAGGTAGAAAGGGAATGGTTCTCTAGAGACAGAAGATCTAGGGTATGGGCTGAGCAGGCCTGAAGGAGGAATTCTAGGAACAGTCCAGCCTGGGGAGAAGGTTTGAGCTGAACTTTATGTGATCCTACTGATGATTTCTTAGTTAATAAACCAAACTCCAGGAAGGAAAAATTTGGTCTCTACACTCTATGGTCACCACCATTTGCAGTGTAGGTTGTGGAAAGTGCTTGCTCACAAAACATCACATGGAAATCTCACTTGGGTGTCTGAATTACACTAACTGCATCAGAAATTTCTTGCACCTGCAAAACTGTGAGTATAAAGATTAAGACATAGATCAAGGCCTGGATGTAAGTTTGTCCCCAGAGCCCTCTGGAGGAAGCAACTGTAAAATCCAACAAATCCAAGTACTGAGGAGTGGACAAATGGGTATAGAAGCCTCTGACCTCACCTAGTCCACAGTGTCCTTCCTTCCCCGAACAACTCGGGTTCCCTTCTCTATCTCTAATGAAAATTGAGGCCTTGGTGGGGAGCAGAACAAGCCCCTATGGAGGATTCAAGAGTGAAATTGTCACTGTATGAAAATTTGAACCCAAAACATCCACATGGTCCTAGAAAAGAAAAGGCAAGGGAGTGTGAGGTCAACAGTTGCCTAGGGGCAAATTCCAGCCAAGCAAGATAGATGACAATGGAAGCAATAAAAAGAGAGGGAGAAAGAGACATCCAGAAGAGTGACACCTTGTGTCCTCTAAACAATGGAGTCTTCTCTGGCTGGTAATAACCTGCTCTGGTTGGGCTTGGCAGCAAAAAAGCCAAAGCAGCTCTGTGTGTGTGTGTGTGTGTGTGTGTGTTTGGGAGGTGAGGTTACTTTTTCCTTTTAAACATGAAAGGCAGGTGGAAGGCTCTGAGCAGTAATGGAAAGTAGATGGGCACAGGTCAGACTAAATTAGAGTCTCCATCTGAAATGAAAACCAGCTTGGCTGAAAAGACTTCCATTCTCCAGCTCTTTCCCACTCAAGTCCCTAATGAAGAGGACGGACAATTTATCCTTTGGAAAATGAAAGTGTTAAGGGTAGGGTGTGCAGCCTGCTGTGATTTTCTGCTTTCATTCTGAAGCCAAAGGATAAATCTGCATAGAAGCAGCTTTCTCCTGCCTGGATACTTCATGCCATTTCAGCTTCTGCTCTCTGTTCAGGGATACTATGTAGCAGATCACATAGTGACCTGGCTGGATCCTGGGGGAAGAAAAGCCAATGCCACAACAGAGTCCAGAGGGGATCTAGGGAGCAATCCACTCCATTTTACTACCATAAATTAGACTGTTTGGGGATGGGAGTTTCTCTTATTCTCCATCTGTGTTGGGCCCCAGACAATGCGGCATGATCCCGATTGTGGCCTCTGAGCACCACTGCAAAGGAAATAAATAAACTCAGGGTAATACTAGAGCCCTGTTGTTATTGTGGCATGGTGTATGTGTCCGTGGCATATGTGTCCCAAGAGCAGTGTCTTCCTATGGCCAGTTCCAGCCCTAGCCCAGGAGGGGCCGAGGTGTACACAGTTTGAAGTTCACCATCCTTTAAAGCATGACTTTAACCATCAAAAAGTGTTAGGGCTAGAACCATAGAATTCCAGCCCTGTTGGCTCTGACCTTGGCCCAGGGGCAGGGCTGTTGTCTTTGCCAGCAGGGCAATCTTTCTAAAAGTGCTAAATGCCCTAGAAGCCTGAGTCCCCATGAAAGCCCATGGGATTGCTTTTGAAATTGCTTGAATGCTTTTGAAAATTGCTTGAATGCTTTTGAAAATTTTTACCCACAAATCCCAGAGTGGAAATCAGGACACCTGAATTCTGTTCCGAGCTCTGCTGTTGACTTGGATCATCCTCAGCAAAGCACATCACTTACCCCTGCCTCGGCTTCCCCATCGGTGAAACTAGGGCAATAAAGCTCATCTGTCAGTCTCAGTGGGTGGGGTGAGGCTTTGTTACTGTTTGTGAAATGGATTTGAGATCCATGGGTGAAAGACACCACAAGTGTACTGTTTATTCATTGACGATTCTCCGTTCTGATCACTGACTATTATCTAGTCTGTTTCTTCCGTCCTTGGCGTGTAGCTGAATTAATCTCCAGTGGATTGTCTAAGCAGTTCTTTGCTCTCGCGCTATCATTCCTGGCCCTACCCTGTGCTGATCACAGTGTGGGAGAGACCTCTGTGTTCCATTAGGGGAAGGAGCTAACTGAGAGTGTTCCTGCCGTCCCCTCCCCTTGCCTGATTTATGGCTGCTGCGTGGATCAGGGCTAGCAGCCCGTAAATCTTCTTGTTGGCCTGCGGCCTATCTCAACACCTTCCCCCAGAGAGCAGCGCTACTTTCAGGAGTGCACCTGGCTGTGATTTGGGGTCTCAGCTGGGAGCCTTCTGCTCACAGAACTGAAGGGCAAAGTGCTCCGTGGATGAGAGAAACAGAATCGCCCAATGTCCAGATTGTACACAAGGTTGATACATAGAAAATAGCCCATCTGGCTGCCAGCCATGGTGTTCTCCTCACCCTCTGGAGTTCCTGGCCAAACGTTACATCCAAGGTGAAGGGTGATTAGTGTACAGGTTCACTTTGCCTCTTTCCCTTCTAGACAATCACGAGCTCAGATGGTTTCTAATCCAAGTGACACATTCCAGGTGCTTGCTCCCCAGAACCGATGTGTCCTATTAACTTTCTGTCACTCTGCTTCCAGTTGGGACAAAATTCTCCCCTCTGATCCACAGTCTCATCGCTGTTGCGTACGCTGAAGGCCTGATTTTGCACTCACACCATTTGTGACTCCACTGCAATCCCTTCTGATTGACACCACATCAGAACTAGGCTCTCCATTCGTCCCCTGGGCAGAATCCAGCTGACGTCCATGTGAATTTGTTTGCGTGGAGCGCACAATGGAAATCTGCAGCCCTGAACGGGGGCATGTAGCTCACCTGGCAAGATGCGAAGAGGTTTAAGGACAGAATTCCCAGGAGAGCACCCTGCTCCTTAGCTGGGATAACTCTTTCATCAAAAACAGCAAAGAATCCTGTGGCACCGTATAGACTAACAGACGTATTGGAGCATGAACTTTCGTGGGTGAATACCCACTTCGTCGGATGCATGTGAACATTCTTTCATCAAAGTTATTTTAACAGTGAAACTTTGCCCTTTCAGGCTTATTCAGCCCTCTGCAAGTGGGCCCAGCTCTGCTGAAATCAGTGGGCCAAATTTCACCCTGTGGAACTCCACTAATTTTAATAGCACTGGGTGCAGCTCAGCGCAGAATTTGGGCTCACGGAGTTGCAACCTCTTCCACCAGGGCTGAATCTGGACAACAGCGGATCTCAGTCTGAGTAGAGGATGTGTCTATCTGATGAGTGTTAATAGCTTATCTCTATATCTAGTGGGTTTTGGGCTTCCAGACCTGGAAACTTGTGTCCATTTTTTCTAACTGCATGCCTGGAATGGAGTCCATGTATGTCATTCTGCAGCACTGTTTGACTACAGAATCAAACCTCTTGCTGTAAACAGTAAAAAGCCCTGCCCCTTTGCCATGTTGTGCCAGCGTCTGAGCAAGTGAGGCTCAACCTGACAGGAGCTGGTTGCCCAAAGCTACCAGCAACTTGGCAACAAAATGTGGGGGTTTGTGGGTCATAGTCTTCCTGTCTCAATGAGGCTGTTTATTAAATCACCACCAAACAAAGCGACCAGTCTTACTCTGGAATCCAATTTAGCCATTTGCATCTTTGTAAAAAGGATTAGAAACAGCCCTCTTGTTTGGGTGTCATTTTGTGCCTTTGAAACCCTATGACTTCATCCACTTTCATGGCCCTGCTCCCTTCCAGTAATTAGATTTACTTCTGATTTGTTACTACCACCTCGGCATGTTGGAGGGGGTGAGACACTTCCTTGGAGTGGACATTATTTAAACAAATATGGCAAAGCCGCACTTTCTTCCCTCCTCCCACCCCACCCCTGCTCACTCCACTCCCAGATGGTTTCCAGCATCTTTAATTAACTAAATCTGCCAGAATTTGCAACAGCTTCCATTTTTCATGATGTACCAAAAATAATCCCCATGCTAAAAATAGGTCACAAGATGAGGTGAGCTACAAGAGTGCAAGCAGAGGTCCTGCTCTCTCTTCAGCTGGTGTAAATCAGCAGGATTTCCATTCAGGTCCATAACATGGGTGCAGACAAGAGGAGAATCAAGCCCTTGTCACAGCAAGGGCGGGTTACTCTTTGGGGTTTCTGCAAGTAACTGGGTGGCATTCAGTGCGTGCACAGCTCAGGAAAGGAAAAGGCCATATTCTGCTCTCTGGTACAAGAGTGCAAACTCAGAGTAAACTTTTTGAAGTCATGGGAGTTACTTGGATTCCCAGTGGCGTAACAGAGATCAGAGTCTGGCATCCCACACTCAGCAGTTAGCCTTAACAAAAGGCAGCAACCGGGAGCTGAAGTCAGACAAATTGAGGCTAGAAATAAAGGCACAATTTTTTTAGCCGTGAAGGTAATTAACCATTGGAACAACTTGCTTAGGGAGGGAGTAAATTCAGCATCACCTGAAGTTTTTCAATCAAGACTGCTTCTGAGAGATTGGCTGTAGCTCAACCAGAAGTTATGGGTTGCTGCACTTGGTGGGATTCTCTGGCCTGTGCTCTCCAGGGGCCAGAGCAGATGAATTTCTGTTTGGGGAAGACGAGAGCGGCCAGGTGCCCTTCTCTGTTTGATCCCCTTTCTCATAGAGTTAGCGCAGTCAAATATCTCTCAGTTTCCTAGATCGTCTCACCCCTGTGCTATGCACGCAAGACTATCCTCTCTCCTCCATACACAGCAGACAAGACCTTGGTTTCTAAGGTCCCCTCTGAATGATACCACCTAGTAATTGCAAGGGACTCAATCCACCTGCCTCAGACCAAGGAAAGGCTGAATGACCCTGCTGCAATTCAGGCCTATTGTTCTAGGCCATCTAGATATTTCCCTCTGATGCTCATTGCACTAAGCCACCCCAGCTGCTTGTCCCCTCTTTCCAGGTCTCTGTAATCCCACATGCTACTTCCCTATTCACCAGCTGGCCCTCCATGTGCAAGCTGCTGCTAACCAGCAGATTCGGAGTCAAAGCTCTGAGAGCCTCATTTCAAAGGACCTGCATTGTGCGGTGGAGCACAGCTGGAGGGAGACGAAAGTAGATCAAAAAGCCCCTGGTGCCAGGCCAGCTCCCTCTGGCCTGAGCTGCCTCAGCACTCCCAGAACAGTGGAGTTTGCTTTTCCTCTTCCTGCTGGCTGGTATCTGACATCGGCATTGTTCCTGGTGTCACCTCACTGATAAAACATGAGCACTTTGCTGTTCGACCTGGCAGTGAGACAGCCAGGCAAGACAAGCAAAGAAAAGGGGATATTTAAAGGGTCTTTCAAGGGTGTTTCTTAACTCTCTTTATAAACTGCTCCAAGTTCAGCCCATCAGCTTTCCCCTGGGTGGGAACCTTCCTTCACATTGCTTTCTTGCAACACACAATCTTTGAACTGTGAGTGGCTGGGTCATGGGTGACATCAGGTGGCACATAGTTAAGGGACCTAACCCACAGGGCATTGGATGGGTCCCAGGTGAGATGGAGCTTTCCCCCTTGACTTCAGCCCAACTCCACAGCAAAGAGAAGCTTTGATTAGACATTTTGCTGTGAGGTCACCCCACCAGTCACAATTCTCCCGTTACTTATTTTTGTTGATGGGTGCATGGATTACACTGGAACTGAGCATCAGAAAGGCAGCCGGTTCCCACTGGACAGCTGGCTCTAATGCTCACTATTTCCGTGGATCTCAGGCACGGCACAGATCCTCTGAGTGGAGCAGCAATCTAAGCTCCCACCACACTGGGGAGTTGTGGCCAGGCAGCCATGCCAGCTTGGGCTATGAATTCACTCAGCTAAGCAGGGGCAGGGCTGATTAGTAGTTGACAGAGACAGCTCCCCAGAGAATCATGGTGCTACTCTATAATCTGTATCAGCGCTGCTAGAAGATGCAGTGCTGCTTCGGGATAAGGTAGAAAGCAGTGTTCCTGTCCACTTGAAGTATCCCATAGAACTTTTACAAGATTCTAGGCTACATTACATCCTGCCCAACTAAACTCCCCCTGGAATATGTTATTCTTTCCTTTGTACCCCCAGCTAGTGCAGTGAGGTGATGCTGCAGGTGTTGTTCCACCTCAGAGATGGCTGCATTTCAGGGATGGATGAAAAGTTCCTGCTTTGTAAATAACGTTGAGTATTTTATTTTGAAATGTCACTTAATACGTTTTATTTCCTAGCTCCCTTTTCGTTGGTTCTCAATGGACCTCCAGTCAAAAGTGCAAGGTGGGAGTAGTAAAGCTCATGACCTTTTGAAGGGCTGGCTCTTAGGTGAACAGTACACGTATCTGTTCTGCCCTTTTAAAGTGATAGAGGAACAAGCTAGCAGCAGATATATGCAGACAGAAGGGAAGGCTTTCATTGAACCACAGGGCAGGCCCTGTGTCCATTGCTAAAGTTTGAACAGGTCTCCATATGTTTGCAAAGAATAGGGAATGGACTTCATCTGTCACATCCTTATCTCCTGCTAGCAGCTCAAATGTTGCTCTTTGGTTTGCCCTGAGTTATAGCACTGCCGTGGTGGCAGGTGAGGGCAGACGGGATTGCCGTTTCTCACTTTGCAAGTCAGATTCTAATCAGAGCTGCAGCAGGCACTTTGGACGTAACTGAGATCAAAATCTGGCCTGTTTGCTGTCCATGTTTAGCGGCAGGACGCATGGCCAAATCCCCTCGTCATCCATGCTGCTGAGACCCTACTGACCACACTGGGGTCATGCTGCAGTAGCTGAGAGGCTTCATCTTCAGACGGGCTGAGGACAGGCTTGGCTTCATCTTCAGATGGGGCTGAGGACACCCATCATGTGCTAACCCACATTCAGCCATTGCACTTTGGTATGTGCACGCTGCTTCAAAGCCTTGCATTCTCTTCATTAGCAAACAAGTGCCTCTCTGGCAGTGAACTATCTCCCATGGCAATTGCCTTTGCTGAGACACACAGAGCCGAGCTGTCTATCATTCCCTCTGATGTATGAAGTAGTTTGTCTTCCTTATGTTAATTTTGTTAGATTCCAGCTAAAGGGCATAGCTTGTATTAATGCCAGTGCCTAATAAGCAACTCATTTGAATCCATGCAAAGTACCAGGGAGCATGGAGACATGCTAATTAAAGTAACTGCTGTTCTTTAATTAAGCAGTAATTCTGCCCAAAGAGGGCATTATCATGCAAATAATGCCCACTTAGGTGAAGTAAGGGTTTTAGGCAACAGCTGAGCCTCTCTAATAGGGTGGGGGGGCATTAATCCAGAATGCATTCACTGGTGTTATAAACCAGAGGGGAAAGTGATTCTCCACTCACTGATTGACATCTTTGCCTCTCAGAGCTTTGATATGGGACAATGGGGCCAAGCGGGTGGATGCTGCTCACATTCATAACTTATGGATGGGCCCAAGCCACAGAGTTCAGAGCTGATTCAGGGCCATCCTAAATGTATTGTGATGAGGCATGTGGATGAGTGAATGGGTTGGGAGCCCTGATTTAGTGTGTGTTAGGGAGCAGTGAAGTCTGGATATGTTTTGGGAGCAGTGTGGTGGGTGCGTGTGTGTGTTTAGAAGCAGTCTGTTCACTGTGTATACCGGAGGGAGAAGTGTGGGAACCGCACATAAGGTGTCTTCAGCCATTCCCTCTCCAGGCAACATCTCAAGAGGGTGATAAGGCTCACCAGACCGGCCAGATGGCATGCAGACATCTTTTCTGAAGAATCTTATCAAAATCCTCCATCAGCTCTGGCCCAGTGGATGTGGATAGGATAGTAGAAAAGATGGCAAAATATAATAGTGTTTAGAAACACGTATGAGATGAGATCCCAAACTCTGGACTAGCCTTCTAGTCGATCTTCCATAGCCTTCGCAGTGTTGTCAATGGGATTCCAAAGGACTGTTTCTTTTCTACTGCCACTCGGTGATGTTGTAATACAATATCGGCACCTTATTTTCCAGGGTCTTATTATCACACATGAAATCAATGTCCCCACAAGCTGAGGACAGTAAAACCAACCTCCTTTTTCCATCTGCCATGCTGGTACTGTCATCAGATAAAATTAACCTATGTTCTTATCTGTCAAATTTCCATGCACATTTCTGCTGGTTTCCAAGCATTCTGTATTTTAACTGTGGAGATTCCAGACCTATCTAATGTGCTGGGACAGTCATTTGAATATTAAGGTTGATATCCCTAACGATGAGAACATGATGCCCCATGGATGGCTGGAAGTCATAAATCATTTACCTTGGAAACTGTTAAATTAACCTCCTTGTATCGGGGTGGTTACCCGCTCCTGCCCTGAGGGGTTTAAAACAGCCCTGGAGGAGGGCTGTGGAAGGGCAAGATGCCTGGGCTGATTGGGGGTAAGCAGGCTCAGCTGGGGCCATGCCCCAATCAGGGCCCAGATGGCCCTATAAAGGCTTGATCTACGAGCTCAAGCAGACAGTCTCTTTCTGCATTCAGAGAGAGAAGGGCCTGGCTTCAGGGAGTTAACCAGGTATCTGGAGTGGAGCAGGGCTGGGAAAAGGCCAAGGGATCCGGGGAGCTCTGGCCTAGGAAAGACCCAGGTTGCAGGCCTGATAAGGCCTATTAGGTATTGGGTTGCAGGGGGCAGCCCACAGGTAGCCAGAGGCAGCAGGTCCAAACCCCTTTGTTTGGATGAGTGGCTTATACTGCACTCTGCCCCAGTGAATGGGGTCTAGATGGAGTCTGGGCAGTAGCCAAGACTGAGGCAAAGTAGGGATAATGGGTAGAGGTCCCCTAGGAGGGGGAGCCCCAGAGCTGTGAGGGTACTGCCAGGGGGAAGCACCCCAGACAACAGGGCACCGGGTCTGGGAGGGACCCGGGGGCCGAGTAGTAGGAGGACACCAGCTTGCAGAGGGCGATCCAACAGCTGGAGAGCTAATTCCTGGAGATGACCAGCAGGAGGCGCTGCAGGGGTGAGTCCCGCACGCTTACACTCCTGTAACAGAGAAGCTACCATACCTCACAGTACATCACATTCTGTGCCAATAGGAGTAGGTATTGAAGTGGCCTAAGAAATGGCGGGTTGGAAACCTTAGAAGTCAATGTCCCCAATGAAATCAATGGCAAAACTCCTATTGAGTTTAATGGGACAAGGATTTTACCCCCAGCAAATCAGCTGGGCTCTTTAGAAATAACATTATTAAAGTGAACGTTAGAGCTGGTGGAAAGACACTAGGTTAAGAGGCCTGGAGTCCTCTGTTCTCAGAACGGCTCCCCTCCTGCCCCCCCTTGTTGCCTCACCTCTGCCCTGTGGGACCCCCTCTAGCATTAGATGGGAGCCTAGTCTCTGTGGCTTGTTCACTCCCTAGCATCCCTGAGAGACCATAAACACAGGGGTCCTCAAGGATTTGTTGCGCTGAAGGTTTTACGATTTAAAACCTTCCTGCTGGGAAAGGCACTGAGACCATAAGCTTGTTTCTCACAAAGCGAACAGCCAGCGAATGGCTAGCCAACAGTCCGGGCTACCAGCCACTGCTAATCTACACACACAACAGTGCATGTGAATGGAAAGGCCTGGATATGGTTGGACTGACAGTCAGACCCTTATGGGATGCTGTGATGCAGTAGGGACTGTCTGTGTGGGGAGTGGGAGAACAGGGGAGGACTTTAGGGGATGGACGATGCCAGGGCCTGTAACCTGAGCTAGGTAAGGGAGGGGAAAGGTCAACACCTTTGCCCGGGAAGGGGAACAAAGGAAGGGAGTGGCAGGAGGGAAGCAGTTTGAGTTTGGGCTTGGGGCTGGATGGGCAGAATTCAGGGGATCCTAGCTAGGATCCAAGCACCCTGAAAGCCCAGAAGGACTCGATGGAGGGGTCTTGACTGTGTCTGCAAGCCCTGCTGTAACCTGTGTTCCTGTTGTCCAATAAACCTTCTGTTTTACTGGCTGGCTAAGAGTCACTGTGGGTCCCAGGAAGAGGGGTGCAGGGCCGGACTCCCCTACACTCCGTGACAACTGGTGGCAGAGGTGGGATATACTGCACCCCGTGGACGGCGCTTCCTGCAGTAAGTGACTGGGGAGCAGTAAAACGAAGGGGTGGTTAACCCCTGGGAGTGTGTGCCCAGTGAGAAGGACTTTGCAGTAACAGGGTCCCCCGGGGGATTGCAGCGAGCGGTCCCAGGGGCGGAGGAGTCTACAGCTCGACCCTGGCAGAGAGGTGGTGACCTCAAGAAGGACTGGTGCACTAGGGGTCCCCCTGGAAACTGTGGGGTGCGGCGAGCACCCCAGCCTGTGAGTGACCCGCAGGAAGATGTATGCCAAGCGGCGCAAGTGTGACCTGCTGGAGCTGTGCAAGCAGAGGGGGCTGCGCCCGGGGAGACGCACCAAGGACCAGTTGATTGCCCAGCTGGAGCAGGGAGACCGCATGAATGAACGGAGCCCTGTCTCTGAGGGAAGCAGCCGGGCAGATGCAGCGCAGGCACCAGTGTCTGTCCCCGCTGGGAGTGGTCAGCCGGCGGACGAGGGCTTCCCGAGACCCCCCCTTCCTAGGCCTAGGGGAAGGGCGGGGAGGAGCCCAGTGAATACCGAGGGCACCGTGACACCCCCGGCCAGCAGGGGATCCGCCCGGCGAAGCTCACCCCCCAGCAGGGGATCCTCCCGGCAACGCTCGGCATCCGTGGAGCGGGCGCGGCTGGAATATGAAAGGGAGCTGAGATGGGAGGAGCTCGAGTTAAAGAGGCGAGAGCGGGAGGAGAAGGTGAAACAGCGTAAACATGAGGAGAACCAGCGCCAGTGTGAGTGGGAGGAGAAGGAGAACCAGCGTAAACATGAGGAGAACCAGCATAAACATGAGCGGGAGGAGAAGGAGAACCAGCGTAAACATGAGGAGAACCAGCATAAACATGAGCGGGAGGAGAAGGAGAACCAGCGTAAACATGAGCTGGACCTGGCCCAGCTGAGGAGAAGTGAGGCCCCGGCTGCGGTGAGTGAGGGGGGACCCAAGCGTACAAAGAGCTTTGATAAGCACTTGCTGCCCCAGCGTAAGAAAGGGGAGGGGTTGTTAGTCTAGAGCTGGCTGGGGTCGAGGAGTGGAGGGCAGATGTGGGGGGTCTGGCTCACTGGTCCCCCAGAATGGACCCGGCTGAGGGGTCCGGTTCGCTGTATCTACAAGCTCTGTTTTAGACCCTGTTCCTGTCATCGAATAAACCTCTGTTTTACTGGCTGACTGAGTCACGTCTGACTGCAAAGTGAGGGTGCAGGACCCTGTGGCTTCCCCAGGACCCCACTGAGGCAGGCTCGCTGTGGGAAGCGCACGGAGGGGCAGAGGATGCTGAATGCTCCAAAGAGAGACCCAGGAGGTGAAGCCGTGTGAGCTTCTTGCCCTGAACAAGTCTGCTCCAAGGGAGAGGAGGCTCCCCAGAGTCCTGACTGGCTTGGTGGGGAGCAGTTAGAGAGCATCGTCCAGTGACTCCGTGACAGATGCAAATGAGAGGCCACCTGCCAGCTGAGTGCTTTCATATGGTTGCTTTCCTGCCCCATATGTAACTAAACTGATATTTGCATAGGTCTTACCAAAATGTTTCCATCAAAAGATTTCACAGTCTGGGGCATCATTAGGAAAAGAGCAGATGGAATGACTGAATAGCATGAAGTACCTAAACCTCCTCTCTAACATAACCACACAGGAAACTGATCACACCTGGGACAATACAGACTGGAGGCTTGACTGTGTGCATTGATCCTGTCACGAGAGGAAGCTCCGACTGGCACGTAGATAAACCATGGACCTGCACAGGTGGATAAGCAGGAGTCAGTAGGTGCATATCTGTTGCATTTTGCTGGGTTTTAGACATTGTTATTGCTATTGTTTTTAGATCTAGCTGTATAATATGCTCTCTCATGCACAAGACATAAATCGAATCCCAGCCCCAAAGTGCTTACAATTGACAGTAGGCGGCTGCAGAGAAGATAGGACAAGCTGCATTGGAAGCAGACTGGACAAAGGTTTGAAGAGTAGGGTGGGAGGAGGAAATGGATGAGATAGTGAGGCCAATGTTGGTAGAAGATTTCATCTTTATTACACTTCCTTTACATGGAGTACAGGACAGGATGATAAAAAAAGATCTGAGATGTAGGCCAAGGTAGAGGTATGCAGGGCCCTCAAGTGAAGACAAGAAGTTCCAACTCGCTACAGTGGGCAAGGGGGAGCCAGTGGATGGGCTTCAAAGTGGGGAGAGATGTAGTCTGATTGACAGCGAGGAACATAATTTAAGCATTTGTATTTTGGATGGACTGGAGGGGAGCAGTATAGGAATCAGGGAGGCCAAAAAGGAAGCGGGTGCAGTCATCAAGGAAGGAGATGGTTAGGACATGAATTTTAATCATCGGGACAGAAAACATTAAAACGCTTGCATGGCTGAGAGTGGAATTGTGATTCTGTCCCATAGTGTAGCCTGCAGCCAGACCACCTGGGATCCTAACTCTCAGCTAAGCAGGGTCAGGACAAGATACCATTTCGTGGGAGACCTTTAAAGGACACACTGCAGGAAATGTAGTTGGCAATTCAGTACTGGCCAGTATGTGTCCCTTTTCCCTCTGAGTCACTGCTGATCTCATGTCCAACAGGGTCTATGGGGCTGCTGTTCTGTGATAGGTGCTGTCAGATGAGATGTAAAGCTGAGGTCCTTACTACTTGTCATCATTACAGATCATGGGCCCTTTTGGCAAGAGAACTGTTAGCCCAGATGTCCTGGCCACATTCTAACTCAGGCACTGCATTGTCTGTTCTTAAATCCCCACTGCATTGCCAACTGGAAATGGGACTCTTCACTTTCTCTCCCAAACTGTACCTAGTGTTGCTGTGTTTCCTTACAGAGGTGGAAGCATTGCAGTGGTGGGTGAGGGATGCCCTGTGTGTCATGTATATGTTGGTTTGTAAATTGCTTCCAAAGGAGAAGCAGGATGGTATGTAACAATCAAAAGAAAAAAAATCTTTGGATGGTGACATGTCCCCATCATCCAACCCAGTGACAGCATCTGTTCCAGGGAATCGTGGTTTGGTAGCTTCCATGGCGATACAGAATCTTTGAGGGTACTAGTGTGCACCAAAAGGTGGTGAATGTTTCAACTTTGGCCCATTTTCCCTTCAGAACTCAGCCTCAGACACATTAATTCTGGCTCTGCTGACTATCGCCTTGTCTGCATTAGAAAGCTGACTGGTTTTAGCTGTACCAATATAGTGAAAGCAGCAAAGCCCCCTTAGTGTGGACACAGTTACATCGATATAAAGGTGCTTTATCCTGATGTAGCCATTCCCGTAGGGGAAGAGGAATAAGCTATATTGCTGGAAAGCAGCTTTGTACCATTATAAATCTAGTTTTACTAGGGCTTGTCCCAGGATAACTATATCGATAAAATATCACATCCCTAACCAAAACAGTTATCCTGGTACAACTTTTAAATGTAGACCAGGCCTATGGCCCTCTCCAAACTACAAAAATCACTATCTTTAACGATGCCTGTGGCCAAATCATAGTCTATTTGTGCCTGTGTGGAAAGGACAGGTCATTGCGTGCAAGGGAAGGTGTCTACACATGGTTCTCTAACCATGCTTATCACAAGTGTCTTCCACCCACACATGCAAGAAAAAAACACATTGGGGCACAGAGCCTATTTCTGCAACCCCTCAATGAATCCACACACCCGTAATCCCATTGCAGTCTATGGGATCATGTGAATAAGAACTGCTCACCCTAAAAGCTAAAGACTCCGGCCTAAGGGTTGGCCACGTCTGTGTTTAACAATCAGTGATTCATCGATTCCAAGGCCAGAAGGGACCATTGTGATCATCTCATCTGACCTGCTATGTAACACAGGCCAGAGAAAATCCCTGAAAAAATCTCTACAGCAGATCTATTTAAACATTGGTTATTTTGGTAGACTAACCCTTCATTTTGCTGTTATTTTTCCCCCATGGAGGATCATTATTCCCATTGGGTGGTTAGCATTTATTAGATGGATGCTTTTCAAAACCCTTAAGCGAGTCAAGTGTGACAAAATGCATCTGTTTTTTATACAAGTTGAAAATGCTTTCTAATAATCTAAACGTTGAATAGAATGATGGGCAGTAGGAATCTGGAGTAGTCCCAGAAGGCAAGAGAACCCAAGTGCTGTCTAAAGGAGAAAATAAAAACAAGAGGCCTGAAGCCATGGCTGTGTTTATTTTATTCTTGGCCCGTGGAATCCTTTCACAGGAAAAATTTAAACCAGCAGTAGCTATTTATATAGCCACGCACAGAGTAAACACACATGGATGGGGTTGTCTCCATTCACAACACAGCAGCCATTTTCTTGGGATTCCTGCCATTTCCTGTTTCTATGGAAACGTTGTTTACCCTCTTTTGCTCTTATCGGCCCTCAAAGTCTAGACCCGAAAGAATTCTAGTTCAATGAACTTTGCTGAATAATAAAAGAAAATGAGTTGAGAATCAGACAAAGCTGGAGGAGGCTTTGCCCCCTCCCCACCTCCCATACTGTATGAAGTCACAGAGTTGTACTGGAAAGCTCAAAATGTCAGCACTCTTATCTTGACTGGAGAGCCGTGTTTGCTTTAGAACGGGAGCCCCTAGGGCTGCTGGGAAACGCATGGCACCAGGCACTTGGAAAACGTGAATCTGTGGTATGTGTAATACTGTGCAGAGCTCCATGGCTAACAAGTGGTGACAAAGTGGGAATTTTTTGTCATTTCTTATGATGCCTATGTGTGCCTCAGTTTCCTCTGTACTTTGCTTGGCTACCCAGTGGGGGAAGGGGGGGAAGGATTGCATTTGCTACCAGCTAAGAGACACAAGTGTGTATGTGTGTCACCTAGCTATCTAAGTGGACCGAATGGATCAATAATAATGATTGGCTTAGGCTGACCCACCTCAATGGAAGATCTAAGAATGGAAAGTGCGCTCACCAGGCCTTGACACCTAGCAAGCAATGACTCCACTTCTGAGCAGGAAAACTGAGCAAAGATCCCTGCTCGAGAACAAAGGTGGGCGTATGAGGTAGGAGAATAAGGGTAGGCTTCTGGAAGAGGCAGGCGAATCTCTCACCTGGGAAGAAAGGAAGTTGGAGAGCAAGACAAAGAGCCTGAAAATGGAGTTCACCACATCTTGACTGGTGAATTGCTCTAGGCTGACCAGAATGGAGTACACTTTAATCTTCATTTCTCTCTGCTTAACCTAAGGGCTTCCTGTGCCATGTTCCAGTTGACTAACAAACCTGACTGTTTTGAAAACACCGCTTGATTGTCACTGCAAATCTGGGGCAAAGTGCATTAGTCCCTGAAGAGTCTCCGCCTGGAGCCTCACTGGACTTGCTGACCAGAGCTCACAGTATGAAGCAGGGGTACTGACTCATGAGGTGGTGATGCTGCGTGACCCACCCTAAAGGAAGAATGAGACCCCTCGGGGGTCTGGCGCAGCAAAGGGGTTCCTCCAAGAGACTGTTCCAAAGTTGGGGGTGTAGCACCGAGCCTGTGAATCCATGATGCAAGTACATGGTTGAGTAGAAGCTCCTCTTGTTTTGCTGGCTAAGAGGTTCTTTAAGTTAATTAATCCATCTCTCTCCTTTCCTTTTAACTCTGCTGACAGCAGCTCCCACCTTGAAGAAACCTGATGTCTTAAAGTCTCTGTTTACCTCCTATCATTTTTCAAACATGTATAATCAGAGTCTGGCTGGAGTCAGTAACCCAATCTGCTAGTTCTTTTGAAGGGCACCACTATCCTTGCGCAGATAGTGCATATAGATGTTGACTTGCCGCATAGCTTTGTTTTTCAACACAGAAGGCAAATGAAATGGGGATGGCACTCAATCGCCGGGGGTAATTGCTGCGCCAAGATTATTGATTGTAAATATTATGCCTTGAGATTCTAGGTTGTTAAAGTTAACCGGCATCCTCCCTCTAGAGTTATCCTTGGAATTTGAGCTGCTAAAAAAAGGGCTGAGGATGTTAAGGATGAACGCACAGGCTGCTGCAGCCAGAGCTCATTTTTTACTCCTCAGAACAGGCAGTTTCATTCCTAGAGCCATAAACCATTTTCAGGTTGGCTTTGTTTGGAGAATCGAAGGGGAATCCACAGGGTCCTTCATGGAACTCATGCAAATGGGTCAGGTCCCCGATGCAAATACTCCCAGACTGGGATGCCATTTGGCCCTGGATCTAAATGGTGTGCCTGGTCCCATCTCTGCTGAAAATAAACACTTTGATTGTTCCTGTTCATCTAATTTCTAAACCCAGGATGCCCACGCTTTGCTCAACAGAGTGGAAGCACCAGCTTTGTGCCTGCAACTGATTTGCACAAAGTGGAGGAGATTTCAGCAGCCACACCTTTTCAAATGGAGACAACACCTGAAGAGACTGGAGATTACAGGTCTAAGATGGTCAAATAAGGATGGAGCATTACGTGATGTGACAGATAATCTTAAAGAGACAAAGTTTGATATTGAAGATGAAGGCTGTATTTTGACTACCTTTGTCCAAAGGAAAGAATTTTCAAACGTTTGAGGCACCTAAATCTATATTTCAGGCACCTTAATAAAAGTAGCCCATATATTTAGGTGCCTAACTTTAAGGCAACCAAGTTTGAACATCTGGAGTGGGATTTTCTAAAGCATGTAAGTGGTTTAGGAGCACCAGATCCACTGAAAGTGCTCCTAAGTCAGTGAGCACTTTTGACAGTCCCACCCTTTCTCATAAACCTTTTGTAACAATAGCAGCTTAGCTGCAAGAAACAAAAATGCTCATTGTGTTAGCCCGTGAAACAATTCCTTTATTAAAACACAATAATAGCAAGGTGTAGGTGATACTTTTTAATTGGAAGAGCTTTTATAGCCTCAGGAAGGGAAAGTAACATGATTCTGCAGTACCTTGCAATAGGCCCTTTATTTCTCTAGCTGGCAGCCAGAGAGAGACTCTTATTGTTTTATGGATGATGGATAAGCCTCTTCTACCCTCTGGACATTTCTTCTCACCTTTCCTGCTCCTCTTTATGAAATGTCTCTCTAATGGTAAATTATCAGGTAGGTTTTTGAAAGCCCCAATGGTGAATATGAAAAATCAATGTCCTGGATGTTTGAACCTTTTCGTTTAGTTTGATAATTAATCTTGAAAGAGACAATTCAACCAACCAACAAAAAATCCAGAGTCCAGTCCTATGAGAAATCATGGACAAGATGCAGGTACAAGATGCAATCTCCATAAGTCCTGCCAGTTTTCTATTTGCTGTGCCAATCTACAGTCTGTATTTGGCACGGGGCACAGACCGAAGAAAAATATCACCAGGTTTGGTTAGCAAATCATTTTAATCAGTCACAGGACTACCGTGGTTGGAAGTGCCTAAAGACATCAAACAAACCCAGTGATTCATTCTGTACATACTTTTACCTTGTTTGATTTTTTCCAATGTATTCTGTAAATTGTACTGTACCAGTAAAATAAAGCCCGTCATAATGTTCCGCAGATTTTTTTGAATTCCTACATTAGATTTTGTTAGCAGTTGAGAAAACTTTCCCTTAGTTGTGTTTCACAATGGAAATAATGTTTTTTGATTGACTAAAACCAAAGATGGAAATCAAATTTTGGTAAGGGAGATATTGCAAGGCAACAGCCATTTAGACTTTATTAGTTCTCTGGGTTTCTCATCAACAGCAGAACATCTGGGACTCAGAATATACTTGGTCTCTTTATCCCATGCAGCCATATCACCTGGAGCCATGCTCTTGTTAGCTAGGCGGGTTTGGGCTTGATCTACTTAAACTAATCTATCTAGGTATTTGTAGTGCACTCCAACCATAGTATATGAGCAGCTGGTTTGAGTCAACACCTGCATGGGAGAGTCTCCCTAGGAAAGCACAAGGTGGTACAGGAAGTTACATTGGTATTTCAGTAGGTGCTGTTAATCTGCTTTGAACCAATGCCCCAGCAGGATGTTAAGGGCTCACTGGGGAGCTGGAGCTGCTAGATGACACATGAGACAGAGAGCCTGTGTTGAAGCTCTGATGGCATAGTTTGCAAGTTAGCCTTGGTTAACTCTGAGCTTGGATAATTCTGTTCTGCTGACCTACCCCTCTGCAGCCCACCTCCACCACCCTTTGAGATTCTTCTGTGTAGCTCCTGGTATGCATTTGGGATTCCTGTGATACTAGTGGATACAGGGTTTGTTCAGTGAGAGTCTCTACTCTGGTTACATTTGCCCTGATCTAAACCCAGAAGCACCCTTCAATGACTGGATTTATTTACCTCAGAATGTGGAGAACGGCTTGAAGCGCCACGGCATGACTGCACACTCCTGAGGCCACTAGACATAAGAGTACGCTGGGGATGAACCTCTCCAGCTGATGAGAAGGGGCATGGTAAATTCCGAGATGCTGCTGCATATCTCTAAGAGATAAGGACAGGGCTCTTACTGACATTGCCTACAGCTGCTGCAAGCATAGGACACTGAGAAGGGTATATTTATTAGTAGATATTTAGAAATAATTTGGCCGTGTGAGGTGTAGTAAGCTGTCAGCAGCCGGTGGTGACTAATTTTTGAGATCAGTTTATTCCAGAATTGCTTTAACCATTAGAAAATATATTTGATCGTTGTGCAACAATCCTCTGTTTCATTAGATGTGTGGTGGATGTTTTTAAATTTTCCTGTAAATTGTGACCCCATGCTAATATTTATAAATTGTAATACATCGTCCTAAGTAGCGTGGCTCACTGCTGAATGAATAATAGATTTTACAGATGGAAAAGTTTATTTAGTCTGTCCCTTAGGGACCGGCACATGATTCTTCCCTAAGGGAGATTCTCCAGTACTTTGTCCAGTCTAGTTTTAATTTGCTCATTTGAACACAAAGCATACACAGTATTGCAGCCCCCATTACTGACACCAATGTCCTGTTCTTGCACCAGCATTGCCTTTCTACCAGATGGTAGCAGATGTCCAGGGTCTGGCTGGTCAGCTTCCCAGTGGGGGAGAAATCAGTGACCTGGAATCTTGATATAGTCTACGTGTAACTTGTTTTATTTACATGGATACACCAGCCCTGGAACAGAGGTGGTTAAACAGCGTATAGGGCAATCTTTTCTTCTGGGAATTTCTGCCTCAAAAACTGACCCCTGTCAGTCCAAAACAGAGAGCAAACTCTCCTGCTACTCACACAGCTCCCCCTCAAAGGACCAGTGCTTCTGTACAGAAACTAACAACAACAGAGCATGTCTTCCCCAAATTGAACATTTGGTCATACCCTATGAAAAAGAAGTTGGAAGACGATGTGTAACAGCACCACTTGGTGATGCCTGCTATAGCAATATGTTCTCTTTATATGGTACCTGTTGTCCTTATGAAGACAGCAAGTAGGCCATGAGGCTCCTGGAAACAGAGGTTTTCCTTTTTTATAAGGAATCACAGACAACAAAGCCCATATATATTAAAGAACGTTTCTTTTCACTACATCAGCTACTTCATTTTCTGTCTCTCACCCTCAAAGCCATCCCGAGATAGGAATCACTGTATAATGGACCCTAAAAATCGTAGTAAAATTTACCCCATTAGGGGTTTGGCTAGGTTACAAGGAATCTGTTCATCTGACATTTGAACCCTTACATCTGGAAGCAGCTGTTCTACCACTTGAGAAAATGAAAATGTCCATTGGCTGTCACTAAACCCTGCACTTTTGTCCTGTACCTGCTAGGGGGTGAGACCATTGCAGTGTCAGCCTTCCTGTCTTTGTAACCAGTGTCTGTGGGTGCAATACAGACTGTGACATATTGGTTACCCTGATGTCCCCAAACTCCAAATTTAGTAGTTCCATAAAGCCAACTCCTATCCCAGGTGTCTCAGTGAAGGCTTATCAGTTAGCATGGAAATCGTAGCTATTCTCAGTGTCTATTTATCCTAATTAGGATCTCGCTTACCCTAGGTTTATGGCACAGTCACACATCATGCTCCACTTCTGATGCATACAGTGAGAGTGGGACTGGACCCGTGCACAGGCAGAACACCATGGACTTCACTGAACTTCTTACCACTGATTGACACTGATCAGAATCAGGCCCTACATGACAGAGCTGCTTACACAAATCCTTCCCGTTTGTAAATTTCAGGAAACACTGCAAACTGTGCCATGTTCTCAGGTATATACTTTCTAAATAACAGCCTGAATTCCACTCAGGTGGTTTCATTTTCTACAACAGGCAGAAAAAAAATGATAAAGACGTTCATTAACATCCCAGTCCAACTGGCATGGAAGGCAATGGGAATCTTTTCATCACTGGTAATGACAGTGTGGTCTAGTAATTAAGATAGCAGGTTCAGGACTCCTGGAATCTACTCTTTACTCAGCCTCTGTCACCCCGCGTGCCTCAGTTTACCCTTCGGTAATAACATTTACCTGCAGCACCAGGGTGCTGTGCAGCGTAATTAATTATTGATTGCAAAGTGCTTATTAAAATCTTCAGCTGAAAGGTGCAACTAGGAGAAAAGGATGTGAAAGCTCGCAAGAGATGCCCATAGTAAATGTTTCTGAAAGCTAACAGAAAAACTGCATTTTTTAAACTTCCTAAATAAAACTTCTGTTTTGTTCAGTGTTCTATGAAATGTAGAAAGGCAGAGAAGAAATGGCAATAAAGAGCAGTAAGGAGGCAGCCCTTTCTAGCAAGTTTACTCTCTTCATATTGCGCGTGGAAAGGCTGAGAATCCACACCCTGGGGGGCTGCTATCTTGGTAGAGCGGAGCTGTATTGACAGAACTGAGCGGTTCACCCTAAATAAAAACAGAGCAAAAAAGAAACAGATCTTTCATGACCTGGATCTTGGAGGGAAACTCTATTAATCCTGCTTCCTTTCTCATGACAATAGCATGGGGTTAAGTGATTTAACTTTAGAAGTGAGTTAAAACGGCTTTCATTTTGTTCTTGTTTTTCTTCTTCTTTTTTAGGATTAAAAAAAAAAACCAAAGTGTTTTTTCTCCCCATTCTGGCTTAACTCCTCAAAAATGCCGAGGAGCGCATTGAACATGACTGTCCTCAGGCACCTAACTTTAATCACATTGTAAATCTTTTGTGAAGGTACTGTAGAAAGGATAGGCCATATAGGGTGCTAATTAGCTCTGAGTTAAGCTTCTGAGAAATCCAATTGAAATTAATACTGAGGGGGAGAGGGGGACACATCCAGGAATGCAGGTAGCAGAATGAGAATGGAGGTGAATGAATAGCCTTTGCTGCTTGGATATCCTCACCACTGTGCTAGCCAGACAGGTACTGGGATAAGGAAAGTTTAATCTGAGACCATAGAAAATTGCATTGTGGCCTGTCTTTAGGGTCCCAGCCTGGGTTTTAGCTGCTGCTGTCAGCAGGACTATTTTTCCTTTAGGAAACAGAAGGAGAGACAGAGGAACACCATGCTGGGATATAGAGTCCATCCTGGTAGGGGACTGGATTAGGATCATTCCCCTGGCTTTGCTACTCTCTACACGCCAGAGCAAAAAAAACAAACCTGGGGATGGGGAAAAAAAGGTTAAAGCCAGACAGGAAGAACATGCCAGCCTCATCTATTTGATTTCTTATAATTTCCAGTTTGTTATTTCCAGGGAGTTCTCTTTGTAGCTGTTTTGGTTGCAGAGATTTTTGATACAATGTTTATTTTACACCCCTCCCAGCTCTGTTCTGACCTGGGAATTATGCCATCTGTTTTTTTTTTTTTTAAATAATGGCTGCTTTGGGGATCTGACAATTAACACGATGTTTTACAATTCACCAGAGCTGTTTCCGGCCATTTAGCAAGAGGGTTTCTTTTTAGCTGTGTCACAGAGTTGGCTAGTAGCAATAAGCAGATAACACCCAGAAAATATCTAGATTTTTATCAGAAAAACATAACAGCAAAGAAGAAAACAAAAGGAATTTTCAAACATAAGGTTCTAGCTCTGAAAACCTCACACTGACTTCTCCACAGGCCCTAGGCCCAGATCCTCAAAGGCATATAGGCATCAGAAGTTAGGGGTCTAAATATCAGTGAGGATCTGGCCCTAGGCCCTCAAACTGCTTGGAAGTCAACCTCTTCTCTAGAAGAGACTTCTTCCTGATGACCATTTGAACTTTCTGCTTTGGTTTTATAACACAATGAATCCTCCTGCTTCTAACTGAAATATTAGGCCAAATTCTGAGCTGCTTCTGGCCTAATCTGTCGGACAGCTTGGTAATGTTTTTATTATGATATGTTATGTCTTGGGTTTTTTCCTTAGTGATGCTTTAAGTTTTCCCAAATAAAACTGATTTTCAATCATGGAAATTGCTAGTAGTTGACTAGAATAGACATGACCCTGCTCCCAATTCTCTGTCTCTTATTATAAATTAGAATAGATTTGCTTGCTTGGAAAAGGGTGCACCTCATAAAGTATGAGACAGGGACGTTTTGTTCTGTGTTTGTCCTGCACCTAGCACTTCCTGGTCCCACGTGCTACAAAAATACAATAAGAAACAATTGCACTGATTCCTGTGACACCTCCTTCAATGCATCTGAACACAAAAAATTCTGGGCAACATCTGAAGCCAACAGGTTGCTAGTGTTTGAATGGAATATAGAGCCATGGAAGGAACAAAGGCTGAGAACCCCTGAAACTGAAAATGACATAAATACCAATTTATTATGAAAAGCAGTTTTCTGTTGACTAGCAACATAAAGGACCGCAATCTCATGCCTGGTCTATGCTGGGGGGGCTGGACGGGGGGAGAATGATCTAAGATCTGCAACTTCAGCTACAAGAATAGATCGAATTAAAATTACTTTTTTTGCGTCCTCGCAGTGCTGGATGGATGGCTGCCTCCCGTCGACTTTGCTTCCACCTCTCGCACTGCTGGAGTCCAGCAGTTGGCAGGAGAGCGATCAGGGATTGATTTATTGCATCTACACTACACGTGATAAATCGATCCCCGATAGATCAATCGCTATCCGGCGGGTAGTGTAGACGTACCCTCAGAGATGCTACAGTCCTGGTTTGGTATGGTGCTGGCATGTTCTCTCTCCTTTTTAATTTGTTCAGAAACATGCTTGGACATTTTTTTAATCCTCCCACTACTGCAGTGGCTGCATATTTATAGAGACTGCTGAACTGAAGAATTGTCCATAAAGTGCTTAAGAATTTTCCTTTGCTGTCAGTAGCATGTAAACAGGTGCTAACCATTATCTTTATGTTTCCTTAAAGAAATGGGTCAAAATACAGTTAACATAATGACTCAAGCCAAGAAAACAAACAGCTTGTCAGGAGAGATCATCCTTTGATTGTTACCCTTGTGGACTGAAGTCTGAGTAGCATCCTACATTCTTGGATCAATTGGTTAGCATGCAACACATTATTGGAGTGATGAAGAATGCAGGCATTTATTTCCCCAAGTCTAGGCATGCACAGTTTGGCTAAGAATTGGACCTGCTGTCAGTACAAAGGTTATCTGCCCATTGACCACTGATGGGTGCTAAGTACAAAGCAGTGAGGCAGCTGGAACTGAATAGAGGTGTTTCTTTAAAAAATAGGTGGATGGTAGGTTAAGCCTGGCCTACACTAGAAAATTAGATCAGTTTAACTACTTTGGTCAAGGGTGTGAAAAATCCACACCCTTCAGCGGCATAGATGACCTAAATCCCTGTGTAGACAACAGTAGGTCAATAGAAGAATGCTACCACCTCTCGGGGAGGTGGATTATCTATGCAGTTGGGAGAATCCCTCTCTTTGGTGTAAATAGTGTCTCTACACTGAAGCACTACAGTGGTGTAGCTTTTTAAATATAGACAAGCCCTCAACTCATGTTATTTCCATTTGTATTTTATGCATTACAACCCAAGCTCTCAAAGTTTAGCTTGTTTCACTTAGGGTTAGGCTACTTAAAATGCTATAATGGCACAGCTGCTCTGCTGCAGTGCTTCAGTGAAGATGCTACTAATGCCAATGGGAGGGGTTCTCCTGTTGGCATAGGTAACCCGCCTCCCGGAGAGGCAGTAGCTAGGTTGACGGGAGAATTCTTCCACTGACCTAGCACTATCTGTGCAGGACTTCTGTTTGCTTACCTACGTCACTCAAGGGTTTTCACACCCCTGAGCACCGCAGTTATGCTAACCTAATTTTCTGCTTTAGGTCAGCATAACTATGTCATCTAAAGGTGTGAAAAATCCTGAGCAACATAGTTAAATGGACCAAACCCCTGGTTTGACCTAGCTACTGCCTCTCAGGGAGGTGGATTACCCATGCCAACAGGAGAACCTCTCCCATTGGTGTAGGTAGTGTCTTCACTGAAGTGCCACAACAGTGCAGCTGCAGCATATTAAAACCCTTAGACTTTTGCTTGTGGGTCTTTGTAAATCATAGTGATAGGACATCATTCTGGACAGCCCTGGAGACTCAAGTCTTCTGTTTATCCATGGGAACAGAGGAAGAATCCCACCCTATCCTCAGCCAATTCATCCTCACCTGTAGGGATCACCTCCAGCAAGAAGAGAGGACCCCAGCCTGCAAGCCCTATTCAATCCTTAACTCCTCTCCTGACTCTTAACAAGGGTGGCAATTGTGGTGATGTGTTTATGATCTGCCCATCTGCTACTGGAAGCTTGTTTCACATAAGGCACCAAACCTGCTGTAGCCCAATCTACAGATTGTATATTAATTATATTGATTACTTAAGAATTCCCAGTTATCACTTGAGGGGTTGACGGGTTCTTGTCTCAAGATCAGGCCCAATATTATTAACATGACTGTTCAGTAGGAAACCCTGTTGTGAACAGTTGCAACACTCACACTTCAGGAATCCTTCTGCATTTGTAATAGTTTATTAATACGTTGGCAAAGTCACAAACACTCTAACCCATCAGGGTAGAAAGAGATAATACAGAATGTCCATCTTCACATCTATATGCTCACACCACCCCATGCAGAACCTGAAATGTTAGTTATCTTCCTCATCACCATCACCTTCCTCGTTATCATCACTGGCCATCATCCTGGCATCTCCCAAGGGCTACATCTCTCTCTCCTCCTGCACACCCGCTGGGATACAATTTTTATAATATGTTATGCTGATGCCACTATGCCTATTCAGTAGGGGTTTCTCCACCCTTCATTTGTATTCTCTCATCCTACTAATGTTGTGGTGCCCTTCTCCTAAAGGTTAGTATACTAATTATCTCAATTTATCAATTTGTTGCCATGGCACTCTTATGGTGAGACACCTGCAGATGTTCCTATTTTAAAATATCCAAAAGCTGGTGTTAGCTCATGTTCCTGTGGCTGGCTGGTGTCTTCATGGACTAACTTCCTCCTAAACCACTCTATTCCCAGTTCCCCAAAATTTAGGGGTGACCATTAGGCCACTTATCTGTGCCAGAGTTCATAGGCCTCAAGCCTTATGCTAACTGCTGAAGCCAATGTCGTACAGATTCAGGCCTGTAGGTTCTTTGGGTTACTGCTAAATAAACTAAATGGTAAAGCTAGCTCAATGGGGTACACTGCACTGCAGTCAATTTGGTGATTTGGAATGAATGGCACTGTAAATATTAATGATCCCATGACCCATCCAGTCCCCCTCTTTTCGTTTAGGGCAGGCCTTAATTGAAGTGCACTGTGGTGCTATAATATCTGAGGAACTATGAGAGTAATATGAATATACACAACTCTTCTGTTGAAAATATGACTGGGTAAAAATTCGGTGGGATGGGTTTCCATTTTCACTGGAAATCCTCAGTGAAGTCTATTCTCAAGGAAACATCTTCCATCCTGGTTACCAGACAATTTGTGCAATGCTTCTGTGTCAAAGGATTATTTCTTTATTAAATAATCCATAAAGAAACTTGTAGACCGAGTGTGCTCCCCTACAATCCGCTTAGCTCCTGTGGCCCAGAGACAGTAGCTTAGGCAGTGGACTAGGACTCTGACCTGGGTTCTATTTCAGTGTCGTGGAGTTGCTGTATAACCATGGGCAAGTCTTTTCAGCTCTCTGTGTCTCTGATTTCACTCCTGCTCTTTGTCTTGTCTGTTTAGATTGAAAACTTTTCTAGGTAGGGATTGACTCTTATCCTGTGTTTGTACAGCGTTCTGTAAGATAAAGCCCTGATCTTGGACAGAGCCTCTAGGTGCGACTTTAATACAAATAATAAAGGTAGCCTGTTACAATAACATTAGATTGCCAAACTATCTGGTAATGTGGAACCTCAGTTACTTGAAGGTCTCAGGAAACACTAAACCTCCAGAGGTTTGGATAGCTGGGGAAGTCATCTTTGTGTAGGTAAATCTATGCATCTAAGAAGACATTTGCAGCTTCAGATGACAGTTTGAGCTGGGTGGTGATTAGACTAGAAAGATTCTGCAGTATATGCTGCTTCCTTGTTTAGATGAAAAAGGTATCCCAAAAGCATAGCCTTCATTCTGATCTCACACAAGTGAGATGCAACCCAGTTGACATCAGTGGAGTTACTCCTGATATACACTGGTGTGAAATCTGAATAAGGCTCACTGTATTCATTTCAAGGCTTTGGGACTCCCTGGGGGCAGGAAGTCTAGTTATATAACTCCCCTTCATTTACAAGAGTAGTTTTTACATTGAAATTTATCATGTACTCCATCACCATGGCCTCTGGGAACATCACACTTGAAACCAAGCTGCAGACGACATACAACATAGTTGTTGGTACCTATATTAACTACAATTGTATTATTAATGTATTTCTATTACAAGTTTACGTCTTTCAGTCATACTTGAATAACCTGCCTTAATAAATAAAAAAAACTTTAGAATCTGCACCTTTAAAGTTGACAACCTTTATAAGATATTTTTGCCTTTCTTTCCCTGAAGTATCTTCCTTTTCTTTTCCCACTAGTTAGTGAAACTAACTAACTTTATATTTGTGCTGTTTTGCCAGAGCACAAAAGCCATCTTCTTACTAATCACAGGATTGGTCTCCTCTTCCCATGAAGCCATATCACATTTTCCATCATGCAAATGAAATGTGTAAAATAGTTTTCTTTTAATCTGTTCTACTGGTAAATTAATCCAGCATTACAAACTCAGCAATAGAGTTAGATGATCTGTATATAATAGGTTTAGTCAATTGAATCCGTAAAGCCTAGCCTGTTCACCATATAAAAGGCTATAGAAATCCATTAAATCCACTTGCATATGTTTCCATAAAGTAGACCATGCTGCAATTTCTTGTTCCTTTTTGAAAACCAAAAATTATTAAATGAGATTTAATTTCATTACCTTGATGATTTTGCTGCATGATTGTCAAGGATATGAAGAACACTTAACTATCTCTTGGGGACAAAGTAGGAGATAGTTAAGTGTTGTAATGCAATCATTCAACGTGTAATTCCAAAGATTATGTTTAATGCTCTGCAATTTAACAAGTAGTCAATATTGAATATCATTGCATATGATCAGAATTTCACAAATATTTAGTGTGATCTTTTGTGGTTAAATCTGGACACACTCCAAGTTCAACCCAACCCATTTTTGTTGTTTAGTACCGTCTCTCCAACTTTGGTTTGTTTTAAATGCTATCTGGTAAATTTTCATAAAATGGTCAAAGGGCATGTATAAAGTAGAACCCATCTTCTCAGCATGGGGGTTGTGAACAGGTGTCAGCGGGTTGTGACCACCCTGTTTTTGCCACATTGCTCCATGGATGGGGGTGGCCAGTGAGACAGAAGGGGAATTTGGGGGATGGGTTGAGACCCACAGAAGCAAATTATGAGAAGCAGCAGAAGCGGTTGCTGGGCTGTTTGGTGATTGCATATGCAATGCACCATTGCAATTGGCCTAGTCCACTCATGGCTGGGATTAGATCAGCTACTCCAGATGCCAAGCTGGAAGCCCCCCCACAACCCTGTGAAACACCTTGGGAGCCATAAAACTCCCTCCCCTCCTGGCATCAGTGCCTTGACTGGCTCCACCCTTCTATGGGCCTTGATGCTGCCTCCATCCAGACTACTCTGCAGTGTGCCCAGGGTGTCCTGTGAGTCGAGGTTATTACCTGCATTGCCACTGAGCCAGGGGAGCCCTGTAGAGGGGGAAATGGGCCTGCAAGCTAAGAGCCTCCAAACACCTCCTGGTCACAGGCCCACCCCAGGCGGAGTGGCATCCCCTGTGAAGTCATGTGAGGTGGGGGGGCACAGGGACTATGTCTGGCAGGGCTCTGGAACAATTCTTATACTGGGCATGCTGAAAACCATTGAACAAAACTGTAAACCACTTCAAGCCAGGAGGAGCTGCCAAACCTCCGGCACCTTTGGGAGAACAGAAGTGTGCCCTGTGGAGAGCCCTGTGCAGGCATGGGCTGTGCCAGGCAGGGCTCTGGGAGGGCAGAGACCTGTGCAGGGTGAGGGGATCTGCCAAGCAGGGCTCTGGGAGGGCAGGGGGTGTCCTGTGCGGGGGCTGTGCCAGGTGGGGGTCTGGGAGGGCAGGGGGGCCCTGTGCGGGGGCTGTGCCAGGTGGGGCTCTGGGAGGGCAGGGGGGCCCTGTGCAGGGGAGTGGGGGGCTGCAGCCCCCTGTACAGTGGGGGCTGTGCAAGGCAGGCTCTGGGAGGGCAGGTAGGGCCTGTGTGGGGGGGTGGGGGGGTGAGCTGTGCCAGGCAGGCTCTGGGAGCCCGGGGGGGGGGGCTGTGCCAGGCAGGCCCTGGGAGCGCGGGGCTGTGTGTGTGTGTGTGGGGGGGGGGGGGCTGTGCCAGGCAGGCCCTGGGAGCGCGGGGGGGGGGCTGTGCCAGGCAGGCCCCGGGCGGGCAGGGCTGTGCCAGGCAGGCCCTGGGAGCCCGGGGGGGGCTGTGCCAGGCAGGCCCTGGGAGCCCGGGGGGGGGCTGTGCCAGGCAGGCCCTGGGAGCGCGGGGCTGTGTGTGTGTGTGTGGGGGGGCTGTGCCAGGCAGGCCCTGGGAGCCCGGGGGGGGGCTGTGCCAGGCAGGCCCTGGGAGCGCGGGCAGACCCGAGGCCGCTCTGGGTAGCCCGTGCGGGGCGCGGTGCTGATGCAGCAGCCGCCCACAGGCGGCGAGGGACGGGAGCCCCCCGGGCAGGCCGGGGTGGAGGCAGCGCTTGCGGGGCAGGGCCCTGGGGCCGCACCTGCGGGCACCGCGCACGTGCGCCGCGAACCAGACGCTTCTCCGACCCTTCGCCCCTTTAAAGGGCCAGTAGCCCCGCGTCCCGTCCGGCGGGCTCTCCCACGCGTGCCGGCCCCGCCCCCGTGCGGGGCGTGTTTGGCCCTCGGCTGCCCACCCCCATCTGCGGCGTTGGTACGTTCCGAGCGGAGCGGGAGGGGACGAGTGGCAGTTGGCTGAGAGCGGGCGGAGGGAGGCGGCTCGGGGGCGTGGCCTGCGCGCGCCCTCTGGCGCTGGGCGGCGGGGGCGGGGTGGTGGCGCGCGCAGGGGAGGGGCCGCCCGGGGCCCCGCCGCCGCCGAGTGCGGTCAGTGTGCGCGAGGCAGCGGTCGGGGCGGGCGGTGTTGGATGGAGGGGCCGGTCCGGATCGCCCGCGCGCTCTGGAATGTGCTGGGGGCGGCTGCCGAGCGGGAGCGGGGGCGCTCTGGGCACGGCCAGCCCGGCTGCTGAGAGGTACCGGGGCGGGGCTGCGGGGCGCCGGCTGGCCGGGCCGGGACGGGACCGGGGGTGTCGCGTGGGTCGGGGCAGGTTACCTGGAGGGGTGCGGGGGTGCCAGGTGCCAGGCGGGGGAGATTGGGGTTGCGGGGTGCTGGGTGCCAGGCAGATCAGGGCTGGGGGTGCTGGGTGCTAGGCGAGGGGGTTGGGGTGCTGGGTGCCAGGCAGATCGGGGCTGGGGGTGCTGGGTGCTAGGCGAGGGGGTTGGGGTGCTGGGGGCCAGGCAGATCAGGGTTGGGGGTGCTGGGTGCCAGACCGATCAGGGTTGGGGGTGCTGGGTGCTAGGCGGGGGGATTGAGAGGTGCTGGGTGCCAGGCGGATCGCTGCTGAGTGCCAGGCAGATCAGTGTTGTGGGTGCTATGTGCTAGTTGAGGGGGTTGGGGGTGCTGGGTGCCAGGCAGATCAGTGTTGGGGGAGCTGGGTGCTAGGCGGGGGGATTGAGGGGTGCTGGGTGCCAAGCGGATCGCTGCTGAGTGCCAGGCAGATCAGTGTTGCAGGTGCTAGTCGAGGCGGTTGGGGGTGCTGGGTGCCAGGCAGATCAGTGTTGGGGGTGCTAGGTGGGGGGATTGAGGGGTGCTGGGTGCCAAGCGGATCGCTGCTGAGTGCCAGGCAGATCAGTGTTGCAGGTGCTAGTCGAGGCGGTTGGGGGTGCTGGGTGCCAGGCAGATCAGTGTTGGGGGTGCTAGGTGGGGGGATTGAGAGGTGCTGGGTGCCAGGCGGATCGGTGCTGGGTGCCAGGCAGATCAGTGTTGCAGGTGCTAGTCGAGGCGGTTGGGGGTGCTGGGTGCCAGGCAGATCAGTGTTGGGGGTGCTAGGTGGGGGGATTGAGAGGTGCTGGGTGCCAGGCGGATCGGTGCTGGGTGCCAGGCGGATCAGTGTTGCGGGTGCTAGGTGCTAGTCGAGGCAGTTGGGGGTGCTGGGTGCCAGGCAGATCAGTGTTGGGGGTGCTAGGCGGGGGGATTGAGGGGTGCTGGGTGCCAGGCAGATCGGTGCTGAGTGCCAGGCAGATCAGTGTTGGAGGTGCTCGGTGCCAAGTGGTAGATCAGGGTTGGAGAGTGGATGGTAAGCAAAGCGCTCACCTTCTCCAGTGCTCCCAACTAATGAGGGAGTGGCAGCAGGGGGTAAGCCCTGGGTGCTGAGGGGCCAGGTCCCCAGCCAGGGCTCCAGGGCAGTCTCCCTCAGGGACCGTGCATAAGGTTGTGATGTATTAGATAGGACCAGCCAGTGTGATGCCCTCTGTGTAGGCTCCAGGAAAGTGCTACGCTATCCCTCGATGGTGTTAGCATTGAAGGGTGTTATACTGGGCTATTTACCTTCCTGTGATGCTTTAAAGATCTTGGTGTGACTTCCAATCCTGTAGGTACTATAGAATTTCCTGGGAAGATAGGCAGGTGTGTGTGTGTACAGAGGGGTGGTGGTGCGAGGAAGGGTCATTTCTGGAGACAGATATCACCAGATACCAGCTGCTCCACCTTGGGACTATTATGGGCTCGTTTTTGATAAACAATGCCTCACATCCTCCAGTTGAAGCTTAGGAAGAGACATAGGAGTGATTGCCTTCCTGAGTTGCCTGGATTAGGTATGAGAAGAGAGGGCTACTCTGGAAGCTACTCTGACACTGCCTCTTTAAGCTCTGATGTTGATAGCTTAATCCCGCAAATGTTCCCAGAGCAAAACCAAGGGCAGCAGAACCCATGCTACCTGGTCTTCAGTCATTCTGCTCCAAAATACAGTAATAATACTCTCGTACCTCATAGACAGAAACACAATGCCTGGCACATGGTTGGTAAAAATGATTGAGAGAGACGGCTGTCAACTTCGGATTGTCAAATTAACGTTCAGTACAGCTCCTTTTAAACATTAAATTGTAAGCTGCATCTTGTTTTTCTTAAGACTATTTATAGCAGCAGCAGCTGTTGGGAAGTTCTCTTCATTTGGGACAGGATGAAAGATCAGATTTTGTTTGGAAACTTTAAATTAGCTGTTTGACTAACTGCTACTCTGCTAGAAAACATTCTTACTGTCAAGGAGCAGCGGAGACTGCCACTATCTGTTAAGCACGTGTTGAAATTGTACAGTGCACAAATGAGCAGCTTGGAAAAGTAGACAAACACTGTCAAATGGGGAAACCTTTGCACTTCCTTGAAGTTGAATTCAGCCAGTGTTTTTGACTATTTAACATCCAAAATGTGCTTCGTTGTTCTTAATGTTGTTTAACTGCATTCAAAATCTTGATTAATTGATAATCTTGAGAGGACGATATAATTTCATGAGCAAAGATTCCCAAGATCATTATGTATGAGAGGTAACGATTCATGTGCAACTCATTTTTGTTTAAGAAAACCCTTCTTGGGTTGTTCACACTCTTTATCTTTGGTATGAAATGCTTGAGCACATCTCAAGCTTCAAGATCAAAAAGTACAAAAGATCACAGAGTTGGACCTCACTGATCCAGCTCGTGTAGGTTTGCATCAGTCCTTGCCTGCTGTTGCAGGTGGTTTGACTTTGAAGTGAGCTAATTAAATTGAAGTTGTTTAGATGGACGGCTTTATGCAGGTCAGAAAGGCAGAGTTGAATGAGATTTGTATACTGGAGTGGGGGTTCCTGTCACTAAAAGTGAAAGGTAAACCTAATTTAATTGTTCTTGTTCTGTTGTCTCATCAGATAGGGTTTGTTTGCAGTTTGACCAAACATTTTCATGACTTTCTCTTTGCTCATATTAAATTAGGTAGTCTGGGCTCTTTAAGATAAAAAGTATAAATGGGGGAAAATCTTATTCACTAGAAATGTTTTCCGTCAAACTTTATATATAAACTGAAAAATGAGTATATATTTTTGGATTCCATCTGTTTGTTTTTAAACAAACTTTTGAGAGGAAAAACCCAAAGTTATTTGCTATATTGACTATAATGGGAATATACTGGGATATATTTATTTTCTCTGAATTCCCCAGTGTATCCTATCATCAGTCTCTTTATTGGAATCTCTTTGAGGTAGGGATTTTTTGGTATCTTTCTGTCTTGTAACAGACACTGTACTTTGGAATGTAAACAAAAATGACTGAAATTAAAGGAGAAAGTATAGTTTGTAATTGTGGTAATGTAATATCTGGAGGATGTAAAAGACTCATAAAATTATAATATTTAATGGCTCTTTTTGTGGCACTTCTTCTAAAATAAGGAGATGAGTTGGTACCAGTTTCAATGTAAATGCTAATTTGTGTTAAAGCGCACTTAGTAAAGGAGATAACTTTGTTTTTTGGTTAAAAGTAAGGAATCCTGCCTTATGGAATAATATGGATATTCCAAATCTTAGCTTACAGGAAAATAAACCCCTTTTCCATGATTCTTTTTTCATTTCCTACAGTATCACTGGCGTGATCTCAATAATAGTACTGAGGTGATATTATTAATGTGGCTTTTTAAAATCAAACTAATTATATTTGCCTGAAAGAGCCACATTAGTGTGATTCTAGCTCCCTGGTGCCTTTTTGGAGCTCTGGAGACAGTCTAGTGAATAGGGCTGAAAATTCATTCTGTATTTGATTAAATGGAACAGACTCGTTGCTCCTTACCCCAGCAGGGGCTATGAGATCTCTTGATCCTTGAAGCGGCTGAGAAACCCTGGGAATTCCATTAGCGAGCACCTGAGGAATTTCTGCCCTGCAGTGCCTTTTTTTTGGTGGTGGTGGGGGGAGAGAGTGAGTAGTATAGCAGTGTTGATGGTGGGCGGAGGAGGCTGCATTAGAAGAATTCATATGTTGGCAGATCTAAAATCAAGGCATGACTTAACAGCTTATCTTGTAAGAGAAAAGCCCAACCCAAAGGCACACTATTAGCCAAGACTTCTTATATTTAAAGTGGAACTGTGGTGTGTATTGAGCACTGAGATGAACTCATCCATACAATTTATTGAACCCGTCTGACTCGTTAATTCTCAAACTGTAGACACAAATTGGAGGAAAACAAATATAAAAACATATACCTGCACGCCTGGTGAGTTTCTAAAAACAATTTACAGGATGTCAGCTGTTTTGACTTGACTAATTGTTCATGTTTTGGGGTTTTATTGCAGTCTTCCAAAAAAAAGTAAATCTATATGATTGTTTTCTTTTAAATTGTCACAGCAAAAGTCAATTTAAAATAATTATATATTTTGATATTTTTTGTCCCAGGTCATTGTAGATATAAAATTATAATGCTAGAAGAACCCAAACTCACTTTTCATATCCTCTATATTGTCTTAAAACTTTAAAATTGATACTTCAATATTATTTTTGCCTAATATATTGCTTTCTCTGAAGTTAGTCTAGAGCAAAAAATTGTAATTCTTAAAGAACCTTCTGTACTTTTTAAAACATCTTAAGATTTCACATAACTTGTAGTTTTTATTTTTAAGATTTTCTTCATTCAATTATGTGTATTTCCATTAAAATAAAATCTTAGTAACTGGTCTTGAATTTGAAATTAATGTTGGTTAATTGGTTGTTTTAGTTTTCTCATGAGTGAGTGGGATTATATGGCTGGTGACTTAATGGAAGAACTTTCAGCCAGCCTTGAGCTAATACAGGCTGTTGTGGTACATTTGAGAGTTTATTTTTTGTCATTTTGATTAAAAGTAGAAATCTGAGTTTAAGTGCAAACTTACAGCGCTTCCTGTAATTATCTCAGTAAGTAAACTTACATTATCACTAAAGAAATTTATAAAGTGTTGTTTTAACTTAACAAAAAATGTATTAATATTAACATAAATTAAAATAAATACTTTTTTCCATATTCTGTCACATTGTCTTAATTTGAAAGGATTGGGAAGCTAATAAATCTAACCACATGTAGGATATCTTGTATTTCAGTTACCTGCTTGAATTGTTCTGTACCAGCAATAATATAGCTACTTTATTACATTTTACATAATGAAGTTCCTAGAAACTAGTTGTGCAAGAGTAACGTATTGAATGTCTTAAGATGTCAGTTTGGTTAGAATTTTGACTAGGTGTCTAATTTTGTAAATGCACAATTCTGATATGTATACAGGTTAAAGACTGCAAAACTCACTATTATACGTAAAGATTTTATTCACTTTACAGCCATCTGTAATTAGGATTACCTGGTAGCTAGATACACTTTTTTTTTCACATTTGGTGGTTTATTGACAGATGTTTTCATTTCATGATCTTGAACAAAATAGGTCATTCTGTGACATCTATACCTCTTAAAATTAAGTTGCAGTTTGGAGAGCTTAGCTGACAGTTTGACAGAGTCATTTTGTGTGAAGTAAACTGAACAACAAAGTGGTGCCATGCTGTCTATTTAAAAAAAAGAGAAGTCTTTACGAAGAGAGTGTGCTTTTGTATTAGACAACTAAGTTGCTGATGGCAACAGTCCTTTTCTTAACATTGCTGTAGTATTCTAAAGATGTTCAGATCTTGCATATCATTATTTAAACATTCCATGGCATGAATTTTACTTCAGGTGGCTAAACTTCATAATACATGTCATAACTGTAAAAAGAGTGTTTTTGTTGTATCAAGCTAAAACTGTGGTACTATTTGACTGCATATGTACTCTTCAGTAATCTAATTACTTAAAATCCAGCGGGGGTGGGGTTAGTGGGTTTTTTGTTATAAGAATTAGCTGTAGTTACCACCTGGACAGGTTCCCGACAGGACACACCCACAAACTTCCACATCACTGAAGTCTGCTTTTCCGCCTTAGAGGGGCAATAAAAAAGGAGACTGCCACCTGGTTGAGTCCATAGCATTTCAGTAAAAACCCCTCCTTAACATTGTGAAGTAACATAACTAACTGAAGTTTGTGTCATTGTTAATGTTTAAAATTGTTTGTTTAGTGATTTAAAGCTGGTGTTGGAAGAGGCGATACCAAGACAAGGCTTATTAGGTTAAATAGCAGAAGAATAAAAATAAGAAATGATAGAGTAAAATTTAAGAAATGGGGTTTCAAAAGGGGAATAGTCTCAGAAAATGAAGAACTGTAGGTCTTTCTAAGGTAAATACTATTTTTGATACTTGGATTACCATATGATCTGAATTTTTATAAGCACATATTTAACCACTTATTCACTATTAAATGTGCCTACATTAGAGGCAAAGTACACGTTGTGCATTGTCGCTGAACCAGGTACATCATATTGAAATACTGATGCTGGAATTTCCCATGTTAGTGGAGGGACAGCAGCAGAACTCAGTTGTTTAACATCTTACAGATGCTGAAAAGTAACTAATAGTTTGCAGTTCTTACTTTTACTCGTGCGTCTGACGAAGCGGGTATTCACCCGTGAAAGCGCATGCTCCAATACATTTGTTAGTCTATAAAGTGCCACAGGACACTCTGCCGCTTTTTACAGATCCAGACTTACACGGCTACCCCTCTGTTACTTTTGTTTGGCGTTCCCCCTGAAAAGCAGGAAAATAAAACTTTTCTCATACTTTTGTTCTCATTTTGCGGACATTGGCTTTTCTGCCTTTTCTCCTTTTCTGTATCTTGTAGAAGCGAAGATGCCTCTGTTTTGTTTACTACTTTGTTTGTTTTGATGCTTACCATGCAGTTCTGGGAACAGTGTAATAGCTGCTGTATACTCCCTCTGCTGGCCAGCTGTCAAGCTCTGCACAGCGCTGAGTGAAATCTGATGTAGGACACTATAGAAACAGTGGCAGCTGATTTATATTTCTTTATACATTTTTGTCTGAGTCTGGATATAAAAAAAATCCCACCTGATTTTCTGGAATGAAAATATGATTCTAAAAGAAGATTCTCATCTTAGGCCTAAATTGTTTGTCATTATCTCAAGATTTGTTTTAAATGCATAAAATCAGTTTAGCCCCTACTTGGATTCACCTTGTTGCACCAGGGTACAACAAGACATAATTGTAATACAAGTTCAAGTAATATCATCATCCAAAGATTTTAGCTGTTAAGACTCAAAACACCTCTACATGTTATGATCTCCATTTCACAGACAAGGAAAAAGGCAGGGCACAAAGATTCTGATTCACCTGCATTAATGCAGCAACGGTAGCTGCACTGGGAATAGAACTCGCATTGCCTGGCTCTTAAATCCTGTTCTGTCTAGATATCTCTAACTATTAGCCTAGAGCTCCCTTGTCTAATAAGATCATTTGTTATACTGAGACCCATGAAATGACTCTAACAGCCACTTGAGACTTTCTGAATTTTCTTCTGTATTTTTTCTGACCTTTAATATTGTTTCAGCAGTCCACTTTTTAATGGTAGCATCTGAAAACAAAGGAAGAAAGTGTAGAGAATTAGTGTAATCAGCGAACAGAACTGTCCTCTCCTAAGATAACACCTGATGCAAGTAAGATCTGTGAGCACAGGAAAAGTCATGTGATCCTGGTTAAACTAATTGAAAATGAATGGTTAAAATGTCTTCTCTCTTATTGCTCAGTTATATTTTTAGATTCTCTGAAGAGAGCTAGTTAATCTGTAGATATAGTCAGTCATATCAGCACTAGCTGCTTTTATGCTCTCCAATGTTTCATTCATTTGACTGGAAAACTACTTTAAATGGCCAGTATGGAGAGCAATGAATCAAAACAGGCACTGAATGATGAGTTTCTGAATACGATTTATAAGTTTATGTGCATATATAATATTCTTTCAGGCAAGTCCACTGGTTCTGACAGTGGTTTTCTGGCCTGTATTGCTGCAAGACATATTTATTGGTTCCAGTTGCAAGCTCAGCATTTCCCACTGAAGAGCTCATCAATCCTGTCTGCCTCCAAGTCAGCAAGGAGCTACAGAGACTGGTTCTGAGGAGCGCATGACTTAATTTAAAAATAAAAATTGGGAAAAAAGTCTTTCAATTGATCAGTTTAAATTATTGGAGGATGCACGCCAAAAAAAAATCCTATTTGGGACAAGGCAGGTTTTCTGAGGTGGGCTCCCTATCATGCATGGTTAGACCCCGCTTTGTTGTTATGGACCTAATGCCCAAGAAGCTCAGGAGAAAAAATGTTCCTACGCTGTAACCAGCAGAGGGGGAACTATGCCTGTCCCATTACTTACAGCCGGGTTCCGTAGTGGAGAATAAAACATCTTTTCAAGTGTGCACCCTTCCCCTGGTCCATCAGTCAACAAAGGACAGGTGAGCAGCAGCCTCTCTCTTGAAAAGTGAAAACATGCAGCCAGCTGCCTGTGGGCAAGCTGAATGTAGCCCTAGCCAAAGTTCCCCAAATGGCTTGGCAACTGCAGGAGTTATTCATCAGAGGCCATTTACATCCTTCTGAATTAGTCCAGACAAGTAGAGCCTTGTCTGCAAGATCTCCTATGGAGAGAGCCAGCAAAGTCCCAGATAGCCTCCAGCCTCCTCAGTCCCAGTTTAAGAAGGAGTAAGTCCCAAATTAAGGACCCATTCCTGTAATTGTAATGTACTTCACAGAGTAACTGGGAGCCATCTAGATGTTGGTGGATGGGTTTATTCATCCTATGTCACAAATTTATGCACATAGTCTTTAATCGGGAGGAGGGATAGCTCAGTGGTTTGAGCATTAGCCTGCTAAACTCCGGGTTGTGAGTTCAATCCTTGAGGGAGGCATTTAGGGATCTGGGGCAAAAATCTGTCTGGGGATTGGTCCTGCTTTGAGCAGGGGATTGAACTAGATGACCTCCTGATTCCAACACTGAGATTCTACGATTCTAACCAGATCGCTGTCTGTTCTACCATATGCATATCTGGGCTGAAAGGATGTTACTAGGGGCTCTCCTTGCAAGACTTCACCCAGTAAAACAAAAGAGGGACAATGATGTACAGGCAGCCCAAGCTTAGGGAATCCCTTACACTGTTTAATTGTGGCGTAGACACTTGGGCTGGAGCATGGGCTCTAGGACCCAGTGAGGTAGGAGGGTCCCCAAGCATGAAAGTCTACACCATAGTTAAACAGCCACTTAGGAGGAACCCAAGTCAACTGGCGTCAGCCAGCCATGGGTGTTTAATTGCTGTGTTGAAATACCCCGACTTTGGGCTTGTCTACATCACAAAGTTGCAGCGCTGGTGAGGGTTACAGCGCTGCAACTTAGGAGGTGTACACATCTGCAGGGCATCACCAGCGCTGCAACTCCCTGTTTGCAGCGCTGGCCGTACTCCCGTTTTGTCTCGGGTGTAGAGGATCCAGCGCTGGTGATCCAGCGCTGGTAATCAAGTGTAGACACTTACCAGCGCTTTTCTTGACCTCCGTGGAATAAGCAGGTATCCCAGCATAACTGAGGAAGCCTCTCTGGTAATCAAGCAGGTCTCCTTCCCCGGTTTGCTCTCGCGTTCCCCGAACCCCCGTGCAAGCAGGTCTCCTTCCCTGCGGTTTGCAGGGGGGTTCGCGGAACGTGAGAGCAAACCGCGGGGAAGCTGGTCTCCTTCCCCGGTTTGCTCTCGCGTTCCCCGAACCCCCGAGCAAGCAGGTCTCCTTCCCTGCGGTTTGCAGAGGGGTTCGGGGAACGCGAGAGCAAACCGCGGGGAAGCTGGTCTCCTTCCCCGGTTTGCTCTCGCATTCCCCGAACCCCCCTTGAAGCCGCCCAACAGCGCTGCAGTGTGGCCACATCTAACACCACTTGCAGCACTGGTTGCTGTAAGTGTGGCCACTCTGCAGCGCTGGCCCTATACAGCTGTACTAATACAGCTATAACAACCAGCGCTGCAAAATTGTAGATGTAGACATACCCACCGTTGTGATATGCTAGCTGGCAAGAACACATACAAGAATTCTGACTTCTCAACCCCCCTTGAAGAGCAGGGAGTTTTTCACAGTTTGAATTTCTCCAGGCTTTTAAGAATCTGCATTTTTAATTGAGCCACTCAGGTGAGCAGCTAGAATGTTAAGTGTTAATTACAAGTTTTCTTTTGGAGGCTATTGCCCTCTTTCCCTCAAGTGACAAATTTGAGACCTTCTAAACACACACTGCTCATTTCTGGGTGAGAAGGTCATATTTTGGTCCTATAGAGACAAAGTAGGTAAGGCAATATCTTTGATTGGACCATCTTCTGTTGGTGAGAGAGAGCAGCTTTTGAGCTTTCTTCAGACCTGAGAGAGAACTCTGTGTACAATCAAAAGCTTGTCTCTCTCACCAACAGAAGTTGGTACAATCAAAGATATTACCTCACTCACCTTGTCTCTTTAATGTCCTGGGACCAACATGGCTACAGCAACACTGTGTACAGCAGGGGTCCCCAGCACGGTGCCCGCGGGCGCCATGGTGCCCGCAGGGGCATCTAAATGCACCCACGTCCTGGTCTCTGGTGGAGCACCTGCTGAAATGCCACCTACCAAGCAGCGTTATCGAGAGGCGTTGCCATTGAAATGCCACAGAAATTCGGGGGTGACGCATCTCGATGACGTCACTTGTTGGCAGCAAGCGGCAACATCGAGAGGCATCACCATCGAAATGCCACATTCGGGGCGACGCCTCTCGATGACGTCACTTGGCGGCAAATGGTGTCATCAAGAGGCATTGCCGCTGAAATGCCGCAGAAATTCGGTGGGTGCTCCGCCGCTGCCACGGTCCTTCGTCTGGGACCATTGGTATACAGTATTTTGGTCCTGTCAAATGTGTGTAATCCCTTAGTTGTCAAAAAAGTTCCGCAAGTAGTACACAGCACTGCAGATTAAGTTTAGTTACCTAATCACACCATTGTAGACAAACTAAGATTAATTGTTTTTTTTTTCCTCTCCTGGAGAAGATGCACCTTTCAAAGGCTTCCTGTACTTTTATTTTGCCTAGGATAATACTGCTGTATGTTTACAAGGTAAAATATAAGCCCAACTTCTCATAAGGTTTGTTAGAGGCGATTACAGCTATATGACTATTTTTTACTATTGCTATAGATTTAGGGAACCTATTGTTTCTCAGTAACCTCTTCAAAATATGCATATATTATAGCACTTTAGCTATTTGCTACCTAAAAGTTCTAAAATGATGATGTATCTCAGCTTGACTGAGGTCTGAGTTGCTTTTAATAAAATGCAAACTAAGAGGAAAAAAAATTGAAACAAAAGATGTTTTCTGCTCTTGCCACTAATCTGTGTTGCAAAATAAAATAGGAATATATACTTTAAATCTTTGTAATGATGTATAAGGAGCCTGCTAATGAATGGAGTGAAACTCTAAAACTCCTCAAGAATATATTGGGATTTTATGCTTAATTAAATCTTTCTAAATTTGGATTTACAAAGTGATGCAGTCTGAGGCTAACACTATGTTGCACTTTCTATTTGCGGTGCATTCAAAATTAACAAGAGAGAAGGTTTTTGGGGCCATCTGATGGTAGAGTTTAGTTGACTCAGCTGTGTCTAATGCCCAGTTGAGTGTCTTGTACTTCTTTAGCATTATAAACCAGTGATATTTGGGTCTCAGTGGTTCAGGAGTAAATTAGGGAGCAGGATTACCCAAAAGAGCCACAGCAGTGTGAATTCATTCTCTCTCACTCTCTCTATTGTCACAGCAAAATGATTGACCAAGTATTCTGCAATTGGTTAATAACATAGTAAAAGCATCCTGATTGGTTAATAATTAAATCACACTGTTTTAATACCGTTCTTCAAAGAGCTGCAGGAGATACATTAAAGGCCACTTTTGGCTCCCAAGCCACAGTCTGAGTATCACTGTTATAAAGACAGACTAGGATTAAAGAAGCTGAATTTTGCAAGTACTGGAAGGTTTTGATATTAACTTTCTAAATTCAGGACATCTGATTTGTGTTTTAAAAAAAAAAAAATGAGCAAGTTTTGGATTTAATTTCTGTTCTTTGAAGTTACCTTGTATCCTATCTCGTACATTTATCATTACAATTGAAGCTGGATGTGTCATTGAGGAAATAGTCAGGAGGAAATACATTGTTTATGTTTATAAAATAAATGTGTGTGCATAATGTATCTGCATTTGAAATTCCAAACTAAAATGAATTTGTCATTGTCTATATTCAAAGCATACACTACAGTACAAAATCCTCAAGTTGCTATGGAAACTAATCTAATAAGTGAAATAAATTCAGTTGAAGTTTGAAAGTTTTCAGGTTTATAACCTGTTTGCTTCCAAAGTCTGAGATGGGGAACTATTGTGTAAATGTACAATTTAAGGCCCCTCCTACTCAACAACATGGGTTGCAGAAAACTAGAATGGGCAGTGTTCTTCTCCCAGCCAGAGGTGTTTTTTACTCTAGTTCATTTTTACTCTAGAGATATATACATTGCAGAAGGCAAACGTTGCTTATCTGGGGTTGGGGAAGTGTTCAGTTAGGGTGGATGATGGTAATATCGGGTCAGGCACCTCTGTGTGACACAGTCTTGTCTGTAAGCTTTCTTTAAAAGTGAAAATAAACACTCACGGAAGTGAACATTCACTGTCTTTGATTGGCAAGTTTAAACACAGACCAGAATAGTGATGCTACTTAATCGTGTTATTCAGAGTAGCTGATTTAATATGCATATAGGATGGAATTCACCCCAGTAGAGGGCCTGTGTAAGGCCCTGTGTGCCACTTAAGTCCTGCATTAAATGATTAAGTGGAGCTTAAATAATGTGAAGGTTTTTGGACCCTTCACCCTATTTTGTGATCATGTTCTGACAATATTTAAATAGCTCTGTTGCAACAAAATGTAACATTCAACTGAGGACTCTTTTAACAGATGTCAGTGATTTCTGTAAGCATTTCTAAAGCACATAGCATTGTAGGGTAAGACCTGTGCATAAATCATAGAAACTGTGAGAAGTGTGTGGAGGGATAATTAATATACCTTGCTCTTGATTTCATTCTGTCTTTAGTATGTTACTACATTTTCTTCTGCTCTGCTGCTTCAGGCAATGCAGTGGCAAATAAATAAGTTTGTTGTGCAACTTTGAAGATGGTGCAGATGAGATTTATCCCAGTCTGCTTTGGGAAAGAGTCTACCAGCCCCATGGGCCTGCTCTTCTTGTTTTGGTTCCCTCAAGTTCTGTATTGTCCATGTCTGTATGGATAAAAGAGGTGCACTTTTCAGTCAGGTAGCTTGGTCATGTTGTGATTGTGTTTTGAACTTGTTGTGTTGTTCATGACAAGTTTCATGGCTCATGTGAGTCATGCAAGGAAATTTAGTCTGTGTGCCTGTTCTATCGAGGGATTTACAGATCAGTTCTGCACTCTTGGTTGGGTGGCTGTTATGAATTACCTTTTAATTTCCTTATGACTCTTCTCTAGGCCCTAGTAGAGTGAGTTTAATATTATTTCTGTCACAGTCAGGACTGGGGCCCATTGAATTAGGTGTTGTACAAGGAAATAGTCCCTTCCCCAAAATGTTTAGAATCTGATTTTGAAACCAGGCACAGCATTTGAGTGTAGGAGGGAAGGGGAAGAATGAGAGTAACGAGAACAAAATCACAGTTAGCTGTTGTACAACTTGATGGTAATCATGGGAACAGCAGATTTTGTTTACTGACTTTTGATAGCGTTCCAAACTGCCATTCCTCCTTGCCATCATTGGTTAGCTGAGTTGTTGTAAATATCATAGCAAAAGTAGGTCTTGAGGATGGATTTGCAGAAGGACAATATATTGGCCTTACAGATTACAATAGTTGAGCAAGGAGACCAACGTATGGACTGCTGTGACCAGGTGATTATCTGAGCGGGCAGACACTGGAAGATGGCACTTTTGATGACTAGTGCTATTAAGTTGTCTAGGGCCAGAAAGAGCCCAGCAAAATCTCTGACTACATGCTATCTTAACTGCTTTTGGGATTTAATCTTAGTTTTCTAAGTCTTCGTCTTTTTAATAATTTTCTAGTTAAAGCATTGCAAAGAGAACATGCACTTTTGTACAAAGGTCTGGCTCCATCTGGAACACCGTGGTCAGTTGCCTCATCTAGAATTAGGTTGAAAATGTTAAAGGCACGCCATGGCTCAGTGCATGTGCCAAGAAATGGAAAAAGGAAGATTGTTTAGCTCAGTAAGGAGACAAGGATCAGAGGGGTAGCCCTGTTAGTCTGGATCTGTAAAAGCAGCAAAGAGTCCTGTGGCACCTTATAGACTAACAGACGTTTTGGAGCATGAGCTTTCGTGGGTGAATACCCACTTCTGCATCTGAGGAAGTGGGTATTCACTCACGAAAGCTCATGCTCCAAAACGTCTGTTAGTCTATAAGGTGCCACAGGATTCTTTGCTGCTTTTTCAGTAAGGAGAGTTAATTGAGGTATTCAGAATTATGAAGGGAGTAGTCAAAACTGAGCAGATGTTCCCTTTTCTGATGTAGCATTTAGTCAACTTGTGGAATCCACTGCCGTTGTATGTAAACCGAAATCCTATAGAGACTACAGCGCACAAGCTTTGCTCTCTGGTTCAAGGGAGCCTCCCATCCCCTGCAGCCATGAGTTTATATGTTCCTAATTGCCCATGATGTAAGACAGCAATAGATTGGGTTGCTGTAAATTCTGGCTGCAGGTATGGATTTAATAGACTAGTTGTACTTCCCTTTAAGGGATCACAGGTAGAATGGATCACTACAAGTTGCAAAAGAATGAATCAGACTTGATGGTCAACTGGTTTAAAACACCTTTTGCCTACATTTGACAGAACTGCAGGGGTTGTTGGAGGATACCAGTGGAAGCGTGGGATTACTTTCTGAAGTTGTTGCAAATAAACTGAGTTTCTTTCTTTAATAGCTCTTTTGTAGCAGGGTTCAGCCACAGAGGGCTGTAGTTTTTTTCTTCATTAAATTCAGACTTGAGGTAGAGGGCTTCCAAGTGCAGGAAGTAAAACTGGTGGAGCCAGATCCTCAGCTAATATAAATTAGCATAGTTCCATTGTCTGTGGGTCTATTATTAATATTTTTCCTGGTGCTTTCAGCAAACTGATCATTCTAGTCTTTCCCATTTTTTTTTCTTACTTCATTAGTCCAGGTAAGTGATTTGCCAAGGTATAAACAAGTGTGAACCATCTTTGTGTGTTACATATGTACTCTGCATTAAAAACACTATACTTGTAGGTAGGTTTGAAAAGTTTGCTGTACAGTGGGTGTATTTAGTCTGCATAGTTTGTTGGTGTTAGCTACTTTGGAGTATCAGGCTGAGCTGTGAAAATATGTATTATTGCTCTTGTCTGGATCTTCTTGTGTCAAATGAGAACTTTGTGTGTTACTAGCATGAAATTAAAGTAAGTCCACTTCGAAATTGCAATAATTTGGGGCGTTTGGGAGACTGTGTATTAAATACACCATCATAAATGTACATGATGCTTTACAGGCTAAGATCTGATCCCAGCTTCAAAGAGGTACCAATGTAAGGGTCTGATCAGTAGTTCAGAATGGGAAGGAGCGGGGATTACTGATGAGGAAACAAAAGCATTCCTAGAAATAATATTTTAAGGCGTGATTAAGAGAAGGGATGGCAGGCAAGAAGTATACCCCATTATAGGCACAAAAGCAAGAATGGAGAACCATTAAGGTTTTATTAACAGACAGGTACGCGAGATCAATATTATGTAAGGCTCTGAAGAGGGGAAAGCAAAGAGCTAGAACCTTGAATTTACTCACTCTACAATTATTCTGATGGAGCCATTAGTCTGTAGTCTGCTTAGTCCGACGGCTTCATCACAACCATTGTGGTCTGAATAAGTCATTTTTTTTGCACATTTCTGTTTTATAAACCACATTTAAATAAATAGGCTAAGTTCAGGGATTTAAAAAATACTTGCAACCCAGAAATACTGTGTGTTAATACTAGTGGTTAATCCCTAACTGTCTCTTGAGGCTGGAAGGTTGGGAAATCTGAGATCAGTTCATGATGCCGTTTACCACATATGCTGCTTTAGCAAGGCACAAGGGGACTTGGTGTCACAGTTGCAAACAAAACTAGCCCAAATTGTGCATATTGTATGTTTCTTATGAAAAATCCTGTGATGCCCTGTAGTTTCCTGGATTTTATGCTTTCCATCTATAATGCTGATGTTCTAGAGTAGCTACTTGAATGTAGAAATCTAGTGTGAATACTTCTAGGCAGGAGGGCATATGCATGGGCCAGTAGGGGAATATATTCTTTCAGTTACAGGCTGAGAGATATCTTATCTAACTTTGGATAATGTAGAATTCCTCAGAGCACTAAGATTAATATGTTAGTAAGAGTCCAGAGGAAATTCCAGTGGCATGGTTCTCACAAATTAATTCTGCCCATATGCATGAGTGGCAGTTGGGTCTTTGATTACACAACATGTAATGCTGCACAGATGCATCTGAAGTACAAAAATCTGTGGACTCCTGAATGTGTTACATGACAGTGTTCTGCTCGGTGGTGTTTTACTGTGTGATAGAAGGGCCTCTCTGGGTGTAAACTCAGACCTTACCCCATTGTAATGTCATTCCGTTGGACTGAACTATGAGCCTGTATTGGTGTGTGTTCACATCAGGAAGAAAGAAAGCAATATACTGCACATGCACAGTACACAAACTGTTAAATGCTCAAACTCTGTTTCAGAACCCGTTTCTTCAGACAAGGCCCAGCATGCATTTTTCAATCAAGACCATATGCGTGCCAAATTCGAAGTTTTGAAACAAAGATGTTTTTGAGTTATCAGAGTGCAAAATAAGCATCTGAATAACTTTAACAGCTGAAACTATCCTGCTGCCCACTTACTGTATCTCTCAAACAGATGAATGGATTTGATTCAGACTTTATAACAGAACTCGCCTCTGAGCTGACACTAAGTGTGAGAAACTTCAAGTCTAAATGTAAAATTTAAGGGATATCTGATAAGCAATTGAAAATAAGAAGTGTCTTGGGGAAAGATACAGTCTCAGGGAACCAGGCCCCAAAACATTAATTTCATTTCTTCAAACAAAAGAGCACCTATTTGTAACTCTGTTTCTTGACATTGATTAAATGCTCATACAACGTTGTACAGTATAAGAAAAGGTTTAGATTGGATATTAGGAAAATCTTTTTCACTAGGAAGGTGGTGAAGCACTGGAATGGGTTACCTAGGGAGGTGGTAGAATCTCCTTCCTTAGAGGTTTTTAAGGTCAGGATTGACAAAGCCCTGGCTGGGATGATTTAGTGGGTGTTGGTTCTGCTCTGAGCAGGGGGTGGGACTAGATGATCTCCTGAGGTCTCTTCCAACCCTGATATTCTATGACTGTATGATTCTATTCTATGAAAATAGCCCGGTCAGTTTTAGCCTCATAACAAATTCTGTCCATAAACATTAATACAATAAACAAATGAATCTTGCAGATTGCTCTGAAGGCTAAGAGATTCGGCTCTATTAGACTAAGTTGAGGAGTGAATTCTGAAGTTGAGCAGCCCTTTGGAAGCTACCTCTGGTTTAAACCGAGTAAGCTCAAGTACTGCCATAGTCAGAAATGGTGTGGGGTGTCTCATGTTATATAGCACTTCTTTGGTCAAAAACACCACCCTAATTTCTACTCAAGCCAACTGGTAGCCAATGCTGTCAGTATACAGCTTCACGTAATAAGTGCACAGCCACGTTTTGTGCGAACTTCAGTTTCTAGTGGTTTCACGTCTAGCCCCATGTAGAGTTTAAGTAATCCGAGGCTAACGTGACAAGCGGTGAGTCAGTGTGGCACAGTCTGCATTGGATAAAAAAGGCTGCACCCTTGTCATGGGAGATGAAGATTAATCCATAAAGTTTTTTGTATTGTAACAAATACAAATTTATGCGGGGTGGGAGTTTATCCCCTGGAAAAAACATCAAGTGTGGTGGAGGATATGTATTTTCTCTTTACTAATCTTAGAGTAGCAGACAGTCTCATATTTCAGGGTGCAATCAATACATGATGTGCCAGTTGTCATGTATTCTAAAGGTCAAGTATTTTTTCTGTTTATAGATTTAGTTTTAATATTTATCCCTTTCCACCTCCTTAGCACCTTTATAAAAGTTATCCTCTGCTTATAATTGCAAAAATTAAATCCTGTATCCTCTTGTCAAATAATGGAAATTGAGTGAAGGAACAACCAAAAGCTGTACTTGCTGCCCTCTGTGGTTTTACTAAAGAAACTTGAGCTTTAATCAAATGTTCTCTGGGCAAATGTCATTTCCTGCAGAATCAAGCCCAAGTACTGCCCCCCACTGCTGTGGTAGCCTCTTCCACTTCCTTTTGTTAGAGCAGCTGTGTTTTGGGTTTGGCAGGGTAGGTGGGCAGACAGGGGACCCCGGAAGAGGGTTCTGGTTTTAGATACTCTCCTGCCATCCCAGCAGAGTCCTCTGTGTATGAGTTAGCATAAGCTGATTTTGGTGTGAGTATTGTCCACTATTAACTGATTGTGGTGGGGGATTGGCCTATCATTGATTTTTGATGTGTGAGACAGGGCAAAATTAATTGATATATTTGTTAGGGGCAGCATTGGTGGGGGGGTGTGCATAGTTCACCAAAAGTAGACAAGTCTTTGGACCCAAGCAACTGGGCCCCAAACGGCACCACCTGTCAGAAGGCAGTATGCTTGGGGATGAGACAGGGATGGGAAAGAAAAAGGAGGTGTGGCTTGTGGCCTGTTGCATTTCATCCTGTTGAGTAGACTATTCTTGGGCTATTAGATGTTCAGCAATTATTTTTGTAAACAAAGAAATATAAGAAATCTGTGTGTCCATTTGGATTTTTCAAATCTTTCGCATGGAAATGAAATTTTTTTTTTAAACCTCTGCACCTTAATCTTCAATAGAGAGGATTTTCACTGGACAGCTAGATTAATAAAGAAGCTGTGAGGGCACTTTTTTAAATTTTAATAGAAGCTTTCTTCATTACAGCTTCAATTTCCTGGAAACGCATTAATTTGGTTTCTCATTAGTTCCCACAAAAATTATCAGAGCCTCATAGATTCAACATTATAATTTCAGTGCAGGACCAAATGGGAGTAGTTGTTTTTTCAAAAGATATGCTCTAGTTCAAAAGGAGTTATTTAGGGGAAATTCTCTGGCCTGTGTTACACAGGAAGTTAGACTAAATGATCGCTATGGTCTCTTCTGGTCTTGGAATCTGAGTCTAGGAGTTGCTTAATTAAGGTTACAGCTTTAGTAATAAATATAAGCTTTATTGACAAATACGACAAGCAAAAGATGATCTATTTCAGTGGTTCCCAAACTTTAACAGCCTGTGAACCCCTTTCACTAGCACATCAAGTCTCGCAAACTCCCTCCTAAAAATGAATATTTCCAGGGATTTTTCTCCTGTACCTGAGTATAAATGATAAAAGCAGTGATCTTGGAAATATAAAATTTGTTTTTATGATATACTTATTACACAGTATTTATTATTAATTTTTTTATTTATCATTACAGTATTTTTATTACATTATGAAAACGGCAACACTCTTCCAAGATCTCCCTTTTCCAAGATCTCACTCAAAAGAGCATTCTGGTTTTGAGCAGTCCAGGCAAACAGCACATGTTACAAAGAAGCTTAAACTTGTTCTTCATAATAATTTTAAAAACAGTACTAGTTGCCTTTTTAATTTTAAAAACAGCAAAAAATATTCACCTCCCTTTCCATTTCTTATAAGGAGTCTTGAAATTTAACTCTCCGCAGTGTGATAGATATGCTTGCATTGATCTGCTTAGCTCTTGGAAGTCTAGGGGCTCTAGAGTACTGGGTCCCATGCTGCCCAGGATCCCTAGGGATAGCTCTGTCTGCCATTAGGAACCCCCAGGGGTTCACGAACCCCAGTTTGGGAACCACTGATCTATTTGAAGGTGTGCCCAAAGAAGAGCCAAACCAAGATCAGGGCACCATTGTGCTAGGGACCGTACAAGCATAGTGAGAGGTAGTCCTGTCTCAAAGGTTAGGGGAAAATAACATGCAAGTATACTGTTCCATAACGTGTTTTTTGTTTTTGTTTTTTTGGGGGGTGGGGATATTTAAGGGAAGAAGGTAAAGATTATAGGGGAGGGGGAAGAGATGTAGGAAAGAAGCCAAAAATCGTGACCTGAAGTGTTCTTGAAGAAATAAAAATTGTTCTCCAAGTTCATTGCAGACATTTTACTATTTAATCTGAAATAGAGTGTAAACGTCAGCCCATAGCATGTATGTGGATTCAATGGAAGAGGTGAGAGAGAACTGAACTGGCATTTATGCTATTGACTTTTTTGAAGCTGCCATCAGTAGACATTCTAACTTAATGTTCACAGTTTAAATTCCAAAATGCAGTCCTTAATACTGATATTCTGATTACAGGGTGGAAATGATAGCATTATCAATGATATAAAAAGGCAGAAGTGTTCAATAAATATTTCTGTTATATGTTTGGGGGAAGAAACAGATGATGTAGTAATATATAACACTCATTCCATTCCACGAACATCTCTAGAGGATGTTAAACAGCAGCTATTAAAGTAAGATAATTTTAAATCAGCAGGTCCCGATAACTTGCATCCAAGATTTTTAAAAGAGCTGGCTGAGGAGGTTGCTGGACCAATAATGTTGATTTTTCAGTAAGAATTAGAACATTGGGAAGCTCCAGAAAACTGGAGGAAAGCTGATGATGTGACAATATTTAAAAAGGGTAAATGGGGTGTGTGACCAGGGCCCCAAAGGAGCCAGCTGAGGTCACTCAATTAGGATGAGCTGCATAGAATGGGGCAGACAGTCCCCGGAGCTGTAGATATTCCGATATTTAGATTGACCAAAACAGCTTCTGTAATACCTTACTGGTTACCCAGAAGCCAACAACACGGTTCCCTTGAAGCAACCGAGCTGTGGATTACTGAAAATCTTATTCATCCTATAAAAAGGTTCTACCAATCCAAAAGAATTGGACACATTACCTCCCAGGTTGATGAATACTCCAGATCTTACCCAAGTACACGCTTACAGCCAATCCTTATTAACTAAACTAAAATTTATTAAAAAAGAAAAGAGTATTGGTTAAAAGTTCAATATACATGCAGACATGAGTATGGTTCTTGAGATTCAGATTCATAGCAGAGATGGTGAGCTTTGTAGTTGCAAAGAGTTATTTCAGAATTAGTTTATAGGTTCTAGTACAATGTTTATATTCACGGTGATTCCAGGTTAGGACTGGAGATCTCAACCTTTTGGCTTAAGCTTCCCCTGCATGAAGCATCAAGCAGATCTGAGATAAAAAGGATCAGAACCCAAGGGTCTTTTATGCAGCATCAGGCCTTCTTTGACAGGTCAGAGTCCTTAGATGAACAATAGACAATCTGGGTGGCTTTGAAGTAGGTCTGTTTCCTAAGCATCGCTGGTAATTAGCTACACAAATTAACATAAGGCAATTTATCCATTAGGCAGTATATCACAAACTTGAAAGAGACATATAGACAGTGACATTATTTCACCCAAGATTCATCTAAATGTTAATATTCCCTTTTGATCTTTGAATTAACAGCTGTAGTGACAGACAGGAACTGTCTGTTTACAAGGCTAACATTTAACAAGATATGAGTACACACATACAATTAGTATCACCTCTAATTTCTAACAATATGGGTTTGCATTTCCAAGTTCTAGCCTATCTACCATAGAATGGTCCTAATTACCTTTTATATACTTTTCTAACATGTCTCTAATGGTTGACTCTGGTCATTTGTCCTGCAGGATGCTTGATCCCTTTTGGCCATGCTTCACACTTTGTATAAGATTTGTTAGAATTATATAACAGTGATAGCAACAATGATTTTGCATGTTCATACTCTAATCAGATAACAACACAGGGTGACCTGGGTAATTATAGGCCTCTCACTCTGACATCAATTTCAGGTAAGATAATGGAGCAGTTGATATGAGATTGCTCAATAAAGAATTAAAGGAGAGTAATATAATTAATGCAAATAAAATGTGGTTTTGGAAAACAGATGTCAAAGTAACCTGATTTTTTTTTAAATGAGGTTAAATTTGGTTGATAAAGGTAATAGTGTTGATGTAATGTACTTAAATTTCTGTAAGGCATTTGACTTGGTACTCACATGACATTTTGATTAGAAAACTAAAGCAATATAAACTTAACGTGGCACACATTAAATGCATTCATTAAAAGCTGCCTAACAGATAGGTTTCAAAATGTAACTGTACACGGGGAATTGCCATCAAGCAGGTGTGTTGCCAGTGGGGTTCCTCAGGGATTAGTTCTTGGCCGTAAGCTATTTAAAATGTCTAGTAATGACCCGGAAGAAAACCTAAAATCCTCACTGATAAAGTTGTCAGATGACACTCAAATTGCCAGAAAATTAATGTTGATCGGACAGTATATATTTTTTAACAGACAAACTAATGTCCTCTATAGAGAGAATGGCCACAGAATAGAGGCTGTTTGATTCCTTTTCTGATTTTTTTTTGAAAGCTTTATTTCATTTATTTGGGTTTGCGGCTGAGTTTGTTACAGCTGCTTTTTCTTTGGTTCCTGTAAGCTCTTTTGATTTAACACATGGTCCTATTCCTGAAACTGCTCGCAAATATGTTGGTCTAGTGTGCTAATTTGCTTTGGCCTTTGTAGGGTTGGGCCACCTGTTGTCTCTCCCTTTCCCCCATCCCATTTGATCTGTTTCTGAGTTATTCATTATGTTTCAAATGAAATGTCAGAGTCATTAATGACCTTGTGGTTTTCAGTTTGAATCAGTTGTCTATTTGTTCATCCCGGACTTCTTGCTATGCTTAAATTGTTATCATTTTGATGACCAAGGATTATAGCTGGTACATATGTGACAAATTGCCACATAGTTGTCAGTCGTAGCTAGAACCAGGAACCAGCTGGTGGTGAGTGATCAGTTGTTTATCACTAAATTTTGAAATATGACATCCTTGAAGGTTCAGTCTTAACTTTTATGTTCAGACTGAACATCTTGTTAAGGTAGGTTCTAAACATGGTATAGAAAGGGGTAGGCAACCTACGCCATGCGTGTTGAAGGCGGCATGTGAGCTGATTTTCAGTGGCACTCTCACTGCCTGGGTCCTGGCCACCGGTCTGAGGGGCTCTGCATTTTAATTTAATTGAAGCTTCTTAAACATTTTAAAAACCTTATTTACTTTAGATACCACAATAGTTTAGTTATATATTATAGACTTCTAAAAAGAGACCTTCTAAAAACATTAAAAAGTATTACTGTCACACAGAACCTTAAATCAGAGTGAATAAATGAATACTCGGCATGCCACTTCTGAAAGGATGCCGACCTCTGGTGTAGATGATGGACTCTTGACAGTACCTGCCACTGTCATCCCACATATAGAACTTATTTGGCTTTCTCAACTTCATCTACCATGTACAGTCATTATATCTACACTTTTTTTGTCCTAAGCAAATATACGATCTTAACAGATTTTTATATATCCATATCTATATCAATAAACCAATATAAACACTTGCAGAGTTTTGTTCTACACAAAAATTGCTGCCAAATTTGGAACAGTCACTAGCAGCATGTTACCCATTCACAAGAATCTTCCTAAACTTTCCGGAAAAATGTATTTGGCTGCCGCCATTTGCAAACTGACCTTATCCCTCACTTATACACACCAATACGAAACCATGTGCAGACCTACCTACCATGTTTTATGAAAGTCAGATCAGCCCTTTATTAATGATTAAAACACAAACCTAATAAAAAACATAGTTTGAGTTATGACTCAGTATTTTCTTGGATAAAGGAATAGTTGGGGGGGAAGAGAATTAGTTGAGGTCAGGAAGGAGAACTTGGGATGCCTTAGGAATATTTAATGCCTTAACTGCTTGCTTCATTTATTCCCTCCTCCCCTCCTCACTTTATTTTGTTTAGAAAAGTGTTTTTGTTAGGAATATATATTAGTTTCAGATATGAGCTCATTCTGAAAGAATGTCATGACTTCTAAATTGAAATAATTTTCCACTTGATCTGTTTTATAGTTAGGTTGTCTACCAGGCAAGATTATTGAAAAACTATTTTCATTTGATTCTCAGGTCTGTTTATGGCTTTCATTCTTGGTTTGGAGAGTTACATGTGATCTTTCATAAAGCCACTCTTGAAAATCTAAATAGAACAAATGTTGGATCTGCAGGACTGTTGGGCTGAGTTTGAACACACTCACTCACTCTCGCTCTTGCTGAGTTTGACTTCCAAAACACTCACACCCCAGACCCTTGATGTGGTTTTATTAGGCATAATCTCAAAAGCCTGCCTTTCATAACTGCATAATTCTAATACAAATATTTAATTGTTTTTTAAAAACACATACACAGAGCCCTCCGTCCACATTTATATAGATGCATGATTTCTTACCTACTTTGTTTGGTTTCTTGTGATGCCTGCTTCGAAGGGAGTAGAACAGGCGTCCTTTAATTTTTTATGCAAGTTGTGACTACAGCAAAACTTTTCCTGAGCTCAAGCCCTCTTCTGAGTGTAATTAGGAACACATTGATTTTTATTGCAGCTGGCAACCACACTATTGCCTTTTTCTGCTTGTGACCCCCATGGTCCTGATGACCTTTCCTGGGGTTAGTCGTGGACCCTTTTCATTGTGATGGCCTAGAAGTGACTCATGTGGAGCTGATTATTTCCTTGCTCGTCTGGCCTTTTTGGTGCCATAACTCCAAGTCACTTCCATTTTCTTCCTCTGCTTTTGGCTGACCACAGTGAAAGGAAATGCTTTTGCTGGCGACGGGATCAGTTTGCATGCATGGCTGACTCGATTGGGACCCTGAAGGGCGGGGGGCGGAGGGAGGGTTATGAACACTTTAGGTGCTGCATTTTCTTGTTCAAAGTTGGTGTGAATTTTTGAGTGATTAAGTATTCATAAATATGATGCTTAAAGACATTTCCCTTTAAACAATCTCAGACCTTCCTGTCAGCACTGTACCTATCAACTGTGTTCTTAATGCACAGCAGCGCTGTTTTTACAGATGTATACTGTATGTTTCTGTAGTGAACGTATGAGTTATGTGGTATGTGTGAGACTGCATCAGCGTCAATTGCACATGACTGCTTCAACAGATTTCATAACTACCAAAAGAACCAAGAATAAACACCAGGGGCCAGTAGTTAAAACTGATGGGCAGTATGCCAGTTGCTACTGGGCTTTTCACTGCCCCCTCCCAACAAACAAATGAAAACTAGCAAAGTATGTGTGCCAGCTGCTATGTGCATTTTTGCCAGATCCCAGGAGGACAGCATGAAGACAGTCAATGATCAAAGGCTTTGGTGATCACTGAGGAGTTGAAAGTTAAGGGAATGTCTCATTACTTTCTCTTGGAAAACTATAGGCTTCAGTTTTGTGTTTTTTGTTTTTTTTTAAAGGTGTCTTGGTGTGAACTTTAATGATCTAACTCAGCTTGTGTGCACTATAACCATAGTATGTTAGTTAAATCTGGAGATATTATTTGCTTTATTTGAAGATCTTAAATTCAGTTTCTGTTTGAAATCGTCAGTCTACTGCATTGCTGCAGGGAAGACTGTAGAGAACAAATTAAAATTAAAAAGACTTTTTAAAAAAATACTGAAACTTGTGTGGTCTAGGAAAAACAGTACTTGATATGCTTTGGTGTCAGAGCATATAAAATGTTTGATATGGTAACATACTGAACTAAACATTTTTCAGAATATGAAATGCCTTTGTTGGCAAAGATCTGAAATCCCTGGAATCTCAAAGCCAATGTATTCACAGGGAAAGTCATTTCTGCTGTCATTTTTGCTACCTTTAGCACAGCTGAATACTGTCACCAAAGATAGAGGCTTTCCTTTGGCCAGAAGACAACACAGGGCACTGTTGTCTTTACAGAGAAGGCCATTTGTCAATTTTTCGAGCTCGGGTGGGTAACCAGAGAGCTTTAACTTCTTACTTCACTTCCCCTTCTGAGAGTTCATGTAACCCTATACTGTGGGTGTCCCTAAATGTCTGACCATGAGAAGATGGGTCTGGATGACGAGGGATGGATCTCTTGATAAACTGCCCTATTCTGTTCACTCTCTCTGAAGCGTCTGGCACTGGCCACTGTCGGAAGAGAGTATACTGGACAAGATGGACCCTTGATAACTTTAGAGAAGAAAATAGGAACTTCATCATAGTGAATATACTTTCCGTTTTCCTGCTCTCTCAGCACAGCTGAAAGAGTAGGTACAAAGCAGCACTTTAAATGGGGAAGTACTTGTGTATACAATGGCTAAGCAGCGGCAGCTGTCTATTATTTAATGTTTATGTTCATTTAGAGCTTCAACTGGTTTGGGACTTTGTGCTAGTTACGTACAAATGACAGTCCCTGCCCCAAAGAGCTTTACAGTCCGAAAGAGAAGACATAATAGGTGGATGAGGCCAACAAGGACAGGGAGGAGGGGATTTAAAAAAAGTTTTAGAATAGTAGGCTGTTACCATCGGGTACGTTGTTATGCTGTTTAAAAGTTAAGCCTACTACCTTATGGTGGAAAAGATGTTTAGTCATATCTAAAAGGGAGGGAGGGATAGCTCAGTGGTTTGAGCATTGGCCTTCTAAACCCAGGGTTGTGAGTTCAATCCTTGAGGGGGTCACTTAGGGATATGGAGCAAAAATCTGTCTGGGGATTGGTCCTGCTTTGAGCAGGGGGTTGGACTAGATGACCTCCTGAGGTCCCTTCCAACCCTGATATTCTATGTCTGTTACCCTCGGAAAGCTTGAAAGATTCCCGAGGGACGCATGAAATACCTCATAACTACTTTTATTCATTTAAAAGAGCTTAAATCCTGTCTTGTGAGACTGGGCACCAGTGTTGAGAATTCATCACTGTTGGTGTGTTAAACTTTGCTCACTGGGCAAGACTAGAAAATTACTTCTGCTTCCATTTCAAAGTTAATTTACAGTCTAAAATAATTCATGTCTCTCTGTCTTGTTCCTCTACAACAGGCCAGTCAGCAGAATTTAGAACAAAAGTTTGTCCCAAATTACTTGGCATGTCATCTGGCAGCAAAAGTGAATATTTTATTATGGCAGAAAGAAATTCCCTATTAGCCCCAAGCCCATTCAGATCCTATTAGAAGACACTACTTTGCACTGAAGAGGAATATTCACTCTCTTAGTTCACTTCTGGTTTTCCTCTTAGATACTCTTTCAGTTCAGGTGAAATAGTAAAATACTTGTAAGCTTGATGTTTGTGGCAAAGTAAGTGAATTACAGCAGCTGCCAGCACTGCCCTGGTGTTAAACGCAGCTAATATCAATGGTGGTGCTTCATTTAGTGTGTGTTCCTTTGATACCATGAATAGCAGTATTGGACCATGAGACCTGGTACAGCAGCTGTTAAGTCAGTCCAAATAAGCTACTCAAGCTTTTCACCCGTGTATTCAAATCTGCATTTGTTCCGATTCTAGTCTCGATCCCACTTCTTGAGCCTGTGGCAGTCATTCTGCACTGCACTGTTACCAGTCTCAGGAATTCCATTCCTTTGCCAGCAGATGGTACCATGTAGATAACGCTTCCAAAACTCTGATCTGATTGGCATTGAGTCTCCTGGAAGTCTCCTTGGCATGGGATCTCTTTAGAACTGCGAGGGAGCTCATCAGGATGTTCATATCTTCATCTCATGACAAGTGAGGCTCTGTAACTGGAATGATCTTTGTTCAGTATTATGAATTTGATTAAATATCAGAGTGCTTTTCATTAATATATCTCAAAGCTTTATACTGTATCTTACTCAGCTGCAAGACTTTAAGAACAGTTCAGTAAACTCTTGTTTGTTCAGAACAATACTAGTGTTTCAAGACTGAACAGAATTAACAATTTTTTCTGACACTACTCACTACAAAGAAATTCTTCATTTTCCTGGTTGTCATAGCAATTGATGTACCAGTAGTACAGCTACTTTAGAGCTAGCAAGATCAGGTGCTGGACTAAAAACAACTGGAAAAGAAACTTCCCTCCAGAGAAGAGGTGCTTCATTGACACTAGAAATCTAGGCCTCCCCCACACCACCTCTTTCTAGGACTGTACACCTCACCCCTGACCTGGAGAGAGCACCGCTAAGGGTGAAAAAGTTCATTCTCTCTGTTCATTAAATCCTTGACCACCTCTTCTAAGACTCTCAACAAATCTGTTGGGTGTAAAGTGGACACCTGTCTGCCAGGAACTTAGTTGGTGGTCTGTCTGTGACAGACTGACAATATCCACTAATTAGAGAGAAACGGTTGGGGGAGGTAATATCTTTTATAGGACCAACTTCTGTTGGTGAAAGACAAGCTTTTGAGCTACACAGAGTTCATCTTCAGGGCTGGGAAATGTACTCAGATTGTTACAGCTAAATACAGAGTGGAAGAGATCGTTCAGCATAAGCAGTTAAGACACATTCGAAGGGACCATTCAAGGTGCAGGGCCTGTTAATGCCCCTGCAGTCGTAAGACATAAAAGGGCAGTTAGGGGGTTACAGATTGTTGTAGTCAGCCATAAATCCGGTGTCTTAAGACCGTGGTTTTTAGTGTCTTGCACAGTTATGAATCTAAGCTCTGGGCTCGTCTTTGGAAGCTGTTGTGCAGATGTCCTTTGAGGGCGAGGACTGAGAGGTCAGATGTGGCACGATCGTTTTGTGAAAAGTGTTTGCTCAAGGGCGATATAGTATTTTTGTATTTTATCATTTTTTCTGGGTGAGTTTGGTCATGACCATCTGGGACCAACACGGGCTACAACAACACTGCAAATATCCTGAGCAAATCTCATGGAATTAAGAGAAACGTTACTGAATTAAGTTATACCTTATAACTGTGCTTAATACCTTTGGGGTGCATTACATTAAAAACATAACTGTGTACATGTTGTTGTGGCATTGTTTGTACCTTCTGAAGTAGTACTTTCTCTGTTATCAGACCCCTAGAAAGGTCCGCATACTGGATTCTCCAGGAGCCCACATACAAAGAATGGATATTTGGATAAATAGCCTGGTTTTCTACTGGCTCAGGGCCTTCTTCCTGATCCAGCAGGCAGACAGGATCCCTGGTCCACAGAGAGCCCCAGTCTTTAGAGCAGGGTTGGCAGGACTGGCCTTTTTCTGAGGCCTCGTAAGCCTGGGTACTTGTTCAAGGCTGAAGCTGTGGTGAACTTAATCCCTTTGGGTGAGGGGGTTAAAGGGCTGCTTCTGCCACAGCCCATGTTAGGATTGGGTTGAACCCTGGTAAGCTTATTAGCATGTCCTCTTCATGGATTACCACCTTGTTGTGGTAGAGAGGCTTGTGTATCTCAATGACCCCAAGAGTGATGCTGCCTGGAGTCGCGTACTCCCTATGGTCACCCATGGCAGAACGGTCAAGGGTGAAATTCCAGACCAAATGTGGTCCAAGAAGTCCCTAACGGCAGAGCAAACAGAGGATAACTGCACAATGGAGGTGAAAATGTTGTGTAATGTTACAACGGCTGTGAAGGTGAATGAAGGCTGCAGTCATCACGGTATCTTGTCAAGGATAGTGTGGTGACTGTTGTGCACCAGTCTCCCCACTTTAAAAGAAGTCCTGCACAGGCATCTTCAAGTTTTGGGGAAAGTAACATTTGCACAAGTCAGAAGTCTGGTGGCAAGTGACGATGGGACCAGGACAGTGAAATCCGGAAGTTCCTAGTCAGAGACCAACACACAGGCAGTGGGTGTGTGATAGTTGCCTTGCTCAAGGATTGAGGTGGGTCAGTCATCTCTGCAGCTGCACCCATGACTGAGCAGTCCTTTTTAGGATCCACTCAGCTCACCCCACATGGGGAAGGGGTTAGAAAAGGTACTCTAAAAATAGTCTTGCCTCTCTTTTCCTGGCTGGATAGCCACATCCAGCAGGATCATCACCTCAGCGGTCAAAAATGTAAGAAACTTTTCAACTTTGGAACCTGGAATGTACGTACCCTGATGGCGAAGTCAAATAGTGACCAACCAAAGTGACGTACAGCCATTATTGCTCGTGAATTGAGTCGGTTTAAAGTCGGTATTGCTGCTTTGTCCGAAACTAGAAGAGCTGATGGACAGGTGAGGGAGGAGAAAGGAGGATACACCTACTTCTGGAAGGGAAAATCTATGGATGAACCCCAATTGCGTGGAGTGGACTTTTCTATAAAGAACAAGCTTGTAAGGTGCCTCTCTTAGGTACCAGTTAGCATCAGTGAGTGGTTTATGACACTCCGATTGAGGCTCACCAAAAATCAACAGGCAACTATTGTGAGCCCCTATGCACCAACACTGGATGCCGATGAGAATATAAAGGAAGATTTTTATTATCAGTTGAAAGTCATTTTATCGGCGACACCTACAGAAGATAAGATTATCCTTCTGGGGGATTTCAGTGCATGTGTTGAACGAGACTCAGACCTGTGGAAAGGAACAATTGGGAAAGAAAGAGTTGGCAAAAGCAATTCAAATGGAATTCTGCTCCTGACCAAGTGTGCTGAACATGAACTTATTATTACGAACACTCTTCTTCCAAGAAAAGGAAAAGTTCAAAACATTTTAGAGACACGCACGGTCAGAGCACTGGCATCTCCTCAACTACGTCATAGTTAGTGCCCGAGATAGTAGTGACGTACTTCTCATAAGAGCAGTGACAAGTCCTGATGACTGTTGGACTGATCATCACCTTATTCGATCCACAATGAAAATTAAGATCACTCTCAAATGGAGGCTGTAAAAGAAGCAGGTCAGGCGCAGTTTGAAGGTTTAAGATTTGAAGAACCCTATTAAGCGTGACCACTTCCAAGCAGTCTTAGAAGAACAGCTCCCATCAGAGTTTCTGGAGAAATTGAAGAACATTGGAGCCAGTTGAAAGCAGTAATCATCAGTGCCTGTGAGGAAACCATGAGCTACCAAACCAGATGAAGAACAACAAGGCAGCAGGTCTAGATGGGATCCCCAATGAAATCTTTAAAAATGGTGGACCAGAACTAATTCAGTAGCTTTACCTGCTTATCCTTAATATCTGGATAAAGGAGGAGATACCCAGTGAAATGAGGGATGCCCTGATTGTCACCCTCTTCAAGAAAGTTTCGTGGTATCTCCCTTCAAGCCATTGCAGGCAAATTTCTGGTGTGGATCCTTGCAACCCGCCTTCTGCCCCTGTCAGAAGAAATTTTACCGAAGTCACACAGTGGTTTCCGACCATGTTGTGGAGCTGTGGATATGATCTTCACAGCACAGCAGCTGCAAGAAAAGTGTCCGGAACAAAATCGACCACTCTGCATGGCTTTTATTGATCTAACTAAAGCCTTTGATTCAGTGAATCGCTGTGCCCTCAGAACTGTACTTTCTAAGATTAGATGTCCTGATAAAAACATCAATGTCCTAAAATTGCTTCATGATAACATGAAAGCAACTGTTTTGAACAGCACTGGCTCCCAGAATGAACCTTTCAAACAGGGCTGTATCATTGCTCCAACCATGTTTGCGGTTTTTATTGCCGTCATTCTTTACTTAATTGCTGGGAAGTTTACAGCTGGTGTAGAAATCATTTACAGAATGGATGGAAAGCTGTTCAGGCGTAGCAGGCTGAAAGCAAAAAGTAAGATTTCCATACCATCTATTGTGGAACTTCAGAATGCTGATGACAATCCAATCTTTGTCTACTCTGAGACAGATCTTCAAACTATCTTGAACATGTTTGCCGATGCTTACATGTGTCCTGGTTTCACTCTTAACATCAAGGAGACTAAAGTGCTCTATCAGCCCTCTCCAAATGAGGTATTACATGTCGCATCTATCAAAATTAATGGAGTGGCACTGGAGAATGTCGATCATTTCCTCTACCTTGGAAGTCATCTTTCATCCAATGCAGATATTGATGCAGAAATTCAACATCGCCTGAGCTGTGCCAGTGTAACCTTTTTTCATTTATGGCACAGGGTTTTTGAAGATCATGACATTCGAACAGACTCCAAGCTTCTTGTTTATCAAGCTGTTATTCTCCCAACACTGTTATATGGATCCAAAACTTGGAAAACCTATAGACACCATTTGAAAGTCCTTGAGAGGCACCATCAATGTTACCTTCATAAGATTCTGAAGATCAAATGGGAAAACGAGTGCACCAATATTACTGTTCTGGAAAACGCAAAGGCCACCAGTATTGAGGCAATGATCATCTGTCAGCAATTTCACCGGACTGGTCATGTTGTCCGGATGTCAGACCATCGCCTCCCAAAACAGGTCCTGTTCTCTCAGCTGAAAAAAGGGTACCGTAAGGTGGGTGGACCACAGAAGCGTTCTAAGGACTTGCTGAAGGACAACCTAAAAAAGTGTAATATTGACATTGACACTTGGGAGGCACTTGCCCAGGATCGCTTAAAATGGAGTGACGTCCTATGTGATGGTCCACTGCAGTTTGTACTTGCTCACCAACAAGCCGAAGAGGACAAGAAGCATGGGAGGAAGGAGAGACTGGCTTCCAGTCATGGTCAACAGCCTCCTGCTGAGCCTGAAAACATCTGCCGTCATTGTAACAGAACTTGTGGTTCAAGGATTGGCCTTATTAGCCACCTGAGGACCCATAACTCCCATGGAAGATGATTATACTCGGTAAAGAGTGATGGCCCATCATCATTAGCATGTGTGTACATTCCTTTCTTGGTTTTTAATGTTTCTAGTGCTATTCCTTAAGGATAAAAGAGGCTTGCATAGAAAGAGCTTTGTGGTATCTATAACTGGGTGCAATCACACTGTAACCATCCCTGTTGAGAAAGCAAGCAGGTGTGTTTGGGCACTCTGACTGTTGGGCATAACATAGAAGGCAGGGAACTGTGCAACCTGGGAATAGTCTGGTCAGGAGGCAGTGGGGCATGGGTCTCCACCTAAGGGAGGTAACAGTTTGGGGAGTGAGAAGTCGGAAAGTGGGTGTGCTTGCGTGGCCACTGTGGGCAAAGGCATGTGCAGTTGCCCTGAATTTGACCCTGACCATTTCATGTAGGCCAGGGGTTCTCAACCTTTTTCTTTCTGAGCTCCCCCTACCCCCCACTATAAAAACTCTATGGCCCACTTGTGCCACAACAACTAGTTTTCTGCATATAAAAGCCAGGGCCAGCGTTAGAGGGTAGAAAGCAGGGTAGATATGTGGGGCCACATGTCACAGGGGGCCTCAGGAAACTAAGCTGTTCAGGCTCCGCCTTTAGCCCCAGGTGGCAAGGCTCAGGGCCCTGGGCTTCAGCCTCATGCAGTGGAGCTTCGGCTTTCTACCCTGGGCTCCAGCAAGTCTAACACTGGCTCTGCTTGGTGGCCCCCCTGAAACCTGCTCGCAGACCCCTAGGAGGCCCCAGAGCCCTGGTTGAGAACCACTGATGTAGGCCATCGATCAGTCATCAGCTAGAAAGTAATTAACCTAATACGTTATAAAATCATTTTTCTTTGTTGATATTTACGAGACATAAGTACAGTAAAATGAAAGCTTTAATACATGGCACTGCGGCCTTTATTCTCTAGACATTGTTCAACTTAGGTGCTCTTTGGGTAACCAAGTATAAAAATGACAAAAGAACTGAGCAGCTGCCAATATTTAGATACCAATTTTTGCAACATCAATGTCTTTGCTTAAAATTGAATTTGAAACAAGTGCCTAAACACTAATTTTGCTTTTACAACTGATTATGTTAAATTCATTAAAGCTTTTTATATCACCCTTGTGGTGGTTTTTCAGTCAGACGATACTTAGGCACTTGCATGAATTCTTGTGCAGTTTTTTCTGTGTACGTAATACACTGTAATTGGCCACACTGTCATTCAAGCCTACTAAAAGATCAAAAGAGCAGAATAGCTGTTGACACTGGCAATAAGGAACATGTAAAAAAGATAAACAGAAGGAAATCAGAGAATGGATAAAAGACAGATTTCATAAGATAGGGTTTAGTTGAAGATAATGAGCTTTGCCTTGGTTAAAGACAGCTGCAGTGTAACCCAGTAGCCTCATGTACTGGGGTTAAAGTTGACCTAGAATTTACGTTTCATTGCTTTTTATAAATAAATAGTTGAGGAAAGATTTGGCAAAAAGAAACACCACCCCTCACCCTTTTCGGAAAAGTGGTTCATGTTAACAAGTTCTCTGAATGTTTACTTTGTCCTGTGTGCTCGCTAGTGGGGTAGCTCTCCTGCCCTTGAACCAAATGACTATTCAAATAAACCAAGCACTTTCTACACAGCTTGTTTTTTCTGCCATCTGTGTTACCAAAAATATCCTTGAGTGCTCGCTAAAGGAATTAGCAATTGTTGGACTCTTTAAGAGTGGGGCACGTAGAGCTACTGAATGGTCTTGCAGGCCTATCAAACCTTAATTTGGTGCATTGTCTAACCTAATTCAGTAGGATCCCCTAGAACCATTTTTTTAAATTTAAATGTGATATGCATGGAAAAACAGCAATAAGTAAGTGGCCTCTAGGAAACATGAAGTGTTTCTACTCCTATTAAGATCGAATACCTTTTTTGTCTTTTCATCATGCTACATTGACCTTCAAGCTTTGCGAATGTGAAAGTTACCGTACTGCTTTCCATTTTTCAAACTGAAACATTTGTATCCTGTACCACATTTTGGCCCTCATCGTTTTGCCACTAGTTCTTAGAGGTTTGAATTCTGAGCAGTGTACGTTAGACCAGCAGAACCCAGGATCCAACCTGTACATCAGATGTATGTTTTAATAGAAATTGCTGACACATGAAGCACTTAAAGAATGCTGTGAATGTTATCAACAGCTGCTTGTACAGCCTATGTTAATAAATGAGGTAACTGTGCAGTAGTGTATTTAAATATCACGGAAGGCATTTAGATGAATGTCTACAGATGTATTTCTGCTTTTTTGAATTTATGTAAATACCATATGCAGATATTAGGGATTTTGGAGAGGAACATGATCTTAGCTCCACTAATTTGGAGGGACACAAATGTCGGAAATTCAAGAGCTGAGATTTCGGTGTATGTAACAACTGACAACAGGATAGGTTGATTGTTTCGTGGTGTGGTGGATATTATGAAATGCAAAATTGAGATCTGGTGTGGACTGTTTTATGGATAAATCATTTGGCTTTCTGTACAACTTTTCTGGTTATGGCTCTATTGTGAGCTTCTTCAGTATTTAGTGACAATATTTAAAGTCCTTCTGTGGAATTAAATTGCAGTGTGTGTGTGTGTGTGTGTGTGTGTGTGTGTTTTAAAATTATTGGAAAAGAGGTGCTGAGGTTTTTTAATCTGGTTCTGAATGCACAATGATCAGTCTGGAGAAATACAAAAGATGTAGTTTGTAAGCCTGTGTAATTAATGTCCTGTAATCTATTATTTGAGGGATGAGAGGATAGAAGAGGACCGCATATCTGATGAAGAAGAAAATAATTTGAGGTAGAGATGGGTCATTTTTGACAATTAAATATTTAAATTGTGATTTGACTTTTATAAAAGTCAGCCTATGCATACTCTGCATGATGATCCAGTGCAGCAATAAAAAAAGAATGAAAACCACTTGTGTATGTCAGTAGGTTGGCTAAGTTTATTTCCCTGTTATGAACAACGGCTGAGTTACATAATAAGACCTACTATGCCAAACATAGCCAACTTTGGGTCGCATTCCCGGCGATTCTTGATCAGGTTTTTTACGAACAATATTTTGCTGACTAGATTTCAGTCTTTTGGGGCATGCACTCTGAAGATCATTGCCAAGCAACCTGATTAGCAAGCTTAAGTTGGGAAATGTAAAGTATTTTAGCTAAATTGTCAAGACACTCAGTAAACGGTACATGTCATACTTCCTTGTCATGGAAAGTTTTATATTAAAAATAGCCTAAACCAGCAATCCCCAAACTTTTGAGGGTCTGTGTCCTTCCCGCCCCCCACCCTCCAATGCCAAGTGCAGGACTGCAGCTTGTGGGTGGGGAAGGACATGGACAGCGGTAAGGGGGGCAAGGCTGGGAGTGAGGCCGCAGGCAGCCAGGATCAAGGCCATGCGCAGCTCCGCTTCTGGCCTTGCCAGTGGCCAAGGCTGGGGACAGAAGCCAGGGATGCGGTGAGGTGGGAGCAGAGCAGAGCTGGGGGCGGGGAAGGGCTTGGTGGTGCTCCCTCCCCATCCCCAGGGGGGATGGACCGGGCCCTGCTGCGCTCCCCAGATGGCCCTCCATGCCGCTCCCCACACTTTGGGAACCTCTGGCCTAAACTCTAGTCAAAAATATATAGGGAGACACAGGAGTTGAATCTTTAATTTATTTTGGAATGAGGAATTTCTGTAGAAGGTTTCTGCTTTGTGAAGGATATTGGTTGCTTTGACAGTACCTCTTCTTTCCAAGGTGAAGGCTTCAATAATGAGCTTTGGTTTTGACATTCTGGGTTGGAAGGAAAAGTTTAAGATGGTCAATTCTGATTTTTAATAAAATTCTGCTAAAAGCACTTTGAGATGTACTCTGAAAAGTGCTATGTAAGAGCTAACCATGTTTGCTCTTATATAGTGTCGGTGTCAGTAAGGTCTGAAATATTAAGCAAACCCCCCCCCCCATTTATTTAGAATGGAGTTTTACAGAGCACAAAGGGACACAAAATATTTGGTAAATTAGGACTCTTCTTATGTGAACTTGATAAATTTGGAAAATCTGAAATTCCAGAATCTGAGTAATTTGAAGTTTAAATCAGTGAATGTAAAATTGAGGTTTGTGGGTAAATAATGACTGGTGCTAGATAAACAGCCCCATAATCTGCAAGTTGCTCCACCCAGGGAGACCTTTTATGCCTGTGCAGAATCCCATTAAAGTCAAATCCAGATTGGATTTCTAGCATAATACATATTTTGTATCTCTATCGAGTATCCTAGTATGTCAGAGTTCATATGTTCTCTCACATATCTGTGATAAAATAACAATGCTGGCTGATGGATGTATCAATACAAGGACCATGATTTTTTTCCTCTGGATCTATAATTTCTCAGTCTTTGACAGATACAATTTTTAAAACCTCTACAAACTTCTGATTTGTTTCTACTTCATCTGGAGTACTGTCATGCTTATGTAACCCACAGACCACAGCTACATAGCCTTGGCCAATTAGCCCAAGCTGTAGCAACTCATGTTTTTAGCTCTGAAGATCTATGGTTCAGTCTCTGGTGTGTTGGCCAAGAGGACAGTGTCACATTTAGATATGGAAAATCTCTAGTTCCTAAAAGTTTGAATTTACTTGAATCAAATGTCAGACTGTGTTTCTGTCAACAGTATGCAAAGAAGGAAAGAGTATCTGAAATTTACTGTAGTTTTTTTTTTTTTCTTGTTTATAGTTTTCTCAGTACCTTATCTTAGTCTGGAACTCTGCTTTCAATTTCTGTAATCTGGCGCTATGCATCCGGATCCCAGACCCTTACAGGCACTGCTCTTCATCACTGCTACAGTTCTCTTCTCTGCTACAAGTTCAGGTAAGGCTTCATCTTGACCTAGGTAATTTGCTTGGGTATTAGAAGCCTGTATTTTCAAAATGACTGAGGATTACAGGTGCCCAAAAATTGAACTAAACTGTCATGGCACTGTGTGTACAGTTCAGGTCTTACCTGTTGCTCGTGGAAAGTGCTGTTTTAGGGATGGTTTAAAGTATGCAAAAAGACATAGGTAGAAGTTGAATCTGTAGCAAATTAAAGCCTGGCTGTAGTCTGAAAAGCTCTTATGTAAAAATGGCATGGTTTTAATAATCAAACTGCTCCTTGTGTGCTGTCAGCTTGTCTTAATTTAGCCACAAGCTTTTGCTAGTGTTAGCCCTCCGTAGGCATTGCAGGAGAGTGAGATGAATCTTTTTCTTCAACCATTCTAAAATTTAAGTAAATTCCAGATTCAGGGTCACTTTCTGCCCCAGGTATACCCTGTGCATCCACCCTGAAAACAATGTGGTTTCACAGTTATAGCTGAGTGCAGAATTTGAAGACAGTGGAGTGACAAAGATGTAACTAATGCCACTAGTTTTACTGATGCTGATCTACATACTAGAAAGACCGCTGCTTTTCTCTGAGATCTGAGTTCACGTTTGTAGCGCTAGCGTCCAGAAAAAGTATCAAAGCTGAAAAAAATAGATCTGGCATCTTTATGTAACCCCAGGATTCCATATTTATGGAGTTGATTTTTCTGAGTAGGACCACATTTTAATTTCCAGGGTTTTTTTCTGTTTGTGCATGTTTTTTTTTATGGCTCAGTTAAAAATCATTAAACAATCTTTCATCTGAAATTGATCTGTGTAACTAGTGGAAGAGTGAATTGATTTTTAGAAGAAAATATTAATTGAGCAGAACCATTCACAGGAAACTTCATAGGTCACTGTGAAACACACACTATGTGGTTATGTTTTTTATATTTCAGTGTTTACAATATATTCACAAACTAGAAACCGCTTTTCCACTACCATTTTTTTCCTGTTTGGCAAACTGATTTTTTCGCCCTCCCTTCTGTTTCTAACATAACAGAAGTCGCCAGGATGGCCTTTTGTTTGCTGCCTCTGTGCACCAGTTTCTGTTGTTAGCAGGAACGGGCACAAATTTGGAGATTGTTTCCAACTGCTTTCTGCAATGTTTCAGTGGGTAGGGCTGGAAAAACCCTGATGTCTGAGGAGCATGAAATTTGCCCTTGCGAAGGACTTCTGTAACCCAAGTTGTGCAGAACTCAAGTTTTCATTTACCAAATAAAGTTTTTTAGCCCTTACAATGGTGAAAGTATTTTTTCAAATGTGAATGGTGAACTGATGCAGACAGGTTCACGATGCTGTTTTGGCTCCTCACAGCCTTACAAATGTGGTGATGCAGTTCCATCTTCATCAGGCTCTACCTGGTGAAGTCCAATTATTTGGAGCACATGAAAATCTCAGGTAAACTTTAGAAAGACAAGGTGACCTGAAGAAGAGCTGTCTGTGGCTCGAAAGCGTGTCTTTCACCAGCAGAAGGTGGTCCAATAAAAGATGTTACCTCACCCACCATGTCTCTCTTATATCTTGGGACTGACACTGCATATAACTTAGGTAGACTCTAACATTTTATTTCATCCTGATTTAATAAGTTCTGCGGTCTCGTAGATAAACATGCCTAAATTGTAAGCTGATTGAAGCTACTTTGACAGCATAGTAGGTCTAGGACTTTGAAACTCATGTAAAAGTACATTTTATACAGGGCAAATTAGCTACATCTTCAAATTATCATTCTGTGTCCCATCAGAAGATTTGCAAAGAACCATGTGGTCTTCTGGGCATATGCTTACCAGTTGAAGGTTCCTGATAAGACCACTAAGTTTAGATTTAGTCTCATTGTAACAAAATCTTCCTGGTCTTTGGACACCCAAACTCTTCTGTCCCTGGTAATCTTAATTTGGAGAAGACTCTTTTCTCACTTACATAATTTTGGATGTATCTTATTCCTTCGTGAATATTAAGGTGGGTTCAATTAGTTCATTGTTGCAGGCTATTTGCTTTTGTCATAATGACTTCCCAGTGGCATGTTAGTCTCTAGTGGTGGGAATCTGTCAAGATGAATATATTTTGAAAAAAGACAATTACCTGTTTTCCAAAGATCACCATTTTGACAGATTACCACTGACACCCCGTCTCCTCAAAGAATTGGGAGGTTCTGTAAATGGTTTAATGTTGCATTGTCCTGCCTTTTATTATTTTGCCAGTACTTGTACTCCTGTGAAAGAAACTGTCCACTCTCTGCTCGGACCTATCACTCAGGGCCGGCGCTTCCATTTAGGCGACCTAGGCGGTCGCCTAGGGCACCAGGATTTGGGAGGGTGGCATTTTGCGGCCTTTGGCGGCAATTCGGTGGCGGGGGATCATTCTGCGCTCCATGTCTTCGGCGGCGGGGGGTCCTTCCACGCTCCATGTCTTCGGCGGCAATTCTGCAGCAGGGGGTCCTTCCTCGCCCCAGGACCCACCGCTGAAGTACCCCGAAGACTAGGAGTGCAGAAGGACCCTTACCTAGGGCACCAAAAATCCTGGCGCCGCTCCTGCTGTCACTCAGGACTTAGATGTAAGAGAATTTTTGCCACATGACCGAGACTCTAGAGTTGATAATTTGCCAAGTTATGTTTTTGGAGAACAATTACAGGGAAATACTTTTTATATTTGCACAGTAATAAATAAATCTGGTCCATTCTTCCATACAAGTCAAAGTATAACTGATCTAGACAGAAAGATTTCAGAGAGTATTCAAATGTCGTAGTGCTAAGTATCGTTCAGCCATTTAATGTCTTTTTCTTTCCTTTTAGATTTGATTCCTCATTTTATTTCTGAGCCCCTGGCTACTATCCAGAAGCCTGGTGTGCCTGTAAAGCTTCATTGCTCTGCTGAACCCTCCACAGCTCGCATTTCTTGGATGTTTAACGGACAGAGGTTGGACAGCAGGGTGGAGGAAGTGGAGGTGCAGCTAGGATCTTTGACAATCTTCTCTCTCAGCCCCTCAAATTCTGGTCACTATCAGTGCATTGCCAATTACAGTGCTGGTGCAATTGTGAGCAGGCCTGCTGTAGTATCCGTAGGCTGTAAGTTATTTTCTACTTTTATTCCTAACTCCATGGCAAAACTTAGTAACCATCAACTAGTTGCATGAAATGTTGGTTCTTCCGTTGTAGAGATGAAAAAAACCTGACACATGTAGACTTTCAGAAAATTTATAGTGCAACTTTTTTGAAAATGTTATTTTGCATTTTTAAAGAAAAGCACTCTAGAACTTTATTGGGAAAATAGTGCTTTTTAAAACCACTCCATATATATTTAATATAGCACTCATTCATGCTTCAGAAATGTAGAAAGATGGCCTCTGCCCCAAAGATCTTGTATATAATTTAAAATTGATGATGTAATAAAAAACCTAAAATGTCTGAGTCGGTATGAAGCAATGGATGCAGCTACAAGCATGGTTGAGGGTTCCTTTTGTTCAGAATATCACACGATTGAAGCATTGCTGGATTTTCTCATCTGTTGTCCAGTTTTAAGTTCTCAGCCATTTTGACTTTACAAATTACATCTGTGCGGTGTACAGCTACAGTAAGGCATGTATCTATGCCAGATGATGAATCCTAGACGACTATGATATTCATTGCCACCCTTGCTAATTGGCATGCAACAGTTTCATTGGTTGTATGTGGGAGACTGCATAGATGGGGGATAACTTGCGCCAACTGCCGTCCACTCAAATCCACACAGCCACTCACATAGTAACACTACTGGCAAAAACAGTAACCAGAAACACACACAACCCCTCATGGTAGCCCACAGCCCTCATACGCTACCTGCACAAATCTCCCAGCCCACCCAGACACAAATCAACACAACCACCTACACAACACCACAGTCAGCATACACAGTAACTTTTAAATGTCACTCTGAAGTCTAGAATTTTGAGAGCGCTTTTTGTTTGGAAAATCACCAGCCTCAGTCGTCACTGGGATACATGATCGGTTACCATCTAATTTGTAAGTTGGCAGCCATTTTCAGGTTTTTTTACACACATTATACCTAAATGCCAGCACGAGCTTTCAGCTACTAGTTCAAATTGTAATAAGAGGATAGCAAACAAAGTAGGGTGAGACAGGTTTTAGTGATAGAATCATGTGATTTCTCAGGTTGGGTATGAGCACGTTTTGGTGATCCAATGTGACTTTTATTTCTGTAAAAATAGGGGTGGTGGTGAATATGAATTACTCTTGTTTAAGGTATCACTCAGTTTCAGAAGGAAATGAAATGCTTTTCACTGTGGTGAAATACATTACAAAAATTAGACTGAAATGAGGAGTGTAGTAGTTTGAAGACTGTTTCATGCATAGAAGGCAGCATATCCCAATGGCCTATGACTCGTCACGTGGCATAAAAAAGGGACACACGTGCCTTGTGGGATGCAATTAACGAGTGGGCTAGTAGTAGTATTACATATTTATATTATGATAGTTCCAAAGGGATTGGGCCCTTGGGCACTAGACAGACAGACAGTGTCTGCCTTTGAAGATCTTACGGGTTAAACACACATCAGCAGAGAATACAACTTAGAAGCAAAAAATATAGTGAAGAATTGACACTACTTCATTGGTTTATGTGCAGTGTAATTTATGGAGGTTTTTAATTGGGAGGGGATGAGGCAAAGGAAAGAAGGGGAAGAGGACTAGTAGCACGTAACCATGATCAGCAGGCTGGGTTCTGTAGGCATCATGGCAGAGGTGAGTCTTAAGTGGGATCTGAAGGAAGATAAGGTTCATGGCTGTTCAGATTTTATCCAAGTGCTTTCCCTATGTGTGAGAAGCATCATGGGAGGAAGCATGGAGGTGTTTAAAGGAGAAGCTGACTGGTGTGGGTGGTAAAGGCTGGGAATGGTGGAGGTCAATGTGTTGGATTAGTAATCAGCCACTGAGCATGGGGCTAACTTATGAATGGCCTTGTAAGCAAAGATGAAGCTTGTATTTTCTCCAGAAGTGAAGTGGGAATTAGCTGAGAGACTCCCAGGTGGCATTGATGTGGTCAGAGTGATGTGCCAAGAAGATGACTTTAGCAGCAGCATTCTGAAGAGGTAGAAATTAAAGATGGCATTGTTAACAGAGCATTGAGGATGTTGGGAATAATGCTATGGCTAGGTCAGATAAAGAGAGATCAAGTTATCTAAGGCCTTACTTTCTGGCTAAGAGATCACACCTTGCTTTGCAGGCTTTTCTAATGGGAAGCAGCAAAGGATACCATCTTTCCAGGAAGAGTGTGCTCTCCCTGTCTCCTCTTTCCCAGTAAAACTTCCAGTTAGCAAACACAAACTCCCCGTGCCACAAGTCAGTGCCCACAGACACAGTGGTGTTGAAGAGAGAAAAGGCAAAAGAAGGTAACGGAGGTGCCAAAATGATATCGGTTAGGCTAATAACTTATGAAGTGCCTCTCACAACAATGAGGGTACTGTTTGTAACACTTTAAGAACAAAAATGACAGATCCACAATAGGTAGCGTTAAACAGAACTGTAGCTGTTAGCCAGATCCAGGGCCGGCTCCATGCACCAGCTCAGCGAGCAGGTGCGTGGGGTGGCCAACGGGAAGGGGCGGCACATCGGGCTGTTCTGCGGCAAGTCCCTCGGTCCCTCTCGAAGGGAAGGACCTGTCGCTGAAGACGAAAGCAGCATGGTGTAGCTGCCGCCAAAGTGCCGCCGATCATGATCTTGGCTTCTTTTTTTTCCGCTGCTTGGGGTGGCAAAAACCTTCAAGCCGGCCTTGGCCAGATCGGAGCTAGATTGATAGCCAGAATGTTGGAGAAAAATACCCAAAATCCACATGCCCTGAGTGATTTCCTGAAAACAGTCTCTCTCTCTTGGCAGGGACATCAGTAAATCTCTGGTTCCCTCTTTTCCCTACTCTCAAAAAAGCCTCCATACCCTTCCTAATGCGACTAATGCCCCATATGTCCCTGGAACCATGTAAGGGCTTTTGTCCACATGCTGACCATTTCCTTCCTCCCAAACTCTTTGATTTTCTTGAATGCAAATCTTCCAAAGGTACGTTCTGAGGATGAATTTAAAACCACAGCGTTAATGGGAAATAAGCGTTCCATTTCTGAAAGTATTTGAAAACACACATACAAAATTTGACTGTGTGCTTAGAGGGAAAAGGAAATGTTCTCATAGATTGCTTTCTGCAACTATAGTCTTGATTTCCAGAAGCAAAAATCCTTTTGCCTTTTTTTCCTGTTACCCTCAGTAAAGCAGAGAGTCAATATCTTGTGAATCTTCTTTCTGTAAGCTGTGCACCGGATAAGGAATGAACAGATACTCTAACTCACACTAATAGCGGTTCCTACTATATGTAGTCACACTGAGACCTGGAAATAATGTTTCTAGTTACAGCTTTTATAATGCAAGGATCCCACAAACTTCTCCTCCAGGCAAAAGAATTTTCTAATGTAAACTCTTGTTGATCTGCCATGTCATTACAAAACCATACTCTCCTGGCTACATTTCTTGCTTTCGAATTTTGTGCGTTGAGGCCTGTGTTACATAAAGCGCTAACAAAAAGCCCTTTGCAATCTCTTTATTTTTAACAATTCACAGCAATATCTGCCTTACACAAAGCAACTGCTAGTAGTAAATGCAAGTGGAGTTCCCAAATGTGGTTTGTGTCAGTTCTGCGAATTCCTTTGGCTTTATTAAATGGGATTTCTTTTCTCAAATACTTGGACACTAGAACTGATTGGGAAACTAGGAGGGAGGGGAAGACAAAAGAATAATTCATGATTTCATTTTTTTCAAAAATGTCCGTTCCATTTTTTATCAATTTAGTTGGGTCAAAATCATCTGTCTTTAAATTCCTGTTTTCTTGGCTGTTTTTCCTCTCTTCTTATGTTCCGTTATCTAATCAATCTTTGCCGTGGTGGTTGATCTGTAAATTGCTTGATAATTAAAAAAGAAACATGAAGCAGTAGAGGGCTCATGGGCCAAGTTCATAAGAAAAAGATTATGTGCAGTTGAAGACAGTTTCCTCGGAGTATGGTTATGTCTGAATTGGGCCTTTGTCAGCCAAGATTTTGAGTAACGTCTTCTTAAGGATGCCCCATCTATGGAGCATGTCCAGAATCCCTGTGAGAGGAGAGTTTCTCATAATTGAGAAGACAAAGTGTTTTGGTAAAGTGCTGACCCATAACAAACCCCCCTCAAGAGACCTGTAAGGGTAATCGGCATAGACAAACTTCACAGGCTGTAAGCTTTGAACATAGAAGGCAGCAGGAAAAGAGCAACATGCATACTATACTTCACTACATGAGGGACTTAGGGTATGGCTACATTACAAGCCATACAGCTGCCACTGTGGTGTAGACACTTGCTACAGCAACAGAAGGGATTTTCCCATTGCTATAGTAAATCCACACCCTTGAGAGGTGGTAGGTAGGTCAAGAGAAGAATTCTTCTGTCAACCTAGAGGTGCCTACACAGGTACTAAAGCGACTTAGTTAAGACTACTTAGGGATGTGAATTTTTCACACCCCATAAGCAATAGCTAGTTTGACCTACTCTTTAGGTATAGACCAGGCCTAAGACAAGCTGTTTCTGGGTTTTTAGCAGCATTAAAAACAAAGTTGGAAGATGCTATAACTTGTAGGTTGAGGTTTTATATTTGACTCATTGTACAGGCAGTGAATGGCAGATGCTGCATTCCTCACTGATGTATTCATTGTCAGGTTATGTTTCTCCCAGAGTAATTAACTCCTTTTTGTATGCATAGAGCTTACAACGTAGCTGTTGTCCATGTACTATCAATTGCTTCCTGCCTTAAGTTCAGAACTAGTAATTGACACACTTAGTTCCTGGGTTGAGAGCCTCTCTGTTCCCTTATTTTTCATGAAGTAGGTCTGTGGAACTTACAAGAGGGCTACATTTTCAGTTTTTTCCATCCTTCAAGTGAAAACGCTTGTCTCTTCATGTAACAGAAGTTCAGATATCCATATCCTAGGTCTGGTATTGAGAACTACATTGTTAGGGTTGTCAATTAATTCACATAATTAACTCAAAAAATGAATCACATTTAATTGCACTGTTAAACAATAGAATACCAACTGAAATTAAATTTTTTTATCCTTTTCTAAATTTTCAAATATATTGATTTCAATTACAACACAGTGTACAGTGCTCACTTTATATTATTATTGATTACAAATATTTGCCTTGTAAAAATGATAAAAGAAATAGTATTTTTCAATTCACCTCATGCAAGTCTACTCAGTCCTACTTCTTGTTCAGCCAGTTGCTAAGACAAGCAAGTTTGTTTACATTTATGGGACAAAATGCTGCCCACTTCTTATTGACAATGTCATCTGAAAGTGAGAACAGGTGTTCGCATGGCACTTTTGTAGCCAGCATTGCAAGATACTTATGTGCCAGATATGCTCAACATTCGTATGCCCCTTCGTGCTTCTTCCGCTATTCCAGAGGACATGCTTCCATGCTGATGATGCTTGTTTAAAAAAAAAGAAGTGTTAATTAAATTTGTGACTGAACTCCTTGGGGGAGAATTGTATGTCTCCTGCTCTGTGTTTTACCTGCATTCTGCCATATATTTCATGTTAGAGCAATCCTGGATGATGACTCAGTACATGTTGTTCGTTTTAAGAACGCTTTCACTGCAGATTTGACAAAATGCAAAGAATATGCAAATGTGAGATTTCTAAAGATAGCTGCAGCACTTGACCGAAGGTTTAAGAATCTGAAGTGCCTTCCAAAATCAGAGAGGGATGGAAGGCGGAGCATGCTTTCAGAAGTCTTAAAAGAGCAACATTCTGATGTGGAAACTAAAGAACCAAACCACCAAAAAAGAAAATCAACCTTCTGCTGGTGGCATCTGACTCAGATGATGAAAATGAATATGCGTTGGTCTGCACTGCTTTCGATCGTTATTGAGCAGAACCTATCATCAGCATGGATGCTTGTCCTCTGGAATGGGGCTTGAAGCAGGAAGGGACATATGAATCTTTAGTGCATCTGGCACGTAAATATCTTGTGACACCGGATACAACAGTACCTTTTCTCACTTTCAGGTGACATTGTAAATGGGACGGGAGCAGCATTATCTCCTGCAAATGTAAACAAACTTGTTTGTCTGAGTGATTGGCTGAACAAGCAGTAGGGCTGAGTGGCCTTGTAGGTTCTAAAGTTTTACATTGTTTTATTTTTGAGTGCAGTAATTTTTTTGTACATAATTCTACACTGGTAAGTTCAACTTTCAGGATAAAGAGTGTGCTACATCAGCGGTTCTCAAACTTCATTTCACTGTAACTCCCTTCTGACAACAAAAATAACTACATGACACCAGGGAGGGGAACCGAAGACTGAGCCTGCCAGAGTTCTGTCACCCTGGGTGGGGGAGCCAAACCTGAAGCCTTTGTGTAATGGCCCATCCACTATTTCCCCATGCTTATCCTCCTGCCTCCCCCACAGTTCCTTACATCTCCTTGTCGGTTGCTGGAAATGGGCCATTCTCATTGCCGCTACAAACAGTTCTTTTTCTCTCCTGCTGATGATAGCTCACCTTAACTGATCATTCTCCTTATAGTGTGTATGGTAACACCCATTGTTTCATGTTCTGTGTGTGTGTGTGTAAAAAATATATATATACTTCCTACTGTATTTTCCACTGCATGCATCCGATGAAGTGGGCTGTAGCCCACGAACGCTTATGCTCAAATACATTTGTTAGTCTCTAAGGTGCCACAAGTACTCTTTACTCTTTCTTTTGTTTTTTACTGTGCAAATATTTGCAATAAAAATAATAGAGTGAGCATTGTACATGTATTCTGTGTGGTAATTGAAATAAATATATTTGACAATGTAGAAAACGTCCAAAAATATTTAAATAAATGATATTCTATTATTCTTTAACAGTGTGATTAATTGTGATTAATTTTTTTTGATCGCTTGACAGCCCTACATGAAATGTCACACTTCTTTACAGAGGAGTTCAGAGAAGCTGTCAAAAACAATATTCATTTGGATCAAAACCTGCTGTATTTGTAATCAGTAATTACTCTTTAACCCCACCTCCTCCAAAATCTACAATCCCACTTGCCTTTGTAAACTATCTTCCAGATCTTGATGATTTTGATACTTCAGTGAAACACATAGTTACAGCAGAAGAAGGAAGTGCTGCCTTCATTGGCTGTAAGGTACCAGAAAGTAACCCTAAAGCACAAGTTCGCTTTCGAGTACGGGGAAAATGGCTGGAACAATCAACAGGTGAGAGATTTTGTGACACTAATAACTAATATAAATAACCTGCCGCAAAAATACTGGTTGGAATCAGAACTGAGTGATATTCTAAAAAGTTGAAAACTCTTTATGCAATTTATTTTAGATACATCTATCTTAGTAAAGACATCCATTACAGGAATGAATTTTTGTCAGCAGAGTTATTAGTTCACAGCAATGTGTTTAATAAAACAAGGTGCTAGATAAATTGACTACAGAAATTTTTAAAACGGTTTCTTTGAAACTCATTTTAAACAATCCTTTTTCCCTTCCTCAGATAACTACCTAATTCTTCCATCTGGAAATCTGCAGATTTTGAATGTCTCTTTGGAGGATAAAGGCTCCTATAAATGTGCAGCATACAACCCAGTCACTCATGATCTCAAATTAGAACCCACTGGACATAAGCTCATAGTCAGCCGTGAGTATTTAGTATATCTACGAGGGTGGCTTAAAGGATAAAAGCTTCAAACTAAATTGATCCACCTTAAATTAGTATTTTTAATAAACTCTGCTAGATCTTAATGTCTTGCTATTCTGATGAGTGAAACTCTGTTCCTCTGCTATATGTAATCTAGCTAGCAAATGTCTGCAGAATACTTTTCATCTGATTTAACTGACTACGATTTTGTGACTTTAGGAAAAAATTAACCTAAAAAGATTCTGAGCATGAATATTTAATAGTCTAAAAATCTCTGGGTCTGCAATGTCTGTCTTGTCTGCATATGTTTTTGTAATGTATTTCATCAGTACAGTATAGGATAACTCCACTGTATAGACAGTCACCTATATTATCAACTTCATGCTCTCTTCAAACATGAGTTATCAAATACATGATCTGTGGTAAAATGCTCTCTTTCTGTTCTTTTTGCAAAAGGAGTAATTTTTTGCTGCTTACGGTTCGTTCTCTTATTAGCGTAAATGGTAGTGATGGGAACATTGGTGGAGGGGTAATGAACTCTTGCAAGAGTAAAACGCAGAGTTTATAGTAGCAGCATAGTGGGTGTGCACTGCTGTTGTGGGCAGGGATAGCTCAGTGGTTTGAGCATTGGTCTGCTAAACACGGGGTTGTGAGTTCAATCCTTGAGGGGGCCACTTAGGGATATGGGGCAAAATCAGTACTTGGACCTGCTAGTGAAGGGAGCAGACTGCACTCGAAGACCTTTCAGGGTCCCTTCCAGTTCTATGAGATAGGTATATCTCCAGATATTATATTATTTTATTTAGATGTAGGCTCAAATGCCAAAAAAGACTCTGCACTTAGCTGCTGGAAGGGGAATGCCCCACGTCCAATATCCACCACTCCAATTGATTTTGAGAGGGTGCCAGTGCAAGAGAGCCCCAACACGCTGTACTCAGCCATAAGGAAAATTTGTCCGCTATGTGAGTGAGTAAATCTGGTAACACACAGAACCTCAGGGCTTTGATAGAAAGGAGAGGGAACCACTAGAGGAAAAAGTATTTTAATAATCCAATGTTAAAAATGGATCGTTAAGGAGTTTATCTTTTGTGCATCCCTTTACTCTACTTCCAGGCACTTCTGCAGAAGGCTTTCGCATTCTTCACCCCACCGTTTCTCAGGCTTTGGCGGTACCTCAGCACAGTCCCCTAACTCTAGAGTGTGTTGTTAGTGGGTTGCCTGCATCTCATGTCCACTGGTTTAAGGATGGTCAGGATGCACTGACTGGAAGCAGGTGGAGACTGCTGCATTCTCATCTTGTGACTGACAGACTTGATACATTGGATGCTGGAAACTACTCCTGTGTGGTGGCAAATGAGTCTGGAATAGTGAAATATATAAATTATACAGTAACTATACTTGGTAAGAAATAGAGGAAGGAACTGAATTGTTTTTTATTTGCAAGTTTTATGTTGAAGACCATTTCTGTTTTTGTTGTATAGTAGCTCTTGACCCTAGGTTCCCTCATGCTCTTTCAACCTAGACAAGGACTGATGTATTTTAAAATTAAATTTACTTCATCAAAGAATTAAGATATGCTCTTAATAATTATATCACAATCTCTCCCTGCCTGTATCCCTTATGACTCATTATCCTCTTACCAAATTCTTTGTCCTTCTTTATTGTGTTAATCTATTTTGGTTTGTAAACTCCTTGGGACAAAACTAGTAATCTTGTTTGTCTGCAAAAATGCCATGCACACCTTCTAGGACTGGATGAATCACGTGCCACGGTAGGATTCATCTCCTTTCCTCGTTCATGGTAGTAACTAAACAAAAAGTTAGCTGGAAGGGGTGAGCATACTAAAATGTCCTCCTCACCCTTCCATCAGTATGTAGCTGGCTACTGCTGTGCCTCTGTATTTCCTTGCATTCCACTTTTTCTTTTGTAGCAATTCTTTCTGGGCACTGCATAACTTGAGATAGAATCAGTCTTGCAGCATCCTTAAATCATATTGAAGGAATCACCCTTTCATCTTTCTCACCCCCAACGTTCTTTTTATTACCTAAAATAGAAAAGTAGCTAAGGATGATCCTAGTGCTCATCTCCTGGAGATTAGCACACTTTTCTATACCTCGTGAGAGTGAAATAGAATTCTAGCAAAAGGCTACAATCTGGGCTTGCGTGTGTGTGGTTAATGAACAGTGTACCTCTGGCTGCAAGTCTTCTGGACGTTTGTCGTAGACGTTAATTTGTAAATAAAAAATATGAGCATTTTGTTTCTTCATGCTAGTTCTGTGTGGGATTTTCAAAACCACGCAGTCATTGATCGGGGTAAATGTGTTAGGGCTTAGATATGTGTATATTCCGGCCAAACAGTCTGAACGGTTTAAAAAAAAAAAAAGAAAAGTTTGTTTCATAAAGTAGAGATGCTGAGACAGAAAATAGTTTTTGTCAAAAAAAAAAGTTTTCCATTAAAGGAATCCTTTACTTTTGTAGTGTAAGCATGACTTTTCTGCACGGAAGGAAGAAACCAGTAAAATAAGGAGTGGTGAGCAAATGCCTTAGAAGCAAGTATTCATCTTTCACTAAGCTTAAGACATGACTAAGATTGGCCTTCATATGTGTGATAAGTTTGCATAATTTCATATTGTTGTTAAATGTGTGGTCTAGTAATTAGTTTCTGCTTAATTCCTGAAAGAGCAGCCTGCAGCATTTCACATTGTTTGTTTTATAGAATCTGCCTCAATTTCTAAAGGACTGCAGGATCAAACAGTGGCTGTGGGTGCAACTATACATTTCTCATGTGACATTCATGGAAACCCTGCTCCTAATCTTACCTGGTTCCATAATGCAGCTCCTATCCATCTGTCTCCACGACATCTGGTCACAGGAAACAGGTTGAGAATCAGTGGCATCACCAAGGAGGATTCTGGGTTGTACCAGTGTGTGGCAAACAATGGGATTGGTTTTATGCAATCCACTGGGAGACTTCAAATCCAGACAGGTATAGGAACATTTTTAACTATCCAAGAACTTAAACTAAAACCTTTTGCTTTTTCTGATACATATTTAGTTTTCTTGCCAAAAGATTTGGTTTATGTATTGACTGCGTCCATTTCTGACCACAGTAATCAGCAAATTATACGATTTATCCATCACTTGTTGAAGTATTTCATGGAGGAGTGGGAGCTATAACCCAGCTTCTTTCTTTCAAGGATCCAGAATTTAAAAGAAGGGGGGGAAAAAAAATCCCTTGCCTCAGATAGTTTTGCATGTTTCTCTTCTAGACAGTGTTGGCTTTTATGAAATTTTAGCCACGTTTTGACAGGAGGAATATTTGGAGAGCTGGAGGTATTTGGTGACTCAGTTGTATTGAATCTCAAACTTTTAAATCTAAATTTCAGGATTAAATCCAAGTGTAGCTAAACCTATTTTGAGTCTGATCATTGACTCTATTGTCCTAAATCATCTGAGTTGAATGGTTTCAGAGTCTATTGGAATTTGTCTGACAAATTCCAGACTTAAGGTTTGAGATTTTTGTTCTTGTACACCCCAAGTGCAGATTGAAGGTTAATATTGCATCTGCTTTCTCCAAACAAAAGTTTCAATACTGTTAATGGTTTTCAGTCCCTTCTTCAGTAAAGCAGTGAATTGGGGAATTACTAGCAACCAGAAAACTAAAGAACTGTATAAATGACAAATATTTGAATGTGTTCATTTTTGTACCATATTAACAGCTCATCTGTGCATTAGACAATAGATTCCATAGCACAGTGAATTAATTTTATGTATGAATTTTTTTTTTTTTTTTAAAAACAGGCAAAGGTTCCAAGCCGGTTATAGTTTCTTCACCAGCTAGTGCCAATGTGGTAGATGGTGGTGATGTTACATTGTCATGCAATGCCACTGGACTACCTGTTCCTGTAATCCGTTGGTACAACAGCCATGGACTTATTACCAGCCATCCCTCTCAGGTCCTACATTCAAAACCACGAAAATCTCCACAAACAAGAAGAGGCAGCACGATTTTAGAACCCGTCTACTTCACCATGTCTCGAGCGGGATCGAGCTCCCTATACATTCAGGCAGTTACTCCAGAGCATGCTGGGAAATACTCTTGTGAAGCAACAAATAAATACGGCTCAGCGCTGTCCGACGCATTTCTTACCGTTGGTAAGCTAACATCAGTGTTTCCATGAGCCTTTTTGATGTTTAACCTTTTCAATAATCTGGCATGTGCCTTATGTGGTGAAACATCTTTTTAGTGTCAAACAGGTCAGTTTATCAAAATCTGAATTAGAAATTAAGTGGCTATTTCCTGAAATGAGTTGGCCAGGTTCATAGTTTTTGCCCATCTCACCTGAGGCTAAAGCTTGTACCAGTGTGTCTCAATATTGTGGCACATCTTTGGGAAGGGGAGATGGCCATGTGGGGAAGCCCCATTTTGGAATTAGAGGAGTTAGTTCTCCAGTCTGATCCAATAAGGGACTTTTGACAAGCACTAAATTCACTTTACAATCTCTGCAGGCTTTTTTTTTAAAAAAAGTATGTTTAGAATCACATGCTGAAGTGTTGTGTAGTTGCAGCCCAGCATTCAGCCATAAAGACTATGGTTCAGTCACTAGGAAATTGGTGCACAGCAAAAACAGTGTTTGAAGAGTCAAGTAAATCTTCAGCTGTTCTCAGTAGCATGCACGCACACCCCACCACCATCACCAGGACCTTAACTGTGGGTAGATGAGAAATCTAAAAACAGACAATATAAAAGGCTTGATCTTGCAAAGGAAATACTGAGTGTTCATTGTTCTTAGAGGTGCTACTAGAAAGATTGTTCTTAAACTGAAGGCACAATATAAAAATCTTTATTTTTGTTATAATTTTATGTCATGTCCAAGATCACAAAAATATTAATTTTAAAAAGTTACCCTAACAAAAACAAGGGCAAAATTTTAAAAAGCACCCAAATGATTTAGGCGTATGTACATTTTCAAAAGAGACTTGCACTTAGGCTCGTAAGTTTTATTGAAAATCAATGGGGTTTAGCCTTCTAAGTGCCTTTTAAAATGGGACTGACGAGCCTAAATCCTATAGATGTGTTTGAAAAGTTTACCCTTAGTCGTGCTGTAGAATCGTCAAAACACATCCTAGGGAAAACAGAAAACCCCGTTAAAATGTGCTGAGCCAGAAAGCAAGTTAAAAACTATAGAAAATATATTGAATGCATAATTCACATAAAACATCATTTTATTTTTTTTAATTGCCTAATTTTTAAGCATTCTGGCTTCTGATACAACACTAGTAAATATGTCCTGAAATATATTAAAATCCTTTTTTAAAATATATTTTTCTACTTCCATCTTGATGTGTAGGTGGTTCTTTTTTTAGCAAGGGAGAAACTGACTATAATAGGGGTTTATATAAAAATTGACTACACTCAAAGTGTTATCAAATATATAACACAAAGTGAGTTTTTCCCTAAATGTTTCCAATTAGACTTGAGTAGATATTTTCCCCCTTGAATTAAATGTATATATCTGAAATGATGTTTTCTTAAAAAAATAAACAAAAAAAACCAAACTGAGAAAACAATCTCTCAATGTAGTTTTAATATTAAAAAAGCTCTCATTAACGGACCTCATAAACCCAAAATCAAACACAATTCTCAGAACTCATCCTGAATTGGAATAAAAATCCTGGCGCCATGTCTCAGCCTTATGAGAGTGAGTTCTACAAGTTAAATGTCACTTGTTTTTCAGTTTCAAATTCTTTGCATTGGCTTCTGATTGGCGTTCAAGTGACAGTAAAGGCACTGGTTTTGATCTGTTAACCTTTAAATGGGTTTGGAAGCTGGCTGCCTGAGAGCCATCACGATTCAAAGGACTATTGACTTAAATGCCAAAAGATATTTATATGCCATACGACTTTAATAAATCAGTTCTAATAGCAGAAGTCTCAAACTGATGTTGTTCTGCAGTCAGTTCAATCTACAGTAGGTTCAAGTGAACATGTCCAAGTTTTCAGCAGCACCTGGGTGATTTAGGAAGCTAACTCCGTGGCACATAGTGTCTTATGTCATTTAGATGTTTTGGAAAATGTTGCCCATCTTGAATAGTAACGCCTGTCTTGCAGTGCTGGTTGTAGGAGGCTGTCGTTGGGTATGTTATAGAACACCGACCACAAATCTCCGTGCTAACTTCCATTAAATGCTAGCTTATTTTGTGGGATTGCTAAAGAATTTCTTCCAAGGGTGCAGTGACTAAGAAGCTGAGGGCAAATTGTTAACCTGACTAGAGAGGTAGTGGAAGTACCCCACATTGCATCCTGAAATAGATGATACAGAAACCTTGACAAATCCTCTGGTGTAGGCACGTAAATCTGAACAGCCTTAATAAATATTACTGTCCTGTGGTGTCTAGCCACAAGTTAAATACAAATTGTTTGTCAATAGTTAACAACTAACCTTCAAGACTAGTGAAAGCAATAATGCCAGTAGGTCTACTCACACCAATCTAAACCACAGCTAATTCCCCACGTACTGCCGTCCAGTTCCCTGCTCCAACAGTCACCAAGTCAGATTGTGTACATCCAGAAATCCTTACTAGCCCATCACAGGAAAGTACGCCTTCCAACGCATCAGACGAACAGAACGTTGCAAACTTCAGTGTACAAAAGCAGAAAACTCAGATGAACAGAACGTTGAGTTTGATACTAATATGCAGCATGCATCACTTTCTCACTGGTTAATTTAGTGTACTAGATACAATTCAAGGGTGAGAATGTTGTCAGGCGTTTCTTCTGTTTTGAACAAGCTGATGTCGGGCCTTGAAGGCTTCCTCTTTGTGTTGCTTATGACTCCCATCCCCAAACTCTGCAGCATTCGTAAATAAACCAATGCTTGCTGAGAACATGGGCTTCAGTTAAAAAAAAAAAAAAAAAACCAACAACAAAAAACCCTTTCCCTTCCCCTTCAGCTTCCAAGAAGTGGCCAAAAATAGCAGCCACACTTGTTGGTATTTTAATGGAGGTTTGACGGAATCTAAGGTGGCCAGGCCAACACAGCTTATGCTTTACATTACCGAGGAATTTCTGTTTATTTTGTAAACGAAGTTCCCTTTATTCCCCTCCGCTTTCTGGACCCCAACACGTAACAGAAACTTACACAGATCTATATGAAAAAATGGGCAGGACTAAGAACATCTGGCAATCTAGCATTTCAGTGTGCAACCTCAGGAGCTGTCTCATTTCCCTCAGTGTTCTCACTTCAATATTTAAAGTTTGATGCTTGTCTTGATGCTAACCTCAGATGTCCAACCTGCCAGCCCATTGCTGCCTGGAATGTTGACAAGCTATGTATCAATTCCAGGATTCCCTAAGAGTATTTTTGTCTGTTATGCTTTCCAGTACTACTGACCTCATTTCAGCTAAAGCTGCGGGATGGCAGGAGGAGGCCCGTAGAGGGCTTTCAGAAATATGTTTAATATCACAAATAGCATATCTCATTCTTAGTAATATATTTTCAAATGAGTTGGCTGGGTTTCAGCTCTGTAACGTTCAATGTTAGTAGAAATTACTCTCAACTAAAACGTCACAAAGTGAGCTAAGAAAATGTCCTTAATGTAATTTTGTACATACTGTACAGTAAATTGTAATTGTACAGATCTGGTTTAATGCCTTTGAGTTGCTTCAAATTACTCTGTTTATGCTGGTAGAAGTGTAGTTACTTACTTTTCCATCTAAGTACATTGCTGCTACCTAATGTACCTGGTACATCAATTATAACACATCCACTGCTGTCGATCTGCCAGGTAGTACACCTTTAGAATGCTTATGTTCAATGAAATATTGCCCTGCTCTGTTACTGCATAGAAGATGCAGTAGAATCTAGGAGTGAAGGGCAGTAGTTCATTATTTTTTCCCAGTGCATGGAGCAAATAGACTTTGTCTTGTAGATATAACCAGTATTTTTCTTCTGCAGTTCCTTTTGAATCTAGTACAAAAACTGAAGAAGTCACTCCTATGGAGGTTGCCCAAAGTGATGAAGGCGATGGAGATTATGATACAGAAGTGGGGTTCTCAAATTTGTCTCCGACAAAGTTGCATCTTGATGCAGTTGCTACAGAAAAGACACCCAATGGGGCTTTGCCTCCCGAAGCCCCAATCATCCTCAGCCCTCCACAGACACTCAAGCCAGACATGTATAACCTGGTGTGGCGCTCTGGAAAGGATGGCGGCTTGCCCATCAATGCTTACTTCGTGAAATATCGCAAGGTACCTCTTCTTTGCAAGAAATAGGCATAACTCTCGAGCAGATAGTTTTAGGCTTCTCAAGGAACCTATCATTGTTACAGCAACATGGGTGTTAAGAGCTATGATATCAGCCCAGATTGAAATAAAATACAGTTGAACCACAGTTTTGCTGTGGAGACACAGGCAGTCTGTTTAGGGATGGTTTGAAATTAGGTGCTGCTTTTTCTGGGTTTAACTGGGCCTTGTTGAACAGAACTCAAGTTTTTATTTTCATTGTAGTACCATTATTGTATGTGTGGAATTGGACTCTGGTTGAGCATTATTCATACAACATTAGTAATTTTTAAAAAAATGCATTTCAAGTCAGTATGTCTGGTTCTGATCTCACTTGCACTGTGTAGTTTGAATAGAACTTTTGCAAGCAGTGAACTTCCTTGATTAGAATTAGAACCAAGCATCACATCGGACTAAATCTTAAATCAGACCTTTTTTTCTGAAGGGCTAAGTTACTCAGTTCATATTTTTATAAGTTTAAATCCTTGTTCTGAAGCAGAAATACTGCAAGATATTTTTGACCAGGCAAATCCAGGAAATCTCATGACAGCCAATTTAATTTATGAACCAAAGATAGTTGGTTCTGATAAGCACCAAAAGTTTTGAATACTTATGTGACCCTTTCAAATTTGTCCATCGCTAGCAATTATATTTTCTATATTAAGTGCTTTTATTTATGTATTTTTAGTAGACAGTTGATCATGGTTTTAAAAGCATCTATCTCTTTTATCATAAAAATTATTTAATTGATTTCCTCCTCTTCTACGATTTCTTTATAAAGCTTAGAAAGAAATGTCTCTTTTGAAGAAAGAATTTGAATCAAGGCCGTCAGTATAAACTTTAGTAATCCATAGCATTTAGAGCTCCCTTCCATGTTTTTATTAAAGTCTTATGTTGTTTAGCAGTTTATTTTTGATAGAATCTCTGCCTTTTTCTTTGGGATTTGGGGTAATGCTTTTCTCAGAAGGTCAGATATTAAGAAAAATCTTTCCTTTGCCTAATGGAACTGGTAAATTCACTGTAAAACAGAAAAAAGCAGGGGAGGGGGGAAGGAATATGTACACTAATAAAAACAAATCTCCAATCTTTCTGCTGATGTTTTCCAGCCTCTGGCGGTAACCAAGCAGATAAAACACCCCCCTCCCCTCTTTTGTGTTACTCATAACCAATAAACATGTAAAGATGCTTAAATTAATGGAAGGCTGGGATAGGATAGGGTAGTTGACTGTCACCTTTCTCAACTTGGGCTCTGCTTTAATCCAGAGAGGCACACACCATCTAATGGTTGCTAGGTATTCTGCTTGAAATCATTTGTCCTCATTCTGTTTCCTCAGGCACAAACATTTGCAGTAAATATCTATTGCAATATGTACTAATTAGCATTGTTAGCTGTCTCAACTGAGTGGCAGTGAGCTAAATTAATGTGGAGACTGAATTCTCTCAAACCTTAATATGGAGGGGTCCTGTAGGTGAGGGTTTAGATTTGTTGCAGAAACATGGTTTAGAAGCTCACAGAGCTGCCGCTTGTGCTTTACCTGCTGTGTGGATAAAAGACTTGGATTTCCAGGGCTGTCACTGACAACTAAGTAAAGCCCATTGAACATAAATAGACATTTTTGGCATTTTTATATAATGTCCAGAAAACCAGCTCAGCTGGAGAAGTATTGATATTTTTCCACATCTAAACTTGAAGTCATGGTTTGTCTTGCTCTTAGCATCTTGTGATTCCCTCTTGCACAGCTGGATGATGGTGTCAGTGTCATGGGAAGCTGGCATACAGTTCGTGTTCCTGGAAGTGAAAATGAGCTGCTTCTCTCAGAACTAGAGCCCTCCAGCCTCTATGAAGTTCTGATGGTAGCGAGGAGTGCTGCTGGTGAAGGCCAGCCTGCCATGCTTACATTTCGCACCAGCAAAGGTAGGTGCTGTGTTTCCTGTATGCAAAGTTATCGCCAAAACATTCCTGTAATTTAAGTTGGCTGTGGCTTGTCTATAAAGCTATTTGTGGAAACAGTGGTTGAATGTAGTATCAAAGGAAGCGCCTATCACAACTAAGGCGGTTGGTAAATGGAGTCTAGCTGTAAGGCAAATTCTGATGGTGTAGTACCATAGCGGTATGCTGAGAGGATTCTTGTTAGTAAAAGACAGCAGACTCTCAATTGTCATGCTGTTTGTGGTGATTATTTGCATCTCAATTCATGAAACAAACGACAAGGGCAACTACACTATATGTGGACTCTTAGGACTAATCTACGTGGAAGTGCTACAGCGATGCTGCTGTACCAGTGTAGTTGTGACGCTGTAGCGCATCTGGTGAAGACACTCCATGCCGCTAGGGGGGGAGCTCTCCCATTGTCACAATAAAGCCACCTCTGAGCGGCAGTAGCTATGTCGGCAGGAGACGCTCTCCTGCTGACATAACGCTGTCCACACGGGTGTTTAGATAAGTGTAATTTATGTTGCTCTGGGGGTGGCTTATTCACACCTCTGAGCAAGATAACTTAAACCAACATAAGTGGTAGTGTGTACAAGCCCTTACTGAAAGTAGCCTCGCTAAAGTCAGAAGGCAGCCAGGCCCCGGTCAGCCTTTTCCACATAACACTTAGAGAAGTTGAATCCTGACTGGTCCTTCCATTCTGAGTATCCTCACCCAAATGAATAAAGCTGCTTCAGTCCTGACCTGTGAAACCCCTGTGTAAAAAAAGCTTGGCCTTTCCTGTGCAGAAACTTCCAGTGCACATTAGTGTGCTAGTTTTGTAGTGCGCTCTGTATTGAGAACATTAACCCAGTTCTCATTTCCAACTTAAGAGGATTTTGAGTTCAGGTTTAAACTGGCCATTAAATGTTTGAATGACCATATATAATCCACTCTAATTCTTTGCATTAGTAACATTTTAAGCAAACAATTGGTCATATATAATACAAGAACTGGCTGTATTAAAAATTTAGACATTCTAGTGGTTTATTTCCAGGAGGAGGCAGCCATATGCTATGAACACTAGTATCAGTTTTTAATTGCCAGTTTTGGGGCTTCATTAGATATTGCCGCATTGTTGCTAGAGTACTTTCAACATGACTCCTTTACCAATGTTGGTGATTCCAGTGTACTGAGGGGCATGATTTGGGGGAAGCCAATGTAACGGGTGTTGAACTCACAGCAGAAATCTTGGGTGGGGCTAGTGCATATCGTGCTTTATAGCTGTGCAGTTACTATGGAGGTTACTCCAGCCTGAGACTTGTGCAGTGATTCTGCAGGTTGACATGGAGAATTCTCTTCTCCTTCAGCCCCTGAGGAACTACCTAGTGCACAGCTAGCCTGGCTGGGAATTGGAGCTAGGTTTAGTGCCAGCTGCACCACAGTTCAAGTTGCTGTCTTGTGTAAAAGCAATGGGAGGGGGCATACTGTAAGGATGCAGTGAACAGATCTTTTTCCGGCAATGTCTTCTGCAGTCGCTGAGTTATTTGTCATATCTCAAACTTGTTTTAGAAAGAACATCCTCCTCAAAAAACACTCAGCCCCCATCTCCCCCACATGGCATTCCTAAACATCCTGTCATTCAGGAAGGGACAAATAACTTTGGGGTGGTCCTTCCAGACCTGTCTCGACACAGTGGAGGTAGGTGAATGGACCGTCTCCAATTCACGTTAGATGTTACAATATAAAACGAGATGCATTGAAGCTAATTTCTCAAGTGCTTATAATTGTACTTCTGTGTCGTGTGTCTCTGTTTATTCCTTAGGTCTGTCTTTCTGTTGCAGGTCTTCCTCTTGTGAATGATCCGTTAGCAAAGCTCAGATATAAGTGACTTCAAACTACCAGATTTTTTATGCTTGCATGCATTTTTAGGGGAAAGGATCAGATTATTCATGCTTTTAAGAGTGTTAACTAAAAGGTTCATCCCAGTCAGTGAAGCAGTGTATTAAGTAGTTACCTTGATTCATCCAGTCATTTGTTGTGACTTGCAGTAATTATTTATGAATCTTCAAAATGCAGTGCCTGTCTTGCATAAGAGTGTAATTTATACACTGAGATGTCCTTAAATGGATGTCCCATCCAGTGAATTTGATATTTAAAGGGACGCTTCCCTTGAAATTTAATCAGTTTCTAAAAATGAGTTGAATAGTTTGCCCTGCTTGACCCCTAATCTCACTGCCAATTTTGATAATTTACAGGGACTTTTTTCTTATGTTTGTGGTCTTCTCTCCTCTCTGACTTTTTGTGAAAGACCAGCAAGAACAGGAGCAACAAATTATACAGAGGAAACTGAAGGTGACAATACACAAAGGTGCTATCAGATGCACAAATTCAGTGTCTTTTCTGTAGTTTATCAGTGATAGACAAACTGGATATTGTAAAAATAAGTAATTCATTTTCCAACAGGTGTGATTTTTAAGCTGAAAATGTCCCTTTAAATATCTTACTGCTAAATGTGTCAGTCTTCCTGCAGTGCACTAAGGCTTGTTTGCAGAGATCATTGTCAAAGCGAGGGTAAATAACATGAGCACAAAAGGTAAAATTTTCAAAGGCACCCACGTCCAATTTTCAAAAGTGACTAAGGCTGCTAAGTGCATATGTCAATTTTGTAAATGAGATTTAGCCTCCTAACTCCCTGCAGCACTTTTGAAAATGTTACCCAAATAGACTGAAAACGAGTTTAAGAATTTTAAAATCCAGTTAGTGCCAGATAACCTATTGCCTTTCTGTTCCTTATTAAATACCTTCCTCCCTCTGTGGCACTTGTGGTTTAACAATGTGTATAAACCAGTGCAGTGAAGACTTAACCATTCTGACTGATGAGACATCTTATAACCAGATTGCTAACACCACCTCTTTCCATTTTCTCTGTTCCCACTGCTGTCTGTAACTTCAAGTGAGTTCAGTAAGTATTGATATCCTTTCTTACATGCTTGGTTTGCTCTTGTTTGTTCTAAATTATGCTTAAGCAATTCAGTGCTTAGTAGTATTTATGGATCAGGTGGTTTGTTTTTTTTTTTTTCCATGGTTCTGGGAATTTCAGTTCAAATTTTTTATTCTCACCAAACCAACCTGCTGCTGTTGTATATGCTCCTTTTGTTGTAGTCCCAAGGAAGAGGTAGGGTTTAGTGTATTAGCACATCTCTTTCAGTTCTGTTGAGTAAAGAACATAGCTCCATGTTTTCTGGTTATTTAAGAACTTTTTTTTGCACTCCCATAGTTCAGCTGCATTGGTCTGATGCAGCGTAATCACTGATGTTAGAAATGGCTGTGTTCACATCCATAACTAAGTTTTCATACACAGTTTAAGACTTTTTAGTACTAGGCTTCTTCCCAGCTCTTAAAGATAAAAGGAGGAGGATTTAAAAATCTCCATGTTTGAAACACTTGGTCTAACTTAATTGATTAAACTAATCATAAGTGTGCTCTGTAGAGAATAGAGGTCCATGTTTCTCATCTAACTCCTGTGTACATCTTTCTTAATTTCCCATTTCAGTTCCAGAAGCTCCAGATCGCCCTGCTATCTCCACAGCTTCCGAGACCTCTGTCTATGTCACATGGATCCCACGTGCAAATGGTGGCTCCCCCATCACTGCCTTTAAAGTCGAGTACAAGCGTATGAGCCGAAACAGTGATTGGCTAATTGCAGCCGATAGCATCTCTCCTTCTAAACTGTCAGTGGAAGTTCGCAACTTAGAGCCAGGTATTAAAACTCTTTCGCTGCCTTTAGGATTTTTAGTTCCACATTCTTTTTCTTTTAGATGATGATTTTCTCATGAGGAGAAGTATTTCTTATTTCTGGTCATGCCCTTCAGCAGCTAAAATAACAGACTCATTAAGAATACTAAACACGATTAAAAACACAGATTTTATCTGTAATTTCTGTCTCAGGTTAGGAATTTTGTTTCTTTAATTGAAGTTGGCTTTTAGCTCTCTAAGAAGGAAACAGTCCTCTCACCCCCCCCATTCAATTTTTATTGATGTTTGTTGTTTGTGTACATTTTCTTTCAACCTCTCCCTGCTTAATTGTCATTTCTGGTAAATACTAAATCTAGGTTATGATTGCGATGTGCTTCTCTGCAGCCATTCCATTTGTTTTTCATTGGGCTGGGAAACAAGAGAACAAATATACTAACTGTTTTGATGAGACAGAAGTTAGGGGCACTTCAGAAATAGACAAAGAAGGACCGTGGTCCATGACATCTAGATATGCACGCAACTAGTCTTGAGGGATATACTCCCATAATCTTAATTGGACATCCCTGCTCTAGGAGGGGGAAAATAGCATTTCCTTGCCTTTCTCATGGGTGAAAATTTCTTTCCAGTCCAATTATCTGACTAGCTTTTCACCACTGCACGAGAGCAGGTTCTGTCACAGTTGAGCATCTAAAACTATTAGAGAGACATCATTGATGGCAAGTAATTTTCTTTTTGAATCCCAAGAAATCAATTTAGAACTAATTCCACTATGATCGGGTCTTATCTCAGGTTTTTTAAATCATTTGAACCCTTTTTCTAGTGCTTGGGCATTTTTATCTTGCCCCCTAATTTTATCTTTTGCCTTTGAAAGGAGCAACGTACAAATTCCGTGTGATTGCTGTTAACAATTACGGAGATAGTCCACGAAGCTCACCGTCTCGGCCATATCAAGTTGCTGGCTTTACCAACCGTTTTTCCAACCGCCCAATCACAGGACCTCACATTGCCTACACTGAGGCAGTCAGCGACACTCAGATCATGTTAAAATGGACTGTGAGTACACTTTCTTTCTGTTCTTTTCTCCTTCTATAGACTAATTCTTACTGATTTGGCAGTTAGAAATCTTTTAAAAGTGAAGGATCAAGAACAACACACTCAAGCTAGCAATGTAGTTGTTTTCCTCACTACTGAATGGTGGTATTAAGAAATTCATGGTTGGCTCCATCCCATGAACCATATCAATCTACTCATTTTTTCCTATATTGTAAGATTTAAAATCTAGAAACCCGAGTTGTTGCTGTACTTCTGATACTGTTTAGTAGTGGATGTTGATTAACAGCAACTTTGACTCCTCCAAACAGCTCAGAAGTGTTATTTGATAATAGATCCTGTTTTAGTTTGAGTCTTTGAAAAGAATCCACCATTGTATTATGCACACTCTAAGAAGTCTTAACCAAGCCTCAAAATCATATTCTCTGAGAATTTTCAGTAGGCTACATCTGAAGAGGAAGTGTATCCAATAAATATTCCATATTGCAAAAACATTCCACTCCTTTCCTCTGTAACTCCGTCTTTCATAAACAAATATTTTGAAGTCCTTATTGAAATCCACCATACCATTAGTTTTCTGCTTTCTAGTACACTGAATTAACCAGTGAGAAAGTGATGCATGCTGCATATTAGTATCAAAACTCAACGTTCTGTTCGTCTGAGTTTTCTGCTTTTGTACACTGATGTTTGCAACCATGGTGCACCAGGAGGGTAATTTCTAAACTCCACAGAATTCGCAGTTCTACAGTTTGTCTGAACAATTCAACCTTGAAAGAGGAAAATAATCGTCAGTAATAAACTGAAGAAACTTTAGTCTAAAATGTCTGAGGACTACATAAGAGTGTTTTTACAGAATTCTCTATTGGCAGAATGTTAAGTTTGAACTCAAAGGTTAGGAAATACCGACTGTGTCTGCACTACAGGGTCAGTGCCAGCATACGCATGTCAGCATAGCCAAACTGGCGTAGCCTCCTAGTGTAGATGCGACCTACACGACAGAAGGAGTTTTTCTGCTGGTATAGGAATAACATTAGCTATGTTGACAGGAGCACTCTTTTGTTGCCATAACTGCATCTGCACTGGGGATTTTGTCACCACAGCCATGCTGGTTGGACGTGGGTTTTTTCACACCTCTGATTGACATAGCTATGCTGATACCAGTTTTAAGTGTAGCCTAAGCCAGTCAATTTAACCCGAGTTAAAGTTGCATGGACAACCTTAACTCTGCACCCTGTGCCTCACAGCAGTCTTCAGCTGCATGACTACATACTATGTCCGAAATTATATAATTCTTGTAATAGCGTTTCTTTTCTTTTCATCGGTCATAAATTTTTTGGGTCCAGTATAGCTTTGACTTAAAATAAAATCTTCAAATGAGAATAAATCCCATTTTGAAAAAGGGATATAGGAAGGTGTCCAGAGCTCCCTGCTGTGGACCCCTTCTGGGCTCTTAAGAACTGCAGTCTATCCTCAGCCCATCAGCAGGGCTTTCCCCAGTCACATCTGCATTCACTGCAATATGTTTGACTAGATTTTTCACAGTGCAGTTAATTTAGCTCCATATACATGCAAAGTAGATCCTTCAGTTCACACCATGAAACCTGATAAAGAAATCTGTGCACTCTCAGTTTGATTTTTGAAAGGCTTATTGCTCTGTCAAATCAAATACAATTTTCTTAAGCATAGATGCTGACTCCATGGGTGTTCTGGGGCTGGAGCACCCACAGGAAAAAAAATAAAGGGTGCTCAGCATCCATTGGTGGGTCCTGCCCACCGGCGGTCCCTGCCTATCAGCTCCTGCCCCCCAGCATCTCCCGCCTGCCGAGGATCAGCTGTTTAGTAGCGGGCAGGAGGCACTGAGGTGAGGGGTAGGTGATCAGTGGAAAGGATGAGGTGGAGCGAGAGTGGGGAGTGCTCAGGGGAGGGGGCAGAATGGGGCAGGAAGAGGTGGAGCAGAAAGATTTGGAGCGGTGGTCGAACAACCCCTGGGAGATCGGAAAGTCAGCGCCTCTCTTCTTAAGCACTGAAAGCACTGACTTACACTGAGGCCTGTTTTCAACTTTCAAACCACAGTTGTTTCAGCTGTTCAGAAAGATTGCAAGATTTTTTTTTTCAGTGGGAAGGATGTGTTTCACTCTCCTTGTGAACTGCTAAGTCAAAGACACTAAGAAATTTGTGCAGAAATTCTCAGCCAAAATGGAAGTTTCAGACAGCAACTGGTGACTGACAGGGGATTAGAATGGAAACTGTTACATCATCTGAACTACAATGGTTTCTTCTACTACTTCTACCTAACTTAAGACCACTCTTTCTTGAAAATATTTCTGGTCTCTTCCTGAATGAAGTAAATTTATTTCTGCCATGATGTTGTTGAAACATAATCAGGTATTTTAATTTTAAATAGATTTATCCTTTAATGTACTATTTTATTCTCTTTTCCAGTATATTACTTCAAGCAACAACAATACCCCCATCCAAGGATTTTATATCTATTACCGGCCAACTGACAGTGACAATGATAGTGATTACAAGAGAGAGATTGTAGAAGGTATGATGTGGCGTATGCATTATCAGAGGCAGTATGCCAGATATTTGTTGGGGAAGACAGTCATGTAACCATAATGGCTGTGTTTACATAAAATCTGAACTACTTTAACCAAACAAATTCAGTCTAAATAATATATTCACTAGCAGTAGAGATCTTAACTGTTTAGCACCAAATTCTGCCCCCGCATGAATTTTTCTTCCATCCATAGTTCAAACTTAATAGATTTTAAATTCCTCTTTTAAATTGTTCCAGCTGCATCATTGCAAGACCTAAATGCAGATGCACTTAAACCAGTTTAGCCTAATCCACTAATTTACTAAAATAAAACAAACTGGCATAAATGAGATTTAAACCAGTTTACCTACATCTAACAATTAGGGGTTTCCACTGGTGTAATTAAGTGGCTTTCAGATTGTTTCACTGGTGCGAGTTTTCTGAGATAAATAAACCTGTAGTTCTTCAAGTGATGGTTCCGATATGTATTCCACATGTGGGTACGTATGCACACCATGCACCCAAGTCTGGAATTTCTTCCAAGCAGCGTCCGTTGACCCGCACATGCACAGTAACTCTTGTGCTCCTGACCGAGGGTGTAAGAGGCAAAGCAGGTTAGTGCCTCTCCAGTTCCTTCTTACCACTGCATAGCTTGAGGCAGAATCGTGTCCTCCTTTGCTGTTGCAGAACCTGGAAAAATTATAAATTTATAAATAGTTTCTCTCAGCCTAGAAACTTTAGTTAGTGTATAGTTTAGTTTAGAATAGAATAGAATAGAATACTCCCCCGCCACCCCTCCCTGGTTACGGGACTAGGTGCAAGGTCCATGGATTCAAGAACTGTCTCTCCTGTCCTCGCTCCTTCTCCATCAGCGATGAGTATCACTGGTGCCTGCACTGTCTGAGTGATGCACATTTCTGCGAAGTGCAGTATTTGTAAATCCTTCCTACTCAGAACTAGAGAACTCCATGAGCTCTGACTGAAAATGTTCTTGATGGAAGAGGTTGAGGCCCCACTCCAACCTGGGCCCAGGAGCCCCTGCTATACATCTGCCTCTGCCAACCAGCAAAGCTCCTCCAAACATGACCCTTGGAGCAGAGCCCTTAACATTGAAGCCCAAGGACTCATCACACAAGGCTCCCCATGTGAGTAAGAGACACTTGCATGGGCATAAGGACAGATCCCTGCAGCAGATTGTCCAGCAAAAATGTGTTTCCTCCCCAGACTGGTCCAGGTCGGGTGAGATGTCGCATATGGAACCCGCGGAACCAGCTCAACCCCCAAGTTGGAGCGTAAGGTGCAGAAAAAGAGCAATCTGGCAGTGACAACGGTATCAGGGGTGGGAAGATAGTCACTTGCCAGTCCCGTCAATGAGTGCAAGTCTAGATTCGTCGTTGCTACCACCTTATCTATCCAAAGACCATCTGGCTGCATCATATGTAATGGGTCCTTCAGTTGTCAACATTGGAACTCCTCGGACTCTGGGCCGTACGGAGACCTTTTTTAACACTGGAGGATATCTTCTCCTCTGCCCACAATCTCCACTCCTTTTGATCCCTGTCCACCTGACAGATATCCTTACTCCAGAGGAGGAGCAGTTACCATTGTCTCGAGAGAGGTCCCATCTCCATCCATCGGGCAGGAGCACTTTGGTACTGATAGTACCGCTGCTGCCAACGGAACAATCCCTGGAATCAGAGGATATAGCTGCACCAGTATCTCTGGGAGGGTACAGTAGCCCTGATGCATCTGAGGCATTATCATCCCTCCAGTTATGATCCACCTCCACCCCCCAGGGACCCCTGATATTGATTCCCATAGGGGCCTATGCATTTGGAGCTCTTGAGACCGCTGTGGCAGGCGCCCTGGACACCTCTCAGGAGTCATTCCACTTCTCCTCCTCCCATCAGCTGATGCCTTCAGTGTATGAGAAGGAAGAACCAGAACTGGTTCCAATGGGGGCCTCCTCATTTTCCCTGGAGGAGGCCATCACCCCTTTGTTGCCCTCTCTGCCGGATGACCATCAGCAACATCAGGGGTTGTGGCAAAGGATCACTAATGATCTCCAAAACCTGCTAGATGAGGTCCAGGGACCCTTGACATCCACTCCTCGACATTTTTGCAACCACAGGAACTAACCAGAGTGGCCCTTCCAATCAATGAGGCCATATTAGAACTGGCCAGAGCAGTCTGGCACACACGCCAGCAATTTGTGCCCCTACGCCAAAAAGAGCCAAAAGATGTTTTGTGCTGGCCAGAGGGGGCTGATTTCATGTTTTCCTATCCTGCTCCTAATTCATTGGTGGTACAGATGGCTACAGAGATAGCTCAGCCACACTAACAAAAAATCTATTCCGACAGATAAAAGGTCAAAGACACTGGACCTCCTGGGTAGGACGGTTTTCTCTTCTGCAGCCCTCCAATTTTGTTGCGATAATTACCAAGTTTTGTTAGCAAAATATGATTTTAACACCCAGACCAGGCTCACAGAATTTAAAGATAAAGTCCCCATGGAACACCAAGCCCAGTCCCAGTCTTCTCTGGGCAATGGGAGGTTGGTAGGAAAGGTGGCTTCCCAGGCTGTGGTAAATGCTGCAGGTATAGCATCCAGATCTCAGGCCACAAGACTGGTCATGCGAAGGGATTCGTGGCTCCATTCTTCAGGCTTCCCAAGGGAGGGCCAACATACTATCCAAGACTTCCCTGTTCAGGAAATCCTGACCCAAAGCAGGAAGGATTCTACTAGGCTCTGCTACCTGGCTAAATGGCAGCGATTTTTGGCCTGGGCACATCGCCACCAGCATCCCCTTGATACTGTAGGCATTTCAGACTGTATTCTCTTCTTAAAGCCTTCAGTTCACTGCGAGTACACCTACCAGCAGTTAATGCCTTCCTCTCCCTGGTGCAAGGATGGTCTGTCTTCACACAGTTGACCACAGTTTGATTTATGAAGGTCTCGATCAGGACCTTCTCACCAGACATTAACCCTGTGCCTCAATGGTACCTTAATCCTATCTTTTCAACACTCAGAGGTCCACCCAGGGCCAGTGCAACCATTTAGGCGGACTAGGCGGTTGCCTAGGGCACCAAGATTTGGGGGTGCCAAAAAGCGGTGCCCCCCAATTTTTTTTAAAATGGTTGAGCAGCCGCTGCTGCTGGGACAGAGAAGCTGCTGCCGGGAGCCCAGGGTGTCCCCGGGGTCAGCGCGCAGCCACGGTAGCCGGCAGCCCGGGGGTCCCCTGGGTCAGCGCGCGGCAGCTGGCAGCCCGGGGTTCCCCTGGATCAGGGCGCCGCCGCGGCAGCCAGCAGCCCAGGACCCCCCCTGCGTCAGGACGCCGCTGCGGCAGCCCAGAGGTTCAGGCTGCCCACGGCACGCTGACCCAGGGGAATCCCTGGGCTGCAGGCAGAGGTTCAGAATCCCTCTCCCTCCCAGAGCAGAGGCTCCAGCCTATGCCATTTTCCTCGTTGCCGAGAGGGGTGCCGGCGGCTGGGCAGAGCTGCGCAGCTCTGCTTAGGGCACGTGGCAGGAGCCATGCAAGGGCAGAGCGACACTAGGGCTTCTGGAGGAAAGTGGGGGCTACCCTCGGCTTAGCCTCCACATCAGCCCCAGTGAGGGGCATGGAGAAGAAAAGAGCCTCAGCCGTGGTCTGGTGGAGTGGAGGAAGAAAGAGGACCCCGATGCTCATGCGTTGGGCAAGGTAAGCAAGTGTTTCCCCATAGCTTGGCCTCAGGTGCCTGTGCTCCTGCCCCCTTGGTCTTTGGCTGGTCCCTGCTGCTGCTCCCCTTGTGCCTGGATGGCTGGAGAGAACAGCAGCCTGCAGAGCTGAGCTGCCCCAGTGCCCCCAGGCACCCACCTGACCCCATCCTCCCCACAGCCCTGACCCCCAGCTCAGAGCCCAGTCCCTCTGAGCTGGAAACCCCCTCTCCCCATCCCCCCCACAGCCCTGACCCCCAGCTCTGAGCCCAGTCTCTCTGAGCTGGAAACCCCCTGACCCCATGCTCCCCACAGCCCTGACCCCCAGCTGACAGATAGTGTCCCTAACACAGTTATTGCTCTTCACATCCTCTTGACTCTCCTAGTTTCTGTGGCCAGTGGTGAGCGAAGCTTCTCGAAGCTCAAGTTGATAAAAACATACATGCGAACATCAATGTTGCAACAAAGACTTGTTGGGCTATCTATTTTGTCACTAGAACATGACATTGCTCACAGCATTGACTTGGAGGAACTTATTTCTAAATTTGCTAAACTTAAAGCGCGGAAACATAAATTCTAAATTATAACATGTTACTCTGTGACCGTGTATTGTGTATAATGTATGTGATTGGGGGGGTGGGGGGGGGTGCAACATGGAAGTTTCGCCTAGGGCACAAAATATCTTTGCACCGGCCCTGGGTCCACCCTTCGAACCTCTGGTGACATGTGCCTTGACATGTCTGTCCATGAAGCCAACTTAGTAGCCATTACTTTGACAAGAAGGGTCAGTAAGCTGGGAGCTATGATGGCAGCCTCTCCTTATACAGTATTGCACAAGGAAGTTTCCCTTTGGTTACATCCCAAATTCTTCCCCAAGGTTGTGTCTGAGCTGCACATCAGTCAAGCAATATTTATGTTTCCTGCCCACAACCCCACGCTTCTTCCAAGGAGAAGAGACTTCTCTCCCTTGACATCAGGCACACCCTGGCATTCCACAGGCTGAAAACTGAACCTGTTAGAAAATCTGAGACTCTGTTGCCTTGGCAGAAAGGTCACAGGGACAAGCCATATCCTTATAGGTTTCGGGATGCATTTTAGAATGCTACAAAATAGCAAAGCTTACCTCTCCTGGGCCTATCCCAGCTCGCTCCATACAGCACAACCTGCCTCACAGCATCCTTATCGGGCAGTCCACTGCAGCGCATCTGTGGAGTGGCAGCTTGGAGTTCCAGCCATACTTTCACATCACACTATACTCTAACTCAAGCAGCAATTGGGAGATGCAACCATAGGAACGGCAGTAGTATAAACATCTCTGCTACCAGTTTCCTTGCACTTTCCTCCAGTCAACGCTGCTTGACAGTCACCTGTGTGTGGAATACATGTCGGGACTGTCGCTCGAAGAAGAAATGGAGGTTACTTACTGTAATTGGAGGTTCTTTGAGATGTGTGTCCCTATCTGTATTCCACTACTTGTCCTCCATCCCCTCTGCTTTGGATCCAGTTGGATTGCAATAAGAGGAGGAACTAGAGAGGTGTTAACTCGCACTGCCTTTTACCAGCTTGGTTAGGAGCATGAGGAGAGTTACTGTGCATGTTTGGGTCAACAGACACTGCTTCAAAGAAATTCTGGACTCTGGTGCATACCCATGTGTGCAATACAGATAATGACCAGGCATCTCGAAGAAACTCCAGTTACAGTAAGTAACATCCATTTGCTGTTGCAAATTGGAAAGCCCTCTCCAGTTACTTGTTAGTAGGTGCTTAAGTTTTTACTCTTTGTTATAAGGGAGCTTCTCTGAGCCCAAGATACTGCAGCATTCAGTAAATGTTAGCTAATTTGACAGTTTAGCGTTATTCACGCTTTGCTGTTCGAACACATTGATAACAGATACTGTAAGCCAGTGGGTTATTTTGCTGGGAACTTTTAGATCATCATTTTCATGGAAGAAGTAGTCACATTTTACATTTTTTAACACCCTCTTAATCATCTGGCCTAAGTAGCAGCCTCGTTCTGCCCCATTGAAGCTAATAGGTTTTTTGCCATTGACTTCAGTTGAGGCAGGACCGGGCCCTTCTTTTTCAAATTCTTCCTTCTTTGGCTGTAGCCTGCACAATACTCTAAGGTGTGACATAAGCTTTTTCAGACTGTAGGACTGTTAGGGCTGATCTACGCTGGGGGGAGAGGGGAGGAATTGATCTAAGATACGCAACTTCAGCTACATGAATAGCGTAGCTGAAGTCCAAGTATCGTAGATCGGTTTACCTCTCATCCTCACGGCGCGGGATCGACGGCCGCGGCTCCCTGTGTCGACTCCACTTCCGCCGTTCACGCTGGTGGAGTTCCGGAGTCGACGGGAGCGCTTTTGGGGATCAATATATCGCATCTAGATGAGACACGATCTATCGATCCCAGAGAAATCGATCGCTGCCTGCCAATACGGCGGGTAGTCTAGACTTAACCTTAAATATCTAGTGTTGGTGCTCAGAGGGTCGCTTCAAAGCTTATGCAGTCAATATCTTTGTCTGTAAACATATTTTAGCCTTCTGTGACACAAACTTGTGTGTGTATGAATGTTACGTACAGGGCAATTGTTTAAATGTGCCTCAACTGTGCTGTGAAATTTGCTTATTCCTGATTTTCAGGTTTATGCAAACTGACATCTTTGTGGCAGTCTGCTCAGCGCAGCTGTCCCAGAGCCTGCAATTGAAATTCACATGGTAGCAACTTGAAACATTAAAACTTTTTTTCCTTGTTTCTGTAACATAGTGAAATCTATTTTCAATTCAAATGTGACTGGATTCTTTTTTACATTAAAAAAGTATAAAGAAGCATGTGATCCTTAAGTTAAGTGCCAGGCCTTTTGGTTAACCCTTACACATTACAAATGGCTACCGTTGGCCTTCACAGTCTTCCCTCTGTTGCTCTTGAATCAGTGTTTTGACAGAAGATTTTATCTTGCAAAGACTCTTTTACTGGGGGAAAAGCTGTTGTGATGGTTGTGTTAGTTAACGAGTTGCCTTAAGCTTTCATTAACATTTCCTGCTAAGTCTTGTCTTCTGAGACGGAATCAAAAGCTTACAGAAGGTTTTTCCTCTGTAAAAGTTGCCACAAGCAATTTTATAAAAATGTTTGTGTGTTTGCGTCATATGGCTCTCCAGTATTTGTACCTTTCAGCAAAAGCAAAATTAAACCTGCCCTTTCCTGCTTAGATGGGCTGAATTTTTCCCTGTTGCCTCGATCTTGGAGATTGAATTTTAACCCTAAATGTAGTCTGATGTCAGTTGTTTAAAGGTTTTCCCTTCCTAATGGTGCAGGGAGAGCACAGTTAAAGTGCCTGTACTGATTCCAGTTCCTCTAATGGTTTGAAGCAGAAACCTAAAACCTGGTGTAGTAATTACTGAAAGGAATGTTTGGGGGTGGAGGAAGAGAGGAGACAGAAGTAAAAAGCCTTGGAAAAATGTGCTTTAGGAATAAGCCAGCATCAACCAATATTTAAATACAAGTTGTTATTTGGGGCATCTATTCATTTTAGTGTGCGTGAACTGAGATCTGTGTTTCATAGGAGTTCGCCACTTGGAGCACTGAAAGAAAGCAGTTTAAAAGAGCCTTCCTCATGTCGTAGAGTGAAAAACACCCTCCTTTTTAGGGTATTTTTAGTGACACTGCAGTGGGAATTGTACTGCAGCTTTAATTCTGTTGCGTTAGAATGGAATCTTGATGGCACAGCCCTTCCAGCCAAGTGGGCTTTATTTTTTTAATTAATACTTAAATCAATAGGTGGTATGACAGTTTCTTAGAAACAGTGGAAACAGTTCAAGGTGGTATTTTCCAAGAGGGATTAGAAGTGCTCAAACAGTTAATTAAACTCTCAAAAAAGGGTCCCTGTTTATTAAAATTTGTCACAAGTTTGTGAAAGTAAAAACTGAGAGTGATTTATACTGAAGTGCTCTGTACTTCAGGAGGGTGTCTAAATGAAAGGTTGGCTAGCAGCCAGAGTTAACAAAATCATTCTATTCAAAAAGCTTGCTTGGATTGGAGTCCATGCCACAAGAGACTGAGAGAGTGAGAAAGACAGGCCTGTTATCTGAGAGTGTTCCCTAGTATGTTTCACATAGTAGAAGTTAAATTATTTGTGGCTTCTCCTAACTGAGCTAGGAGAGGTCATAACATCAACTTTGGCTGAATCCTTCCTGTGAAAATATTGAGTGACTTGACTTTTAACTAGGACCTCGCATTTATAGTCACTGAAGATCTCCTGGTACCCTTGAAAGAGTCAAGGTATATCACAGCACTCTGGCCAAATTCTAATGTGAGAATAATTTAATTAAATTCGGTCTCCCTAAACTTCTCCTGTTTCAGTTTGATACAGTAGTCTGCCTCACTGCTTGCCATGAACATTGTATGATGTTAATCAGCTGGCACATTCCGCCCTAGAGGCATGCATGTGAATGATCGATGAAGAGATTCCTGCGTGTATATGTATGGTAGCTTGTAAAGTGCTTAAGAATCTTTCAGGATGGAAAGAGTCATTCCAAGTGTAAGAAATCAAGATTAGTTTGTCTTTAAAATTAGAATTGTGTGTGTCAACCAGAATTTCCATTTCATAGGAAATTCCATGATTTTTAAATTGATTTCATTCAGAACAGAACCAAAGAATTCTGATATTTCTAACAGAAAAACATTGCCTGAAGAGTTTCCATCAGCTCTGTTTAAAATATTACATCTTGTACTTTTAAAGATAACACATTCTGTGCTCACCAAGCAAAGCTGTGACAACCCAGCATCATACTTTTGCCCAGTGAAAAGGGCATGACACTATATTTTCTTCCATGACTCAAGATATGTTCTCTCCCCCACACTCTCACCTGTCTCATATCAAACAAGAAAACAAATCTTATTTCATTTTTCTTTCTAGGTACAAAGCAGTGGCACTTGATAAGCCACCTGCAGCCAGAAACATCTTACGACATTAAAATGCAGTGCTATAATGAGGGAGGAGAAAGTGAGTACAGCAACGTAATGATGTGTGAGACGAAAGGTGAGTTGGGGCACTTCTGTTTATCTGAGGGCTCATCTACACAGGCGGGGGATCGATCTCAGATACGCAACTTCAGCTTCTTGAATAGCGTAGCTGAAGTCAAAGTATCTTAGATCAATTTACCTCTGGTCCTCATGGCGCGGGATCAATGGCTGTGGCTCCTTGTGTCGACTCTGCTACCGCTGCTCACTCCGGTGGAGTTCCGGAGTCGACGGGAGCACGTTCAGGGATTGATATATCGCGTCTAGATGAGACGCAATATATCGATCCCCGAAAAATCGATCGCTACCCGCCAATACGGCGGGTAGTCTGGGCGTACCCTGTGAGGTAATGTCAAATGTAAACCCCGATGAGAAAATTAGCCTTTGATCCTCTACTCGCTGACCCTCTCATTTATTTTAAAAAGTTGATCCCATCTCCTATAATTATGTTTCGAGGATTGTTTTTATTTACTGTTGCATTGGTCTCTATACAGTCAGAAAACCTCAGCATTTATCTCCAGGAAAGACGGTTTGCAAAGATGTTTAGACCTATCGGATCTATTGACAGTCCCAGTTCATCCGATGTTGGTGGTCTTTCCTTAGGCAGACACCATCTTGCTGTGGCTTAGTTGGTTACTGGAGATAATATACTTCTGCCTACACTGTCTCTTCGGGACTTGTTCAAATTCTTAATTCATGAGTAAGTTGGCTGCCACTCACATCAATTCTGCCTGCCTCTGGCAAGAAGATAGGAATACTGTTCTCTGAAAATGTCAGCGTAATTATTTGCAAAAGGAATTAACGATCACAGTCACTACAGTCTCTTAAGCAAATTAATCTTTAAAATCAAGTGACGTTGTAGGGGGAATATGCTGACACTAAAAGTACAATACGTCTTCAGGTGCACTACTTCTGAGAGGAGTCTACAAGCGTGCCCATCAAACTTACAGCGCAGTACCTATTACCTGACAGAGCACGGCTGAGAGCTGCAATCTCTCAGACCACCTACATCTGGTGGAATATATCTACCCAGAGTCTGGCTTAGTTATCAACAGCTCTGTAATTCTTCAAGATTTTAAGACTATACCAGGGGGACAACCTGCTGTCATACATTCATGACATTTCCTTTAAGTGCTTGCAAAGCCATACTCTGAAGTATCCCTAGCCTCTTTTTGCTAGAAGCTGGGAATGGGCGACAGAGGATGGATCACTTGATGATTACCAGTTCTGTTTGTTCCCTCTGGGGCACCTGGCATTGGCCACTGTTGGAAGACAGGATGCTGGGCCAGAGGGACCATTGGTCTAATCTAGTATGGTCGTTCTTATGACCTCTTTCAGGACCAATTCAAGGCAATCTGGGGCCTAAGCAACAACCCCAAATGGGAGCAAGCATTGTCTCTGCCCCCATGCTCTAGCCTTGATCCTTCTTGGCTTGGCTCTGGAAGGGGTCACCCACACAAGCAGCCTTTTGGGCCTTTCTCTTCGAGCAAGCTGGCCTCATTCCTTCCTGTTCCTGTCTTCGGGTAAGCTGGAGTCTGCCCAGAGGAAGGAGGGTTCAGCCCCCACTCATTTCATCCCAGGATAGCGTGGGCATCTGTTGACACTGCCCCAGCAGAGCTGTGATGAGATGGCAGGAGTGATCACCCTGTACACACAGGGTCTGTCCAGACTCGGAGGAAAAAAATGTTTAAAAATCCTGTTAGCTATACACATTTTAAAATCCTAATGTAGACCAGGCAGTCTGTATTGAAAATGTTTTAGCAGATCAAGGTGAATGTTGATGAGACTCTAGGTGCTGAATGGGGCTTGTTTGGTCAAAGAGGTAATTAGCATTCAAAAGTTAATTTAGTCTTACAGTTTTCTATTAGATTCCCTAAGCATGAGCTAACCTTTAGCAAAACAAATTCTAATGCTATAAATACAATATTAAAAACGTTCAGTACAAACTCTCGTTTAAAATCTTGGTTGTAATATTCACTGATGGAAAAATTTAGTCCTGTAAAATTAATTACCAGTAACTATTTCTTTACATTGTTTCTGGGGAACACAGAGTGGCTACAATTCAGTATGTATTTACTTAGTAGCCAGCAAATATATAGCTAGTGAAATGGTGCCTTTCACTTTAGTTCAGGTGTCATATTGATGTCTTGAATTTTGTAAAATATCTACCTGGTTGTTAATTTCCTGAAGAATGCAGTTTTGAAAACAGTAAAGGTTAGCAGGGTTCATGTCAGATAGAAGTAGGGCATCTGGCGATGGTTAGTTGACAGAAATGCATATTGTGGTTTTTCCTGACCTCAGAAGTGGAAAGATTTGTATTCTTTTGGGTTGGAAGCTAGTGCAATTTCTAGCAATGCTTACGGTCAATTACTTGTTGAAGTATAACTTGGCTTAGGCTAGATCTATACGGAGGGGATGTCGCCCTAAGACACACGCCTTCAGCTATGCAACTAGCGTAGCTGAAGTCTGGGTATCTTAGGGTCGATTTACCTGGGCGTGAGGACAGCATCGAGTCGACCGCTGCCACTCCCCCGTCGACGCCACCTCCATGTCTCACCGCGGTGGAGTTCCGGAGTCAATGGCAGAGCGATCGGGGATCAATTTTATCGTGTTTACACTAGACATGATAAATCAATCCCCGATAGATCGATCACTACCCGCTGATCCAGCGGGTAGTATAGACATACCCTTAGATACATGGGATTATAGGTAGGTAGATAATAGGCATTTTCTAAGACAAATAGTTACCATCCAATGTTAGTTGACCTCATCAGCTAATGTAAAAACCTTGAGCTTAAAATTTTCTATCTACAAATCATTGGGATACTAAATTTAATGGTAGATAGTTCCACTTCATAACTGTACAGTTGAATAATAGATAAACACGTGTAGAATAACATTTCTGCAGACTTCTCATTCCAAGTTGAGTTCACAAGACCATGTTTGTCTTCTGTATTTTAACCAGTGAAACGCACACCTGGAGCATCAGAATATCCAGTGAAGGATCTGAGTACACCACCTAATTCTCCTGATCGTGCCGGAGGAGGCAATGCTGGCCCATCAAATGGCCCTGTTCGGAGCAGTGACATGCTATATCTGATTGTGGGCTCTGTCCTTGGAGTGATGGTCCTTATTCTGATAGTTTTCATTGCCATGTGTCTGTGGAAGAATCGCCAGCAAAACGCCATGCAGAGTAAGTTGTTATTGGTTTCCTCTCCTGCCAGCCCTAGTTTAATATAAAAAAATATGAGGGTAATGAAAATTAGACAATAAATATATAGCTTTTATATTGAATGCTTCAAATGGGAACAGTGTTATGATCAAACTGGTATTTGGTTAGTGATAGAAACTCTTCACGTATGTGTTGTTACTAAGGAACATGGAGTGAGGAAGCAGTCTGTGAAAGTAGTAATATGTCTGTTTCTCTGTGCTGAGTCCCATTCGTGGATTGAGGCATGTATTAGATTGCTGCAGTGTGCTGCTGCTCTGGTAAAGACGCCATTCTTTGGATAAGTTATTGAGGCCCTGATCTGGCAACATGTTTAGACATGTGCTTAACTTTAAGCATATTACTAGTCCCTTTGACTTCAATGTCAGTACTCCCATGCTTAGACTTAAGCATGTGCATAAGTGTTTTTCTAGATAGCAGTATAAAGCCTCTCTCTAATTTTTCCAGATCAAGTGAAAGATCCTGTGGCACTTTTATTGAGGCTCATTGTGCTTGCAAAAGGCTATGGAGCAGCTGTTAATAAGCAGAAACTGCCAGTTTCTGACTAGAAAGACACAGTGAAGTAGTAAGGAATACTTAGCTTTTGTACGCTGCTATAAACAATCAGCTTCTATTCCCAGCAAATACTCTCAGCAATCAGAGTCTTACATGACATTTTAAATAGCTCCCTCTGTTTCTGGTACTTCAATTAGCTTTATTTGCACAGTCTGTGGTGGTTTAAATATGATCCATACTCCCCACCAGCAAACCCAAATTATGCAAAACTTCCTTTGAAACTGAGCAGGACCAGAAGAAGCTAAATTGTCTCTGCCAGAGTTTTAAAGCCTGTTGATCATGCAAATGGTCCTGTTTTAAAATCCTGTTTTTACTGAGCAACATCTTTTGCTAAATTCTTTCCAGACCAAGAGGATTAGTATGTGGACATAGCTATTGTAGAGATGGAAAACATTTGCATATTAAGCACTTAGATGTTACAATTTATGGCTACTATAAAAACCCTGAAAAGGAGTAGATGAGTCACTTCTGTATCTCTGAAACACTCATCTGCCTTTGGTTTTAGGAGTATGATGAAAAATAAAATATTCTTTAATCAGACATTGAATACTTAGCAAAATTATGCTAACAAAGTGTTTTAATTTTTTCCCCGTGGGTCTCCCTTTGCAGAGTATGACCCTCCTGGTTACCTCTACCAAGGTGCAGATATCAATGGGCAAATGGTCGAATACGCTACTTTACCAGGCACAAACCGCATCAATGGCAGCATACATGGAAACTTCATCAGCAATGGTAATCTCAGTAATGGCTGTCCACACCTCCATCTCAAGGTTCCCAATGGAGTTAATGGGATCATGAATGGTGGCTTGAATGGAGGGACTGGCCTTTACCCGGGGCACACCAACTCTCTATCCAGGACACACGTGGATTACGAACATCCCCACCATTTAGTGAATGTAAGCGTGCTTTGATGTTTGTATGATGTAAGGGTCCTCATCTTGACCTTGGAATTTTATTCAACGTGTAAAAGGAAGCTCCAGCTAGTCAAGTCAGTTGTGGACATACTCAAGTCATGCTGGAGCTAATAACTACCAGTTACCCTCTCTTTGTGCCAGTGGAAGTAGCTGGGCTTGGTGTTTCTCATATTTTCATCTTCAGGGCTTTCCTGTGGCGATGAGGATTAGAGGCACCAATAACTCTATTTATTCTGGGGAGTCTCCTCTTACCCCTGTTTTTAGTCTGAGAGTTTTGAGACTTATGCAATGCTGGATTGAGATACTGTACTGTTTATATAACGCTTCTCGGCCTTATGGCTAGGATCAAGGGTATTTCTCTCTCTTTCTATCAAATAGATTTAATGATGGTTGCTGATTTTGCAACTTCACAAATTGACTGTTTTCCCCGACGCACACACACCTGTTTCAGATCTGTGATTTGTAAGCTGCGCCATTAATTTTACCACAGCGTGTGCGCGTAGCTGGGATCTCATAAAAGAAAATGCACCCCCCCGCCCCGTCTTGAAATACAACAACATAATAAGTCTGCCTTACTGAGTCCCTTATTTGCAACTTTTGAGACTAATTTCTTGAAGTAACAAAAACTGGTCTCAATCTGTGATCCAGCCTTTGTGTGCTGTGGAAAAATATTTAATTTTCTGAAACGTGTCCCATTTCCAAGAGCGAATAATGATTTCATTATTGTCTATGGAAACAGATGGGTTACATTCAGACTTCCTCCACTTTTGTCACTGGTCCTACTCAAAACTGTGAAAGTTGCCCAGGAAAACTAAAGGAAACGTTCAAAAAGTCTATGTAATGAATGCTGTTTCCAAAGAGAAAAAATGGGACAATTGTTTGCTTTAGTAATTGAACGCAACTACTTCATTTTATTCAACAGCAAATTGCCACTTACACAGTAGTTGCTACTTCAGATAACTCCAGGTTGGAATGTAGACTATTCATCTCATCACATGGTGCAGTTTTTCCTTTGCCTAAAACCAACCATGGCCTAAAGATTTCTTATGTTGTGAAGCTATCTAACCAACATTAGCAATGAGGATCCTCAAAAGCTGTGGTATTTTGGTTTAGATAAGTACACAGATGTGTTTCTCCAGATATCTGGGGGCTGCATGGACTGTAGACACTCTACGGACAGGCTTTCTTATGAACTCTGTGGCTGCTATTTTGGGGTTCCTCCTTCCAGGATAAGAAGTGGAAATCACAGAGCAAGGCTTGCCCTAAAGTTATGTACGTGGTGTACAACCACATAGGACCCTGTGTTCCAGGTGCACATAGGTGGGGCTGATCTTTAGATCCCTGCGCTGTTCTGTGTGGAGCAGGCCCATGAGATCTCCTCAGGACGTACTGTTTCTAGAGGACTGCCCCATGTAAATACCTGCCTTTCTTTTCATCTCCCCATTTGGAATGCTGTGGAAGGTTGTTGAGCAAGGATGTCAGCAGCTGACTCCACTCCTGCACAGAACAAGGGAGACTTGCATGATCACAATATAGAGCAAAGGAACTTCATATCCCTACTCTTACTGGCATCCCTCTTAATGCTCCAGTGTTTGGGAAGATGATGAAAAGAGGCCTGGGGGAGAGACATGGTGTGAGAGGCCCCGCAGGTCCCACATATACGAGCGCACAGGTCTGCAAAATGTAGGACCAGACCTGGTGCAGAGGCAAACGAAAATAAGAAATACTGGAGAAGAAGCAGTTATCCAACCTAACTCAGAGTTTGAATTAGTTTTCCCAAACTCGCTCGCCTTAAGAAAATGCAGAATTGTAACACAACAGTACAGTACCATTTTCAAATGACTCACATCAGTGTCCGCCTAGTATTTAACAATGAGGTATGTGTTAATCTGGCCATTTTACTTGCTTGCAATGGGCCTGTTCAGCCAAAACCAACAACACAAAATCCCTCGCACCCTAGAGTCATTGCTGGCGAAGGAATTACCCCATCTGTAAAAATACAAAATGTTTCAAAAGTTTGTTTAGTGAAGTAAACTGATCTAATCGGAGTAATTACAGGAAAGTGGGATGGGTTTATGTTGTGACATCAGCCCTGAATATTTAACACCCTGTCACTCCAAACGGGGCACAGTTCTCTAATGAATAGGAATTTGCTTTTATGTCTGTCATCAGCGTTAAAAATAAACATATTTACAGTGTGCTTATTAAACTAAACCTGGACATATTAGACTGAAAATAAGCCAGGGAAATTACTACATACTTGTCTAAGCTACAGTTATTTACTTTTTTCTGGCAGAAAACTCAACTAGACTTTGTATAATAGAAGCTCAGTATTCACATGCCACATTACAAAACACAGATCTGAAGATTGATAAGGTGATTAAGATTCCTAATTAAATGAGAGGTCCTGGGGGTTAACGTACATTGTGCCCATTTATCATAGACTACATCTTGTATGCCTGTGTTGCAACTGATTTTTTGAGTTGCTTTTTCCCCCTTCTTTCTCCAGGGTGGTGGAGTGTACACAGCAGTGCCTCAGACCGACCCCTCAGAGTGCATCACTTGCCGGAACTGTCGAAACAATAACAGGTAAGTTAGTTACACCTCTAATTCTTGGCATCCTCTTCAATGAGCTTTACAAACCACAATCTCTGCAGCACTGTTATGAGTGTAAATGCAGATGATCCCATTTTACATATGGGAAGCAGAAGCTAAGAGGTGCTGACTATAGCTGGCGAAAATTTTCCAACACAACTTAGATTCGTCAGTAAATGTCGCTTTGGTGAGCGAAATGTTTCACCGTACCTGCTACGTATTTAGCTAAACTTCCATTGAAACAGCAGTGTGCCCTGATGCTCTGCCTCCTTCTCGGCTTCCCTTGGCTCCAGGGTGTGGAAAAGCAGATCAGCAAGCACACTGCCGCTACCTATTTCTTGTGCACAGAGAAACAAAGTTCCAGGGTGCCCTTAGCTCTGGGGGACCAGCAGTACCTTTCTGGCTCCCAGAGCTTCGGGGTTGGTGAGGAGGCAGAGCTGCTGGGCTCAGCCTGCTGGAAGGTTATTGTCAGTAAATGGCTGGAGCCAGATCTGTGTGGCTGGCAGGCTCCCTGCGTGGAACAACTTGTTGAAATTCATCTTCTTGTCAGTTTCACAGCTGCCAGTTTCACATTTAGTTTCAGGAGCATGGTATTTCAGTGTTTCTGAAATGAACGTTTTGGGCATCTCTGGTTTGTCAGGAAAATTTTAGTAAATTTGTTTTTTGTTCTGAATTTGGATGAAAACAATCAAACCCCAAACTTTCCAATTTTAGCCAACTCTAGTTGTGATTTAGCCAAGGACACAGAGAAGGTCAGTGTGAATATGTGTTTGACAGATGAGTCTCAAAGGTCATCAGCTGATGAACAAAGCATCAGAACCTAGATAGGACTGAATAAAGACAGTATTAGACCCCTGGAGTTGCTGTTGCTCAAATCATTAACTAACCCTTACTGGGTTTTATTGGGTTTGGGGTTAATGGGGAGGGTTGACTTTTTTGGTCTCAGATGTACGTCTCTTTCCTTCAGTTTCATGCGACAGACAATTCTAAATTGAGCATTAAAAGGTTAGTTTGTCAGCTACCATTCACATTCTTACTGTCTGTTCTGTATTATGAATTTTCTGCCATCTTCTGAAATTCCCTGAGACCATTTATAAAACCAGAGCAAGTGCGTTGGGGTCACAGCATTCGGTCTTTGTGGAATGCAGATTTGAGGCTCTTGAGGCATTTGGTAAGGTTTGGCCAGCCTCACGCTCTGGGCACGTCATAGCAGGAGAAAGGAGATTCCTTTAGAGAATTTGAGGTCCAGTAGTGCCTCCTGTATTAAGGTTAAGCTGCGTTTTTCACTTAAAGCAGAGATTTTATCCTTTTTTCTGTGAAGAATGTGTCTTCTCCAAACTAACCTCACATCAGTGAGGTAAAGAGTATTTGTTTTCAGGATTTTCAACTAAAATTTGATTTAGTTCGCTAAGATTAATTGAAAAAATGGGACCTTAGAATTCAGTGTCTCACTTTTTTTGGACCCTATTCTGCTAGGAAATGGCTGACTTGTCATTCAAACTCCCCATATTCTTAACTCATTGCCATCTACCTTCAAGCATAGATTTGAAGAATTCAGGTGGTAATTAAGCAAAGTTGATTTATTTTTCCTAGGATTCCCAGTATAGTTGCTATTTTCCTTACTCAGAATGACAGTTTCCCATTACTTACAGTGGGATTGAAGTTGTTCATACCCTCAGTAAAGAAAGCTACTAATTTACTCTCAGTGGGGAGGGGTTCCCCTGGTAAAGATGGCCACTGTTGGCCATTGTTAACTGGACTGAAGCCATAAATCCTCCTCAGGGAGGATGCTACCATCTCACTAAGGCTATATCTGCACTGCAGTTGTGAGAGGTAATTCCCAGTTAGGGTAGACATACGCACATTAGCTCTGCCTGAGCTACAGTGCTGAAAACATAAGCGTGGCTGTGGTGGCCCAGGTGGCATCTCAGACTAGCCACCTGAATGCAGCCCCATTCAAGATCCTAGGTTCACCTCGCACATTCTCAGCAACATTTGGACCCTAGGCCTTCAGATGTCCAGCCGATACATGACTGTGTGAGATACATGAGTAACTGTTATCCTCTGTGTGGACATTCTGCTACAGAGGAAAGTGACCTACATTTGGCCAGCAGGTGACACAACTATTTGCTAGACAGCAGTAAAATGCTGGGAATTGGGATTGCTTCATTTCTAATGATTAGAAGTTAGGAATTGTATTCCTGGCTCTGGGATGGAAGAATGGTCTAGTAGTTATAGACAGTATCGTCAAGTTCATCAGATTGGGCACGTGCACTTGTATTCCCTCTCTGTGGTCCCTGAAGGGCACCCCCTCTAGTGTCCCAGCTCCTCAACAGTCACCTCTCTTGGGTAGAGATATGTGTCTCCCTCCTTACTGAAGTTTTTTCCAGTCTGCACAGATCTCTGCCTACACTTCGATATCCACAGCAAGCCAGACTGCCTAAACAGGCCAGAGTCTGTGCTTTGCTTTAAATGCAAAGCTTACAAACAGCATGATTGCCATAACGCTTCCTGGGTTCACATCATTTCCGCCCCCCGAGAGGTGTTACATAAAATCCTGACCCACAATAGTGTTGATTCATAGACTTTAAGGCCAGAAGGGACCATCATGATCACCTAATCTGACCTTCTGCTCATCGCAGGCCACATAACCTCACCTACCCACTCCTGTAATAGACCAATCACTTCTGGCTGAGATACTGACATCCGCCTCCTGGCCTGTGGGGTGGCAAGAGAGCTGGGCAGCAAGGGGCACGTGACCGGAACTAGTCTAAAGTCCTACAACACGCCAAGGAAGACCGGATCAGGTGATGAGGGAGACTGATGTTGCCATGACATCTCCTGGTCATAAGATAGGTTCTCCCTGCTGCTATAACCCTCCTGGATCACGTGATGGTCTCTCCCTCCCTCCGTTCCCCATCTCCTGTTGCCATGACAATGCGCAGGAGAGGGTGCTGATGGGGCTAGGGATGTAAAATATTAAACTGTTAACTGATATTTTAATAGTTTAAATGGGTATTTTTAAAACAATATTTGCATCCCTGTTTCTTATGAGTTTAAATTCTGCATTTAAATTCAAACCAAATATAAATGAATGTTTTTTCATTATTTAGCACAGTAGTTTTCAACCTTTTTTCATTTGCGGACCCCTAAAAAATTTCAAATGGAGGCGTGGACCCCTTTGGAAGTCTTAGACCATCTGTGGTCCATGAACCACAGGTCAAAAGCCATTAATTTAGCATATTTAACGGCAAGCACATAATATAGAATGCTTCTTAGCCACACTAAAAGCGAGAGTTGAAATTTGTGTCTTGGATCAGATTTGACCTCTGTTCTGTACTGTTCACCTGTAGATAAGCATAATTCTTAATGCTATAGTAAGGATTGTAGTCAATTTGCTTTTCTCCTGCACTAAAGAACCTGGTGCATGCTTCTTTATTGAGTACCCCTCTCTGGTGGGTTTCAGCTTGCTTTTTTGACCAGTGACAAAGTGTGCTGCTTGTGGTATATCTGTGTTAGCTAAACAAGTACCAGTATTTTCAGCAATTGCCATCTCCAAGCAGGCTTTCATGATACAGCGGTGAAAACACCTGCATTTCTGTCTACACTAATGCAGTCGCACCATTGCTGATAGTTGCTGAACTATGAATACTCATTTTTCTAGTGTTGACGAGGCCAATGAGACTGCAATTTGTCTCAGGTACTTTTTAAATGGGCACCCAATTTTTTTTAATGTTCTATATTGTGTACAGCAAGCGCATGTAGGCAAGATATTTTGTCTGCAGGTTCAACCCAGGTAGGGCTGCTTCTGTCTAACGCTTCTTTGTGTCCCAGACCAGGGCAATATTTGTTTTTTGTGGTCAGATTCAATAGCAGCACAAACTTTAAATGGACCAGCAAAGCAATATTCAGCCAATTTGTAATGTAAGTTACTCAGAAGTAGGGTTTATAAATCAGGTCATGGGTTGATTTTGGCTTTTTAGCATTGAGATTTGATTTGAAATGCATTTTCCACTGGACAGATTTTATACTATCATTCATACATGCGCTGTGTTGGAGATGTAATTAGTTTTAATCAGAGTTTTAGTATGCGTCATTGGATTTAAATTTAATGAGCCAAATTAATTTGCATCTGACGAAGTGGGTATTCACCCACAAAAGCTCATGCTCCAAAACGTCTGTTAGTCTATAAGGTGCCACAGGATTCTTTGCTGCTTTTACAGATCCAGACTAACACGGCTACCCCTCTGATACTCCAGCCAGTGCAGTTGTACCAGGAATGATACCGAACTCATGTCTTTCAAAAGAAGAGCCCCCAAATAAGCAAAAACAAACATTTAAAATGGGTTTCACTAAAGGAATTGTCTATTTTTAAAAAAAGAGATTCTAGTCAAAACCTCTGTGGAGAGAAATGTCAGCTAACGAATGGCTTTGTTTTGAAGACCAGATGTGTTGCATGTGGGTTCTGCAGTGGCTTTTGTGGTATTTCAGTTCTTGGAATAATAAGTACTTGGAGACTGTTTTAGTATCTTAGAATATCAGGGTTGGAAGGGACCTCAGGAGATCATCTAGTCCAACCCCCTGCTTAAAGCAGGACCAATTCCCACTTTTTGCCCCAGATCACTAAATGGCGCCCTCAAGGATTGAATTCATAGCCCTGGGTTTAGCAGGCCAATGCTCAAACCACTGAGCTATCCCTCCCCCGAGGTGATGGACAGAAAATGGAAGCTGCTGTGCACTGGCACTTTGTGTTGCTATTGTATTAGGAATGTTTGGGAGGGAAATTCATCCCATGGGGCTGCTTCACCCCACTTCCAGGGATACCTACAAGGACTGACAAATTCTTACTACAATGTCCATATTTTAACCTTGTCCATTTCATCTCTCCATGACAGCTCTGTTCCTTGGTTTCTGGGCTCTGGAAGATGAATTATCTTGATTGTGTTTATTTCCAGCAATTTGGTTTCATGTGAGAGACCCAAAGTAAGCACTGGAATAAGTTGCCCAGGGAGGTTGTGGAATCTCCATCATTTTGAAGAGCAGGTTGGACAAACACCTGTCAGGGGTGGTCTAGTTAATACTTAGTCCTACCATGAGTGCAGGGGACTTGACTTGATGACCTCTTGGAGTCCCTTCCAGTCTTACGAGTCTATGATTCTAAGGTTTTGTACATAAGGTGACCAGGTTTCAAACCAGAATTACAGTCCCCTGGAACCTCCGGCTCAATCTCTGAATTATTTTAGATCGAATCTCCTTAAATATGATCTTTTTACTAATCAGAATCACCTGATGGGCAATACTTCGGGGGAATCTAGATAGGAGCAACTTTTTATTATTAAATTTAGCAGTTATCTTGCATGTAAACTCTTCACATAGAAACTATGAATTTGAATATATTCACTTTCCTTTAAATAGAGGGTGAATTCTATTAATACTTTCGTGCTAAAGGATTAGTTACCTGTCAGCGGGGGGCTTCTGAATGCAGATACGCTATTTTCGGAGACACTGACAACGACAACATATGTAATAATCTTCCATCTTCCCTTGCAGTCTAATGATCAAATGCCGGAATAACCGACCCATGTAACTCTTCTGAACTGCATACTCTTGAAAAACTAGAACAGCATGGGTTCTGTTAACTAGATGCAGATGTCTCAAAATAGGCATTGAACTTCCTATGCACACAATCAGCTCTGAATACTGAAAGTTCAGCAGCTTATGGAATGCCAAATAACACACAAACCTGTAGCCAGTTCTCACAGGCAAGCTGTCCAGGCTGACACGGGCATTTAAGAAAAAAGGATGAGAACATCTTGCATTTCCCAGTGCCAAAAGAAACTTGGTAATAAGACAGTTCTGACTTCAAAGAACATACTGGCTTCTCCCACTGTCACTATCCTCTACAATGCAATACAAGATAGTGACTGCATAGCCAGAAAAGCTTGTCCTTCTAGAGGCACATGAAGACGACTTCATAAAATCATAGAATATCAGAGTTGGAAGGGACCTCAGGAGGTCATCTAGTCCAACCCCCTGCTCAGGACCAATCCCCAGACAGATATTTACCCAGTTCCCTAAATGGCCCCTGGAGGATTGAACTCCCAACCCTGGGTTTAGCAGGCCAATGCTCAAACCACTCCCCACAACTTCCTCCTCCCACATCACTACTTAGAATGTGGCCTGAATAAACCTTGAGTAACTTTCCTACTTTGCAGGTGGTAAAATGGGCCTCTTCTGTTTACTGCATGTTTTTTTGAGCACAGTGACGTATGCAGGAAGTTCTCACACAAACAGTTCAGATTTGTGTATGGCAGAATACACTAAGCCCTTAGTTTATTTATATTTTTTATTTAAAACAAGTGGAAATAAATGATTTGGGCCTGAGCCACTCAAACTAAGCTTTTTTTTCTTTTCTTTTCCTTTTTTTCGCTACCAAACAAGTAACACAGTTTCATGCAGCGCAGCCTAGTGGTTCTGCAAGTTGTATTTCATACACTCATTTGTAAAATGTTACCATCACAGCAATTCCTTATTGAACTCAGATGTGATGTGGTAGTCCAGCATTGCGAAACTCACTCTTCCAATTGCATATGTGCTTGGTCTTTCAAGTGTGTGTGAGTGGTTTATTTTGGTGGCATAAATACACTCTCTTGTTTAGAACTAAGTCCTCATTTAACTGGTTTCTGGGTTGATTTCTTTCCATCAGCAAAAGGATATTTTATTGTGTTAGATACATTGTGCTGTAAATCTGTCAAACATGTTTCAGATCCTGATGGAATTGTGTTTAGTGACTGGTGCCAGCTCAGAATGGCGCTGTATGATGCTATACAAGTATTAGTGTTAGTCTGTATCCACAAAAACAACAAGGAGTCCAGTGGCACCTTAAAGATTAACAGGTTTATTTGTGCATAAGCTTTCGTGGGTGAAAAACCCTCACTTCATCAGATGCATGGAGTGAAAGTTACAGATATGAGATGGGATAGCTCTGTGCCCGGTGCATATAGCAGGCAGGGTTGTATGTTTAGATTTGGCAGTAGAAATTGTTCTGAGCTGTATCCATTTGGTATATCACTGGATAATCTATGTGTAATATTTGAGAACTCCTGTCTGACTCTCACGAGCACTTCCAAACATTGCTACGGCCAAGGTAATTGTGAGTAAACAGATACGCTGGTCTTTGTAAGCAGCCTGCTCCTGCTGCTATCACTCTTGTTTCCATGTTGATGTGTTGTGGTGTAGCAATCCAGGGTTTGTGTCCTTAACTGAATCCTGCAGAATAAGTAAGTTTCTGTTGACTGCCAGGGTATATGTTTAAAGTGAATGTCGGGTAGTGAGGTGTTGGTGAAATAATCGTAATTTTTCTGCAGTGTGATAAAGATTTGCTGAATATTTTCTGCTTTGTCACTCTCCACGCTAGATTTCAGAACAGAGGATGCACTCTTCTTACAGCTCATACAGTTTGTTTCAGAGAACTCCAGTTCATGTGACTGTTTTAAATATGAAAGTTTGAGCTGTGTAACAATTACTAGTACATATGGAGTCATACTGGAGTGGTCTGTCGCAGGCTTTCACATTTAACGTGGCTGTTACAAATGAAGCTGCTGGCACTGCTGTGCCCAGGCCTTGAGGAACTACAACGTTCTTGGCATTTTCACTATTTAGGATGAGATAATGCTAGACGTATATCTACAGCAAAAGCCCTTCATAAACGTCTTTCTGTTTAAAAGTTAAGTAGCTCAGCTGTAAAGATTGACTTCCCAGCTTGCCTTCAGTTTCAGAGTCCAGAATGAGTGTCTTTGAGATTATTTTTGGTATAAATTGAAAAGTTACTGTAAGTTTTTTACACTTAAAATGCTGCAGTTGGTTGTATGTAGTTCCTCTGTTTGCATTAACTAGCTTAGCAATGCCTATTTTTAACATAAGCTGCTCTGTTTGCTTGCTGAATTCGTAACTTAAGCCCTGTGTCATGGCATTTTAAATCTGTATTACAGAGCTGACCAAATGAAGGAATGTGTTTGCAATTGACAATAGATAGGGGGAAAAAATGCTAAACAAATGATTCTCTGAATGTTTTTCAGCCATCTGGCGAGCGGGGCAAACAATATTTAATTGTGAATATATTTTTCCCCATAAAGTCTGAATTTATCTGACAGAATAATTGTAATTTATTCCACCAGCTCTACTATATTTTACTCTGTTAAATAGTTGAGATTTACATGATGAAGTTTTCAAAAGCTTCTTAAATCACTTTTAGTTCCTAGAACAGGGGCAGGCAAACATTTTGGCCTGAGGGCCACATCAGGTTTCTGAAATAGTATGGAGGGCCAGTTAGGGGAGGCTGTGCCTGGCCTGGCCCCCACCCCCTATCCGTCCCTCCCTGCTTCTTGCCCCCTGATGCGCCCCCCCCCGGGTCTCCTGCCCCATCCAACCTTCCTGTTCCCTCATGGCCCCCCTAGGATCCCTGTCCCATCCACCCCTCCCTGTCCCCTGACCACCCCCAGATCCCCCCACCCCTGACTGCCCTCCGCCAACTCCTCCTCTCCTTCCTGACTGCTCCCCTGGGACCCCTGCCCTATCCAACCACCTCTTCTCCCTGACTGCCCCCAGAACCCCTGCCCTTGACTGCCCCACGACCTCTCCTTCCTGACTGCCCCCCCGACCCCTGCCCCCATTCAACCCCCCTGTTCCCCGCCCTCTGACTGCCCCAACCCCCCATATCCACACACACCCCCGATAACCACCCCAAACTTCCCTGCCCTCTATCTAACCCCCCCCTGCTCCCTGACCCCTTACCGCACTGCCTGGAGCACCGGTGGCTGGCGGCGCTACAGCCGGCGCACCGGGTCAGGCCGGCTCTGCAGCTGCACTGCTGGACAAGAGCTCGCAGCCCCACTGCCCAGAGCATTGCGCCGGCAGCACAGTGAGCTGAAGCTGCTGGGGAGGGGTAACAGCAGGGGAGGGGCTGGGGGCTAGCCTCAGGGACCAGGCAGGAGGGTCCTGCTCGCCGGATGTGGCCTGCAGTTTGCCCCTCTCTGTGCTAGAACAAAGAATCTGAAGAGATCAGGACTCTGAGTGATTCTTTCTTTATTTTGGCTTAAATTCACAGGTGTTTCACCAAAACCAATGGCACTTTTAGCAGCAAGACACTACCTGTGGTGCCCATAGTAGCACCTTATCAACAGGACAGTTTAGAGATGAAACCGATGAATCATGTGATGGTAGCCATGTGTTTAGCCTCCACGGTCCCAGAACGCAGCGTCGAGATGGAGGAAGACAGCAAGGAGAAAGTGGAGCAGCCATCCACTCAGCATTCTTGCTGTCAGGAAAATATGAATCCGATTAACATAGATTACCCAGAAGGTATGCCAAATTGGAGAAGAATAAATCTTGGCTTCCAAGCCTCATGCTTATTGTACAACAGCTGTAGGGTGCTTAATCTGACTACGTCGAAACTAGCAATTAGTGTCGGAAAAGGAAGGCCAGAGTCTGCAAGGTGTTAATCAGCTTGCAGCTCCCCCTGAAGACAATGGAAGTGAAGATATTAAAATGCCTTCCAGGTGCATGGCCTAAATGATGAGTATTCTAAATGGAACCCCTCCAGTACACTTACTCCAGATAATGTGATGACTGATTTATTTTGAATACTATTTTTTTAATGATCTTTGCCAGTACCACCTTAGGCGTTGTTCTTATCAGATCTCCTATTCTAAGAAGAATCAGGCTGGGTAATTATGTATATGAGGCCTCTAGGGAAAGCCCAGGTACCTGCAGGAAGTGGAGTTAATTCAGAGCTAGCTAGGGGAAGCACCAAATGGGGAAACTGAAATTCAGGAATAAAGGGTCTTATTCTTTGGGACGGCAAGAGCTGAAAGCATCACTCATTCCTTTAGAGCTCCTGGCTGGCCCCAAAAAGAGAGATTTTTGAGCTTTCCAGCTGAAAAGACAGGTTGGACCAACATGGTGTTCCCAATGGGAACAGTGTATGATTCAAGTCACAGCACTGAGATCTATTTATAGTGAAAACAATCATAAATTTATTATCAAAGATTAAGATGTAAGAGACAGTGCATAAGGCTAATGCTAATAGAAGAGTTATATATAAAACAAAAGCGTAACATGCATAGACGCAGGAACTAGAGAGGGTGGGGGTGCTGCAGCACCCCCAGGCTCGGGGGGGGCGGGGATGGACAGCAGTATGGGGGCTGGCTTTCAGCACCCCACTATTCAAAGTGTTCCTGTGCCACTGATAACACGCTTTCTAGGGATTAAATTTAAACAGCCTAACCTTCTGTCTAAGGACGTTTGTCTCACCCCAGATGTCTTTCGCAGCGTTTCGGCCAAGCCTGGTTGAAATCCTGTTTGCATGAATGTGACAGTGCTGTCCCTTTACTTCCTCAGGTGCAGGGTAAAGGGATGTCTTCTTGCCTTCTGCTTACATCCCTATAGATCATTGACCTTGAAGACAGCAGAATCTGCCCCCCCCGCCCCACATCCCCATTTGCTTGTTTTTTTCCTCTGTTCTTTTCCTATTGATCCTGTATGTAAATAGGTCTTCCCTTATGTTGGCTTGCAGTACTTAATTTACATTTGACAGAGAGACTCATCTCACTCCCTGTCTGGAAGAAATGTTTTTCTCTTTGGTTGGTGACAGACTTTAAAACCTATATTTTCAGTACATATACACAGCTCCTTAAAAATCCATGCATACATCAGGCAATTATTATGAGGATCCGTATGACATAATCTTTTTCTTAGAAACCTCACAACCTCATAAATATCATAAAAATGGTGTGCTAGGAGTGATGAGTTTGTCAGGCCTGTTACAAGTTCCTGGTTCACAACAGTGAATCACTTGGCACTGAGAGGTTCTTAGGGGTCATAATGTATTTGTATGTTTTATTTAGATCAGAGAAGCAGCTTGCCATTTGAAACGAGGGCTTTGCCCATAATCTCTCAAGGTAGCAAAGCCACTATCCACAATCTGATCACTAAATCTAGTGATAACTGGAAGTACATTATTGAAAGGCCTAGAGAACAGGGAAACGTATCATGAGAAATACCTTAGGAAATTAGCAGTTTCTGCCAGGGTTTAACGCTTTACAACATCCAAACTAATTTTCACTTTTAGTGGAAAGCAAAGGCTTTACCCAGTTCACTAATCTGCGTTTGGAGACTGGTGGGGCAAGTATGCTGAAATAGCGAAGGGGCAAGGAGCGATTTCGTGCTAATATAAACTGCTGTTGATTTGCAGGTGACGTCTGTGCACATTCGGAAACATCAAATCCTATTTTGAGCTGGAGCCCTCTTATTCTGCAGCCTGTTTCAAAGGACTGTAATGAAAAATCAGGATGGAATTCACCTGGTGTCCCTTTAAACAGCTCCGGGGACCTTCGACAGCTCCACACGCAGGAAACCTGAAGAAGCAGCAACTGTTTTCCCACTCAAAACCAGTAACTGCACAGCAGAGTCACGGACGAGGACTGATGGATGGGGTGTTAATTATAACAGAGAGAGTCACTATTTATTTTTTGTAGTAGTGTCATGAATGTATCTTGTTTAAAATGTTGGCCTTTTAATATTATTTATGCCTTGAGAAATTCCTTTGTTTCTTCCACACCCTGTGGAATTAGCCTGGTTATGTATAAAGTTTTGTAATAATATAAAGAACAACAATGGGAAATACAGAGTGTGTTTTCCATGGATATTACCAGCATGAGAAGCACTTCTGCAAAGGAGCATTGATGTTGAGTGTGCAGATTTTCGAGTGGATCTAACCCGAGTGGTTCTGAAGTTCATAGCAGATTATAGCCACCCTATAGAGCTGCTGTGTCACTGGCATTTGTTGCAATATTTTTACGGCTGATTTGCCTGACTACATTCAAATGCTGCTGTTTCAGGCTCTCTTGATGGAAAGAGATTTGATAATGGAACCCCAGCATAATGAACCCCAGCCGATCTGTTTATACGAATGGTACAGCTGGTCGAGTAGTAATACATCTATTTGGGAGCCAGAGCCCTGCATTCAGTTGGATACTACTTATCATATTTTTAGTTATCTCCAAGTATTGGAAAACCTCTAATGTTCAGAGAAAATTTCATCATTCCCCAAACTTTCATGCCATCTAACAGGACTGATTTATCTGAACATTCTTACTGGAAGGTCACTATTTGTTGTTTTTAAAAGTATTCATGATCTAATCAGGGAACAGAAAGTATTCCATATGACTTGTGGGACCAGCTATATAATATACATAAGGAATAATCTACATGAATAATTTGTGAACAGCCTGGAGTCTGAGCATTGTTTATTCAAGCTCGTCAGCACATAGTGATTTCTCTGAACGTATTTGTTATTCTTGTTAAAGGCTCTCAACCAAAAAAGGCTGCTAAATTCAGAAGAGTTATTGGCAGCAACTCTCTTATTAGCCAGTTGTTTTGCATTCTTGTGCATGTTTTAAATTTCGCTGCAGGTAAATCGGGCTCAATTTTCTAAATTTACATCTTAAACCTGCTCATGCATGCGCACCTTGGGATTGATAAACCAAGAATAAATGCCGGCAGGTCAAAGTGAACTCACTCTGAAATAAGCGACAGAGTCCTTTGGCACCTTTGTAGACCAACAGACGTATTGGAGCATAAGCTTTCGTGGGTGACATGCATCTGACGAAGTGGGTATTCACCCACGAAAGCTTTTGCTCCAATACATCCGCTAGTCTATAAGGTGCCACAGGACTCTTAGTCTGGATCTGTAAAAAGCGGCAAACATGGCTACCCTTCCGATACTTGTCACTCTGAAATGTCCAACTGCTTCAGTTTCTACGGCATATTAGTACTTAGTTGCCACTAATTCCACTGGCTTAATTTCCAGTTACCTCAGAATGGACCTGTTCAATTTACAATAGAATCTCCAGTGGTTGGTACTTTTCTAATCCTCCCACGAGATACACCGCTTACCTCGATATAACGCCACCCGATATAACACAAATTTGGCTATAACGAGGTAAAGCAGCGCTCCGGGGGAGGAGGGGTCTGCGCACTCCAGTGAATCAAAGCAAGTTCAATATAACACGGTTTCACCTATCATGCGGTAAGATTTTTGGCTCCCAAGGACAGCATTATATCGAGGTAGAGGTATAATATTCAGTAATGCTGGTAGTTGCGCATCTCTAAACATAACCCTGGTTAGCAGAGGCAGATCTGTGGTAAGGCTCGCATTCCTAAAATATGATGCACTGTTAGCACAAATGATTTAAACTAAAGTATAATGACCGTTTTGTGATGCGTTAGCCCTGCTTGTTTCTTCGCTTACCAAGGTAATGTTCAATCCTTTGCAATGGATCTCCCAGGGACTGAATGGTATTTTAACTCCACGGTTTGAGAAAAAGGGAAAAACGTATCGTTTGTGTAATAACACTCTCCTCGCCTGTTAAATAAGAGCCCGGAGGTGTTGCTTTAGAAAATTGAGCCCCGATGCTGTCGCAAACAGTGTCCAACAAACGACAGCTCAGACAATGGCTGTGTATGAAGAAATCTGCCTGTATCTCAGACATAGCAGCTTGAGTGTGATGTAGGTGTTGAAATGTTAACTGCACTTTTTTTTTTTCAAATTTAATCAGAGTAAATAAAACAAACTTTCACTTGTAAAACACTCTATCCAAAAATCAGAGCCTATAACCCAAGGAATGAGGCACATAAATCACAATTACTGCCGCCCTGAGGCAACACATGTGCAGTCTCCTTTTAATGGAATGAATATTTTCCTAGCGAGAAACGCCCCAAGGGGAGGGAGGGACGCAAAGCTGCCCTATTTGAATCGCAAACCACTTACAGAAGAAATGAGGAGGTGGCTACAGGTGCACTGAACAGTAGAACCTCAGAGTTACAAACACCAGAGTTACGAACTGACCCGTCAACCACGCCTCTCGTTTGGAATCAGAAGTACACAATCAGGCAGCAGCAGGGACCCCCAAAAAAGCGAATACCACACTGTACTGTATTAAACATAAACTACCAAAGGGAAAGCAGTGTTTTTATTCTGCATACTAAGGCTTCAAAGTCAATGTTTAGTTGTAAACTTTTGAAAGAACAACCATAACGTTTTGTTCAGAGTTACAAACATTTCAGAGTTACTAACAACTTCCGTTCCCAAGGTGTTTGTGACTCTGAGGTCCTGTTGTACCACACTGAGTAAGATATGTGTATCATAAAGACTGGCTCTGTACTTTTCTAACTATTGCAACAAATGTCAAATGCGGCATGTGTATATACAGTGTGTGAAAATATGTATAATATAGAATATATATTATATATTTTATAAATACAGCCGTTAAATGAGAACTTACTGGGTTTGATCTGGGTCACTATGCAAGAGTTTATTGCAGTAGGAAACTAGTTGATGCTGTTTTTGCTTGGTGGCTGGGAGAGGGGGCTGCACCAGATGTGTACACAAGTTCTGTATTCCTGCTGTCCAGGTGTACAGTATGTGATAATGGATTAGTCTGCATGTTTGTGAGACCTAATTAGCATCCGAGGAAGGCAGACTCCCATCGTCTAGTGTGATCTATTGAGTGCAATGGCCGATCTCGTTAGGTTACAAAAGTTGCCTGTTAAGAGAACTAGCATATTAAATGCTTTGACAGAGAGATTCAGGAAACTCTGCTGTAAGAGTTTGATAGTTTGGAGCAGGAAACCAAGGCAGGTTCGTATGAGCCCTTGGAACATAAACTATTTTGAAAGAGTCAGATTTTGGGGGTGGGGCTTCTACTCAAGGAAGAGAGTGTTGTAATCTGCCATGTTAGCAGGGTCTCGTCGTGGACTGCTTTATTTATAATGAATAACACTGTTTTAAGTGTTTTTCTTTTATTGTATTTTATTTATAAATATATATATGTGTGTGTGTTTGCCTTTCTTTTTAGGGGACATGTGTTCTCCCAACTATAAGTGCATAATTACAAAACTCTATGCAAATCCTGCATAGATGCTGTGATTCCCAGGTCATGCAAATCAGTCCAATCCCATCCTTAGACTTCAGCTAGCACCAGCTCCCCAGGAAATGCTGAAAGACCTTGCCCCTCTGAATACCCGCCCTGTTCTTTAAAGCTGGCTTGGTTTTGTGCTTTGAATGTTATTTTCCTTTGAAATCTAGAGGACACAAACTCTAGAATCCCGGGTTCATTGACAAGGCTTTTGGCACCGGGAGGGTGAGGTACATTGCTAGAGCTGTGATGAGGAAACTTATATTAACTGCCTATGTTATGCTTGACTTTAACCAGTGTTACGTTCTTTGCTTCTATGGGCACTACATACATAATCCAGGGTTTGTGTTTTGTTCTTTGTTTTTTTTAAGATTCACTGACATCAGGCCTATGTGCTTTTTACAGAGGCCCTCTGAAGCTTCCTGGTTGTTACTAGCCAAATTTTGATCTCTCAGAAACAATCAATTTAAAAATCTCATTTCAAACCTTTCCTCTTGGTACGTGCTCTAGTTATATAATGGTCTGTCTTAATATGGGTCTTGGTATAAAACAGACCAAGCGACCCTCTCTGATCCTCCCAGTATCTGAGACTGTCATTCAGCTGCCCAAGGAAAATGTTTCTGTATTTCACCTGTGTGGTCTTTGAAAGCAATGACTTAAAGATGCATGGTTTTTGTATCATATAGAAAAATATGCTATATTTTCCTAAAAAAAAGTTGTAATATTCTTTTGAAATTGTATATATATTTTTAATGTAGTTTTTGACAGAATTTGTTGGTGGTTTGATTAATATTAAAGAGAATGCTGCTGCTTTACGAGTGATGCTTATTGGATTGTTTCTGCTCTTGAATCTATAAGTGGTGTGAATTCTCATTAGCGGAAAGCTGCTATATCACTACTTAATACAGGCAAAATTATTTTACTAGTTTCATATTTAATTACTCTTCACCAAATTTACCCTACCTTAAAGAACGGTGAATTGCCAACAATATTAAGTCATAGGCAAAGACTAGAAGAAGCCAATGGACTTATAATTAAAAAGAGAGAGAGAGAGAGAGAGAGTGGATAGTTTATATGGCATAGACATAAATGATCTGGGAAAAGGGGTAAACAGTGAGGTGGGAAAATTTGCAGATCATACGAAACTACTCAAGATGGTTAAGTCCCAGGCAGACTGCGAAGAGCTACAAAGGGATCGCACAAAACTTGGGTGACTGGGCAACAAAATGGCAGATGAATTTCAATGTTGATAAATGCAAAGTAATGCACGTTGGAAAACATAATCCCAACTATACATATAAAATGATACTGTCTAAATTAGCTGTTACCACTCAAGAAAGAGATCTTGACGTCATTGTGGATAGTTCTCTGAAAACATCCACCCAATGTGCAGCAGCAGTCAAAAAAGCTAACAATGTTGGGCATCGTTAAGAAAAGGAGAGATAATTAGACAGAAAATATCATATTGCCTCTATATAAATCCATGGCACGCCCGCACCTTGAATACTGGGTGTAGAAGTGGTCACTCCATCTCAAAAATATATATTGGAATTGGAAAACGTTCAGAAAAGGGCAACAAAAAATGATTAGGGATATGGAACAGCTTCTATATGAGAAGAAGTTAATAGGGCTAGGACTTTTCAGCTTGGAAAAGAGACAACTAAGGGGGGATATGACCAAGGTCTATAAAGTCATGCCTGGCATGGAGAAAGTAAATAAGGAAGTGTTATCTGTTTCTTATAACACAAGAACTAGTGGTCACTCAATGAAATTAATGGGCAGCAGGTTTAAAACAAACAAGATGTATTTCTTCACACAACACGTAGTCAACCTGTGGAACTCTTTCCCAGAGGATGTTATAGACTCAAAGACTTTAAGGTCAGAAGGGACCATTACAATCATCTAGTCTGACCTCCTGCACAATGCAGGCCACAGAATCTCACCCACCCACTCCTGTAACAAACCCCTAACCTATGTCTGAGTTATTGAAGTCCTCAAATTGTGGTTTGAAGACCTCAAACTGCAGAGAATCCTCCAGCAAGTGACCCGTGCCCCATGCTGCAGAGGAAGGTGAAAAACCTGCAGGGCCTCTGCCAATCTGCCCTGGAGGAAAATTCCTTCCTGACCCCAAATATGACGATCAGCTAAACCCTGAGCATGTGAGCAAGACTCAGCAGCCAGCACCCAGGAAAGGCCAAGACTGTAATAGGGTTAAAAGAAGAACTAGATAAATTCATTCCTGTTCTGTTCATTCTCTCTGGGGCATCTGGCAGTGGCCAGTGCGCCACTCTAGATGGACCTTCCAATATGGCCGTTCTTATGTTCTTTCATGCAGCATAAAGAAGCCCCAGAGCTTTGACTGCATATGGTTATGATGTTCCACGCCGGGGGAAGATTTCAACCCTTTCTTGTCAGTAATCTGGGAGTGGGACCTTTGTCTGATTCATGGACAGAGTTCTTTAAACTGAAGTTAGTGTTACTAATGTCTCTGTGTCTGAAGGGTAAGAAAACTAGGTGAACGCAGAAGCTTTAAAACCCAGACTTTCAAATATTAGACATTGGGTTTTTTTATTCAGTACAATAACACCAAAAGGGAACCTTAACGTGCGTGTCTCTTCCTCCAGGTTTGGGTAGAGTCTTTAAGTCACAGTCTTTAAGGTGCTGCTTCTGGCCTACGCACTTGCAGTTTTGGTGAATTTTGCATAAAAGATGAGGATTATTTACCAGTACTCAAGATTTGCTGGTGATTTATAAACATATGAAGTGCAATCTCTTAACTGAATAATATTCAGCTTAGTTGTGCCGTATCTACAGCTTTAATGTGGCATTAGCTCCTTAAAGGCAATTGGCAAAGGGGGCTCAGAATGTGGATTTCTGTCTGTCTGAGGGGTAAAGAGGGCATAAAAGGTGGGAGTTAATCTGTTTGGGTGGTTTTTGTCTCTAGAAATAACAAGAACCTGGTTTTGCTTGGAGGAGCCTTGTGCAAAAGTCCTAGCTAGGATTGCCAACTTTCTAATTGCACAAAACCAAACAGCCTTACCCTCTCCCTGACCCTGCCCTTCACCTGAGGCCCTGACCCTTCTTTGAGGCTCCGTCCTCACTCTCTCTCACCCTCACTCACTTTCACTGGACAGGGTAATGGGGTGGTGGTGTGGGCTCTGGGGTGGGGCCAGAAATGAGGGGTTCAGGGTGTGGGAGGGGGCTGCAGGCTGGGGAAGGGGGTGGTTGGGGCATGGGAGGTGGTGATGGCTCCAGCTGGGGGTGCAGGCTCTGGAATGGGGCAGGGGATGAGGGGCTTGGGGTGCGCGAGGGGGCCCCAGGCTGGGGCCAAGGGGTTTGGAGTGTGGGAGTGGGCACAGGGCTGGGGAAGGGGGTTGGTACACAAGGGGGATTTGGGCTGGAGCTGAGGGGTTTGGAGTGAGGGTGTGGACTCAGGGCTGGAGCAGGGGGTGGAGGTGTGGGTTCAGGGTAAATAATCCTCATCTTTTATGCAAAGTCCACCAAAACTGCAACTCTGGGACGGTGATCAGGGCTGGAGCAGGGGGTTGGAGTGCAGGTGTCAGCCGCGCAGTGGGGCTAAGGCAGGCTCCTGGAAGCAGCCAGCATGTCCGGTTCCTATGTGGAGGTGTGACCAGGTGGCTCTACACGCTGCCCATGCCCGCCACTGCAGCTCCCATTGGCTGCGGAGCTTCCCTGATCGCACCTGCTCCTAGGGGCTGCAGGGACATGCCAGCCACTTCTGGGAGCTGCGTGGAGTCAGGCCAGGCAGGGAGCCTGTCTTAGCCTCGCTGTGCTGCTGACCAGACTTTTAATGGCCCAGTCAGCAGTGCATTCCGGTCAGAAACCGGACGCCTGGCAACCCTAGTCCCAGCACCTGTGTATTGTGAGCTAGCATGCCTGTCTTCACTGATGGGGTGGACATGCTGAATTTATAGCAGAGGTCCTTTCTCCCAAGTGTTCTTCAGGTATTGACCTTAGATAGGTTTTAACAAAACCGGAGTTCTAAAGCGTTTGACTGCACATTCCTTCCCTCCCAGTTACTCAAAATTCACTTTCTTGTACCTTCGTATCATCATTTCACTAGTCCATCAGCCACCATAGTCTTCCAGTGTGCACTAGACCTGAATTTCTGTTGTAGACCAAGCAGAAAGTCCCCACCACCATTTTTACATAAATCTTTCAAACCATCTTTATCAGTCATAAAGCCGCAAAACCAGGCACAAATCCGCTTGGTTGTAAATGTTTAAGTCATGTTTAAGTATATTAATGCAGCCCAAGGAATGTTCTCCTTGGCTACTTGCCAACAATCCTCTACCCTTACAACTAATCTGTCAACTGTGGCCAGAGTTGGCATTATGACAAGCCAGGATATTTGTGATGAGGGAACATGTATGTCCTTCAAGGCATCGTAGAATACTTACAAGAAACAAAGCAATGCCTCATTCAGACACTTACAAATAAGGAATGGGAGGCAAATAACTCAAAATTGTAACGACTCTGAATGCAGTCCCCTAGAATATCAGCTTTTCCTTATGAATTAAAGAGTATCCAGGTAATATCACGTCATTCTTAAGCATATCTCCAGGGGGGTGGGATGAGCTAAGATCAAGTGGAAAATTGACTGGACCTGAGAATCTCATGAGTGGATCATAGAATATTAGGATTGAAAGAGACCTCAGAAGGTCATTTAGTCCAACCCCCTGCTCAAAGCAGGACCAATCCCCAACTAAATCATCCCAGCCAGAGCTTTGTCAAGCCGGGCCTTAAAAACCTCTAAGGATGGAGATTCCACCACTTCTCTAAGTAACCTATTCCAGTGCTTCACCACCTTCCTAGTGAAATAGTGTTTCCTAATATTCAAACTAAACCTCCCCCAGTGCAACTTGAGACCATTGCTCCTTGTTCTATCATCTGCCACCACTGAGAACAGCTGAGCTCCATCCTCTTTGGAACTCCCCTTCAGGTAATTGAAAGCTGCTATCAAATCCCCCTTCACTCTTCTTGTCGGCAAACTAAATAACCCCAGTTCCCTCAGCCTCTTCTCATACATCAGGCTCATGGATTATCAAGTTATATCAATTTCCATTGATGTAAGATACTAAATTTGCACATCTATTTTTTTTCCTAGGACATTTGGCTCTGGAACGTATGAACAAATTAAAAAGGATAATAATGACAACAAATGTAAAATCTAACGGGGCATCTCCCCCAGCTTGCCAGAAGTAAATGATTCTGGGCCAGGCCTGCAGAATTTCTGAAGATAGTTTAGGAATTTATCATTCCTCGGGATTCTCTACTTGGTAACTTTATAATGCATTCTAGCTCCATGCTCCCCTGCCCCATATATCACAAGTCATTCCTCTTTCAGGTTTACATCCTGTAGGTATTTGTAGGATCATCACATGCCTCCTTGGTCATTAGTTGGCCCAGGTAGGCTCATCTCACACTTCTGAGCTCTCCTCATGAATTAACCCAGCTGAGACTGACTCTTTTTTCCCCCTTCTGCCAAGTTCCTCTATGTCAATATCTTCCTGGTTGTTGATTGGAACTGTGCAATACTCCATGTATGGTCACACCAGCATTGCACAGGGGAGCTGCAGCCTCCCTGCTCACTGATATGGTGCCTGAAATTGCATTCCCTTTTTTCTCCAAAGGCATCTGATGTTGCTGCGTTACTGTCTGCCCATGATAAACCCCAGGCCTCTTCAGCCTCGCCACTGCCTAAGCTCTGCCCTGCCACACTGTGCAGCTCTTTTCCCTTTTCTCATGCCTCCACGTGCCAGCCCCTCCCAAATTAGTAGCTTCAAACTTCAGTCCTTTCCTCCCTCATCCAAACCATGAAGGAAGGTATGAAAGAGGCTGTTCCTGATGCCAGACTAGTGGGGGACTTCAGAGCCATCTCTCCTCTGCTCATGTCATTCAGCCAGTTTCCAACCCCTCTGGCTACTCCAGCGTCTGAGTCTGGTTAAGAGTTTGTGCAAGGAAGACTGTAGGTGTGATTCAGGCTGGGGAGGGGAGAGATGGAGAGTCGAAGGGACCGATTTGCTGAAGGATTCAGCTCCAAACCTCTCTGCCAAACGTGGGACCCAAATGTATTCATGCAGGAAATTTCAAATGCCATTGGACTGGTTTCCTTCAGGGGCTGTCTTCACTGCAGAGTTAACCCAGACTCATACTCCAATCATCCCACCGCTGACCACCCAGATCCCAGTATCTTTGGGGTGAGGCATGAATAAATGGCAACAAAAATGAGACAGCAAGTCGGAGTGAAACTGCAAGTAACACTGCGACCGAACCCAAGTGCACTGAGCCGGCGTTTCAACCTGCTCAACTGTCAGCAACTCCTTTTTGCCCCTCAGCTTCTTTGCAGACTTTGTGGTTCTGCTTTATTTGGGCTCTCGACTGACGGCTGCTGCCAGTATGGGACGTTAGTGACTGGCACGCCCCAGGCGCTCGTCCGACAGTTCTGCCAACTAGAAGGGTTTGCCAGGGTGTAAAGTCACCATCAGGGTTGGTCTCCTCCCGGCAGGGCTGGTGACTCCCCAAGGCCAGTGCCATGAATGTCGGCAGCTCACTGGCTTCTTGTGGAGCCCTGGAGTGGGACGCCAGGAAAGAGCATCCCTGAGAGCCAGGCTCCCCAGTAGAAGCCAGTGGGCTACCAATGCATGGAAGCCTTGATGTCTGACTCTTTAGCGCGGCCCAATTGCACGGTTTCTCCAGGGGCGAGGTCCAGGAAGAGCAGCCCTCTCCCCGCAGAAGGCAGCCTCGTGGCAGGCCAATGCCTTGCTGCAGCTTCCAAAGCCTGAGAAAGGGAAGTTACAGCTTTGTTCTGGACTGGATTGGAAGCACCATCACTGAGCTGCAAGTGTCCTGGCTGCTCCCTCTTTTAGGGATCCAGCCCTCAGCCTAGAAGCTAGATCAATGCTTTTTAATAGGTTCAATTTTCACTGAGAGAGCACCCAGACCCCTCTGCTGAGGCCTCCAGCCAAACCAGGGAGCCCAGCGTCACCAGTCCTGATTCCAAACGTGCAAACCAAGCGTGTCTGTCTGACCCAGGGCTCGGCCAAATGGGTCCATCACAAAGGAGCGAATGGGAAAAGGCACAGCCCCCTTTACCGCCTCTGGGGTTCCCCTCGCTTTTGTGTAAGTATCCCTGAGGCCACCCGTCTCCCTGCGGGGGGATGTAGAAAGGCTCCCAGCTGAAAGCCCTGGGAAATGTATCACTGCTGAGAGTTAGGGCTGGCAAACAGAGGCCTCGCTCCAGGGGGAGGACTCTGCCTCCCCCATCCAATCTCCCAGCTGACGGACAATAGCGATCCAGGCTTTGCCAGGGGTCTTGTTTGCTAAGGGGGCTCTTTGTTCCAGTTCCTTATTGCCAGTGTTTTATCAGGTTGGCCTGTGTGGTGTTAAGAAGGCCTGCAGGGGCCTGAGATTCCAGGCAGATGAGACACGACCAGGATGGGTGCTGCTGGGGCAGTCGGTTCCCACAGCGCAGCTGTTTGTGCGCACCAGAGACAATGGCAGGAATGTCTCCTAGGGCAAGGTAGCTGCTGAAATCCTGTGTTCAGTGGCCAGTGGATTAGCAACATCGGAGTTCATCGGTTGGAGTCAAAACTTCTGTTTACATCTCTCTCCTCCCCACAGACCTGTTCAAACAATGGGCTGAGCAAACAACTCTTCAACCAGCCTCCCCCTCTCCTCTTGTCACTCACTCCCGCTCCGGCCTGCCCCCCGGCTTTCATTAACCTGGGAACTGCTGCACCCCTGCCGGCTAAGGGCTGGGTTTGCGTGGACGTGGAATCAGGAGGGTGCTTAACACGGGGCGGGGCTGGAACCCCCCTGGGTTGTGGGGTGCGATGGCTGGCGGTGCAGCATTGTGGGAGTGGAGCGCTGTCTCTGGCTGCCTCACGCACAGTGGCGGGGCCCAGGGGTGGCATGTCTGGTCAAGCATCAGTGGCTGTTGTGAGCTGGGTTGGCTTCTCCTAGTGGGCGAACAGGCTTGACTCCTCGCTTGGAATGGAAACTCACCTAGTCGCTGCCTGAGCCCTTTTTCCGGTACCAACAACCCTCCTTTGCCCTGGGCTAGTTCCCATTACACCTGGGCTTGCAGACATGAGTGACAAGTCCCAGCGGCAAACCCTAGTGCAGACCTGACTCACCCGCTGCCCCCATCCCGGCCCGGGGAACCAGAATAAACTGCCCCCATGCGAACCACAGCGTCGTTCATCTGCGCTAGGGCCCTAGCTGGGTTTTACTAGTAGAACTATGTGGGGCAGGGATGTGACTATTTTACTGCTTCAGTGATGCCAGTAGAAATGTGCATTAAGCAGCTACAGGTTATGCCCCCTCCTGTACGGGAGTCGCCATCCCGCCGTTAACACCGTTAGCCCAGTAGACCTGCTTCCCCAGGAAGGCGTTTGAGCACTGGAACTAGCCCTGGCTAGCAAAAGCAGCAAAGCTTCCTCACACAGCCAGGCCGCTGGACGGATGTGGCCGAATGCACAGGGTGGTTGCCAGGGCACCATGCTGTGGGCTCCAGTGTGGCGGGGGGGCTTCTGTCTGGAAAGGGAGCTGTTGATTAGCCCGGCTGCTTTTAGGATTGGGGGAAATTGCTGAGGAATTCACAGAAAACCATCTCACCTCATATATTTTCCTTAGAGCCCGATGAATTATTTGGACCCAAGGGGTCGTGGGACTGTTGGTGTCACTCTGGCATAACCCTAGGTAACTCGGAAAGGTGATAGACCACAAGTGTCAATGAAGCCCTTCTGTTGTAGGCCTCAATGAACCAGTGTTCCTCCATGTTAAACACTGTGTGTAACCTAATGTACTAACAGCTGCAAAAATGTAGTGTTAGCAGTTAGTTTTGGTTGTAACAGCCAGTTCTCTACTGTAATACACTGAAGCTCGGCTAAAGCCCGCTCAAGGCCGTTTTAAGATACTGTGTACATGTCTCAGCAGCAGAGAGGGGGGAGGAAGGGGGAAGTCAAAAGATTGACTGAGAAAGGATACTGCAGCTGGATGGGAAAGTACAGGGGAGTGAAAGATCAGCTAGTCAGCATCAGAAGAGGAATACAAGAAGAAGGGTATAAATATTCCTGCCCTGCCTGTGTGCTGTGTGCAGGATCTGAGATTGTTATTTCTCCCTGGCACCTTATTTGAGCTCAAATAAATTTGGTTGTTTGCTTCTCCACCCTGGTGTGTTTATTGGCGCTTAAGCACTCTAGGCAATGAACCACTGTTGCTTGCCTCTGGCACTGCTGTGTCTGCAACAGGACAAACAGCTTCCTTCTCTGCGGGCAGTACAGCCCAGAGCCGAACGCTGTTACACCTCAGGATTTGCTGGATAAAAGCATTGGACTTTTTTGCATGTTTTTTAAAAACCTCTCTGCTTTGATCTTGGTGTGTATTGGAGACTCATGCTGTTGATGAGCTGTGATTGGGCACGGAGGCTGGGGCCCGATTCGTGGAGCACACAAGTGTCTCCGGCACAAATGCTCATTGGATAACATGTAAGCTTCATTGTCTGAGACTATTTGTACAATTGACTGGAAGTCGCTGTCCTGGCTCGGATGCAGCATCAGCGTGTGAGCCTGGCCCAGTCGCTGCTTCGCTGGGCCTCAGTTTCCCCACCTGTTAGATGGGATAATGATACCCACTTTGGTAAAGTGCTTGGAGCCCCTTGACTGGGCCAGGTCGCCAGCACCACAAGGCTCTTGGGAGAAGTGGTGGTGGGAGCGTCCCTGGGGACAGCAGGAAAAGGCTGGTGCGCCTCCTACTGGAATGGCATTGCAAAGCCATTGTAGAGCCATCTTGGGCAGCTGCGACCAACTGCTTTCTGAGGGCTGGGAGCTAGTTTGCAGCCCTTGCCTGGGCCCTGCTGCTAGGGGCTTAGTGTAAGGTGTGGGCAGACCCACCTCGCAGGGACACATCTGTAGGTCATTTCTGGTGCAGGCAATGCCCACCAAGGGGCCTGCAGCTGGCAGCCACCCCCAGATGGCAGCATCCTCCCCCCCCCACATCCCCGGGAGGGGAGCTCCCTGATCCGCTCCCCGCAGACCAGAGCCGAGCATGAGCGGGTGGGGCTGGTGGCTCCCCCTAGTCTGGGCCAGGGCCTCAGTGAGCCCAGGTGTCTCCACGCTTGCTTTTACACCCATTTCCTTGTGTGGCCTTGGGGAAGTCAATATGCCTCTCTGTGACTCAGTTTCCCCATATGTCAACAGGGATAATGCTCCTGTCCTTCCTCTGAGAAACCCTCTGAGAGTTTGGCTGGAAGGTGCTGACTAACCAGAGAGTCTAAGGCTTGGACTGAGGATGCGGGAACGTGTGATTGATGAGCTACCACTTTATTACTGAATGCACGGCCTGACTGCAACGGGTGAATGGGAAAGACACGGGGGGGGACTTTTCTGCAGCTTTCTGCTGGCCAATGGAGGCTGGGAGGGTGGGCTGTTAAAAAAATGGGAAAGCCAAGAAATACCTGGGGGCTTGCTACCTAAGGGCTGGCTCCCCTAGATGGTTTGGCCACTTTAGCTACATCAGGAGAGTTAAAGTGTATAAGCCAGTGCTTATACCGGGCCAGCGTAAGCCAGGTGGGCAAGCGAGATTAGCTACCCCAGCACATGGCATTTCAGATCCATATAACTCCGTCCAGACTACGGGGGGTGGTACCAAGATCAGGCTATGGGTTAAAAAGAAAAACCCCTCCCTCTCCCCCTAGAGACAGTTATATCAGGGCAAACGCTGTGTGCAGCGCAGGCCTTAGCCAGCCAGGCCTCAGGGATCCCGGCAGCCGCTGGTGCCTGGGGGGCTCTTGCCAAGAGACTATGGCTGCAGCGTCTGAGAGGGGTGAAGCCCCCCTTGCCCCCGGGAGGGGCAGTCCAAAGAACTAAGGCCCAGCTCCTGAAAGATACGTCACTTACTACAGAAATCGACGCCTTTGTGAAGCTGGCACAAATGGTTTAGGCACATAATCCCCAGTGACTCCCCATGGGGCTTGTGTGCCTCACTCCCTTGGCACTTAAAAAGACCCCAGGAAAAGCCCTGTTCGTCGGTGCTGCCGGGCTCTGCCGATGAGCCACCGCTGCTGCAGGTGAGGCAATGAAACAAGTGCCCTAGACACAGTCCCTTGGGCACGGGGAGCCCCTCATAACCCTGCCTCCGTGGCAAAGGGGGAACTGGCCGGTTCAGTGACGATACAGATTAACACGGGGGGTTGTTGGTGATGTCAGGCCTTGGCAAGGGAATTTAGTACTGCGCCGTTAAGGCAGCTAGGCCTCCGGCCGGAGTATAGCCCAGACTCCAGATTTGCACCAGAGCTCAGCTTCGACAGCTAAGTAAGTGGGCAGATTTGGGGCGAGGCTCAGCCCCCTCCTTGCTGCCCATCCAGCCCAAGCTGTGGGCCAAGCCATGGAGGAGTTGCTCGCAGGGGACTGTGCCTTGCTGCAGAGGCCTGAATCCAGCCTGGGTCCCACATCCTCTCGTTTGCAGCATGCAGAGGGGTTGGTCCTCCCCGGGCTTAGCCCCGGCCTGCCTCGCTGAGCGGCAACAGCTGCTGGGTAGTTCCCCAGAGGGCCTGGGTCCCAGTCCCAGGGGTGCAGGGCAGTGCTCTGCCAGGACCCTGTGCCCCTCGGCTTTCACCAGGCCTGCCAAGAGTCTGTCAGGGCCAGCAGGGGAGGAGGGGGCTCCGAACCCTGCCTGGCTCACACAAAGGACCTGGGCTTTTCCTCGGCTCTCCTGGTTCCCCCTGGAGCCCCCGTGTCATAAACAGATAAGTAAGAGTTAATAGCACAGAAGTACTTCATTTCTCTTTTGCCTGTAAAGGGTTAACAAGATCAGTGAGCCAGGCTGTCACCTGAGCAGAGGACCAATCAGGGGACAGGATACTTTCAAATCTTGAGGGAGGAAAGTTTTTGTGCTGTTAGTTTTTGGTTGTTGTTCTCTCTGGGTTCTGAGAGTGACCAGACGTGCAACCAGGTTTCTCTCCAATCTCTTTGATACAGGCTCTTATAAGTTCAGAATAGTGAGTACTAGGTAGATAAGGCGAGTTAGGTTATGTTTGTTTTCTTTATTTGCAAATGTGTATTTGGCTGGGAGGAGTTCAAATGTGTATTTGGCTGGAAGGAGTTCAAATCTGTATTTTGCTGAAAGGATTTTAATTTGTACTTGTATACTGAGGCTAGGAGGGTATTCCCAGGGTCTATAGCTGAAAGACCCTGTAACATATTCCATCTTAAATTTACAAAGATAATTTTTACTGTTTTTCTCTCTTTAATTAAAAGTTTCTTGTTTAAGAACCTGATTGTTTTTTTTATTCTGGTGTGAGACCCCAGGGGACTGGGTCTGCATTCACCAGGGAATTGGTGGGGAGAAAGGAGGGAAGAAGGAGAGAGAGGCTAGTTTCTCTCTGTGTTAGGATTACTGTCTCTCTCAGGGAGAGTCTGGGAGGGGGAGAGAGAAGAAGGGGGGGAAGGTGTATTTTCCTCTCTGTTTAAGATTCAAGGAGTTTGAATCACAGTGGTCTTCTAGGGTAACCCAGGGAGAGGAAGTCTGGGAGAGGCAACGGTGGGGGAAAGGGTTTACTTTCCTTGTGGTAAGATCCAGAGGGTCTGGGTCTTGGGGTTCCCCGGGCAAGGTCTTGGAGGGGACCAGAGTGTACCGGGAACTGGAATTCCTGGTTGGTGGCAGCGCTACAGGTTCTAAGCTGGTAATTAAGCTTAGAGGAATTCATCCTGGTACCCCATCTTTTGGACGCTAAGGTTCAGAGTGGGGAATTATACCATGACACCCTATAACCTGAATTCAGCCAGGGCCCCCACAGCCCTCACCCAGGCAGCAGAGCCAGGTGGTGGGGCTAAGGTGCACCTGCTGCTGTGCCCTGTATTCTGGCTCCAAACAAGGCTGGGAGGCCGGCGTGTGGCCATCTCCAGCTAACGCAGACAAGGCTGCTGCTTCTGTTCACTCCAGCCAAACCCGCTCCCTTGTGTCAGCAGGGCCACACTGGCGCTCCCAGAGAGGGGACAGCGATTGCAAGTCGCCGGCCGGCTGGATCCCCAGGCTCTGGCTCATCTGCAGAGCTCAGCGCTGGGCACAGAGGAGCGAGTTATGCCCCACGGGAAAGTGTCGCCCTGCTAATCGCTATGGGGTGGGAGAAGGGGAGAAAGGGCCAAAATTCCAGGGGATTCCAAGCCCCAAGGCGAAGCCTCCCTCCAGGCTGTGCAATGGTACGTTGGCTCCTGCCCTCTGGGGCATTGTAGCCAGGGGCCGTTTTCTTCTCAGCTGCACCCTGACAGTCTGGCAATGCCAGTCCCTGAAGGGGCTCTATAAATGCCAGCTCCCCTTCCCCTCCCCCTACTGCAACCCTTCTTGCGGGGCAGGGGTGCTGAATGGGTCTGATGGGGGCCAGCTGGGATTCACGATGTCGCAGTCACTGTGATTGTGACATTGACCGGAGGGTCGTCAGCGGCGAGATCTGGAGCTGGGGGAGCCTCCTGGGTGGATGCAGGAGGCTCTGGATGACACTCTGCAAAAGGGAGAGACACATAGCAAATCACTGAGAGCTGGGAGCACTGTAAGCACACCAGGGTCCTCCAGGAACACCTCTAGCCCACCCTAACTGCCTCTGCCCCCCAGCCCCGCCCAGTAGGCCTGCAGACCACTGCCATAAACAAGGGAGATAAACCCTCATGCTCCAGGGCACTAGCCAGTCAGTCATTTGCAGGGTCAGGAAGAAAGGTCAGGACAGATTATTACACAGCTGCCCACTGCTAGCACATTCTGCCGCCTCTGATTCCGGCCAGCCAGAGCCAAGCACCAGACGCGATGACCAGGCTTACCCTCAAATGCAGGCTAGCTTATGTGCTTAGCTGGCCCCCTCACTGTCGTATCGGCTGCACGTGTTGCCCCAGTTACCTGCTGATGCCTCCTCGACCGCAGGGGATGTGCCCCCAAGCTCCCCGCCCATCTCAGCCTCTGCCACGCCTGCGGCCGTCTCAGCGTCTTCTGGAGTGCTGATGTGCTCGTGAGCCTCTGGGCCAGCCCTGGGGACAAGGGGGGGGGAACATGCCTGAAACCGTTCCTCACAGACTGCCCAGCAGGCGCCAAGGGGTCATGGCAGGAACTGCGCACAGAGCTAGGGAGCCATGGAAACAAGCCCTCAGATGTGCGTGAAGGGAGCGTCTCGCCAGCAGGGAGGTGGGGTGAGGAAAGGCAAATTGAGCTGTGGGGAAGGAGGTGGCGGGGGTGCCAAGGGAACACTGGGCAGGACTGGGCTGCCCTTGTGACACGCTGTTTGTCTGGCCAGGCTTTTGGCTCTTGGGAGCAGGTCCACTGATTTCAGTGCAAGTCTGAAGCCTAAGCACCTTTGAGGATCTGGCCTGGAGCACCCCATCTCGAGCCCCTGGGGGTACAGCGTCGGGCACCACAGGGCCCCGAGCTCTTGGAGCTCCCCCGAGGCAGCTCGGGGATAAGAGCATGATAAGCGGGGTAGTCCCGGGAAGGGAGGGTGGCCAGGGGTGAGCGGCTGTGGGGGGGCGAGGATGTCTGCTCACAGCTGAGGGAGGGGTTGGCTGTGCCAGGACACTTACATGCCAAAGATCAGGTTGTGCAGCCCTGGGGAACAAAACAAGGAGATAACAGGGTAAGAGGCGCTCCTAGCACTAGATCCCAAAGCACCATCCCCCAGCCCAGCCTGACCTGGGGCTCCAACATGACTGTGCTTAACCCAGGCCAGGCCCGGGGCAGTGGCAGGCCCTCTATGCTGAGCAGCACCAGAGGAAATGTTCACGCACAGCCCTGTGCTAGCAACCCAGCCGTCCCTGCCAGCAGCAGCAAAACCTTTGCGCTGGGCACTCTGGCCACAGGATGAGGAGGTTAATTCACTTTCATACTCATTGGCATCGGCTCCTGCACCCGACACCCCAAACTGCAGAGAAGGTTGAGCCATTGGCTCAGGACTGCCAGCTCTCTGCCCTTCTGAGCAGCTCTCCCTCTGACACGCTGTCCATCCTAACCCACCTCTGCCTGACACTGTCCTTCCTAACCCACCTCCGCCTGACATGCTGTCCGTCCTATCCCACCTCCGCCTGATGCACTGTCCTTCCGAACCCACCTCCGCCTGGCACGCTGTCCAACGTTCGCCTGACACGCTGTCCTTCCTAACCCACCTCCGCCTGACATGCTGTCCGTCCTATCCCACCTCCGCCTGACGCACTGTCCTTCCGAACCCACCTCCGCCTGACATGCTGTCCTTCCTAATCCACTTCCACCTGGCACGCTGTTCATTCTAACCCACTTCTACCTGGCACCCTGTCCGTCCTAACCCACCTCCGCCTGGCACGCTGTCCTTCCTAACCCACCTCCGCCTGACATGCTGTCCTTCCTAACCCACCTCCGCTTGGCACGCTGTCCATCCTAACCCCAACAGCGCCGCTTGGCACGCTGTCCTTCCTAACCCACCTCTGCCTGGCATGCTGTCAATTCTAACCCACCTCCGCCTGGCACCCTGTCAGTCCTAATCCACCTCTGCCTGGCACACTGTCCTTCCTAGCCCCAGCAGTGCTGCCTGGCACCCTGTCCCTCCTAACCCACCTCTGCCTCCTAGTCTAAAGCGTTCAGGGTGTATCCGTCACTGTAGCACCAGGCACCATTGGCTGGGTCCCAGTCTAGCTGTGCTGTGTGGGCATTCCCCATATTCTAGCCCTGTGCTCTCTGCTGCACCTTCTTCCCCTGATCGGAACAGCCCCAGGGGCAGCAAGAAGGGGCCCCGGCCTCCCCCGCACTCACATGGGTTGTTGTCCCGGTTCCGGACGATGTACTGAAACGCCAGCAGAGAGGCAACCGCCGCCACGACCATCCCTGCTATTGCAGCGCCCATCACGGCAGGGTAGGCGTTGAAAGGGGGGTCAGCTGGAAGAGAGAGAGCAGACTCAGGGTTCAGTACCATGCAGCTTGAGCTGGGGATCCCTGCACAAGGAGACTGCTAGAGACAGGGACCTGGTCTCCAGGCGAGGGCCACACAGCCCCCTGTGCAGACCCCCTGGCTCCCCAGCTCTCACTCCTCATGTATCTCAGAGCAGCTCACAAGGGGTTGTTAACACAGACACACAGGAGTCCTCCAGCTTGGCCAGCAGCAGTGCCCAGAGCTTGCTGTGTGACACAATGCCAAAGGGAGGCAATTACTGTCCCACCCCCGGTCGCACTGTACGTGGGAGATGTTGTTACCCTCATTGGACAGAGGGGAGACTAAACACACAGTGGCAAAGGGAGCTGACCAAGGCCCCATAGCAAGTCAGCTGCAGAGTAGGGACTAGATCCCAGGCATCCTGGACCCCAGGCCTGTGCTGTAACCACTGGAGCAAGTTCTAATGGCCCTCCTGGAGCTCTGATCTGTAAGGGCCCATGCCTGCCTCACTCGTGGCCTTTGGTTCCGACAGCTGGGGCTAGCGGGCAATGCAAGCTGCTGCCCAGTTTCAGCAACAATTTTCACCACCAAGAACAGCTCCGATCTGGGGCAGACCCAGGGACAGAGTTGACATGGCTAAGTGGCCACAAGCCCAGCCCAGGTGGCCACCTCTCTCCTAGCTGGTTGATGAGCTCAGCCCTGGTTGGGAGGACTCTCCACTGTGGAGCAGGGAGGGAAGGGGAGGAGAAGGGCTGCATGCTGAAGATGGGTCTCTCCATGGGCCAGATTCCACCTGGAATAAGGTCAGGCCAGTGGCAGATTCCCGGGGTGAACCAGGCCCACCAGCTGTTGGTAGGATCCGAAGCCACATGCTGAGGAAGGGGCTGCCCTGGCTTGGGGTCCCGGCACAGCCACGGAGAGGCCTTGGCCAGTGGTGCCCAGCACAGCCCATTCTGCACCGGGGGAACACGAGCACAGCAAAAGGAGCAATCAGAACAGCCACTCGGCCTGGCGCCTGCCACAAGAGGAAGATTTTGATTTTGATTTTGGCTGCAGTTTGTAAGCTCTGTCGGCATGGGCGATGCCCCCCCCCGGGACCCACCCCTTCTGCTAGAAGCCCGGCTGCTACCACACCCCATCCGCCCCCCTCACCTGCCAGAGCCCTGAGACCCCCATCCTCCCTCCCATGGCTGGAGGAGTCCCAGCCAAACTGCCCTGAACCCCGGGCCACTGGCCCAAACTGAGCCCCTGTTGGCTTTGGGGGAGAGGGGGAGCGAGGGCGTGGTCTTGGGGGGAAGTGTGAGTGGGGCCACAGCCTGGGTTGGGGAGGCTTAGCCTCCCCGGTGTATGATACCCGCCACCCATGTCCTCTGGGCAGGGCCGATCTCTCTGTGCATGGCAGGGCCAGTGCTGAGCATTAAACAACCGCAACAGAAAACTTTCCACCACTTGTACAATCCCTTCTGAGCAGAGAGATTGGCCCTGATTTAACTGACCCACTGGATCAAATCCGAACACATACAGATGGACAAGAAAATCCACCCATTTCTTCCTCATTTTTTGTAGAGGGGTCACGTCTAGCGCTGGGAAGGAAGGAGGGGCGTGTGGGTCAGGTGCGATCCAGAGCCTCATGGGAACCTGCGCTCAGCCCTCAACTCAGATGCCCCCTGGTTAATCTGTGGCAAATTTCTTTTTCATTCTACGTCTTACCATCAACACCATCTAAGCCGGGCAGTGCTTCTTTTAACAGCTCCATGGCTGTGCAGCGATCCCCCAGGGATTTGAGAATGGGCTAGCCAATGTTCACAGTGCTGAGCTGGTCATGACCCTGGAGTTTTATCCCCAGCTCTGCTACTGAACAGAGGTGTGACCTAGGCTTCCAGTCCCTTTGACAATCTGTGCCTCGGTTTCCCCATTATACAATGACACTTACCTGCCTGGCAGGGGTGTTGTGTGCTTTTATGTTCAGAAAGTGTTTTGAGTCCCTCCCGTGAAAGGCAGCGGAGAAGGCCCAAACACCCTGGTTTTTCCATGTCCATGGATCATTCCCGCCAGTGACATCGGTGAAGATAGCGGCACCCCTTGGGGAGCTGTTCAGAGAAACGCCCTTGAAGCAGGTTTTAAAAGGCGTCTCTGTCTGAAAAGGGCATCACGGAGCTCCATGGCTATTCCCTAAAGGTGCTCAGTACCCAGAGCAAAAGGGGGTTTGCTGACATCCCTGCCGACTCAGCCTGGGATCTGAGGGTCACATTGAGTTCGCCCTTTCTCATGCATCAGTCTCTGTATTGGAGGTTCTGCAGGCCACACTGTGACCTCAGCAAGGCCCCGGCCCCCTGACTGGCTGCACAATTCAACCAATTGGGACATAACGAAGGGGCCCGTTCATGCTGCCCAGGAAGGACCACACCTCAGCTGCCTCTCCCAGTGCTGGGCTGGTTCTGCATGGCAGGGCCTTCAGGCCAAGCCAGCTCAGCAGAGCTGTACTCAAGGAGACAGAGGCTGTCTTTTTGCTCTATGAGTTGTACAGCACCTAGGATAATGGGGTGCAGTCCATGCTTGGGGTGCCTAGGTGCCATGGCACCACAAGTAATCAGGTGTTTTGGTCCCTAAAGTAAACAGCTCCAACTCTTGTGCACACGGTGGGCAGATCTGGTTGAAAAGTTTTTGCTGAGACTTTTTAATTGACGAAAAATGGCTTCTCGGTGAAAATGGAAATCATTTGGTGAACATCCCTGTTTCCATCAAAAATGGTAGGGCTTTAACTGAAAATGTCAATGCCAAAACAGACTTTTTTGGTTTTTTGATGACCCCCACACCCCACCCCCCATAAAAACCAACCAAATGTTAAGGAAAAGTTCAGTGAAAACAAACACTTTTTTTTGCTGAAAAATTTTGCAGGGGAAAACGAATCTTTTCCCAGCCAGCAAAGAGAAGGGACCATTTTAGTCATTTTTCAGGCGTGAGTCACACTTTAAAGAGAAGTCATTTTCCAGGAATTTCAAGGGTATTTTAAGCCAGCCGTATAAATAATGATGCCAAATTGGAGTAGCTTCCTCTGTGAAAATGTGACTCAGAGCATCCTCCCGTTGCATTAGGGTGACCAGATGGCCCGATTTTATAGGGACAGTCCAGATTTTGGGTCTTTTTCTTATATAGGCTCCTATTACCTCCCACCTCGTCCCAATTTTTCAGATTTGCTTTCTGGTCACCCTATGTTGTATCCCCTAGCGGAACAAATGCAGTGTGGATTCTGGTGTGTCGCAGAGATAGCACCGGTGAGTGAAACCAACCCAAATCACAGCCAGGGCTAACAGTGTCAAGTAAACAAGTGAGCAGAGTGACTTCTTGGGACTGTGCAGTGGGGTGTGCTTCCCTGGGAAGGATAATTCTCTGCAGGAAACCGTGCAATTAGGATAATGAGATGATGGGGAACAGAAGTGACAATCACACTGAAGTCATCAGAGATGGGGTCCCCTCCAGACCGCATTGCACAGCACCGCCAGGAATCGACTCCCACTCCTGGCGACTCATGCATCAGGGTCAGCTGGGGGGATACAGCAGACTGGGCCATACAGGAGGCAAACGGAGAGGCAGGGACAGCAAAAGGAGGCACAGAGGGACCCCGGAAGAGGCATGGGAAGAGGAAGGAGTAGCGGGGAGGGTTCGTTCTGGTCATGTTGACATCATTTCAGACCTAGCACCCTCTTGCCCTGGGCTTCTTGTTATCCTAGAAAGGAGTTAGGCAGATAGCTACTGAGTTTCACAAGAGTTGAACCCTGCAGAGATTTCCCCGCACCAACACTCCAGCAGGTCATCAGCACTTGGTCAATGAAATCCCACGCTAGCAGCATTGCATCATCAGGCCTAACTCTCACTGGCTGATCACATGCACAGGGCGCATCCTGTTGCTAGAGCAGCTCCTTTCCATGGTAACCTTTTCATGGAGGTCACTGTCAGGCCCCGGACAGCCCTTTCTAACTAAGCCCATCCAAGCAGCAGGGCAGTTCGGTGACTTCCGGCAGCAACAGCTGCCATGCTCAAGCACCCCTGTGATGTTATTGATATAAACTGGGACCATATAGAACATGGTTTGCAACCAAGGTCCTGTAGTGGCACCAAATCCTATGTAAAGGGGGTCATATAAGGTATCTAAGACCAAGTTATGAGTTACTGGTTATGATTATGCTGACTGTATGTCTGTATCATGTTGTAGTTGAAGTTATGAGTATTGGGTCTATACTGTCTGTATTTCAAATTGGAGCTGCAGTTCTGGGAAACACCCCAGACAAGTTGGTGTTAGCTCTGCTTAGCCTGCTTGATGGCCCATTAAGGACCATCAGCCACACAACTGACCCACTGAGAGGAGGCAGATACGCCTTGTAACTCAGCAGGGTGGGCAGGGACTTGCCCATGTGACTCCAAACTCCATTTTGCTGTAATTTTCCACAGTAAGAACAAAGAAGTGTTCTTACACCTGGAAGTGCCTATATAAGGCAGATGCCTCATCTCCATCTTGTCTTCAATCCTGCTTCTTACCTCTGGAGGGACTTTGCTACAAACTGAAGCTCTGAACAAAGGACTGACTGACCCATCCCAGCTGGGGATGTACTCCAGAGACTTGATTTGAACCTACAGTTTACTCCATCACTGCTACAAGCCTGAACCAAGAACTTTGACATTACTGTATGTAATTGATTCCATTTAACCAATTTTAGCTCTCATCTCTATCTTTTTCCCTTTATGAATAAACCTTTAGATTTTAGATTCTAAAGGATTGGCGTGATTTGTGGGTAAGATTGGATGTGTATATTGACCTGGGTCTGGGGCTTGGTCCTTTGGGATCGTGAGAACCTTTTTCTTTTACTGGGGTGTTGGTTTTCATAACCATTCATCCCCAGGACGGGTGGCACTGGTGGTGACACTGGGAGACTGGAGTGTCTAAGGAAATTGCTTGTGTGACTTGCGGTTAGCCAGTAGGGTGAAACTGAAGTCATTTTTGTCTGGCTGGTTTGGTTTGTCTTAGAGGTGGAAAAACCCCAGCCTAGGGCTGTAACTGCCCTGTTTAAGCAATTGGTCCTGAATTAGCACTCTCAGTTGGGTCCCACCAGAACCGCATCGTCACACCCCCTCAGTCTCGATCCAGGACCAGCCAGGGATGTTCACTCTTCCAATCCCTCATAATGCTGTCCTGAGGAGACGGGGTGTCTGGGAGGGACGGGCACTGGATTGCAGCAAAATGTGGCAGATAAGGAGGGGGGGGGGATGGGCTGATAATGTCCCACTGGTCCCACCTGCCACTTCAGGGAAATCTTTTGCTGGCACAGAAGTGCCCCATGCGCCAAATGGCACCAACAGACCCAGGGGGTGTTCCTTGGGCCTCTGCTCACGAGCCAGCCAGATGACAGCAGTTATCGGAGTCCCTCTGTGGTGGCTGGACTTGGGGTATCTGCACCCTGTACGTTTCCCAGTGGATAAGTCCTGTGGACTTAATAGGGAGGAAATCTCTATTTTCCCATAGAAATTCCCCTCCAGAATGCAAGAGAGGGTGAAGCCTAGAGCAGTGATAGTCTTCCTCAAACCCCACAGGGAGGCTCACTAAGCCTATGAACAGGGTGGCATTTCCCATTAAATTCCATATGACTTTTCCATAAGTGGAGACCCAAACCAGGCCCCGCTCGTTCCATAACAGCAATTACAGCAGGAACCAGGAGAGCTCATTTTGGGTGGAAGCTGCTCAGCTCTTTGGCTGTTGGCAGCCAGCCGGAGTTCTCTCGTGAGCACAGAGGTGGGTGTTCTCCTCTATCTCTCAGAGGGGGCCATAGCGGATTCAGACCTGGTTGGTGATCAGTCTATGCCTGATTGAAACTGCCAAGGCCAAAGCTCCCCACTAACGCACAGGAAGTGAGGGTGGGAAAGGACCATGGCCAAGTGCAAGCACCCTGCCTGCAGTCACAGGAAATGGGCCATGGGGATACCCAGCTGACTCCCTGCTCCACAGGAAGCAGCAGGGGCGAGATCCACAAAGCTATTTAGACTCCTAACTTCCACTGACAATTTAGGAGCCTAAATACCTTTGCTGATCTGGCCCAAGGTGCCCAAATTCCCAGGTAGCCTGCCCTGAAAGGGGAATGTCTTCCTTACCGTCTCTTCAACACCGCATATGAGCACAAATCCCACAATTAAGCATCTAATCCACTCTATAATCCAAGATCCCTTTGGTACCCAAGGAACAGTGCATAAGTTGCCCTTGATTCTGGTATTGTGCCTCCTTCTTGCCTCTCTCAGGGCAGAGAATTCCTGTTCTGTAAGTTCGGGAGGGGCACTTAGCAAGACTGGCGCAAACCAGGCCTGGCCACTGCACCTCACCAGCATCTCACCAATGGCTCTAACAGTGCTGCAGAATTTAACATTCAATTTGGGGACAAATCTGGTTCTGGCTCCCCCTGTCTGCAAAGAAGACTTCAAAGTGTGAACGTGCTGTAGCGTGGTCTGAATGAGTCTGCAGACAGAGAGAACCCTCGGGTCCCACTCTGATCTCACACACTCCAGGAAGTTAGGTGGAATACTTCTGATCAGCTGTGAGTGAGAACAGAGTCAGGCCCAGTAGCTGTAAAGGAGGTGTGACCTGCTCCTATTGCCTCTGTGTGTTAACTCTGAAACCTAATGCTTACAGGCCACTGCTCATCAGTTGATGAAACGCACTCAGCTTCTCAGATTCTGGGATTGTGATGCTGGGTGGAATTTGAGTACAATGCCTCACTTCTCCCCAAACTCATCGCTGACCCCGGTCATGAACAAACAGACAAAGTGACTGCCAATGCTCCTCAATCCTGAACTACAGCACTCGCAGCCCTTCCACTCCTGGAATCCTCCGCACTGCGCTGCCAATACCCTGCACTCCCAACTCGCAACACCCTTGTCCCAGCCATCTTCCACTGCACCAGCAGGGCCCAGTGTTCAGGGTCTGTGAGCAGTTTTGTTCAGCTCCATTATGAACACTTGAAACATTCCCTGCATGATGTGGCAATGGTAGTTAGTTTTCCAGCACAACATCCCCTGCACCCTGATACAATGACATCATCCCCTGCACCCCAATACAACGCTATCCCCTACATTCCAGTACACCATTCCCTACATCATAATCCATCATCCCCTACACCCCAATACAACACCCCAATGCAATCACACCATCCCCTACACCCCAAAACAACACCGTCCCCTACACTCCAGTGCAATCACAACATCCCCTACACCCCAACACCATGACACCATCCCCTACACCCCGATACAATGACACCATCCACTACAACCCAGTGCAATCACACCAGTCTATACCCCTACAATCCAACGGTGCTAAAGACCTACTCACCTCAGTTTTGCTTGTGGGGCTCTGTCCAGCCTTGCCAGCTCCACACAGCCCTGTCCTGTTTGCTGTGATTCACACCCAGGAAGGGACATGACCCTGGGAGCCGGCTGCTTTCCAGGCCCTTCATCCTAATGTGACAAGAATCTTCAAGGGGCTGGGTGAATAAATGGGACTTGGAAGCTAATCCTGCCCGGTCCTACCTGTCTAGCTGGAACAGGACGGAGATACACCTGCCATTCGCTACAGCCCAGCATCCTCGCCCCACCTCACTCACACCCCAACAGACCCCCCCCTCCATAGCCCCACACAGGCCCAGCCCTGGGAGAGGGAATGGGGTTCTGGACACATGGACAGTGGACAGTCGCTGCAGTAGGGGATCCCCCACTTCAGCCCCCAGAGTGGAGCCCAGCCGGAGTCTGGGGCCTAGTCACTTCACCTGGAGTCTTCCCCTCGGACGGGTGCCCGGTGGTGCGGTGGTTGACAGCCAGGATGCGGAAGGCATATACCACCGCCGGGTCCAGGCCGCCCACCCTGTGGTCCCGGATGTCAGGTTCTATGTCACTGGCCACAGTCTCCCAGGCCCGGGCTGCCGACCGGGATGGGCCCAGCGAGGATTTCTTTGCTTCTTGCCTTTGGACGACGAAGCCGGTCAGGTTCCCCGAGCCCTGCGTCACCCACTCCAGCTGCACCTCGGTGCGCTGCCGGGTGTATATCAGCTTGCTGATCGTCACGTTGGGGGGCGTCGGGTATTCTGCAGGGGGTAGGGAGCGTGTCAGTGGTGCACCCAGAGAGACAACCTCACCCCTCTGATCCCATGCTGCTCACACACACACATGCACACACACACACACATGCGCACCCAAAGAGACAACCTCACCCCTTATCTTTCACACCCATTCTCATGCACATGCTCCTTCCCTTCCTCTCTCTTTGTATTCAGGGTACAACTGGCCAGTCAGGTAATAAAGGGCTGCACCTGCCTCCTCCACCTGGAGTGAAACCAGTCTCAGCCCAGTCCCCAGAGCCTGGGGTTTGCCAGAGTCCCACATGACCTCACTCAGTGTCATAGAAACCAAGGGGCTGAATGAAACAGGAACCCCTAGGAGTTCACCCCATGGTCTCTGCGGAGCCCAGGGCTGAATAACACGTTTGTCCAACCTTCTGAAGTAAATAGGATGAAATTCAATAGGGACAAATGCAAAGTACTCCACTTAGGAAGGAACAATCAGTTGCACACCTACAAAATGGGAAATGACTGCCTAGGAAGGAGTACTGTGGAAAGGGATCTGGGGGTCAGAGAGGATCACAACCTACATGTGAGTCAACAGTGTAATGCAGTTGCAAAAAAAGCAATCTTCGTTCTGGAATGTATTAGCTGGAGTGTTGTAAGCAAGGCATGAGAAGTAATTCTTCTGCTGTACTCCACGGTGATTAGGCCTCAACTGGAGTACTGTGTCCAGTTCTGGGCACCACATTTCAGGAAAGATGTGGCCACATTGGAGAAAGTCCAGAGAAGAGCAACAAAAATGATGAAAGGTCTAGAAAACATGACGTGTGAGGAAAGATTGAAAGAAGTGGGTTTGTTTAGTCTGGAGAAGAGTTTTCCAGTACGTAAAAAGTTGTTACAAGGAGGAGGGAGAAAAATGGTTCTCCTTAACCTCTGAGGATAGGACAGGAAGCAATGGGCTTCAATTGCAGCAAGGGCGGTTTAGGACATTAGGAAAAATTTCCTGTCAGGGTAGCTAAGCACGGGAATAAGTTGCCCAGGGAGGTTGTGGAATCTCCATCACTGGGGGGTTTTAAGAACAGGTTGGAAAAACTCCTGTCAGGGATGGTCTACATAGTATTTAGTCCTGCCTCAGTGCAGGTGCTGTTCTGGATGATCTCTCCCGCTCCCTCTCATCCCGCCATTGAAATGCTTCTACCAATCCGCATTCAGAACAAGCTCATGACTAAACCTCCTGCCCACACGTTCCCCAGCACACCCTTACCCTCATCTCCACCCCTGGCCCAGACCCTTCTACCACTTCCCTTCCCTCCACACATCATGTGGGCCCCACCAAACTCCCTACCCACCTCCTCTCCTCCCCACTCCTGGTGGACCCCATCAGACCCCCTCCATCCATTTCCTCTGCCCCAGCCCTTGCTAGGGGGCCCCCAGACCTCCTCATCCACTTCTCCTTCCGCCTCCCTACCCCATGGCCCCCCAGACCCTCCCATCCACTTCTTCCCAGCACACTCCTACCTGCTTCCTTCTAAACTCTGCCAAGCCCCTGTTTGTCCCCCACCACCCCTGTGTGGTTCCCATGAGCACCCGCCCTGCCCTGCCCTACTCTTCACACGGAGCCTGATGGGGATGGTGGCGTTTCCCACGGCATTCACGGCCACGCAGTGGTAGGTGCCACTGTCCCTCATCCACTCGGTGTCTCGGATGGTCAGGTTGAACCAGACGTCGCCCTGCTGCAGCCTGTACCTCGCAGCATCCGGCCGGATCACCTGGTGCTTGTTGTTGAACCAGAACACTTCGGAGCCCAGGTGCGGGCCCTGCAGCGTGCAGGCCAGCTGGACCTCGCTGCCCTCGAACAGCGACACCTCGGTGCGCTCGGCCGCCAGCTTGGGAACATCTGGCCAGAGAGAGAGAGACGGGGGGCATTGCAGTGAAAGCGGTGCCCAGTCAGGGCACCTCACCCTCTGCAGAGCTGGAGTCTGTCCCGTGAGACCCGCAGGAAGCCCTGGGAGGGGAGCCGGGGCCTGTCCCATGAGCCCTGCAGGGCGGACCAGCTCAGGGAGGGGAGCCAGGGTCTATTCCAGCTCATGCATCATCATCAGGCTTGGTAACTAATTTGCAGTTCCAGTGCAAGGCCAACTACTATCCGCCACAACCCCTGAGCACCCCTGGTGATGATGGGGGGACTGTACAAGGGTTGCCAAATTTCTGATTGCAGAAAACCAAACACCCTTTCCCAGCCCCTTCCCCAAGGCCCTGCCCCTTCCCCCGAGGCCCTGCCCCCACTCACTCCATTCCCCCTTGCTTTCCCCCATCCTCACGCACTTGCTAATTTTCACAGGGCTGAGACAGGGGCCTTGGAGGGGTGTGGGATGCAGGAGGGGGCTCTGGGGTGGGGGGGTGGGGGCAAGGCTTCAGAGTGTGAGAGGCTGGGGCTTTGAACTGTGGCAAGGGGTTGGGGTGTGGGAGGGGTTGAGGGCTCCAGCTGGCGGTGTGAGCACGGGGATGAGGCCAGAAATGAGGGGTTCAGATTGTGGAAGGGGGCTCTGGACGGGGGCAAAGGGTTGGGGTGCAGGGGGGTGATGGCTCCGGCTGTGAGTACAGCATGTCCCTGAGGATCCTTGGCAGAGGCATGGCCTGGTGGCTCTGTGCACTGCCCCCACCTGCAGGCCCTGCCCCCGCAGCTCCCATTGGCCATAGTTCCTGGCCAATGGGATCTGCAGAGCCAGCGCTTGGGATGGGGGCAGTGCGCAGACCCCCCCATGGCCATGCCCTTGCCTAGGAGCCGGAGCGAAATGCCAGCCACTTCTGGGAGCTGCGCAAAGCTACAGCAGACAAGGAGCCTGCCTTAGCCCTGCTGTGCCACATACTACACTTTTAATGACCCGGTCAGCTGTGCTGACAGGAGCCACCAGGGTCCCGTTGAACACCGGATGCCTGGCAACCCTAGACGGCACAGGTGTCACTGAAGGCAGAGTGAGGACTACTGGCCCCTTGTGAGGAAGGCTTTGGGCTGCAAACCAAGTGCTCTGAGTCAGGAATCACCAAGATGCCAGCCATGGGAGCCCACGAGGCCATTCCTACATGCACACAGACTACCCACCAGGGCTGCCTCCCTTAGCATTTGCGCTGAGTGCGCCTGTCATCGGGGCCCAGTTCCCCCATCTGCCAGCTCAAGAAGCTTTGTTCCAGAACCCGCCTCAGCCCCCTGCTCTGCCTCTTGGGGTGGAGCAGTTGTAGGAGGCAGACAGAGCTTTGCCCCCTCCCTCAGGAGCTGTCATAAACAGATAGTTAAGGGTTAATAGAACAGGAGTACTTCATGTCTCTTTTGAATTTAATGGGTTAACAAGTTCAGTGAGCCTGGCTGTCACCTGAGCAGAGGACCAATCTTTTTCTTTATTTGCAAATGTGTATTTGGCTGGAAGGAGTTCAAATGTGTATTTGGCTGGAAGGAGTTCAAATTTGTATTTTGCTGAAAGGATTTTAATTTGTACTTGTATACTGAGGCTGGGAGGGTGTTCCCAGCGTCTATAGCTGAAGGACCCTGTAACATATTCCATCTTAAATTTACAAAGATAATTTTTACTGTTTTTTTCTTTCTTTAATTAAAAGCTTTTCTTGTTTAAGAACCTGATTGTTTTTTTTATTCTGGTGAGACCCCAGGGGACTGGGTCTGGATCCACCAGGGAATTGGTGGGGAGAAAGGAGGGAAGGGGGAGAGAAAGGTTAATTTCTCTCTGTGTTAGGATTACTTTCTCTCTCAGGAAGAGTCTGGGAGGGGGAGAGAGAAGGAGGGAGGAAGGTGAATTTTCCTCTCTGTTTTAAGATTCAAGGAGTTTGAATCACAGTAATCTTCCAGGGTAACCCAGGGAGGGGAAGCCTGGGAGAGGCAACGGTGAGGGAAAGGGTTTACTTTCCTTGTGTTAAGATCCAGAGGGACTGGGTCTTGGGGGTCCCCGGGCAAGGTTTTGAGGGGACCAGAGTGTACCAGGCACTGGAATTCCTGGTTGGTGGCAGCGCTACAAGTATTAAGCTGGTAATTGAGCTTAGAGAAATTCATGCTGGTACCCAATCTTTTGGATGCTAAGGTTCAGAGTGGGGAATTATACCATGACAGGAGCAGACCCCATTTTCTCAGGAGGGTTGAGGGGGAGCAGAGAGGGCCCAGCAGCTCAGTCCCTTCATCCCCCTTCCTTCCCTGTGAGCAGTGGGAGAACTTCTCCGCCCTTCCCGCCTTCCCCTCCAGCATCTGGGCTGGGAGGGGGCACAGGGGACTTGCTGCAGCTTCCTCCAGGCCTGGGGAGGGGGGTAAAGAGCCCCCGGAACTGCAGAAGGAACAGAGCTGTGGCTGGGGAGGAAGGTGGGGTGAGAGGGAGGCAGATCTAATGTCACTTTCAGAGTCCTCCACTTTTTTCTGGCCACTTTGAGCACTGAGGTTTGGGATCCGGTGAGGTTTGTCACTCACACAACATTCGCCATGAGCCAGTGAAGGGTGGACATGATGCCTGGTCTCTGCCTGGGGCTCTGACACATATCTGGGGATGCTCTTCAGCCTGCTGTCCTTAAGAGTGTTCATGAGCCAGACCCTGCCTGGATTTTCCCTGTGTCTGGCCTGCATGGGGGTCATTCCAGCCAAGCTGTGAAGCTGTGGAATCTGCCTCTTGGTCAGGGCCCCAGGAACTGCAAAACTGGTGCCACAACCCACCCACACTCCCCACATTTGCTTTGCCAGCAGTTACATGGCCCACGAGTCCCAGCGGCCCCGCCGGGTGGCAGCCGGCCTGCTTACCCAGCCGGACAAGGCACTCCGTGGCTCTGGCCTGCAGAGGGTGGGCTGCGATGCACGTGAACTCCTTGCCCCCGAGGGTGCTGTTGGACTGCATGACGTAGATGTTGCTGGATGGTTTCAAGCCACCTAGCACGCGGTTCCGCCAGTCTCTCCACCAGAGTGTGACACGCGGCATGCCTCCTGCCCAGTCGCAGGACAGCATGAGGAACTCGTTCTGCTTCGTAGCCATGGCAGAACAGGTGGGGTTCCCCACGGGGACCCCTGGGGGACAGAGACAGCATCTTAGAGGCAAGCATCCCTGCCCACATCTCACCTGGTGGAGGTGCTGCACGTCCCATCATGCATGTCCCCAGGTCTCTGCTTTCCCCAATAAACTGGGAAGAGTTGGGTGTTTCCAAATGCCCCAAAGGTCACTTTTTGCCCCAGAACCTCTGACATACAAAGTCCGGGCCTCATGCGGTAAATACCCCAGAGAACCAGCACTTGCTGGCCCTGAGGGGAGCTCCATGGACTTACATCCTTGTGAGTAAGAGGAGAATCAGGCCTAAAGCTGGGACAGTTGCCAAGACACTAAAGTCTCAGCCACACGCATGTGGGAAAGGGTACTTAAAAACCCATGCCCAAGTGGGCACGCTAAGGTACAGTCCCACATGTTCTCCAGCCCAATACAATTAACTCTACTGAGGGACCAGACTAGGCCATGAAGGAACCAGGAGAAAACATGCCAACATCCCTAACATTCCTCCACACCCCTGGAGACCTCCCTGCACCTCCCATGGGAGTCCTGAGCCCCCAGGTGCTGGGCTAGCTTGCTGACCACAGCGCTCTCTGGGGTTTGCACCACCTGTGTCTGATTTCACGGGACCAGCACGGCCTGCCAGACCCGTCATCTTAGTCAGGCACAAGCAACCCTTGGATATTTATGTCATGATGCTGGGTTGGTTCATCGTGATGGGATGGGATGAGCAACATCATCCCATTGAGCAAAGCCGTCACTGGGACATGATGTGACTTGGCACCGCGATGGGGTTTTGCAGGCCCTGGAAATGATGTCATGACCTACAGGCACCTCACAAACAAAACCCCTCCAGAGTGAAGTGGTTCTGGAATACAGGTGAGCCTGGAGAGTTAGACTTGTGGCTGCACGGGTTCCTGATGCTGCAGCCGTCTCACCTGTAGGACCAGTGTTTGCACGAACGGTGCCATCTACCCAGGCTCCTGGAGCCCTGAATGTCCACTTGAGGCCTTACAGTAAGCAGGGAGGAACTGCACCCTTGTTAGGAGAGCTGCTTTCCACAGCCTCAGCCTTGTTTCTACCCGCCAGCTGGAGACTCCATCTCCACAAGCTGGCATGGGTTCTCACGGGGCAGAGCACAGGACCTGGTGTTTCTATTCCTGGGCGGCACTGAGGGGGCAGTGTGAGGGTACTTACACACAGTGGTGGTGCAGACAGCATCCTTTCTGAGCCCTGGGTGGGAGGCCAGGCAGGTGTATGAGCTGCCGTTCTGGACGTCTACCCCTCGCTGGATTCTGGTAGCATTGGAGTAGGACGCTGCAGCGTCTGCTTCCCGGCTGGCTCTCACCCACCGCAGCCGTGCTGGGGGGAACCCGCCAGGCCACGAACACTGCAGAGCAATGTCCCGGAAATTGGCAGCAGGGACTGGTGTGCAGCTGGGCTTCCCCTTGGGCAGATCTGTGCGTGGGGCAAAGATTGTATCAACAGCAAGAGGAGTTAGCAACACCGGGAAGAACACACGGCCTGCTGCCTGGGGCTGTCATGCGCAGGAGATGCACTGGGGCCAGGGAGCCAGGTACCAGAGGGCAGCTCTGCCCGTGTGGCTCTGTGGGCTCTGCCCAGTGGGGCCATCTCCCTGGCGAAGCACTGTAGGAGCAAGGGAGAGGAGCAGGGAAAGCACAGGGTACTCGTTGGCCTGCAACGTGGGTTTGGATCGCTGAGCCCGACGTGCTGGGCGGGCCCTGGCAGCCGTCAGTGCTAAGGTGGGAACATGAGGAGCAAGAGCAGCCGATGGAGAGCAGAGGTCGAGTTCCCTTGGGTGTGTTGCTGTCCCTCTGGTACCACGAGACTCTTCCCCAGCAAGGTGCCTGAGCCAGCGCCAGTGTGAGGGAGGGGCAGGGCAGGCGTGTGGCCCCTCTTCTGTAAAGGCTGCCCCCTCACTGGAATGGTGGTTTGTACCCTAGGGGGGGTAGCTGTGGCCTCAATGCAGTGACACCCAGGATCTTTGGAGCTTGCAGATGGCAGAAAGCAGCAAGCTGGCGACTGAAAGTGACCCAGCGGCTCTGAGACGCTCTGGTGTGCCGGGGACAGGACAGCCACCCAGCGGCTCTGAGACACTCTGGCATGCCGGGGACAGGACAACCACCCAGCAGCTCTGAGATGCTCTGGTGTGCCGGGGACGGGACAGCCACCCAGCGGCTCTGAGACACTCTGGCATGCCGGGGACAGGACAACCACCCAGCGGCTCTGAGATGCTCTGGTGTGCCGGGGACAGGACAACCACCCAGCAGCTCTGAGATGCTCTGGTGTGCTGGGGACGGGACAGCCACCCAGCGGCTCTGAGACACTCTGGCACACCGGGGACAGGACAGCCACCCAGCGGCTCTGAGATACGCAGGCACACCGGGGACAGGACAACCACCCAGCAGCTCTTGTGCCGGGGATAGGACAGCCACCCAGTGGCTCTGAGACACTCTGGCACGCCGGGGACAGGACAGCCACCCAGCGGCTCTGAGATGCTCTGGTGTGCTGGGGACAGGACAGCCACCCAGCGGCTCTGAGATGCTCTGGCGTGCCGGGGACAGGACAGCCACCCAGCGGCTCTGAGACACTCTGGCATGCCAGGGACAGGACAGCCACCCAGCAGCTCTGAGATGCTCTGGTGTGCCGGGGACAGGACAGCCACCCAGCAGCTCTGAGATGCTCTGGTGTGCCGGGGACAGGACAGCCACCCAGCAGCTCTGAGATGCTCTGGTGTGCCGGGGACAGGACAGCCACCCAGCGGCTCTGAGACGGTCTGGTGCACTGGGGATGGGACAGCTACCCTGTGGCTCTGAATCACTGTGGCATGCTGGGGACAGGACAGTGACCCAGTGGCTCTGAGTCACTCTGATGCACTCGGGACAGTCCACAAGATGTCTCCCCCGCTGTGTGGAGCCAGAGACATTTGGACACAGCGTGACCTGACACCGATTTTTCAGGCAGGTGCCAGCTTTGCAAGTGTCACAGGTTCAGTGCCAGTTGTTGACTAGAGTCAACCCCTCCCCCAGCAGCCACAACCCTCCAGCACCCTCACCCCCTCGAGTGACGCTTTCCAGCTGCCAGAGTACATCCAGTCCCCCTGACCAGTCCTTCCAGCTCGCTGATCTGCCCAAATCCCCCTGCTCACCTTGTGACAAGCCCCCAACCCACCTGCCAAGATCCCCTCCAGCCCCCCCTGACAGTTCCTCCATCCCAGCCTCCCCAGCTGCCAGCATCCCCCCCATCAATATTTTGGAACGTGTTCAGTGGCCTTTCCCAGAAATCTGGCCCCTCGAATGGCTGGCTCTGCTTGGAAAGGGTTTGGAGGGCTTGATAACTGGTCTAAATGAAGGGGGAGCAGGTGGATGTTGCGAGGAACAAAGCTATCGGCTCAGGGGCCTCCGGATTTAGCAGAGAATTCAGCTGTCTTATGCATTTCCGCTCCCCGGTCGCCGTCATCACTAGGCCCAGTGTCTCTCCCAGCAGCTCACTCTCCAGGCCCTCGTGCACCACTGCACAGCAGCCTAAGCTGGAGATCCAAACCAAGTGGAACCATGCGCACAGATGTTTACTGCTGTGCTCGCCATGGCTGTGAGCAAACTCTCTCTCTTTGTGATCATCTGCTAGACAACCTGCCTCTGGATCACTTACACACCCCGTCTCTGCTCCCCCGCCAGCCCAGCTGGAGGAGCCCAACCAGAAAGAACACAACAGCTGCCTTAGGCCATACACACCATCGATCTCACAACACTGCCCCCCTTCCATCCTGAGCTGCTAAGCCCTGAATGATACTGGTCCTGTGGAAGAGGCTATTCTGCTCTCACAAAGGTTGAGTCCCTGCTTGGTCTGGATCATTCGGAACCAACAGAGGTGGAAACCTCTCCGTTCTTCTCATGAGACTTAAACTGCCTACTCTCAAGCTTGAAGAGTTCTTCCCTAGCTTCCTGGTACCTCTTTAGCTAATGGGTGACCATGAGAATCAAAGAAGGAAAGTAAGGGAGGGAAATGCAGAAGACAGAGAAGATGGGACCAGGAGGGGGATGCCGCTGCACATGCCAGAGAGAGCGCATACCCAGATGGCTGCGTGCCCAGCCATCGGGAGGGACGCACTTACAGTAGACAGTGAGGATGATGGTGGTCTGAGTGCGCGTATTGAGGAGTGTGTTTTGGGCCAGGCAGGTGTAGGTGCCCGTCTGAGTCCGGGAGATCTTGGCTATCACATACTTCTGGCCAGAGTAGATCTGGGAGCTGTTGTAAAACCAGATGTAGTGGCTGGGCGGGTTGGAAGGGGCCAGGCAGGTCAGAATCACCTCCTCCTGCTCGTTAGCTGAGAAGCCATTCTGGTTAACAGCAAATGGCTCAATGTTGATCACGGGTTCATCAGGGCCATCTGCAGAATGAAGTAGGAGGTGGTTAGCACCTGGCTGATGGCAGGAAGGGGAGGGGCTCTGTTCAGTGACTGTCCAGCAGCTGGATCATTTATCTGAATCTTTTTGGTCCAGGAATAGGACATGGGGCTCTGTAGCCCAGGAATGGCAGGGGGAGGTCCGCTCTGACACCCTAATGCTGGGGCAGGGATGGGGTTATGACCCCCAAAGTGGTTGCCAGCAGTTGTTTTCTGGGGGGATCATAATCTTATTTCCATTCCAAATCCTCGGTCCTTGTCAGACACCGGGGCAGCTGGGTTGCTGCTTGGGCCACGTGCCCAGGGGTGCCTGGGAAGGCAGCATAAAGGATTCTGGCCTTGGTAGGGGTTACAGGCACTCAGCAGCTGGCAGGATCGGGCCTGGAGGGGGGCGTGTGACAGCAAAGCAGAGAGGCAGGACATTTGCTCCTGCCTGCAGGTCACCTACAAATGACGTCGAGATACATCCTGTCGCTGGTCTGGCTGTTGACCTCGTTGTGGGCAGTGCAGGCGTACCAGCCCATGTGAGTCCGGTTAGCTGCCGTCAGGTTCAGCAGCCCACCGGCAGCTTCCGCAACGGCCACCGAACCTTCCCTGTTGGTGTGGCGGTGCCAGGAGTACTCGATGGGGGGCGTCCCCTCCTTCACCGCACACGTCATCATCACCACCGTGCCTTCCACCGGAGTAGAGTCGGTCATCTGCAGGAAGGGCTTCGGAACGGGAACTAGGGGAGACCAAACACACAGCTCGGATGTGAGCTCACCTGCTGCAGCCTCTTCGGATACACTCTGCTCCATTCCCCATCCAATCCACTCCAAATCGTCCCATTCCAGCCCTCGTCACCATGGCCCCACCCCCATGCTCTCCATCCAACTGGCTCCAGTCCCATCTCAGCCAAGCCATTCCTTTCATACTAATCTCTTCCATTATGACCTGCTCCATTCTTTTCCAAGCCAGCCCTTGCTATTAGAAGCTCGTCCATTACACTCCCAAGCATGTGATTTTTCTGCTGTGCCCTTCAGACCCACTCTAATGTATTGCTAGAGACAGAGAGAAGGTTCTAGGGAGCCGTAAAACGGCAGGGTCGGTCAGCCCCCCACGATGGAAGCTGCTCCCAATGCAGCATTGTCTGGGATGATCATTCAGCATAGACGGCAGATCAGAGGGAGGTGGGGCAGCAGGAGGGAACTGGACAGTCCTGCAGAGAAAGGCTCTGGGGGGTACAGAGACAGCTGAGGCAGGACGGGGTGGGGATGAGATCGGAGAGGCCAGGGAGCCATGAGTTGCTGGGGGAAGGAGGCAGTGGGAGGATGGACAGGTGATGGGGAGAGGGAAGAAGATTAAGGCTTCCCAGCCGCCCACTGTTTTTGAAGGATTGAACTGGAGGCAGCGAGTGTCCAGGCCCCGGTGCTGATGAGCTGGGGTGCAGGGCCAGGCAGGCCATCTGCAGCACTTGCCCTCCGAAGCATGCTGAAGCCCAGAGTCTATGGGGGGAGCTGCCCAGATGGTTCTTCACAGAGCCAGGAGAGGGGCAGGCCAGCTCCCAGCCCCAGAGCCAGCTGGCTGCCCTCCACAGAGATGGAGCTAGCAGGGCACTGGGACCTGACCAGGCATGTTGGGGATGGGGGAGTACACGGGGAAGGCATTTCTTGGATCAGACCACGGCTTCCTTCCTCAGCCTGAGGGGGCAGTAGGGGTGGAAGGGCAGCTGTCCCCTGGCCCCCCTCTGGGAAAGGGGGAGAGCAATCCCTCTCATCCTGCCCTGCCAAGATGTGTGCTGGGCACCGGAGCACAGTACCACCGATGGTGCCCTCTAGGGATCTCGCTCTGATCCTTGACCCAGGGGGAGAACTGTACAGGGTCCGGCAAACCCCCATGACCTGGTTGCCGGGCTCTGAGCGGCGCCAGGTACCAGAGCCCTCTGCTGACTAACTAGTGCACCATGGGGGAGAGCCAATGCCCATTGATGTCAATGAAAGCTCTGGGTCAGGGGAGCGGAGAGCTGGGTTTGGAGATAAATGCCCTGAGTTCTTCTTCTAACAAACAGCTGGTGCCCGCCAGTAGTGGCCCCGAGACCAGCAGTAACTCTCCTGTCAATAGGGATGTCTGGATCCGGGTGTTAGTCTAGGCCCCTCCAGGGCCCGGATTCTCCACTGTTTTGCACTTGCTGGAGCCATTTACAGTGGTGCCGAGCAAGAGCGAAGTGGGTACAAAAGGCTCCCTGATCAGAATTCTCCATTTACTCCAGGGGCAGAGGCCTGTTCCTACAGTGCACACGTGTATCTGTGCTGGGGACACGCCTGCCCTAGGTGGGCCTGTTGGTGACTAACTCTGGTGGCCCTGCCAGGTACCACAGGAATCCAGTGGCTGGCTGCTGTGATGCCATCTCTCATGATTTTATTATAAGCCTGATGATATCTGGTGTTTTTTCTTAAAGCCCCAGCTCCTGGAGTCAGGTGATGACACAAGCTTCTCAGCTGGCATGAAAAAAAGTAAGTGGCTGCGGAGAAAAGTGCGTAAATGTGACCCAAGGCAGCCAAAAAGTTCCCCCAAAAGCATCAAAATGGCATATTTTTTTATAAATCTCATGATTTTAAAGCCACTCTCATGAATTTGGGGGGCACCTGACTCATGACTTTTGACCTCATAGAGTTGGTGATGCCAAGGCTGGTTTGTGCCTGGCCAGTGGACTCTCAGCCCCTTAGTTTTACAGAGCAGCCTAGAGGAGCAGAGTCCACCCCAGAGCCATTGGCGCTGCAGGCTGGGAACCATTCGAGAGAGAGCTCTTGTTATGTCACTGTGAGTGACTGTCTTGCTGGAGCCAGCCTCTGTCACTTGGCACGGCTGTCTCAGAGATAGTTGCACATGTGCCTCTGTTCTTGGCTGCTGCAGGCACTCTGTGATGCTGCACTCGACTGATTCTGTGCCCAGGGCAGATTGAAAACCTCTGCACGGTTCGGATCAGAGGGGACCCAGGGGGAGGGAGCACCCCGCCACCACCATTAAAATGTGCCACTTCAACCAACAGAGCTGTGTGTGGCCTCTGCTTTTTGGTGCCCAACTCGACACATCCATGGCCTGATTCTCAGAGCTGCTCGGCATCCACAATCCCAAATGGAGTGGTAGGAGCTGCGGGGGCTCTCCTCTGCTGTAATGCCTGTAAGAACTTGACAACCAGCTGAGCCCACGGCCGGTCATGCTAGCCAGTATTGCCTCCTTTCTCTTCCCATCCATCTGTCTGTGGCCACCTAATTCTTGTCTTAGACTTAGACGGTAAGCTCTTTGGGGTGGGGACTGTCTTTCTGTTCTGTGCTTGTATAGCACCTAGCACTATGGGGCTCTGGACCATGACCAGGGCTCTTTGGTGCCACCGCAGCAATAAATAACTGAAGCACCCCAAATCAGAGGCTAATACTGAAAATGTTGGCCCTAACCTCCCCCCTGCCTCAGTTTCCCCATATGTAAATGAGAATAGTTATCCTCAACCTCCTTACCAGGGCAAGCTCAGTTCACTGACACCTAAAGTGCTCTAGGGTACTCCCAGGGCAGGCGCCAGACAAATGCCAGGTGTTAGAATTCCTAGAACAGGTTTGTCATAAACGGATAGTTAAAAGTTAATGGAACAGAAGTACTTCATATCTCTTTTGCCTGTAAAGAGTTAACAAGATCAGTGAGCCTGGCTGTCACCTGACCAGAGGACCAATCAGGGGACAGGATACTTTCAAATCTTGAGGGAGGGAAGTTTGTGTGTGTGCTGTTAGTTTTTGGTTGTTCTCTCTGGGTTCTGAGAGTGACCAGATGTGCAACCAGGTTTCTCTCCAATCTCCCTGATACAGGTTCTTATAGATTCAAAATAGTAAGTACTAGGTGATAAGGCGAGTTAGGCTTATGTTTGTTTTCTTTATTTGCAAATGTGTATTTGGCTGGAAGGAGTTCAAATGTGTATTTTGCTGAAAGGATTTTAATTTGTACTTGTATACTTAGGCTGGGAGGGTTTTCCCAGTGTCTATAGCTGAAAGACCCTGTAACATATTCCATTTTAAATTTACAAAGATAATTTTTACTATTTTTTCTTTCTTTAATCAAAAGCTTTTCTTGTTTAAGAACCTGATTGTTTTTTTATTCTGGTGAGACCCCAGGGGACTGGGTTTGGATCCACCAGGGAATTGGTGGGAAGAAAAGGTTAATTTCTCTCTGTGATAGGATTACTGTCTCTCTCAGGGAGAGTCTGGGAGGGGGAGAGAGAAGGAGGGGGGAAGGTGGATTTTCCTCTCTGTTTTAAGATTGAAGGAGTTTGAATCACAGTGATCTTCCAGGGTAACCCAGGGAGGGGAAGCCTGGGGAGAGGCAACGGTGGGGGAAAGGGTTTACTTTCCTTGTGTTACGATCCAGAGGGACTGGGTCTTGGGGGTCCCCGGGCAAGGTTTTGGGGGGACCAGAGTGTACCAGGCACTGGAATTCCTGGTTGGTGGCAGCGCTACAAGTATTAAGCTGGTAATTGAGCTTAGAGGAATTCATGCTGGTACCCCATCTTTTGGACGCTAAGGTTCAGAGTGGGGAATTATACCATGACAAGGTTGCTATTCCCAGGAAGTTTATTCAGAGAGTTTTCCCACCAACCAATGAGTAAATAATCCCCCTCTATGGGGCAGGCAATGAATTGTTCGCAAACGTGTCCCATCCATCCGTCAATGAATTATTAGTGAGTCATTTTCCCAGCTCTGCCTTGTTGCCATGTTTGTTTTTGCTCTGGAATTACAGACTCAGAAGCCCCAAATCTCTCCCTTTTTATATCTTCAGTGATTGTGGTAAGGATGCTAACAGCACCTAGCTCACATGCCTTTCATGTGAGCTGGAATAAACACCTGATGGGACTGAAATTCTTTGGCTTTTGATATGCAGGAAGTCCAAATAGGGGATCTAATCAGTCCCTTCTGGCCTCAAACTCTGAATGAATCTATGAAATGTTCTGCCTTTTTGAGAGTATGCAGCTAATACTGAAGAGAAAGCTAAGAGGCTTTGATCCCTGGACAGATGACAGCTCTTCCATCGGCAGTGAGCCCCTGCGCTCTGGAGTTCATGGACATACCAGCGGGAAGTGGCTGCCCGGAACTGAGTGACAGTCTTCAGGAAGAAAATCTCCCAGCAACCAAGAAGTATTTGCCAGTGGAATCTATCCATCTCCAGCCAGCAGAGCGCATGTGAACAGACACACTGCACGGAGAGGAGCTGAGAACAGCTGGGTGTCCCAGGAAAGGTGGGATATACACCCCTCACGGGTCTGGCAGAAAATCTCTGACAGTAACCCCGCTAGCAGGAATACTGGGATTCGGCCACAATGTTGCAGCTCCACCCACAACTCCAGCTGGATTTCAAGAGGTCTAAGTGCACCTGCTTAGATTGCTGAGCAGAACATCTGCTTTGCTTTGCACCAGCTTGCATGATGATGCAGAATGTGACTGCGGCGTGGCCGTCTAGGACACCATTCTGCTCAGAAGGATGCCTGGGGATGTGCCTCTCTCCCTGGCAGTCTCTAGCCAGGTGAAATCCAGGCACAGAGGGCATGCAGAACGCCAGGTCCCAGAGCTGAGAATGCCATTGTGCCCACAGATTTGTGCTGTTGTGGTTAAGGTCAGTAAAGCTGGGCAGACAGACCTGCCATCTCCCTCACTCCCATCACACAACCCTGTGCCAAAGGGCTCTCTTCAGGTTGCTCCTGACTGAGGGGAATGTTGGCCATGCTACACAAAGCCTTGTAGCACAGGGTTCCCAGGAGAGAAGCCTCCAGAAGGAAGCAGAGGAAGTCCTATTTTTTGAGGCATTGAGAACTAAGCTCTTTGGGGCAAGAACTGCCTGTTTGTTTGGTGTTTGCACAGCACCTAGCATAGAAGTGCCTGGTGCTAGGCGCTACCGCAATATAATAAGAACAGGCTGGGTTAGGTGGCGGGGAACATATTGCAGGGGACATCTTGGGAGGGTGGAACAGTTGGGACCAAATGGGTCTCTTCCGTCATTCATCATCTTTGCAGGCAGCACCATTTCAAGGGCAGCTTCACCTGCAGGGATACAAGGCACAGACGCGTGGGGGTGCATGTGCAGTGATTGGAGGAGATTGTTGGGCGTCGGGGCCCCTGGATTCTAGTCCCACCCTGGGTGTGCCCCACTTCCCCTCCCTCTGCCTCAGTTTGCCTGCTGCAGTTGCACCCCACCTACCCAGCACGACCAGCTCTGTGTAGAAGTAGCCAGCTTTGATCTCGCCGTCCTCCTCAAACATCGCCTGGCACATGAAGCGCCCTTGGGCAGCCATCTGCAGGTCGCTCACTTCCAGGGTGCCGTTCCTCAGGCTCACCTGCCCCAGGGCCACAGAAGCCTTCTCCACCTTGGATTCTATCCCGTTGCTGATGGCAACGGCCCTGGGCACCAACGAACCCAGCTTGGTGAAGCTCCAGAAAACCACCATGGGCGCGACCACGTCGCCGCACGCCAGCTGCACGGACCGATGCAGCACCCCCCGCACGGTCTGCTCCTCATACTTCGCATCACCCAGGTAAAGTAGCTGAGCTGAGGTGAACGAGAGAGGAAGGGTGGGCCAGGGGTTAGAAGTGGCAGCCTGCGGCTTGGGAGACCGGGAATCAGTTCCCTACTTCGGCACAGGCTCTTGGTGCATCACTTCCCCTCTGCTCAATGGGGATACAGCACTGTCTGCATTGTGAGGACGGTTGGGAGGTGCTGGTAATAGGTGCTGAAGACAGCATAAGAGCAGTGTCCCCTGGAGCTCTAGGGAGCTGCCCCCAGGGTCAGCAGGTTTTGCCCAAGGGATAGAATTTAAAACTTTGCCCGTAACACTCATTTTGTGTTCTCCTAGCGGGCGAGAGCCTGGAAACACACAGCTAGGGAAGAGGAAGGACCAAGGGCCAGATCTACAAAGGGATTTGGGGCCACTGGTGTCCCAGAAAGAGCCTATTTGACATGGTGCAGTCACAGAGCGGCAGTTGGTGCTCCAGGCCCAACCCTTCCATGTTTACACTTGGAGGGCATTCAGGGCTGGCCCTGTAGGGTGTCATCCCCGCCTACAAGTTGCATCCTGCCAGGGTGAGAGGAGAGATCATGCTGCATGGCGCGTTCGGCTCATGAGACGGCCAAGCGTGGGGCTGGTTCTGCGATGTGGGGTCCTGTCCCCTAGGAACCCTCCCGAGCTCAGCCTTTCAAAGGGAATCTGTTCCAGGGAGTTGGCAGCCCCTCCAGCCAAGGACAGAGAGGAATCGATTTAACCGAGAGCAGTGCGTCCCCCGAGAGGAGGGGTGGGCGGCAGCAGAGAAATGGAGCCTGCTGAAATCTGTGCTGCTTATGCCTTTGCTCCCGGGAAAGGCAGATAATGGGGAGGTGCTACTGAGCCAGGAAGAGTTTTCCAGCACAGTGCCCCAAGTCTGGATAATCTGAGGTAGCTGCTCAAAGACCTGGCAGGATTAGCATGGCTCGGGTCACAAGCGATTGATAGGGTTCCAGGCATTCATACTGGTCACAGGACGGTCCTGAGTTATCAGTGTGAATATTATTAACCCATCAATATCATCTCGACTCCCAAGAGCTTTTGGGAGGGTTATAAACCCTCCTGCTTCTGCACATAAGCCCCAAACCTCTAACTACTGGGGGCTGAGCGCACTGGTTATTTGGAATTAACCCTTTGCTTCCTCCCATGGATCCGTCGGACCAGGTTCACCGCTGCGCTGCGCCTTGTGTCATCATGTACACCAACTTGAAGTGCCGCCGGCTCAGCACGGGGCCGTTCATGTTGGCTTCGCACAGGTGCAGGGCACCGGGCTATTGTGCCCATAGCAATGTATCTAGCCCTTTCTCTCTGCAAGGGAGCTGTCGCCCAGGGATCTGGCTGAGCCAGAGCATGGTACTCACCGTAAGTCACTGTTGGGAGAAGGCAAAATATTTTCAGCAGGTTTCGAAACGGTGAGTTCCTTGCTGATCCATAATCCATGTCTCCATGTCACTCTGAGAGACAATCAGCCCTTAGCTGCCTCCACATTGGCGCATCTCACTCTGCACCCAGCTCTGCTGCCACTTTTTCCACTTCTTGGTGAGTCCGAAGCCCTGGATAATCTCTGTGGTGCGGGAGCAGGACGTGTCTGTCTCCTCTTTTGATCTCCCATCCGCCTAAATGCAGCCCAGTTCGGTCTCAGGTTACTCTGGATAGTCCCTGATTAGTCCTCAATTATTCATATCCCTTCTCTTCCTTAATCATTTTTACTTGATCTATTATACAGGCACCTCTTTACGGAGTCACCTGTCGCATTCCCTTGGCCTGGTGTCTCATGTTCGTGGAAATCTGAATTGAAACTACTGAAGAGACCCCAAGGGCGGATCTGGGGTCTGATGGTCTGGGACTGGGGTGCTGCCCAGAGCTGTGCGGGTCAGGGCCCTCTCCCTGCACCAAAGCCTTAGCTGTGCTTGAAGCTTCAGGTTACCACAGACTCCAGAGCAAACTGCCTCACCAACAGACCCAAGGCCCCATTATTGGGTGTAGCTTGGGTGGGGGGCAGCATCCCTCTCCTCCCAGCACCTCCAGGCAACAGCCTAGATATCCCCGCCAGGGTTTCAGGCTAGGGCCTCTCTGCTCCTCCAGTGAGTTGGGCTGGAGTCTCTCTCAGTGTGTGTGCGCATCTGGGGGGGCTGCCAAGCACTGGGCAGGGCTTGATGCAGAGTATGAGGGAGGGCATCATCTTCCCCCTTTGAAGATATGGGCCCCCGAGAAGGCCCAGGCAGTGTCTCTGGGCATTTCATGCACTGAACTAAGGAGGGTGCAAATCTGAGACCTGCCTGAGACCTGCCTGGGACATTCCCAAGAGAGACTCTATAATGTAAGCTGGGCAGTGGGGCTGTGCCTGGCTGCATCTGAGGATGTGCCCATCCTAACCTTGGCATCTCTGCCCAGCTGGCCTTGCAGAAACGACCCTGTATTGTGGGCCCCGTTCAGAGCAGACACTCAGGGGAGAAAGGCAGCGTTTGCCATATCAGAAAAGTCCACCAGTCCATCTGGACCTGCCCCAGTGCTTCCTGGGAAACCAGTGCCTCCAACCTATAATGGTCCTGGCTATTTGTGCAGAGCTGAGCATAAGAGGCACATTTCCTTCCTGACCCTTTCTGAGGGGTCGGCTGAAACATGAAACCCAATCACCCTTATTCCAGAGCGTAAAACTAGCAATGGTCCTAACCAGCTCCTTCACAAAGCCAGCTACCATGTGGCCTCTTCCAGCCAGGAGCCCATTTCCCTGGCACCTTCCCACGGGCTGGGGGGAGCTTTCAGAGCTGAGTCTGCTCTCAGTTACAACGGTTTCCAGAGACGGAAGGAAGCAGCACCCTGAGTCTCAGCAGGTGAAACAAGATTTCGATGGGCTGCTGCTTAGTATTTACAGTCCACCTCCTGGAGAAACCAGGTTAGGTATCCGTCGTGTCATTTACTCATGACTGGGGTGGACGGTGGGTTTAACTTTCATCCAGGCTTTGAAAACAAACCTGTCAGCTGAGCAGCACACATCAAGCTCAGGGAACCACTGGGCCTGCCCAAGGGCCAGGTCTCAACTGGACTGTGTGGTCCTCTACAGCGCAGACACTGGCAGTTAGGGGAACATCTGCTTTCCAGGCCTACCCACCATGTAAACCCCACTGGGACAGATTCATTACCATCACATACTGGAAACCTGATCCCTTCGCTCTGCCCGGCCCTGCCCCATCAGCCTCAGCTGGTCTTAGCCACCCCCCACTCAGCCTTGCTGGCCTGCTCTTCTGTAGCCCACAACATCACTCATTCTCTGCGGCTTGCCACAGCTTGTGGGCATGGCAGCCAGATGCCAGATGCGCTGTATGCATCCTCTCGATCAGCTAGTTTGGACCAGGACTGGGTGATAATGGACTCACTTGAGGAATGTGGAGCCCCTGACACAACTGGAACCTCCAAACATTTTCCTTAGTGATGCTCTGCAACCTCCTGGCTGGCAAGAGAAGTCTTGATGCTTGAAGACTCTGGCTACCCCTGCTCACTGCCTTTGCCTTTCACCAAGGCTTTGCTTAGGATGGAAAATGCTGCAGATGGACAGTCTGCTCATTGACTATGATAATTCTCCAGAGGAGGACGATTGCTGCGGCTTGGACTTGTCCATTCTGGGATGTACACGGGACAGCAATCCTAGTGCTGCTAGCCAGTTCTAGCTTGACATCTCCGGAGAGTGAAATCTGCCTGTCCACATCTGTCCGTCCCTCGCTCTGGATCTGGGTAATCTGTGTCTAGGGTCAGAGATGGGGAGAGGGCAAGAGGCCCATATAACCCTTAGTATCAGTCAAGGTGAGGATGAATGCTAAGTATCAGCAAGGAAGGATGGTCGTGTGGTTAAGGCATTGAACTGAGCTGGGGAACATCTGGGGTCAGTTCCTGCTGGTGGGACCTAGGCAACTGAGTCAAGGCTTGTCTAGACAGACAGTTAGTGTGTGGCAAGCTGTGGTGTAGCTCTGCCATGCACCAACAGAGCTTTACCATTGACTTCAACAGGCATGGGATCAAGCCTATCAGTTGTGCTCCTTTCCAAGGGTGTGGGGGACTGTCTTTTACACTGTGTAGTTAATAGTACACAGGGCTTTGCTCGTAGCTGAATCAGGCCCCCAGATCCCATCGCCTATTCCTCTGCTATGCAATGGCTGAGCAGTGCAAGAGCGTGCAGACAGCACCTCCCTGTAGTCCTGTGCCTGGCAAGTGACCGGCAGCGCCTAGCCCTGGAGAACAGCTCACCAGCATCCCCAGCATTCAAGCTGCCCATTTGCTCGCCGCAATGTTTGGTAGAAAAAGTCAGTGTGACCGACGAGTTGGGCTGTAGCTCTAAGGTGAGGCCAATCACACAGCCTGCTTGCTGCCGCAGACAGAGGCAGGAGTGTTGGACTAGAAGTTTCCATCAGAGCTTTTCTGGGCGAGGGTGAGGGCTGTTTATCTTGGAGACGTCCCTGAAGTCACAGCCATGCCGAGCTCATTTACACTCGTCTGGCTTGAGGCTGGGGTGACTTCACCTGTTTGGATTCGCCTGGTGTTTAATAAACTGGCCTTTTTTCTCCTACGTTCCTCTCCCTCTGCACTTCCCTTCATGTATTTTTTTCCATTTCTTGCCTGCAAAAGGGGTCACAGGGTTTTGCTCTCACTCTTTCCTTCAGTCGCAGCATCTCAGATGAGCATTGCCAGCTTTGACAGCTCTCAGCTAGATGCCCTCGTGAGAATTCAGAGCAGGGTGAGGTGAGGTTGTTACTGCCCCATTTTGATCTGTAGAAGAGCAAAGCGCCCTCAGTCTGCGAGCAAGTGTTCCTTTTCACCGGGCCAAAAGGGCACTGATTGCACAGCAATGTGGAAGTTTTTCACTTTTCAGTTCTGGGGCAAGCAGCAAAAACATCAAGTCAAAACTGGAGCCTGTCTGCTTTGCTTTCTACAGGGCTGGTGAGGTGCGATCCCTTAGCTGGAGGGCGGCAGGCCAGATCCTTGGTGGCAAAGACCAGTCTGTTCATTTCTGGGGTGGGGAAGTCCTGGGAACACATCATCGAAATGTTTCATGAGTTCCCACCCTTGCAAACACAGAGAAATAAACTAAAGCTCATAGCAGGACAAAAGGCCCCTGGGTGTCATTCCCAGACAATTATTCAGAGCAATATGAGCTCTAGCTGCAGCCAGGGAGACTCAAGGATCCTCTTCCCAGAGATCCCTCCTCCTCAAATCTCCCAATCAAGAGTCAGCTGCTACTTATGATTCTTGGCTTTTGTAAGAATGGCCCATGGCCCATCTAGCCCGGTATCCTGTCTCTGACAGTGGCCAGTGCCAGAGGGAATGGACAGAACACAGCAATTTGGAGTGATCCATCCCCTGCTGTCCAGACTCAGCTTCTAGCAGTTGGAGGTTTAGGGACACACGGAGCCTGAAGTTGTGTCCCTGGCCATCCATGGACCTATCTTCCATGAACGTACCTAATTCTTATTTGAACCCAGTTATACTTTTGGCCTTCACAACATCCCCTGGTAACAAGTTCTAGAGGTGGACCCAGAATTACAGGCCTTAAAGAAACCCCCTGTCCTTAACTAACAATGCTCTTACAATTCCCACAATTATGAAAATAGTCTTCTACACAGCAGCCACCAAATAGTGGACAGTCAACTGGACGAGACCCTAGCAACAGAGCTCCATTCCCTTGGGGCAGGTACCATCTTTTTGTTCTGTGTTTGGACAGCCCCTAGAGCTGTGGTGGCCCGGTACATGACTAGGGTTCAGAGATACAACAGTACAGATAAATAAAGATGAGACCAAACCAAAATCTCAGTTCCAAGCAGTCAGCCCAACTTCGATCTGAATGTGAAATGTATGCCTGGCTCCTCTCTCTAGAATGGGCCAGACTCCAGAACTGTACCCACATGTAGAGCTTGGATCCAGCTCTGCATATAACCCATTTCATGTGAGGGTGGGTGAGGTCTGGGCTGCTCCCATGGCAGGACAGATCTCTGACCCCCTCATAGCTTCATAGATTGCAAAGCCAGAAGGGACCATTATGATCATCATTCTAGTCCAACCTCTTCGTCCATGTTTTGTGAGTGAGTTTGGCTATATTTCTAGGAAAACCTCCAGTCTTGATGTAAAGACTGCAGTGATGGAGAACCCGCCATGTCCCTTGGTAAAAGTCCTTCCAGCAATTTCTCCAGGCTCTTTATATCACCTTTTATAGACGTGTTTTTTCACCCCCATCTTGTCATCAACAGGATTTGAAGGCAGGCCCAGGGAGAGCCCACGTTCAGAGGAAGTACCAGCAGGCCTATCACCTTATGCCAAACTTGGTAAAGGCATGTCGGGGAAGGTCTATGCTTGGATGGGAGACCTCCAGAGAGCTGTGCACCCTTCTGCCCACTGCATTAGCCCTGCACAAGCACCCCAGCCTGGTAACAAAGGCACTGTGCCGCTAGGGGAACCCCTTCCAGGTGAGTCACCAAGCTGGACGTGGTGTGTGTACTTCCTTGGGCCTGTGTCTCTCTATACTGCACCATTATATTCCTAGGGCTCTGCTGTCGGATAGAAGCAGCCGCCACCTTGTCTTTGGGTCAGCTGCAGTGTGTGGCGGGGGAAACACATCCTCTGCACTGCCTCCAGGGGATTGGCCTTTTGGTCTTTCTTCTGCTGCTGTTTTCCTTTAAGCGTAAACGAAAGGCACACGGGCTGGAGGTGTGTTCAGTATAAACCGAATCCTGCTTGTGCGCCCACTGGTGAAGGAGCTGAGCTCCTGGTGCTTTGTAACATATTTACCCCACAAGGGAGGGCAGCCAGGGAGCTAGAGCACACAGAGGCTAAGTCACTTGCCTGGGGCCGCGCACCGAAGCCCAGTCTCCTGGGTTCTAGGCTAGAACCTTGCACAGAAAGAGCTCTGGCAATAAGAATATTCTGGCATCGCTACAGCTACCTACAGCTCAGGGGTGACGAGAGCCTTAAATCATTAGTTGTTTCAGGATGCTCAGCCACACATGCAAAGTATTGCTGTTCATTAGCGAGGCCACGGACAGGGCAAGGAGCCAGGAGACCTGGATCTGCACCTGTCCAACCATGGCAAAGTCATTGAACCTCTCCCACCTCGGCATGCCCGTGTATGAAATTGGGGGATTGATACGCTTGGAAAGTGCTTTGAGATCCGGGGATGACCCATGCTGTGGCACAGAGATGTGACGCATTACTGCCTGTCATGGACTCACTCCTCCAGTCCTTGGCATGCTGGCATGGGGATGTTCACAGCACTGGGCCTGTGAGGTCTCCTAGCACCTTTCACCAGCACTAAACTCACTACCAAAACCATGTCATGACATGTTTGAAGCCCTGAGGTGGAGTGAGCAGGCCAGCGCTTTGCCACTCCAGGGCGAGGAGGTCATGGCCAAAGACAGGAGGGTGAAACATCAAAACAGAACTTTTTCTTAGCTCCAAAGGAAAGCTCCTGAACTGCACTGGGCAGGTATAACCCTGCTGGCTTGTGTCCCCACTAGTGGCCTTTGGAACTACCCTGAATGCCAGCTGTCAATGGCCTCCCTAGACCGAGCTCCTGGGGACGATCGCCAGCCATGCAAAGTAGTTCTTATTACTCTGGTAGCTCCCCTGAGCTGCAGTCAGGATCTGGGCCCTGGACAAACAGGCCAACCCTGTGCTAGCAGGCTACTGTCCAAGTAACTACCCCACCCATGCCAGTAACCTGGTGCCCCTGGGATGTGACCCAAGAGGGCTGAACGCAGGGCTGAACTCTCCAGCCAACTCCAGCAGTATTCTGCAGTCAGAGTGAGTCAAACACCCTCTCACCTGTCCTGCTTTCATTCAACTCTCTGCCCTGTGTAGCTGGAGGGAGCCGTTAGCCAGCAGAAGGGTCTCCCCAGGGAGTGACCCCAGGGAACCCTCAGCTAGGGATGATGCAGCATGCTCCTGGCTCTCGTATGCCGACTGGGCCTCGTTACGGGGGGCCCTGTTCACACATGGGAGCCAGTTTTCCCTCCAGCCCACACATGCTCCATGCTGAGCTGCTTTTCATTACTATAGTTTACTCACATCACATGAGCGGGGCTATAAAATGCCAGCGAGGGAGAGCTCCCGGGTGCTCCTGGGCGTGGATCCACAGCCTCGCGTTTGGGCCCATTCTGAGCTAGGCTGGGAAACTTCTCCTGGCTGACTTGACTTCTCATGTTGCTTCAGGGGGGGTTTCTAGCTATCTTAGGTGCTTACATAGCCCCTGTTCCCATAGTATCCAAGCTACTCACTGTATTCACCCTCAGCAGCCCTTGGGAGGCAGGGGCATGCTCTTCTCCCCTGCCGCCATTGATCCTTAAAACCCCTGCTCGGCTGCTGCAGAATCCCGGAGGTGCCCAGGGTAAGCCAGGCCCTGCCCTGAAGAGCTTGCAGTGTAAGGGCTAGACTGTGATTCAGACTTGGGGGGAGCCATGGGGCCGGGTGTGTCGGGGAAGGGGCGGGGGGCGATGTGCCTGACTGCTCCCGTTGGGGGTGGGCAGCCTCTATGTGCAGGAGACAGCAGCTGAGCTGGCACAGGGGCAGCAGTTGCTGTTGGTACCGGCCGGCGGAAGCAGAGGAACTGTGACTCAGGAGGGTGTCTCTGAGTCACAGGGCAGGCAGCCTAGAGGCGCTCCAGGCTGGGCCTGCAGTCACAGTCTGACTCTAAATAGATGACAGAGGCAGCGTGAGTCATCCCAGCCCACGGGCTTCCTCTGGGACACACCTGTCACCTGTAGCCAGCACAGGGCCCCCTAGCGGCAGGTGGCAGTTGTCACGGAGTCACCGGGCAATGCTCTGGAACTGCTCCCCACCAAGCCAGTCAGGACTTTGGGGAGCCTCCTCTCCTTTGGAGCAGACTTGTTCAGGGCAAGAAGCTCACACGGCTTCACCTCCTGGGTCTCTCCTTGGAGCATTCAGCATCCTCTGCCCCTCCGTGCGCTTCCCACAGCGAGTCCACCCCAACGGGGTCCTGGGGAAGTCACTGGGTTCTGCACCCCCACTTCGCAGTCAGACGTGACTCTCAGCCAGCCAGTAAAACAGAGGTTTATTCGATGACAGGAACAGGGTCTAAAACAGAGCTTGTAGATACAGCGAACCGGACCCCTCGGCTGGGTCCATTCTGGGGGGCAGTGAGCCAGACCCCCACGTCTGCCCTCCACCCTTGACCCCAGCCAGCTCCAGACTAACAACTCCTCCCAGCCCCTCCTCTCTCCTCAGCCCCTTTCCTGGGCCAGGAGGTCACCTGATCCCTTTGTCTCCAACACCTTCAGCTGGCACCTTTGCAGAGGAGGGGCCCAGGCCATCAGTTGCTAGGAGACAGAGTGTCAGGCATTTAGGTGCACTGGCCCTTTGCTCTGCCAAATACTTAAGAACTTCCATGGGGACACTGAGGCACCAATACAGTATTCAGAGAAAACATTAAGAACTTTCCCAGTTCGTCACAGCACCTGGCTCCATTAGTGCCCACCGCCGCTGTAATGCCATGTGCATTATCTCTCTGTAGGGCAGGGGGGCTGGAACAATTTGTATAGCAGGAGTGCTGAGAACCATTGAACCAAACTTCAAACCCTGTACATAATGGGATCCACTTCAAGCCAGGGGGTGCTGCAGCACCCCTAGTTCCAGTGCCTATGCTGTAGGGCCTGGCATGCCTGCAGACCTGGGCTAGGCTTCTTGGCTTCCTATTGATCAGGAGCTGATTGGTGTTCTTCCTCTTGGCCTGGGAGTGCCTGGAGCAGGCCCCTCCTTGCAGAGGCACCAGCAGTCACGGGCGGGGGGGGACAGTCATCTGGGTGCCCCACGTGACTGTCGCGCACAGGGCTGGCTACATCTTGAGTACTGTGCTCTGCTGTCCCAGTGCGCTAGGTGCTCGTTGGAAGGACCCGGCCTGGAGCCTGAGCTGTTGCTCTGTCGGATAGATCTTGCAGGGGCAGCTGCCCAGCAAACTCCCCCAAGCCAGCCTCCTCCTGGAGAGCCCGGCTCTCTAGCTGAGAGGGGAGCACGGTCCTTTCCCAGCTGTGGGTCTTTTAGCAGTGACCGCAAACAACGGGGCCTGTTGTTCCCAGCTAGGAACCAATAGCCAGCAGCAGGGACAGCCCACAACATTTTAGCACCTGAGGTGGGGAACTCAAATGACGCCCCCATGCCCCCTCGCTTGGGCCAAAACTTTGAAAGGTCTCAATTCTGCTTTCTTCCTGTTCTACTCCTCTCATGGTACTGCTCTGCTACCTACCCCAATAAAGAAGAACTAACAACTTAAAATGCCTTGTTCAAAAATATTAAGTAACACTTAACTTTCAAATGCCTGAACAGCAAATGTAACTTTTCTTGTCTGCATAGTTAACACTGGCATTTGTATCTGTTTGAATAATCAAAGAGGTGCTTTCCGTGCCTTCTTGGTTGCAAAGATTTGAACTGCTTCCTGAAGGTCCACAGTCTGGGCCAGCTCATGCTCTATTGACATGCTTGCGAGGCTGATCAGCCTCTCCTGTGTCATTGTGGAGCATAGATGTGTTTTTATTCACTTCTTTTTGGAGAAGCTGCGTTCTCCACTGGCAACTATTACAGGAAGTGTTAGAAGTATGCGCAGAGCAACAAAAGTATTTGGAAAGAGAGTGGTCATCGTATTTGTGCACATATATTTCAGAACAGCCTTTGGAGTTGATCCTGCTGAAATGTAGCTTGAAAGGGCTTTCAGTTCATCACCTAAATCACTCACATCGATATCACTCATGTCATCATGGGTCAACACTGTCTCTCGTGCCCTGCATTGCTGGTGTAGGTCTTCTTCAGGTATAGTGAGGAGTTTTGGAATATCATATAACATCCCAAATATACTGCTGTGTTCCTTGAGCTGCATGAAATGTTCTTCAGCTGACTGTATTGCACAATCTAGCACCTAGTTAAAGAATTCAACTTTGAATTGTTGTTTGGGGTCTCTTATGGGGTTATCCCGTGCCTCGTAATCAAAATGTCTTCGTCGTTGGTGACTCTTGTATTCTTGAATGGGTGAAAAAATAGCTTCAGTGTGAAGTTCCTCTGCCAACATCTGTGCTCTCTTCAGAACGTTTTGAAATCCCTCATCTGACCGGTAAGACTGTAGGTATGATTTTGCTTTGTCCAGTTGTTCCATTGCTCCCGATATATCAAGGTCAACACCTTGGAGCCTCTTGCTTACGTTTTTTTCAAACAGTATGTCATGCCACAACACAAAGCCACACAGAAATTTGAAGTTCTGTATGTTTCTGGTGATTCCATTTCCCTCTGCCACTGTTCTCCCACAATTCCTGTCATCGCATTATCCTCCATAATGGCAACTGTGGCATCATCTATCTTCCCAATTTGGTGTTTGATAGGCTTTATAGCCTCCACTCGACTTTCCCATCATGTGGCACTCAGTGGTTTCAGCGTCAGAGAGGATGTTCCCAGCTGTTGCTTCAAAATTTGCCGTCGATGAGTTGATGCAGAGAAAAATACATAAATGCTTTGAATTACACTAAAAAATTCAGCAGCCTCACTAGAAGCTGATGCTGCATCACTGACCACCAAGTTCAATGAATGAGAACCAGAAGAGACAAAAAAAGCTTGAGGGTTTAACTCTCGGATCCGTGTCTGCACTCCTCTGTTCTTTCCTCTCATGTTGGCACCATTATTGTAGCCCTGACCTCTCATGTCAGCTATCGCAATTCCTGTATCTTGCAACTTTTTAAGAAGCACATTTGTCATACCAGCTCCTGTAGTATCATCAATGTCAATAAATTCTAGAAAATGCTCTCTGACAGTCACCAATGCAGGGACATTTTCACTAGGTTCTGTTGTCATTACAAAACGCACCATTAAAGTCATTTGTTCCGTATGGCTGATGTCAGGTGTGCAGTCCAGAATAACAGAGTAATATCTTGCTGACTTCAGATCTGCAACAATCTTCTGTTTGACTTTTGTTGCCAGTAACTGTGTGATCTCATTTTGAACTGTTTTTCCAAGGTAGTAATGTGTTGGATGGAAACTTCTATTTTCATTGTCTTTGGGGAACGTGAAGTTTTTTCACTTGCTGTGGCCCATGCAATACAAGGAAGTCCCTCAGGCTACTGCTCAGGTGGGTCCACAGTCCTGGATCATCTAGACTTAAGGAACTAAACTCAGCAGCAGCTGTTTCTTGCACCTCCACCACACTCTTCTTTGATCTACACTTTCCTTCAGGAATGTTACTTCCATTTGAGATGGAGATATCAGGATGCTGCAGTAGCTGCCAGGTCACCTGCACTCTGACCAACTGGAAGATCAGACATCTCCTCATCACTCACATCCTCACTGGGTCTGGAAGGCTCGCCATGAACATTTGTGTCTATGTATCTCAGGAGAGCACCTTCCTGCTTAGATAGAAAAGCTTCCTTTAATTTCTTTCTTCTTCTGAATGCTGCCCCAGAGGGGCATTTTCTTCTTTCACTATGACTGGTGTTCTGTGCCAGTTATAGTGGCTCTCAACACTCAGTTGAAGGGGACAAATAAGCAGGCTGGTAGCAGGGCCTGAGTGAGGGAAGATATCAGCGTCTTAAGGGCCTATCTCCTACTACTTCAGTTGGCTGCATGTTCTCCTCAAGTGGGTTCAGGGAAGCAGCAGGAAACAGGAAGCTCCTTGAGAAGCGGGTGTTAATCAGTCCAGGCTCCTGGACGTACTAGAAAGGTACATAAGAGGCTCCTCCTCCTCTCTCTCCCTGCAGCTCCTGCTGTTTTCTGATATTCCCTCTCACCTTTTCTCCTGCCTGTCTGCCTGCTATGTCTCTCGTGCCCTCCTTCCTCCAACACAGCACTCCACCATCTCTGTGCATCTAGAGCAGAGAGAACACATATGCATGAGCAGCAGACACAATTTTCTACACTCTGAGTCCTAGTGGCGTCCCCCACAGTCTGGCACCTGAGGTGGTCACCTCAGTTCGCCTCATGGTAAGGCCAGCCCTGGCCAGCAGTGATTCCAAGTGAAATGCAGTCACTGAGCTATCTGGACCTGGCGAAAGCCCTTATCTCCTGTGAGCAACCCTCTGCCCTCATCTTCTGTGCTGATTGGGTCCCTGGAGAGGCGTGTGCTCATGCCCTCATGTGTTTGATGGCAGATGCAGGTCGGAGTCAGGGATGGTCTGTCCCTGAGTTGCCCCCGGCTAGGGGGCTATTCCACTGCAGCAGGGAGATATGCGAGTGAGCATGAGGTTGGAATCTTAGCTGCTCCACTAAGCAACTTCTCCCAGCCCCTGAAATGCATCCCAGGGTTTGCAGAAAGTTGCTGAAAACCCCTGAAAGAACATTACACAAGGGGCAAGGGGAGCGGCACGAGCGGCAAAGGTTCTTCCGTGAGTGATCCGTGTCACTCCGGCGCCACCGGAGCATTGAGATACCCACCCGGAGGAAGAGTTCATCCGACTGACAACATCTGTGGGCAGCAGGCTGCCCCGAGCTGCTCCCACAACACAAACACCAGCCAGCCATCCAACCTGGCACCTTCTCCAGGAAAAAGTGCCAGGTTTTCATCCACTTCCCTTCCCAGACTGCCTTTGCTGGGCTGCCCCAGCCAGCCTCCTGCCCCGCCAAGGGATCTAAGTGCCATCCAGCGGGGAAGGGCCAATGCTGCAAAGTCCAGATTTGGATGTAGTCCCAGTGTTTGAGGGAAGTTTGTTTGGGCCAATCAGGATCAAGATGGAGACTCTGGCGTATGTAGCTGCTATTCTCTGTTCTCTACGCCTTGACATTTCTAAGAACTCTGCAGAGTTCAGCTGCCATTTTCTCTGCAGAGTTGCTGCAGTATGTTAGTGGGCATACATACACACACACACACACACACACACACACACACACGCACACACGCACACACGCACACACACACACACACTGTGCTCTCTCCTGGAGATGTTACTTATTCACTTTAACCGCAGTAAGTCCCTGCAGGCTGAAAGTATGTGATTGCTTTCTACATATGGCAATACAGCACAGGGAATCTCTTCCGTTGTTCCCAGTGGCTGCTGCCTTGGGGTCTGCACTTCCAGCTACTTGCCCTGAAGAGGACCAGGTGCATTTCGCCATCAGTTGCTGAGAGGCAAAGGATGAGGTGATATCTTTTTTTGGACCCACTGCTGTTGGCGAGAGCGACACGTTTCCGAGCTACACCAAGCTTGACCTGAAGAAGAGCTCTGTGTGCCCTCGAAAACCTATTTCTCTCACCAACAAAGTGGGTCTTTCACGGAGTCATCGGGCGATGCTCCGGAACTCCTCCCCACCAAGCCAGGCAGGACTTTGGGGAGCCTTCTCTCCCTCGGAGCAGACTTGTTCAGGGCAAGAAGCTCACACGTCTTCACCTCCTGGGTCTCTCCTTGGAGCATTCAGCATCCTCTGCCCCTCCGTGCGCTTCCCACAGCGAGTCCACCCCAGCGAGGTCCTGGGGAAGCCACCGGGTCCTGCACCCCCACTTTGCAGTCAGACGTGACTCTTAGCCAGCCAGTAAAACAGAGGTTTATACAATGACAGGAACAGGGTCTAAAACAGAGCTTGTAGGTACAGAGAACCGGACCCCTCGGCTGGGTCCATTCTGGGGGTCAGTGAGCCAGACCCCCACGTCTGCCCTCAGCCAGCTCCAGACTAACAACCCCCTCTAGCCCCTCCTCTCTGCTCAGCCCCTTTCCCGGGCCAGGAGGTCACCTGATCCCTTTGTCTCCAACACCTTCAGCTGGCACCTTTGCAGAGGAGGGGCCCAGGCCATCAGTTGCTAAGAGACAGAGTGTTAGGCATTTAGGTGCACTGGCCCTTTGCTCTGCCAGATACTTAAGAACTGCCATGGGGACACTGAGGCACCAACACAGTATTCAGAGAAAACATTAAGAACTTTCCCAGTTCGTCACAGGGTCCAATAAGAGATGTTACCTCCCCCACCTTGTCTCTCTAAGATCCTGGGACTGACACGCCTGCATTTCCAATCACTAGCCCATGAGCACGAGCCCAGAGGAGAAGAGAAAAATGCGTGCAGGGAGCTGGGCACAGGAGCCGTTTGAGAGGGTGCGTGCATTTCCAGCACAGCTGAGGTGCAAATATTGTTTCTCAATGCCACGGATAGGCTGGACTGGGTTCTAAAGTACCATGGTGCTTGGGCGCACACAGGCATATCTCAGGTTTTGCCTGCAAATTTTGCACATCAGCTGCCCGCTGGGGAAGGGTCGCTCTCTGCTCCCTTTGAACAAGACTTAACTCCCCTCCCCGGCACAGAGGACAGAGGAGTGCCTAGATGGGACACAAAAAGCCAGGTTTATCCAGGGATAGAGGAGAGACAATTTGCACTCCCGCTATTAAGAGGCTGTTGGCACTGATTCAGATCCTGGCACATACCTCCTGTGCCCCAGTTTCAGTAGCCCCTGGGGGCTTTGCATGCACACAGAGGGTGAAGGTCCACCCCAGCTATGTACTGTTTCCACTGGCGTGGCCATGCCCCCTCTCTGCCCCATGCCTGTCCAAGACCATTCCCGGTTCTTGTGGAAGTAGTGCAGGACTGGAGGAGCCCGTGCCGGGGGTATTCCCGAGGGCCCTCATGCCTGCTCAGCGTCTCCTTTGCACCAGCCTCGCTGCCATAAAGGGGCCGCAGCACAAGGGTGAATGTAGCCCAGTGCAGAGGAAGGCCTTGGAAAAATGTGTCTGACAGTGTAGGTAAACCCCAGGCAACGGGGCCTGCCTCTTTATCAACTGCTTATGGCTTTCATTTGCTTCCTTGTTAGGAACAGGGTCCCATTCCTGGAGGAAAAACCCTGCAGTATTTGTTCTGTATTCCAGCACTGTGCTCTGAAAATCTAGCCGTTCCTGGCTGAGAAGTTTCACCTGGTGCGGTTGGGTTCACTGATGCACACGAGAGGGTCCAGGACTCACGATGGGACTGGAACAACCCCCCGGAATCTGGCACCCTCTGGAGTTGGGGAAAGTTTGGATCCAGGTCAGAACTTTGCAGCCCAGCGCGTTTTCTAGGTAACTGCTCTCTGCAGGTTCTTCAGCCTCCGGCATTGAAGAGCTCACTGTATCGCAGGCTATTTCTGCCCCGCGGTTTGCAGCCTGGCAAATACCTCAGTTTACTCTCAGGTTTGCTTCCTCCCAGTCAGCCTCTTCGTGCAGAAAATAGACTTGTTTGCAAAGTGTGGGTTTTCTTAGTGGGGTGGAACTTAGCAAAAAATGGAAACCCCCCAAACCACCCCCGCATCTCAAATAAGAGAAAGAAAATGCAACATACAAAAAAGGAAGGAAAAAACACCCCTCCAGGCAACATGCATATTCCTGTGTACCAGCAGCAGCAACCAAATCCCAGCCACTTGGCCAGGCCTTCGTTCCATCGAGGCTGCACGTCAGTCCCTGAGGGACTGATACTGTTACCACGTAGGGTCCAGACCACACACAGCGCCTTTGGCATAACACAAGCAGAACGATCTGGCTTTCTGCAGTTACACATGCAGCTTGCTGCAGATCCTCCCTCCGTCCCCGGGATCCCCAGATCGGGGCACATGATGGGGCGTGGGGGAAGGAGGGCTGTGCTGGGGCCAAGCAGGATTATTTGAAATGGCTTTGTTTGCTTTCTTGAAACAGGGGGAGGGATAGCTCAGTGGTTTGAGCATTAGCCTGCTAAACCCAGCATTGTGAGTTCAATCCTTGAGGGGGCCACTTAGGGATCTGGGGCAAAAATTAGTCCTGCTAGTGAAGGCAGGCAGCTGGACTTGATGACCTTACAAGGCCTTTCCTAGTTTTAGGAGATTGGTATATCTCCAATTATTTAATTTTAAAAAAGCAACCAGTGACAAGCTAAAGCTGCCTGCATTCCCAGCTCCAGTGCTGCAGCCAAACCTCCCAACTGGGGGAATCTCATCAGCTTGTCCCCCTGGCTGTGGGTCATTCAAATGTTCACCTGGGAGTTCCCTGTCCTGTGGAACTGCCTGTCATTGTCTCAGAGCAGCAGACAGGCCCATCTGCAGGGGGGAGAGGCCATTGAGGGCCAGCTTTGCAGCAAAGGCAGGCAAAAGCAGAGACCCTAGATCAATCTGGGTCTGTGGACTGATTTTATTTCCATCCGACTTCAGTGCAGTACTGTCACCGAAGCAGCCAAGGGCACAGCCAAGCCGAGGAGCTGCTATGCTGAGAATGGAGCCTGCAGAGCCCCTCCTGTGCCCTGTTAGAAGTGGATGCAAAGGCCTCCAGTGTCTGTGCACAAATGTAAGAGGACATGGATGGAGGCAGGCTCAGAGGTGTGGTCTGAGGATGACATGAGGACACCAAGATGTTTCAAGGGTGTGATCCAAGTGTACACAGGCTTGGCAGGGACCTGTATCAAGGCTGATGTGAGCACACGAGGGTGTCAGGGATATGGCGGGGGCATGTTTCAAGGCTGCCTAGAGACTATGGAGCCATGTCAGGACCATGGCGGGAGGGCTTCCTCAAGGCTATTGGGGGGGGGCGTGTATCAAGGCTGCTTCAAGCCTATAGAGATGTAGTGGACAAGTGTCAGGGGTGTGTTACGACGATGGTGCAAGCCTATGCAGGCATGGCAGGGGCATGGTGAGAGTGTGCCAGGATGTAATGGGGTTGTGTCAGTGGTTTAGCCAGGATGTCTACAGCCTATGAGGGCATCGTAGCGGGTGTGTCTGTTGATGATGCATCTAGCATATGGGTGTGTGGTGGGAGTGTGTCAGGGTTGTGGTTTGATTATGCCTTTAGCCTGGGGGTGTGTGTCGGGGGCATGGCAGGGTTGTAGTTTGATTTGCCTTTAGCCTGGGGGTGTGTCAGGGGCATGGCGGGGGCATGTCAGGCTTGTGGCTGGATTATGCCGTTAGCCTGGGGGAGTGGCGGGGGTGTGTCAGGGGCATGTCAGGTTTGTAGTTTGATTTGCCTTTAGCCTGGGGGCGTCAGGGGCCTGGCAAGGGCTTGTCAGGGTTGTGGTTCGCTTATGCCTTTAGCCTGGGGGCGTCATGAGCATGGCGAGGTCATGTCAGGGTTCTCGTTAAATTATGAACAGGAGCTGAGGGAGGCCCAAATGCCAGTCAATTAAAGTGGAACAGCCACCACCGGTAAGAGGAATGCAGCCCCCAAAACCTACCAGGCCAGTGTTAAAAGCTCTTCTCAAGCCCTTTGGAGCATCAGCAGACCTGGGGAATTGAACCTACAGTACCCACGTCCCACACACAGGGCCCAACCACTGGACCATGGCAGGAGCCATGCCTACTGCTTTGCCCAAACAATAGTTAATTAACTTGGAACACTGTCTATGGGCAAAAAAAAAAAAGCAATGGACTTGAACGCCCCAGAATGAGACATGAGCCAGAACCACTGGGGGTATCTTTCAAAGGTCTTTGCCGTATACTGAGAGAGGATTTGAACCCACAGGGGCCACAAGCCAGACTGGTAGCCACATTGCTGGACTATGGACAAAGGTGCTGGCTGGATTGGCCCAAATAATATTTCATTAAAGTTGAACAGCTTCACAGGCAAGAGGAGGGAAACACAAGACCCCCCATCGCTAGAGCTGTGGAATAGCAGAGCCGAGACAGGCTGTGGGTGAGCCCTCTTCAAATCCCCCCCCACAAGCTACTAGGCAGGCAGAAAGGGGATTTGAACGAGCTATCCTCAGGGTCCCTCCGTGAGGCCTAACCACAGGATCAGAGAGGGAGCCACAGCCTTTAGCTGGGCCCAGCAGCCTGGCATTAAAGTGGAACAGCTTCACCTGAGGGTGCTCCCATCACTCTAGCCCAGGACCCAATGATGAGAGAACTCACCCGGGCGGTAGGTGAGTCCTTTGCAAATCCCTTGTGCTTGTCAGGCAGAGGGGAGCGTTAAGAACGTGAACGGGCAGATTGCATCAGACCAATGGCCCAACTAGCCCACCGCCCTGTCTTCCCGCAGCGGCCAACGCCACCTGCTTCAAAGGCAATGAACCGAAGAGGCCAATTATCAAGCGATCCATCCCGTCGGCCCCTCCTAGCAGCGGGGTAGGGACGGCCTGAGCACAGGGCTGCATCTCTGACCGTCTCTGCTAATGGCCACTGAGGGACCCGTGCACCGCGCACGTTCCCATTCTTTTTTCGAACCCACTTCCAGTTTTGGCCCGCCCCACATCGGTTCTAGCAGGTTCCTGATTACTCTAATGCAGCCCCTGCTCTGGCCACTCAGGGAACAGAAAACTACTCATCCAGTGACCAGTATATTTTCCCTCTACCAGACTCCTGTACCCCACTGGTCTGGGTCTGTCACATGACGTAATGCTTGGCCGAAGTTGGCTGTTCCTGAGGTTTCTCCTTGCAAGACCTTTTGTCCTTCCCTAAAGCTCTGTCTTGCCCTAGGGACTTGCATAGCCCGATATTCAGAACAGCTCAGCATAGCAGTGCACCCCGGAGCTGAGCTCTTCTGAATACCTGGCCCTTAGTCTTTCATGCTCCTGAGTTGGAGCTAATGAGACCCATGCACTCTGTCTGTTCGGGTGAGTCAGCAGAATAACTCTGCTCTGCCACCAAACCCAATTACAGTGATATTCCATCTCAAGGCAGAGTCAGACTTCTGTGAACATCTAGATTATTCCCATGAAATTCACCTGAACGATGTGGGCCTAGATTCAGTTTGAAGCATCGCCATCCCATGAGAAAATGGTTTCTCACTGGTTGAAGGTGACGCTTTCAATTTCAAACTCTTTGCAAAGGTAATGGGTTTGTTTTCTGCCTTGGGGAAAACACTTGGGCACTGGCAATGGGGACGTGTGATCCCAGATTCCTACCGAAACCCACTCTACCTCAGATCCCGATGTCTTGGGCAAGTTTGGTCAGGTGTAGCCCACATGGTCGGCCTTTTTATCCTGCCCCCACCAGCCTGGTTGCATTCGAGACCGACATCCAGCGCCTCTGATGTTTCTTTCCCAAAAGTGAGAGGGATAGAGTGGGGCTGGAGCCAGCGCCCCTTGATGTGTCCGCCCCATCCCCCCTCCCCACTTTGATGTGGTTCCTTGGACTGCTGGGGGAAGATGTGAAGCCCAACCTACCCGCTGGCTTGTACAAACAACACGTGGCTGTAGCTGAGTCTTTAGTAATGGGAATACTAGCTCTGACCTGGCTCTAATGACACACAGTGGGGCCTCCTGGGTTTTCTTCATACTTGGAGATGCTCCGTTACCCCACAGCTAGCTGCAAAAAGAGAGAAGGCCAAGCCGGCTCTGGATCGGTTAGCAGCTTAAAAGGAAAGCTATTTAATTCTGACTGGAAGATCCTTCTTTTGATCAGCTGTGCTGTGAGATTAATGCTCTCTTTGCAGCCTGCTGGGAGCGGAGTGAGTGCACAGTGCAGCCACGTGGGATGGGAACTGGCAACCTAAGGACTGAACCCATGCTGCATCAGTGGCTTCCCCAGCTGGTAGAGGAGGGCAGAGGCTGTATTAACTAGAGCAGTGACCAAGATGTCTGTTCTCTTCCCTGGGGTACCTGTCTGCTGACCCAAGGAAGGCAGCTTGTTTCTCCGGTTAGAAAAATCCACTGTGAGTCGACAGCTCTGGGAAATTATCTCTCTCCCACCCATAAAAGGGTTGTAAATATCATAGCAGACGCAGGCATCCAAATTTAGCAGTGCTTCTAGCTGACAGGCAGTACGCAGGGATCAAATCTCCCCCTGCTGACATGCAGCCACTTCTAGGGTGAAGCACGACAGCTCACAGCAACCCTACACCGCCGATTAAGAGGGCAAGAGTTATGGTATGTTATGGCCAATTGAAACAAGCAGAGGGATTTAAGGGCAAAATGTAATTCCCAGCCAGGATGTTGTGGTGAATGTGCCTCTTATGAAAATTGCTGTGGGATAATTAATATTAGGCCTTGGTTTTACAGCTCATCCACAGAGACGAAAGCAGCATTCTCTGCCTTTGTGCTTCATAGTTACTGGATTAGCAAGCAGCAGCGTTTGGAGAGGGCAAAGATACACAGTAGGAATTACCATGTGTAGTAAAATTCTAGGCAGTAGCAATGTGGTTCTCTCTATCTTGGGGCTTCTCGAACTGTAACTAATCTGCCTCCTGGACGCCAAACCAGCAAGCGGCCTCCCCCTCCTTCCCAAGAGCCCCTTTCCTAGTGCCAAAACCAGCCTCACCTGACAAGCTCAAGGATAAAAATCTGAGGCAGGGAAAAATCACTGGAATTCAATCCAATCCAAAAGGTTAGTGTAAGGATTCCATCTTCCCAGGGCTGGGAGGGGTGGAAGGTTCTTGCCAGTGGAGCTGGATGAATTTTTTCAGACAAAATAGGTTCCGCAGACAATGCAGATTTGGTGACACCAAAATGTTGCTGGTACTGGCTGAATTGTTCACGTTAAAACAAAATCCGAAAAAGCAGAACTGTTTTGATATTTCAAATCAAAATGACTTTTTGTTTCACTTTTCTCAGATTTATTTTGAAAGAATTAACCACATGAAAACCCCACTCAGCATCGACACGGAATATTTCATTCCACCCGGAACAACTTTTGTTCCAATTTTTTGGATGGGCCAGCAAAGCAAAAAATTCACGACATTGGCCCCAAAGCACCCTGTGCATGCAGCAGACTATGTAAGCATGCATGGTGCAAATGAAAGGATCCTGTACTGGGGCTGGCAGGATGCAAAGGTGCAAATTCCCTCAGGCCAGCAGGTCCCAACACAGCCCCCTCAGGGATAGGCCAGCAGAGGGGTTACTAGGGTATCCAACCCTAGGCTGTTCCTCCGGTCTAGTGCCTGGGCTGCCCGGTCTAGTCTTCTTCTTGGGCCATACATCCCACTGGCCTGAGCTCAGCCCTGGTGTTAGTGCTCTCCCTGTGCTGCCCTCCAGCCTTGCCTCGTGCCCCTGCTGCTCTGACACAATTTCCTTGGCAATGTTAAGAAACAAGCAGAAAAAACCAAACGCTTGTAAATCCCTCTGCTGGGAAGTGCTCCTTGCAATGCCAAACTCCACTCATTGCACTACAGTGTATTTAGTGGTGGGATTAGCACTGTAGTTCCTTCCTGTCCCATTATGCCCTGAAGCATGAGTTTTGGTGGCCCTTGGAGCGCCATCACCCAGCAACCAGAGCCCAAGAGCTGCTCTCCCCTTGCTGAGTCCCCAGAGACCTTTGGGGGAGTTGGCAGCCACACAGCCAAGCTGAGAACAGATGAGAGGCACCATGTAAAAAACATGACACTGATCAGTTTGTGAGTGGCAAAGTCTGGGCCTGGAGAGGGATTTCAGTGGGATACAGGCACCCAGCTCCCTTGGGCTCCCGCTGCCAGCCAGGGGTGGAATCACACAGCTTCTCTGGGTGAGGAAAGGTGCAGCTTTCTCATTCTCCACCTTGCTGGCTGTTGGTTTGCATTCAAGGAGGATCTTTGTGCCCTGCTGGGTTTGATATTTCATCCCTCAGTCTCCATTTAGCCCAGGGCCATTAAATATACATGGGTGTTTGTAATGGAACCGCAGTGCCATTGCGCAGGAGCTGTAAAGTTAGAGGGGCCAGCTGAGCCTCAGTGTTGCCACTGGGTATCTTTGATATGTGGGGGAACGGGCACAGAGCTCACCCTGCAGGGGTTGGGGGTGGCGGGGGAGCTGCTGGCTCAGACAAAATAAAGAGGGTGAACAATGAAATGGGAGCCAGTGGCTGGAACTGAGAATTTCCTTACCTGCTCCATGTCAGGGCTGGCTCTGCTTCTGGCATGCAGCTTCTCTTGCTTGGCATGGTTGCCCCAGACACCTGGGAGGGCTAGGCCACCTCTTCCCGGGCACTCTGCTGCCCCTCAATACACGGGTTTGATGGATCGTATTTTACCAGCACGATTGCTCTGCATCAGGGCTCCGTGAAGGCCAGGAAGATGGCTCTCAGCATCCATAAGTGACCCCGGGACGCAGAAGTAAAGCAGGCTCCTGCAGATCCAGGGGCTGCACAAGCATTTCCTCTGGGAGACCTGGGACTAGGACCCTGGACTGTCAGCACCAAAACCACCCAAGCCTGGAGCCAAAGGAGCCCTCCAGTAGCAGAGGGTAGTAATGAGTCCTTTAGTCTCACCTTCAGCTCGCACAAAGCCAGTTCTTCTCACACCCCCAGAACCCCTGGCTTCCCAGAACACCTCCTGAGAGACCGGCTAGCCGCCCCATGCTGGGCGGGTGGGAGCCCAAGCCCAGGCTCTTAGGCAAATGCCAGCACCCCACACCCATTCAGGGGGAAAACCAGAATGAGCAAAAAGAGAAGTCTCCAGGAGAGAGCACAGGATGTGCACATCGGGTCTGCAACATGTGATGCCAATGCTGTCCCACAGCACAGCAGCTCCCTCTGCAGGCAGGGCACAAAGCAAAACCAGCTGCCTCCACCACTGTCCCCGGTCAGGGCTTTGTGAAAGACCCCAGGGAAGAGTCCTATTGGCCTGCCCTAAGAGAGGAAAAGGACCTTCACAGCTATGGGGGATGCTCCAAGCCCCATGGGAGGAGCCAGAGGAAGAGCTGGTTCCCACCGTCAGGGGCGCTCTTGTCCCGATTGCTGCTGGAACCCCCTGAGTGGGCCTGGGAGTGGTGTACAGCCACACCCAGTGCCCCAGGGTGGCAGCACTGCATTATATTTATGTTGGTCACGAGCAACTTCTGGGCCCCGGGTTTTCTACAGCCTCACTTGCAAGCAGCAAGCCACGGGTACTGATTACAAGCTAGCTCTGCAGATTGGTGTAATGCTCCAAAATTTCTCCCCTTGACTTTAAGTTCCTGGTTCAAATCCAGCCCCAGCTGCTAATGACTGAAATATACCAGTCCTCTTAGCTTGCTAGCGAGTGCACATGGTGTATGAACACCCGTCTCACCTATCTGAAGTCCTGGCTGTGGCACTGGTGCTGCCTGGTCTGGGATAAGTCAAAAGCATTTCCATCTGCAAACTGGTGCCTGGCACCAGCCCCTAATTTACTTAATATATTGAAATGACGGGGAGGGGGTGAGGCAATTACACACCTAAGTATTACCTGGTCTTTGCAAATTGTTCTGCTGGGGGATGGCGGGGAGGGGAGTAGGTCAAGATTTTGGGCTGTGGCTTCTTTGTTATAAAAGCAATACTTCAAAGCACAACAAACTGCCTCCTGATCAATGTGCTGGCCCTGCAATATGACTCTATGCAGGCGACGTACAATTCTGCGAGATCGGTTGCAGGGTTTATCTCAAAGCCGTCACCATCAGCCTGAATATGTGCAGGCCGGGTGCCTGTTTCTCTCTGTCATGTCTCATGTTACCTTAGAATTTGCTCTGCTGATAAGGGCTGAATCACTAGCCACAGGGACAGGGCAGCATGGGAACAGGACAAAGCACCTTGCACTGGTTTCTAAGCAATGAGCAAGATCAGAGGCCTTATTGGACATGCTGCAATTTTAAGAAGGTGTCTTAAAAGAGGCAAACATCTTGGGGCTGGTCAACATAATCTCCCTGCTCTTAATCGCCCCAGAGAGGCTACATCAAATGGAATGACTCAGAAGAAAGGGATTGAAACAACAGACAAGGCAGCTGATTTAGAGGTCTAGAAATGTAGTGGGAGGATTATACAGTCCACAAGGAGCAGTGAGGGCCAGGAACAGTTACAGAAAGTAAAAAACCATAGGTCCAATATTACATTCTCACAGAGAAGTGAGATAAAGACATAAATACTCTTGCTGGAAGGCTGCAGCATAACACTGCTTTATTTGTCGGAATCGGAATGATCACACCCAAGAACCCAAAAACAGAGAGAGACAAAGCAGGTTGCTCCCTACAGCAGAGAGGCACAAGTCACCCCATTTTACTCTAGGCCAGCTTGCTGCAGACTCCTGCATGCTTCCCTACAGAGTCCACTAACCAGCAAGCAGGGCTAGGAAACCCTGCCCTGAAATTTACAGTTTTCAGTGGACCGTTCCACCCACCTCAATACTGCCCCATAGCAACTTTACAGTCAAAGACCTGGCCGAGATGTGAGTGAGAGCAGAGTTTATTCGTGTGTGTCTCACTGGCTTCTTTCTCCACCATGGTGGGGAGCAGACACAGGAGAGGGGTTTTCCAAAGGGAATGGGAGATGAGACACAGGCTAGGGAGTTGTGGGTGCTCAGCTGTTCCAGGATCAGGCCCTACAGGATGCAAATCCCTTTAAGTAAAAGGGAACTGTGGTTGGGAAGAACTGGGCTCCCAGGAAAATGGGGGAGGGGTCAAGATAGAGGTGGGGGTTAGTAAGGGGACACTTCCAGTCACTGGCTGGAGTCTGGCCCGTCTCATCTCTGTCTGCTGTCGCTGCAGCGACTATGTGAAGCCAACGCAGGTCACAAGGAACTGGCACCTTGCAGTGTCCTCACCAAATCGGAAGGGGTCGTGCAGAATCTCACCCCAGAGGTGGGGCCCTCCAGCTCAAGACTAATGCATGTTGGCTGGCGGAGCCTTGGCCTGCTGCCCACGCTGTCCCTGTCTGCAGGTAACTGAGGGTGTCAGGCTGCACGGCTCATGATGGCCATTTGCAGCTGAAACGAATGAAAAGGAATGAGACGCAAACCCAGCCCTAGCCAACGAGAGCCCTGTGCTGACTGAGCAGCCGTTTGACAGCATGGAACGGTCTTGCCACACCCAAGCATCTGGGCTAGAGGGTCTGAACCAGTGACCAAAAGCTCAGGTCATTTCCTTCCCTCTGGTGATGTTTTAGCCCCATTCATTCTCTGGTTGCCCCGACTATCCTAGGAAAAAGAAGGGAAGTGAAAGCCGAATTCCTCAGGAAAAAAGCTGAAATAAACAATCTTTCCCAGTCTTCTTTCTCTGTCAGTTAGAGGAAGAAAAAAAAAAGGAGCCACCCGCTTTATTTTTCCTTGGCAGGTCACCTCTCAATTGGAACTAGGCAGCCAGCAAGTGGGCCGAGGACAATGCTCGTAGAAGGAGTGTTTGACTGCAGATGAGTGCAGAGAATGACTTTTGCATGTGCCTTTCCAGCAACCCAAATCAGGGATCAGGTTTCTGGAGACAGCAGAAGAGGAATTAGGAAATGTGCAGATAACACAGGAAACAGTGATTCAAAGGTCAGAGGCTCTTAAAACTGACATGGCACCAGGGCCAGGAACATATATTTGATTGCACACAAGAAGGATAGGGTGGAAACTGGAGAGGTTTGCCAAGGTCTGGCTTCATTAGGGAGTGATCCCAGAGGATGGAGGAGTAGTGAACTCAACTGCGTTACTGTATAAAACGACATCTGGGGACGTGGGAGGAAATTGCTAACCAGTTGGTTTGACAGGGGCTGTGGAAAGACCGTAGGAGTTATTTTAATGCACAGAATGGAGAAACACTTGGGAAAGCCCAGCAGGATTTCAGGAAGGGGAGACTACATTTAAGGAGTGGATTAGATACCTAGTGTTTCTAATTGCCCTAAGTCCTCACGTGCAAGGCATTCTGATGCTCCACAGCCTAGCTGGGCACGTTCAAGCTTTAATCTAGTTTGTGGAGAAGCTCTGCAGTCGATGTATGCATGAGTTAGGCTAAATGGTCTTGGTGATCCTTTGACTCTTAGACTCCCCCGTTCATCTTCCTTCATGGGCCTTGGGGAGTTCCAGGTAGCCAAATATGTTCAGAACAGTTGGAACTCTGTATATGATAGCGATTATAATCTACTCTCATGCTTCAGGGCTTCAGTCAGTCACCTGCAGGGTCAGGAAGGACATTTTCTGCCCATGTCCAGTTGTAATCTGGGTTGGCCTTGAAGCATCAAAGTTCTGTCACAGCTAGAGACAGAAGGATACTGTTTGGCTGGACCAGTGCTCAGAGCTGGTACAGAAAATCCTGTCAGATGCCTGTCTCGTGTCTTGTTCACATGCTCAAGGCATTGTTCTCAGCCTGGGGCATACAACTGTGTAGTGTCCGAAGGACAGAAATGCTTTGGTTCAACTGAAGTTGTTGGGCTTGGTGTAGGGGTGTTCGGAGGGAAGGTGATGGGTTGTGATGTGCAGGAGGAGGCCAGAGCCCACTGATCTCATCTGGCCTTAGCTCTATGACACTATCAGAGGTTAGGTGTGGCAGCTGTGCAGAGTTGGGAAGCTGGAATGTGGGACAGGCAGTAAGGAGAGCCACACAAACAGGTTTGGAGGTGGATAGCAGTAACTGGTGGTTGGTCAAGGAGCAGCTCCACTCTGCCTGCTGCCATCCCAGAGCTTCGTCATTGTCTGCATGTACCTGACATGCTCACCAGGACAGAGAGCACAAGTGTGGAGTGACATCATCTCACTCCACACTCCAGCTGCTGAGACCTACAGGCCAGCAGTAACAGCCCTGAGGCCTTAGGAGCTCACCTGAGTTGAAGGGTGGATCCCATTGAAGAACACCAAGTTTCTGCTGGTCTGGAGGGATTCCAAGAGCCTAGAACTGGAGAGCAGCTTTCCATTAGCAAATTAGCACCCAGAACATTGTGGGTGCTCCATCAGTAAATCAATAACCATTTGTGGGGCATGGCTGGTCAATGCACAGTTCTATTTCTGTTCTCTGACTGGAGGAGTGACACTTTGTAAACAGGAGGATGGGAAATTCATGATTCAGGCACCAGTTCTCATTTGAGCGAAACTTCATTGGCTAGATGAATGGCCGTGACTACTGGCCAATATCCAAACCCTTGTGAAGATCTGACAGTTATAGCCCAGGAACGGGGTGCTTATATACAAACATTCCCAGTGAGGTCCTGTCAACATACAACCCCCACTGTCCTCAAAATGTTTCTTCACTTGTGTTTCCAGTAAGAACTCTACATCCCTCCTCCCCAGTGTTATTTCTTGTGTAAATATTCATTTACTTTTTGCCTTTCACTCACCTTAGACTGTGTGTTATGGGGTTGATACACTCCCTGAAGGGGTGTCCAGTCCCCTACTGTCAGCGGGAAGCTTACATGCCTTAGGGAGAGTCCACATCTCCTGGCTAGGATACCTGTCCTCTTCCTTCTTACTTTCACAGGGCTCTGGCATTCGAGCCCCTGGCTTAACTAGGTCCTTTTAGCTGAGGGTGACCCTCTCATTTGGGACAGGCTAAGCACGGTTCTGCTCCCCTTTACTCATACAATAAAAACAACAATACTGATAACAACATATCACTACCTCTGCTTTCAGTACTAAAGTGATCTGTAACTCAACACCAGCCAAAGTTGATCACTTTGAGCAACACTGCTCTATCTGCTGGATATATAGGCAGACTAGGTGTGTTCATGTAAATACAGTTTGCTCTTGAAGTCTCTCCCCCTCCCAGCTAGCTGTCAGGGAAGAACTCAATCAGACCCTGCTTACACTGCCTCTGCCAGAGACCTCACTGCCTTGGCTCTCCCACCCTGCTGGAAGGAAAGACCAGCAAATTCAGACCTTCTGGGGTTGCCCAGAGAGGCCTCCCTTATCAGTTTCAGGCTGAACCAGCAAGCGTTGGTCCTCCAGCACCTAGAAGACCTGGGAGCAGGCAGAGGCCAATCGGATCCCAGCAGACCACATAAAAAGGGCTGGCTGCTTACTAGGGGCCCCTGCCAGTTCTGGGTGGAGGCAGGATGGGGAGGCAGGTTCTCCCTGCTGTAATCAGCGTAACCTGACCCAGTCAGGGGGTCTCACCTTGACAACATTGGTCTCTGTGAAGGACAAGTCTTTATATCATGGACTTTAATGCCCAGGTAGCTATTCTGAGTTAAGATTTAATTTGTTTTCTGTTAACCCTGGAAGGGTCTAGTCCTGGACCTGGTCAGAGGGGACTGGGTAGAGAGCTGGCCTGGAAGGCGGGCTAGGTCATGGAGCCAGCAGACCATTGCGGAACCAGGATGCAAAAGGGGGCACTACGGCAGCAGAAGCTCTGCAGCATCGTGTCCTGACAGCAGGGGATGCTCTGGGGCGGAGCGCAAAGTGAAACAATAACCGATGAAGTGGAAGCAAAGAACTTGGACATTAGTGAAACAAAACAACTGGAATGTTTTGATAATTTTTCATTGAAAATACCAACAAATCAGTACCTTCCTGCAAAATGTTCCTATTCTGTTGAATCAGCATTTTCCAATGGGAAAGCCTTCCATCCGATTTGCCACCCTGCTCCGCTGGTTGGGGCAGATGCCGAGCACTCTTTGCGCTCAGGGCTCTGTACAATCAGAGGCAGGTCCAGTACGCAGGCCACCAGGTGGGAGCTCCAGCAGGTCGCAGACTCACAGGATCAGGCCCTATAGGCCAGAATCTCCCCTATTGCCCTGTGTCACCATTTACACCAGTGCACAGTAGCTGTCACACAGCTAGATCGGACACCCCATATCTGGGAGCAAGAAGCCCCAGGTCAGTTCTTTGCCCCCACAGCTCCTGCACATGAAAGAACCTGCTGGATCGGGCCCAGCCCTACTGACTAACCTGGGATCCAAGGGAGAGCAGGAAAAGATCCCTACGCTGAGATCTATGCAGTTGTGGAATAGTCTCCCAAGGGATCAGTGGAAACCCTGTTGCTTGTACCATTTACAATTGGACGAAGCCCTGAAGCATGTTCTACCCTGGCCCGATGAGCTGGGGGAGGAGATGACCTAATCCGTGGGTCTCTTTTCCAGATCTCTACTCCATGAACCTAGCAATGGTTTATTCCAAGCAAGCTGCTGTCTTGGGCATCAGCAGTTCTGCTTCCCTGCTCCTGCGGCAGGCTGGCTGGCAAGTTTCACTTGCTTTTCTGATGTACGTTAAAAGGCGTCCTGGGAATGGCAATCCTGCAGAGTGCTGCCCTCCCTGACAGTCCTTCCTGCACACTCCGCCTGGGGCTTGCTTGGTTTCCCTTCCTCCAAGCCCTATGTTTTCAGAAGTGGCCACTGGGGCCCCGATCCTGCAGTGAGTGTGCGTGGACAGATCCCTGCAGCTGATTCCCAGAGATGCTGCATGCTCTCAGATCCCTTTGGCTCCAAGTGTGGGTGCTCAGCTCCCCTGTATCAGTGGCCCCGCGGTCGGCAGCACTTTCAAAGCTATGATTGTTTTTTTCTTGGCTTGTAACGTTTCCATGGACTCTCTCAGAGCAGCTTGGCCCAGCACGGGGCCAGAAGGGGACTTTAAACGCACAAACTCGGAGTGTGCTTTCAGGGGTTTGCTCTCGGAGTTACTAGCTGGTTTTGTAGCGGGGTTCTGGAGTCTCCTAGGAGGAAAGTCCGAGGAAGCAGCATGGACTCTGAGTCCTGGACGCCCCTGGGATAGTTACTTAGCTTCTCTGGGACTTTATTTCCCCATGGGGATAATGATCCGCATTGCACTGATACTCACTGTTTGCTTTGGAGCTGCAAGGACCATCCTATGCCAGTGTCAAGTTTCATTGTTATTGAGCCAAACCCCAAGTTCCACCCTCAAGGAAAACACGATTCAGCCCAGTTAAAACTGCTGTCCAGCGCTGGGTCATTCCTAAAGTATCATTGACTCAGGGCACAAACACAACCGGGGAGCAGGATCTGAGCCATAGCAGGCAATGGCTAGGGCATCTCTCTGCATGTTCATGGTCGTCCCTTCCGACCTTAAAGTGAATGAGTCTATCAGACCAGCCAAGCCTGCTCCATGGGCTAGTACCAGGCTTTGTATTACTTTTCTCCTGCCTATTGTTCTAGCAGACTCCCAGACAGGCGAATGCGAGCGTCAAGAGGGAGACTGAAGCCCATGATGGATTCAAGGCTGTTGTCTGGTTTTGTTGCGGAGGCTTTGTATTGCTTGGCAGGACTGCACCTTACAGCGGGGGGAAGGATGCCTTGCTTACAGTTCAGATGAAGTCAGCCGTGGTTCCATGTATCTCACTGGACAGCAAGGCTGATCTATGTGCAAGCTCCCCTCTGATTGCCTTCCTTGATTACTGGTTGAGGAAACACAGGGATGGCCTGGAGCACTCCAGCCTGTATTTCCTGGAATATTTTCTCAGAGCCTTGCCTGTGACCTTGTCTTGCTGTATGTATTTGACTTGGCGCAATTGAAATAATAACGTTCTCCAGCCCTGAAACTCTCCATGTGTTACATTCCATGCTAGGTATTTCTTCTGCCTCTCTTGCTTGTCTCCCTAATGTCCTATTTGCACTCGAGATGGGCCTGAGCTGTAACATTCGGCTCTGCTTTCAATCCCACCAGAGTTCAAGGTTGTTTGAGTCCAGGGGTAGCAGTATTTTTAGCTGGATACACAGTGTCTGGATTCACTGTGATCTCCAGCTCCGTGGTTCTCATTTATTTCTTGTCAGGATGTTAATCTCATGGGGCCACGGAATACACACCCCCTTCTGGATCCTCTCCTGGCCCACTGCTGCCCTCCAGGCTATCTGGATGGAGATATTCAGTCTGAATCGCCCTCTCCCCTACCTCAGAGTGAACTAGGGGCAGGCTCACTGCAGGTAATGGAGTGATGCTGGTGCAAACCCTGGGCTGGTTAGAGGGAATGAGGCCCATCGCTTTCCTGCATTGCCCACAGCGATGGATGTTCGATAGTGCAGTGTCTGCTGGCGTGGTGGGCTCCCATGAAGCACATGGCGGTCAAACTCATGGGGAGTCATCTCCAAAGCCTGTCTCATCTCCTCCACCCACTCTGCCAAGCCGTTGTCCAGGCCCTGGTTGTACAACCCTCGGTTGCTGTAACCTCCGGTTCTCTGGCATCCGTGACTCATCTTCCCCAACTCCAGCATGCCCAGGACACATCTGCCTCACTGGGCCCTGAGATCACACCTATCCCTGCTCCAAACCTTCCCACCAGAGCCAAACTCCTCGTTGCTGCCCAGCTCAACTCCATTTTTCCTCTTCGAGCTGGTCTCTTCTCACTCCCCATCTTGCCCCATTCATCCCCTTCCCTCACTCTCCATCTATCCTCTTCCCCAACGCTCACCCCATGCCCAGTGAGCCTCACTCACCACCCTTCCAATCTCCCCATCTCCAACCTCTCCTGAAAACACACTTCTTCCAGGAGGTGATTGCAGGCAACTCTCTGGGGTATATCGCTAACCGAAGCACCCACCTGCTTGTATTCTGTCACCTGTGCCTCCTTCCTTGCTTCCACAGGCTCCTAGCTCAGGTTCAAGGACATTCCTTCCTTATTCAGATGGGTTGTGACAAATTACCTGGGGTTATTGTAACTCTCCAGAGTGCTCGGGAAGAGTCACCAGTCAAGACGGGACAGTTTGTTGCAATGGGTCACAGGCCTCACCTGGTATTCTTTCTGTCCTCTGATTGGCTAAGTACACACTATTTATGATTATTACTTGTACTCCAATAGCATCCCGTCCCCCACCGCAGCGATCGCGCTCCCATGGTGCTCAAAGGTGCTGTACAGGCACAGCAGGAGACAGCCCCTGCCCTGGAAAGCTTGCAGTCTAAACAGGCATCAAAAGGGCTAAAGGAAGGAAGTGTTATCACAGTCGTCTCCATTTCTGCAGCGTCCCGGAGAGATAAAGTGACATACCTGGAGTCATAGAGTGGGTCCGGGGCAGAGCTGGGAATTGAATCTCAATCTCCTGAACACGCCTGTGTGAGCACAGCCAAAGGGGATCCCTGCAGCGAGTAGCATGGATTCTTATGGGAAATGCTTGGTGGGATCCCACTAATTTCTGGACCAAAAGATTATCACTAGCACCTAAGCCATCAGAACATGTTGCCACATCACATGGGGCAGAGTGTTTTGAGCGCACGTGAAGTCACTTGGTTAAAGTAATCCAGGCGCCCCTGACATGCTAAGCACCAGAACAAGGGGGCTGAAGATATGGAAGAAAGTTCTTATCTAGCCCCGTTGATGAGTACATGCCTGCCTCACAAACATGAATCTGGTTAACCGCAGAACACTTCGGGGCAGCACGGAAGTATTATCCCTATTTTACAGACAGACCGAGGGACTCGCCAGGGGCCGCAGTAGGAGTCTGTGTCCGAGCTGGGAACTGAATGCAAAATAATTGAGCCCCAGGCTGTTTCATGGGGCTGGAAGTTTTAGGCTACAAGCCCCAAGCCTTATACACATATCATCCCTGCTGATTGCAATGGGGGATTTACATGAGTGAGGGCTGCAGGAAGGGGCCCTACACTGGAGCCCCCAAGGTGTGCTGGCTGTAAATCCAGCACCAGGAAGGCGTGCATGGAAGGTAGGTGCTGGGACTAGGAAATACGGACAACGTTACAACCCAGATGTTTTTTAATATACATTGAATAAAAAATCTTAATTGGTACTAAACGAGCAGGCTTCAGTTATAATCCTCCAGGGCTCTTTTCCATGTCTAGTGGCATTTTAACCAATGCCGTCACTTTTTCCTTTGGCTCTTTGGTGAGTTGCTTTCAAGGTCCGCGTGCAGCCTTTGTGAGTTCTTTGGGGTGCAGGGTGCTTATCCCCGGTGATACTATTCAGCCAGGGCTGAGGATCAGAGGCAATCAATTACGTCCGTTTTCTGTTTCAATTCCTGGTTGTTCTTTACAAGCTGAATTTTTCCCCCTCGTAGGGAGGTACTCACAGCCTCCAGCATTCGATTTCCTCTTATAACATGCTCCCCTCTCCTGAGCGCAACGTGCAATGGCAGCTTTGTGGCAGCAAGGGAGGAATTCGGGGTAGAAACGGGCTTGAGGTGCAGCAAGATCTGGATCCAGGTTCGGGTTCCCAACATTCCAGCCTTTGGGGGTGCCTGGGTAACGATCATCATCCCGAGCGCTTCTGTAGCGTTGTCCTCTGTGTACCTCAAAGGACTCACTCAGGTCAGTCTCCGAGCCCCATGTTACAGAGGTGGAGCCTAAAGCACTTTGAGGTTCAGGCCAACACTTTCCAGTGATGTAGGGTGCCTGACTTGAGCTACCTAATGAGTCTCCAGTGGGGCACTCAAAATTTGCTTTGGCTTAAGGGATTTATCCAAGGTCCCAGAGAAGGCCCAGAACCCTCAGCTCTGCTACCACATCTGAGTCCACTCACTGCTCCATCCATGCTCCTAAGGCCCCTTTCTTTTGGCTGTCACTAGTTCTGGTGCATTCATTCAGGCACACAAGAGGGAAGAACAAATAGCCCATGGAACACCTCCCCCACCTGCGCCTATCTCTTATGCAGGGGCCAGCAAGGCAGCTAGAAAGAAGAGTTGTGGTTCTATGCTTGGCCCACTACGCAGCCACACCTGCTAAAAGGGTGCTGGAAATGCCACTGTGGTGCATGGCCAGTGCAATTCCTCTTGCAGCTCAGCCATGTGAGCCCTTGATGCTTATTTCCTGCCCTTTTCACTGTCTCCAGCAACGCCCCTCCAGCCAGAACCTCCCCAGCCCAAGGGGAATTTCCAGAGGGTTTGGTTCTTTTAAAAAAAAATGTTGCATGGGGCTTTTTGCAGCCAGAGACATAGGTTTCTTTCCACCTCTTTAAGCTCCACCATGTCACACCCACTGGGTTTATAATGGGCATCGTTCAACTACAGAGACAGTCAGCTGACACCCAGCCTTCAGCGCCATGTGGGAATGTTCTGCAGTTGTTGCACTGAATGCAGAGGTGAAAATAAGCTGGTCCGGTCCGGACTGCACTGGCTTCTCCGATGGCGCTTTAAAGGACCTGGGGTTCTCTGCAGCAGCCAGAGCCTCTGGCCCTTTAAATCGGTGCTGGAGCCCCGCCGCCACTACCCCAGTGGCAGCTGAGCTCCGGGGGCAATTTAAAGGGCCCAGGGTTCCCCGGAGCCAGGCTACAGCGGAGATTTAAAGGGCCTGGGGATCCCTGCAGGCCCCGCCTCTTCTGGTTGAGGCCACGCCCCACTCAGGACTGTAAGTCCTTTACGTTACTTTTCCCCCTGATTTAATGGTACATTAAGGTCTTCTTTCTATGCAGGGAGCCAAATGCAGCCCTGGTGTGGGCAGGTGCAGCACCTTTGACTGCAACCTACACCTGCTTACACCAGGGCTGGCTTTTGCCCCTATGTCCAGGTTCCAGCTCCAGGCCCATATTCCCACAGGGGAAGCATTTGCATAGCTACCGCATGACCTCTCCCCTCCAGTTGTATAGACTGGACCAAGATGTAGGGCCTTGTTCTCAGTTACACAAAGACCTTTGCTTCAAAGTGAGCAGAAGCCATTCCTCGTGAATTCCCCATGCTTAGGGGGTCCTCCCTGGCTAGTTCAGGACTGGCAGGAGGGCACTGTACTGGCCCTGCTCCCAGCCCCTGGCACATGTCAGGGTTGTGGCTGGCGAGCACTACACTACAGTTATTCCTGCCTGCCACAGGGGGTGACGGGAAGCAAAGTGTAAGTCAGAGCAGCTCTGAGGCATTAACTCGAGCAAGCCCAGGCTATGGGAGTGCAGCCTGCCCCAATGCAGGCCCACGGAGACAGTCCTGCCCACACTGGTGCAAGTGATGAGACTCCCATTAGCATGCGGCCAGGGTTTCAGAATGAGAATGTAGCTATCATTGGACTCCAAGAGGGATGCTGGCCTCCTAGTGGACGGGGGTCTCAGCAGGCTGCCCCCGCCCCATGGCTCTGACTGCTTGGGACATGGGGATAGCAGTGGAAGACGTTCTTCTCATGGGAGCATATCAGAGGTAGATGCAGCACTGCTGGGGAAGGCTGGGGAAATGATTCCATGGCTGAAGACAGATCTCCCCCATACACAGCCAGGGGGTTGTGTCCATGGGCTCGGCTGGGTTAGATGGGGAGCCCCAGAGTTGCTGTTGGAGGCCACTCATCCCCCTAAGGCTGGTGGGAGCCTTGGCAGGTTTGCGTTTATGATGGGAGCAGCAGCTCAGAGGATGAAAACGGTCTGGAAAAGAGACTTAGAACCAGATGCAGAACTCACATGAGCCAGGCCCACTCTGCAGACATCGGCATCACTTACACACGCAGCAGATTTTCCTCAAGATATACTGAAATCTATGTCTAACACCTCACTCATATATAGGATGTACTCCCAGCCACGCCAAGGGCTTGTCTTGCCATGGCAGACAAAAGCAGGCAGGGCAGAACAGCCCCTTGATGCAACGTGCATGGGCCTGGATGGTGAGAATCAGGTCAGCCCCCTGGTCCAATATATAGTATATAGGCCTAGGCAGTGAGAACTAGGTCAGCCCCCAGTCCAATATACAATGTATAGGCCTGGGCAGTGAGAACCAGGTCAGCCCCCTGGTCCAATATACAGTGTATAGGCTTGGGCAGTGAGAACCAGGTCATCCCCCTGGTCCAATATACAGTGTATAGGCTTGGGCAATGAGAACCAGCCTAGCCCCTTGGTCCAGTATACAGTGTATCAGTGTGGACAGTAAAACCCAGACCAATGCATTAGTGCAATGTACAGTGTACAGGTCTGGACAGCTTGAGGCTTTCAAGAGATCACAGTTCTCCAGCAACCTGACGAACGCAGCTCTATTGCTGACAGGTTATCGGCATGCCAGGAGACCATACTCCATGAGCCCCATTCCCAGGGATTCCGTGTTCCTTCAGACACTGCATCACGATCCACGCATGCCGCATTCATTCCCCGGTGCCCACATCCCCACCGTAAAGCGGCAAACAAAACGCCAAAGCGCGCTGGCCAGTACCTGCACGCCACCATGGCCGGTTCAGTGAGCTGCTTCACACTGGGGACCAGAGGTCTGGCGCTTCCACACACGACTCGGGTTTGAGGGTAGGTGAGTTCAGCCCGGGAAGGGCAGCGTGGTCATTCACAGCAAGTGGAGAACCGAGGATTCCCTTAGCAGGGCAAGGGGGAAGGAGACAAGCTTTTACAAAATGCCTTGTCTGAGCTTGTACTGGGAGACTTGGCAACGGGAAAAGGATCTGCAATAACCATGGCAACAAACGACTAAATAATGACAATTAGTTCGAACAGCACTGGGAGCCAGGCCAAGGCAAACAGCATAAAATTACCTGCAATTTCTCATCGCCAGCATCAGCTCTCTCCAAACAGCCCATTTTTTAATTAGAATTAATTGCTCATTACCAAAAAAATTACACCATTAATATTAAACATGAGACTACCTGCGAGGAACCCCTTCCAGAGGGAGCCAAAGCCAAGCTAAACATCCCACTCTCCTGTGTCTTCAGACTTGGCCCAATTTGCCTCATAACCTGCAGGCCCCGAGGGGCTTGCCTGTGCTGAGAGCTGCTGTCATCACTCCCTGGGGGCCTTGCAGCAGGTGGGAGTGTGGGGAGAGCTGCTTCCTGGCATGAAATGAAGCCCCTATGGTGCGGGGTCTGCTCAGCAGAGCGCTCTCAGCTGACTGAGACAGCTCCTACCCCCGCTGCTCACGGGGTCTCCTGGGGGCAGAATGGTTGCAGATGGTGGGGATTGTAGGGGGGCAGACTGGGGGTGTGTGTCTGAGGCCAAAGAATGCTTGCTCCATGATGGGGTGAAGAATTCCTCCGCCCTGTGCAAGATGGGTGCTGGCATGAGGACTGGCTGTTGTTTCACTGTAACTGGAGGACCTATCTGGTCCCAGGTCCATTCCTCTCCACAGGGGGTGCCAGCAGCTGCGGATTTCCCAGTGGGATCCCAGGCCTTTTAACCAACATGTCATCCAGGCCAGGCCTGAGCAGACTTAGATGATGCCGTGGGTACAGCATTGGTACCTTGTCTACACTAGGGCTCCCACCGCTGCCACCAGGGCTGGTGCAGGGATAGGCCAGTGGGAAATGATCATGAGCAAAAGGCTAGGTTAGACAGAGCCTGAAAGAAGAGTGAGGGAGTCACTTTCCCTTACCCCTCCCTGCGCAGAGGGGTGGAACTTCCCCCATCCTTCTCCAGTCAGCAAGATCAGAAGAGGAGGGTGTGATAATAGCTGAGCATGGCCGCAGTGCCAGGGGATTAGCGCAGCAGAACCCAACTGCAGTAATTAGGGAAAATAATGTCCTTATGGGATCTGAGCTCCTTACTTGTCCAGGCAGTTTCCTAGGCAGACCTGACCCTGTTGGTCACAGTATGTCCGCAGGACAGGGTGCAGTGGGAAGGCTGTGTTCTCCAGCAGCGATGGATTGTGACACCGCTGAATGGAATCGGCTTGAGTAACCTGGGGAGACTAAACCCAACTCAGGGCACCTCTAAGAGTCAATGCTTCTCCCTTCACAAGCGCTGAGTTTGTGTGCAACAGAATAAACCGCTTATTAAACAGGTGAGGGAACCTAGCATTAAACTGGGAAACACCATCACGATTCACAAGTGTGTGACCGCAGGCAAACCCCCAGCCTGCAGTGTGCTGGGCAGTGCCCTTTGCCTCAGTTTCCCAGCTTGTGGTGTGAAAGTTCGACCGACAAATGTCCCTTTAAAACACCATTGCCCTCTTCCCCCCGTTGCTCTTGGAGAGGCATCAGCAGAGGCATTGCCTGATACCCTCCTTCAGGGGTGAGAGGTGACCTCCTGTGAATGCCCTTCAGAACGCTGGGTCTTTACTGTCCTTGGTCAGCAGCTGTGAGGGGGTGCAGTGGGCGGGGGCTGGTTGCCTACGGTCACATGAATTGTGGTTGCAGTGTTTCCCCAAATTAACACTGGGTTCCTCCTCCCTTCTAATGACAGTTCTCTTTTGTTATCCATGGTGCTTGTGAGATGGGCAGGGTTGCCTCTTAGAGGTCCCCAAAGATGGTGGTTCTTTTTCCCAGGTTCCTGGGTGGGGGCTCGAGCCAGTTCTGGGGCATATTGTTAAGAGGAACCCCTAGCTACTGAACCCGACCCTGGTTGTTGTCAATGCCACCTGGCAGAAGGGCTATCCCCCTGCTGCACCCCATTCACAGCTGGTTGTCCTTTGTCAGCAAAGACCCAGAGTTCAGAGGTGTGTTCACATGGGTCCACCTCTCACCTCACCTCTACAGGTAACAGTACTTTCCACGTACATGGAGCCTATAGAGCATCAGTGAAATGCAGCCACATCTGGGGTGGAGAGCAACAGAAAACTGACACACACAACAGTGGGGAAGGGCAATCTCTGGTGCTCATGAAGTGTTGCAGTGTTAATCCTCAAACAGAGTAGGCAGCACTTTGGCTTATAAGGTCTCCCTGAAAGACCAGCACCGCTGATCTGAACTGGCTGGATCTACCTCCAAATGACAAAGGCCTGTTGAATTACTAGCATAAATGAGGGGAAACACCTGACTCGGGGCTGCATGTGGGATATTTCAGGGCTTCCTGCTATATACACAGACAGGGCAAAGCCTAGAGCAGTAACATTAATTCTCTGCTTCCTTCCCTGTGCAGCAGACACATGCTTGGGGAAGATGACTAACTAGTCTATTGTGTGGAAAGATTTTGGCTTCTGGTGAGACAGCGCGATAAAAAAAAAAAACTTTAGCTGCTCCCTTCCCAATTCTGGGGTCCCTCAAAAGAGCAGGGGAGCACCAGCAGCAAGGTGCCAGCAGTCCCTTGAAACCTGCAAGTAGGACAGCCCAGATCCTCAAATGGTTGGTTGCAGGGTTGTTGTAACTGTGCTGGTCCCAGGGTACGAGCCAGACAAGGTGGGAGAAGTAAGATCTTTTATTGGACCGGCTTCTGTTGGTGGAAGGAACAAACTTTTGAGCAGACCTGAGGAAGGGCTCTGGGAAGCGTATCCTGTTCACCAACAGAAGTTGGTCCAGTATAAGGTATTACCTCACCCACCTTGCCTCTCAGATCCCCACAGGTATTAAGGCGCCCCATGATCTGGGCCTAAGTAACCAGCGGCAGGATGGTTCTTTGTATCCTTTCAGTGCATTTATCTGAATTCAGCCTCAATAAACATGACGCACTTACAGATTGACTCACCTTGCCCTGACAGATTGTGCAGCAGGGCTGTGTAGTACTGTCATTAGTGACGAAGGGCAATTTGCAGCTCAGACTGGGCTGTAACTGGCTGAATCGGAACAGTGAGTATCTCGCCCACATTCAGACTTGGCTCCCCAAGCTCCAGGGTGCTGGGTTATTAATGTTGCTGTTATTATTCATTAAGCAATGAAAAATGGCACAAGCTTGTGCAAGATCTAGTGAAGAAAGCCACTGACCTAAGAGTTAATATAGTGCAAATATTCGACAATGAGGGTGATTAAGCATTAGAACACCTTGCCAAGGGTTAGTGTGGAATCTTCCTCGCTGGCAAGAGCAAGATAGGATTTTTTTCCCTAGAAGCTCTGCTTTAGTTCAAACAGGAATTAATCCAGAGACGTTCTCTGACCTGTGTTATGCAAGTCAGACCAGAGGATCACAGCAGTCCCTTCTGGCCTTGGAATCTAGCTAGGAAGGTTTGCAGGATAAAATGGTTCTGGCACTGTAAAGCAATGACATTCTAGATCCAAGGTTGTGCTTCTGACGCATCTCTACCATTGAACTGAATAGTTATGTCAATGGCACGGGGTTATACCATGCACAGAGAGGCCTGGTGGGACAAGCTGCTTTATAAGCTGGAAAGATTGTATGCTGTATCTTTCTGTCTCCAGACACGACTCAGATTTGTCCAGACACAATCATGCTCTCGTTGACATTTCGAAATTCAATCTGGGTAGATCAACACCCGTGGAATTAATTAAGCAGTGCAGAAACAAGCCGTCAGTTTGCCCTGCTGAGGTGTGTCTGCTTCCCTAAAGGCGCCTCTGTCAGTGTCTGGAGACTGCTCTCTATTTTGTCTGCAATCAATATGGGAGTGAGATTGCACAGATAGGATCATGCCATAAAGGCCAATGCCAAGGCAATTTGATAATTATGAAAATTCTTTCTGTCCTCACTGTTAGCTTTGCTGACACCTAGGAACTTGAAACTGAAAACTTTCTGCTCCCTCGCTCTTCTCTTTTCTTGTGCAAACTGGTTTGCTGTTCTTGGTCTGCTCACGAAGCTGGGCACTGGTTTGTTACTGTAAGGTCATTGAGGAGTGCTGCACTGTGCCGGCTGCCTTGTTATGGTAGGGATGCTCACTAGGGCCTGGAGGACAAGTGTGCTCCCAGCTCCTGCTCTAAACATGAGACTATGCAGCTCCCACGCCGTGTTCCAATGGAAAGCAGATTTATTTCCTGACACTGACACGAAGGCAGCCAAGCCAGCAAGTCAAGAGAATCCACCCGCCCCGCCAAACTTGGGGAGCACAGAAAACATTACAAGCAGTGTCCTCTGCAGAGTTAGCTGCTTTAATGTTGTCCCTAGCCTCTGTTTGTCAAAGGGTGGTGATGGATGGCAGGAGAGAGATCATTTGATGATCACCTGTTAGGTTCACTCCTTCTGGGGCTAGGGTGACCAGACAGCAAATGTGAAAAATCGGGACAGGGGTGGGGGGAATAGAAGCCTACATAAGAAAAAGACCCAAAAATCAGGACTGTCCCTATAAAATCAGGACATCTGGTCACCCTATCTGGGGCACCTGGCATTGGTCACTGTCGGTAGACAGGATACTGGGCTGGATGGACCTTTGGTCTGACCCAGTACAGCCGTTCTTCTGTTTCTCAACCTCGCCTGCACTGGTACAGGGGTGGACACGATCATTTCTATCTTCTATAACTCTGCGGGAGGCAGTGTGGTTTGGTGCCCTGAGCAGCTGGCTGGCCTGAGCTCTAACCCTGGCTTTGCTGTGTCACTTCATTTCTCCCCGTTCCAATTGCTCCCTCTGCAGAGAAGGACTAGCAACACTTTATTATTTGTAATGCCTAGGAGTCCCAGTCGTGGGCCAGGAACCAGTGTTCCCTCTAATTTTCTCACCCATCTGCGCAATGAATTTTATGTGCATCAATATGGAGCTGATGTGTGACACACCACCTTCATATTGGTGCACATAACAAAATTCATGTGGTGGGGGGTGGGGCTGAGGGGTTTGGAGTGTGGGAGGGTGCTCAGGGCTGGGGCAGAGGGTTGGGGTGCAGGGGGGTGGAGGTGAGGGCTCTGACTGGGGATGCAGGCTCTGGGGTAGGGACAGGGATGAGGGGTTTGGGGTGCAGGCTGCCCCAGGGCTATGGCAGGGAGAGAGGACTCCCTCAAGCCCTCTCTTCCCACAGCAGCACCTGGGCTGGGAGGGAGATGCCTCTCCCCACCTCGGCAGCTCCGGGGCTGGGGCTGCAGGATAGGTGCCTCTCCCCCAGCCGCAGCAGGTCCAGGTAGGAGTTGGCCTGGGGAAGGGGGAGGAGCACCTCTTCCTTGGCCATGGCAGGTCCAGGGCTGGGCTCGGTGGGGGCTGCGAGGGGGCACCTCTTCCCCAGCTGTGGCAGGTCTGGGGCCAAAGAGGAGAGGCACTTCTCCCTACTGTAGCAGGGCTGGGGCTGAGACCTGTGCGGTGCTTAATAGGCTACTGCACTGCCGCATGGCTATGCAGCTTAGAGGGAACTTTGACCAGGACCCCACTGTGCTAGGCACTGTACAAAGACGGAACAAAGAGACCATCCCTGTCCCCTACAGTTTACAATCTAACGAGACGCTTACCTATTCACCACTTGCAAAGGGCCGGATTCTCCTCTGACACTGCAAATCCATTGACTTGAGGGGAGTTCATCTCTTAGGATCCCGAGCGAAGAGAAGAACCAAGCTCCGTGCCTGATGGTGAGCCTGTTTCCACAAAGCCGACACAGCCAGGGCCAGTGATGCTGAGAAGCGGCAGCTGTGTCTGTACTCTCCATATTTTGCTTTTTTAAAAATTATAGAATTGTAGAACATTATGGCTGGAAGGGACCTGAGTCATCACCAAGTCCAGCCCCCTGCACTGAGGCAGGACCAAAGTATAACTAGACCATTCCCGACAGGTGTTTGTGCAACCTGTGCTTAAAAGCCTCCAGTGATGGGGATTCCACAACCTCCCTTGGAAGCCTGCTCCAGATCTTATCTACCCTTATAGGTGGAAAGTTTTCCCTAATATCTAACTGAAATTTCCCTTGCTGCAGACTAAGCCCATTGCTTCTTGTCCTACCTTCAGTGGACATGGAGAACAATGGATAACTGTCCTCTTTATAACAGCCTTAATCAATCTGAAGATTGTTATCCAGTTCTCCTTCGGTCTCTTTTCTCAAGACTAAACACACCCAGTTTTTTTAACCTTTCCTCACAGGTCAGGTTTTTAAACCTTTTATCAGGACTCTCCTCCAATTTGTCCACTCTTTCCTAAAGAACTGTACACCATATTCCAGCTGAGGCCTCACCAGTGCTGAGTAAAGTGGGACAATTACCTCCTGTTTTTACATACAATACTCCTATTAATACACCCCACAAAATTAGCCTTTTTCACAGCCTGCATCACATTGTTGACTCATATTTAAGGGCCCTACCAAATTCACGGCCATGAAAAACACATCATGGAGTGTGAAATCGGTCTCCCATCCCTGAAATCTGGTCTTTTGTGTGCTCTACCCTAAATTATACAGATTTCACAGGGGAGACGAGCACTTCTCAAATTGGGGGTCCTGACCCAAACAGGAGTCACGAGGGGCAGAGGGAGGGTCACAAGGTCATTTTAGGGGGGGTTCATGGTATTGCTACCCTTACTTTCTCCGCTGCCTTCAGAGCTGGGGGGTGCCAGAGAGCAGCCGCGATCTCCAGCTGCCCAGCTCTGAAGGGCAGTGCTGCCACCAGCAGCAGCACAGAAGTAAGGGTAGCAGTACCACAACCCCTCCTCTGCAATAATATTGCAACCCTCTCACAACTCCTTTTTGGGTCAGGACCCCTATAATTACAAAACCTGCGAAATTTCGATTTAAACTGCCAAAATCATGAAATGTACTATTCAAAAAAATCCTATGACCATGAAATTGACCAAAATGGACCCTACTCATATTCATTCTGTGATCACTATAACCCCCAATCCTTTCTGGCAGTACTACCACCTAGCCAGTTATTGCCTATTATGTACCTGTGCATTTGACTTTTCCATCCTAAGTGAAGTACTTTGCACTTCTCTTTATTGAATTTCATCCTATTCAATTCAGACCAATTCTCCAATTGGTCAAGGTCATTTTGAATTCTAATCTTGTCCTCCAAGTGCATGTAACATCTCTCAGCCTGGTGTCATCTGCAAATTTTACAAGCACACTCTCCATTCCATGATCCAAGTCATTAGTGAAAATATTGAATAGTCCTGGACCCAGGACTGACCCCTGTGGGACCCCATTAGATCCACTCTCCCAGTTTGACAGCAAACCATTGATTACTACTCTTCGAGTACAGACTTTCACCCAGTTGTGCATCCACCTTAATGTAATTTTATCTATGCATCAGTGTGTCTTACGAGATACAAGGCCTGATACTGCTCTCGCTTATAGTGGGTTCAATCTGGGGTGAGTAACTCATTTATGTCAACGGAACAAGAGACAAGGTAATCAGGGTCATGACATGTAACAGTTTATATGTGACACAGACACTACAAAATGTCCCTATGATCTCAGGGAGCCGTGGATGATAAGACTCATAAAGCATTTTGCCAGTGGTGCACAGGAGAGGGCTCAAAAGTTCTTAGTATCACCTTGGTCCCTTCCCAGTAAAGCCTCCTTTTACATGTTATTAGGGTGACCAGATAGCAAGTGTGAATAAGCGGGACAGGAGGTTGGGGGTAATAGAAGCCTATATAGGAGAAAGCCCCAAATATCAGGACTGTCCCTATAAAATCAGGACATCTGGTCACCCTATCTGTTATTAACCTGCATGTTATTTTGTGCAGCCTCTGTCTATGGCCTGTGATTGTTTGATACCTTAGTTATTAATCAGTTGAGCAGGGCTCAGGTCTGCCCTAACATGCCAACCCTAACTACACTGCACTGGCTGCAGAGGATACCTGCTGTGAGACCACGACTGCCTACCACTGTTTCAGGAAGCCTCTGGAGCATTTGGCAGCCGTGAGGCTAGAGGTTGTGCTAGCACTAGAGAGAAATGCCTGGGCTGCGACAACCGAAGAAGAAAAGTAAGCCTCGCCTTCCTTTTTGGACCTGGCCAGGTTACTAGTGAGCGTTAGGCTGCTGCTCTCTAACGCTGGGCAAGGCAGAAAGGAAGCTGATGGCCTAGCTCCAACCAACATCTAGAAACAGGGCTTGGGGTGGTCACTGAGTTTGTGGAGATTGGAGGTGACCTGCCAGTCACAACGCACCCCCCTTGCTGGGTAGAACCACTGACATCAGAGAGGAGCCACTGACGTCTCTTGTCTAGTCCATCACCACCAAACGAGCCCAGATCGCTCCCATCCCATCCACGCCTAGGTGTTTTAACGCCAATCTAGCTTTAATTGTCTCAAGCAATGGAACTCCACGCATTCTTCCTGGGGGCAGATCATCTCATGGTTCTGCAGCTCTCAGTCAGGAAATGGATCCATAGGGTCAGTTTATGCCCTCAGGTCAGCCCATGGGCAGAGGACAGTTCCTGCCAGAGACAGACAACTTCCAAGGAAAGCGCAAGATACGAGTGCCGATCACCCAGCCGCAAGCCTGAGCAGAGCTGCCCTGAGCCTCAGTGACTCTACGCAGACGCCTGTTGTGGTTCCAGAACTAATATGATCAAATAAACTGCCATGGACACCCCCTGCAGAGAGGCTTTCCAAGATCCCTGCAGCGTGGAGGGCTCTCCTTGGTATGTAACTAGCTATCCTGGGGCTGACAGCAATTCATGAATACAATTGACCAGAACTATATCAAGTGTATTTTTATGGCGGTGGGTTTATTAAGCCAAGCCACTGAGGCTTCGACTTACTCAAGTGGCTTGTGGCTTAGTAGTTTTGACGCCGCTACAGTACAAGCCTACTGTTCAGTGCACTTGTTCACTGCCTCGTTGGAATGGCCACTTTTACATTATTTTAATAAGAGTCGACCACAGCAGCTGGAGCAGTGCCAACAGCAGGTCATTAGCAAGGCTGTTCGTGTAATCAAAAGTCAATTAATCTGTGGTGAGCAGACAGCTTTGCTACATTATCCTCAGGTTTGTTTTATATGGGACCCATGGCCAAAGTCTCATTGCAACTCTACGGCTGGTGTTAATCTGGAGCGACTCCACCAGGGCTTTTGGGGTGCTCTGGCTTGCATTGCATATTAATTGTTTTACAGTTCACCTAACAGTCCCACGGTGCTGGACCCCTGGCCAACACAGTGAGAAAACAGCCTCTGCCCCAAAATAGATAAGAACAGAGAGACAGACAGGGATGGTAACTGGTCTAGGTCACCCAGCAGCACAGCTGAGAACAGAAACCATGGCCTCCTGCAACCTAGCCCTATGCTGTAGCCACTAGCCCACATGCCTGCTGATTACACTAGCACAGAGACATCCTCACTCTTCCATAGGGAAGTCCCTCTTGATGGCCCAGTTCTGCTGTGACGGCCTGTTGGCTCATAGAACACATAAGAAATGCAGATCAGCTTGTAGATGTTAAATGGATCAAGGGGGCAGAATCCTCAGCTAGCATAAATTTGTAATGCTTTGTTGACTTCCACGGCTCCACTGATTCAGACACCAGCTCTACGTGTTTAAGATCAGGGGGCCCACACCAGCCACTAACTGGCTGGTGTTCGTAGCTATTCCATAACGGCAAGGCTTTCATGCATATTTGTCTTGAATCGCTGGCACTGGCCATTGTCAGAGACCAGGTTAGAGGGCCCTCATCTGCTGCCAACGTAAGGACTGTTGTAACAAGTGCCAGAAAAAATTGCTTAAAGGGACCCATCTCAAGCATTACAGAACATGCCCCCCTGCAAAGGCATAAATGACATGAAGGTTTTGTGTGCACGCATGCATGTATGACACCCATTCACCGCCACTGGTTAACTAAAGGGCTGTTTTAAGACAGATTTAGGCCATGTCTATACTAGCACTTATGTCAGCAAAACTTTTGTCGCCCAGGGGGTGTGAAAAAAACACTTTCCTGAGCAACATACGTTTTGCTACATAAGCGCTCGTGTGCACAGCGCTGTGTCGGCCGGAGAGCTCCTCGCCACCAACATAGCTATCACCGCTGTTGAGCTACATTATTATGTCAATGGCACTGCTCCCTCCCGTCGGATAACGTGCCTACACGTGCAGCATGGCTGTCCTCGGTACAGCTTTGCATGGTGAGGCTTGTAATGTAAACATGGCCTTCGTTAAAATGCTGCAAGCCCAGTGTAGACACCTCTTCTTTGGATTAAAAGCAGTTTATATTGCATTGTTTTCTTCCTGGCTTAAGCTAAACTGAAGCAAACCATTCTAAAACCTGAATAACAGTGCTTACACAGGGTTTGCAACCAGTTTAACTAAATTGATTTTTAAACAGGTTTAATTTTCTCATGTAGACAAGCCTAATAAGTCAATATTGAACTGCAAGGGAAAACCTTACAGAACTGGCTATCCCAACTAGCCCTTCTCATGCACCCAGCCCAGAGGAAATGATGAGGATACGCAAACACTCTGTTAACTCTCCACCACCACCAAACTCTTGGCCCTTCAACCCCAGCCTAGCAACCTCCTCCTGCCTTCCCAGTCTTCCTGCAGACCTCCAGCTGGGCAGTCCCTCCCTCCAGGCCAGCTCCAGAACACTTCTTCCCATGATCTCATCCAGCCTGCAGTGATTACAGTTAGCAAGGGAAGGGGTCTATGGCAAATGCATGCAGGGAAGTAGTGACAGCTGCTGGGAGCTCCTGCAGCCAGGTCCTCATTCTACAGCTGAGTCTACTAGGAGCACATGAGCTGCAGCACAGAGCAGGTACAGGGTTAGATAACATAGGGCTAGTGCTCAGCTTACTCAACAGTTCTCAAGTTGCACTAGCCCTTACACATTCATTTACCTTATCCAGTATTTTGCAGGTCCCCGTGGAGCTGGGCAGGGGTAGAGTAATGGGAACATTCCAGAAGGCCACATTGCGACATGATGCCACTGAGGGCAGAGTTCCAGCTTTCACTGCAGCTTCTTTGTGCCTGGGGTTTAGATTAAGTTATATTATGGAAATGGGGCATATGGATATGGGGAAGCAGAGCGGCAGATCCAGGGCCAAGCAAGCCAGGGGAATGCTGGTTTTATTCCTGGTTCTGGCTCCCCACTCTAGCCAATTCTGCTTCTGGACCTCAGTTTCCCCCCACTCAAAGGAGGGTAATGCAGACCCACCCTCACACAGGGGCTGTGGTGGCCAGTGAATAATACACAAGGACTCAAAAGCAATGGGTTTAACTCAAGGCTCTGTGACCTGGACAAGTCACTTAATCTATCCTCCCTATCTCACAGGGATGTTGTGAGGATAAAATACATTAATAATCATGGGATCAGACCTGATGGTGAGCAAGGCCACATAAATACCTAGGCCATCATTTGTACAGCAACACGAGAGGCTCTGGCTGAAAGGCTAAGTTTGTTACCATGGAATTAAATTATATTGATTTCTCACTTATCTCACCAAGGGGCGGCAAACGGGACAGCTACTCTGACATGAAGGATCCAGCCTACCTCGAGTGGTTAGGGCTGTCAGTTCTTTAAATAGGTTTCACTCAGTGCCGAGCCTGAGGCACCTCATTTATTAGCTTTTCTTTTCATTTAAGCACGGCATCTGGAGACGTTTAGTGCCAATTTTCAGTGGAATTCTTACAGAAACGTTCAATACAACTGTTCCTGGACAGATCAAGTAGGGAACAATTTACCACTGCAGCTTATCCATGAGGAACGCCAGGCCATTCGGATTATGCTGTCCAAAGCACTGGGCTCTGTCAAGAGGAGCTCAGAGATGCATCAGCCACCTCGGCCTTGCTCAGAAAACAGCTCTTGTGCTCACGGCGCGGCCCCACAGCTGTTTCCAATGTTCCGCACAAACTTTATTGAAATAAAAACCACAGTTTATCATCCCCGCCTCACCACCCTTCTACGGATTAGCTACATATGACATGGGCTATCACCGCAATGTAGGAAGAATGGGGTGAAGGCAGGGTTGGGCCTGGCAGAGAGAACTGGGGTGCTACACTGTGCTGGCCAGGGCATTAGCTGGAGCGAGGAGAGGATGTGGCAGCAAGCAGCCCTTGCCCCTCATAGCAATCAAAGGCAGAGTGCTGGGGGCTGGGTTTAGGGCCTGTATCTGGGACACAGGCACAGCCTTTCCTAACCAAGGGTTATTGGCCATGAGCCGGTTCTCAGCTGTAGTAAGGAAGCCAGTTGACACCATCTATTTATTTTTGGCTGTGACCTACTGGACCAAATGCATCACTGTTCTGGGTCTGCCAGAGGCTAACACTGTCTATGCTGTTTAGTCCTCCCAGCAACGTTCACACCCTCAGGCCTGTCCACATCAGCTCTCAGAACCTCAGCCAAAAATCTCTTTTAAACACAGCACAGCACGGCTCACATCACACCCTCACCATGCCCAGCCTTAATTCTGGTACAAAACTGGAGGTAGAGCCCCTCCACACGGTAACTCTGAACTGTGGGCATAACCGATGGGTACGAGGATAATTTCAGCAGGCCCCTGTACTGAATCCAACTGGCTTTTATCATCAGAAGAGCAGAGCTTTCTACATGTCTTCTGAAGAAACCAAAACTTAGGCCTATCCATGCTACAGGAATAATCAGATCTGGAAATGAGAGCTGGTCCCCCATTTTTGAACCACATTGGCTGTATGACTGTCCCCTACAGCATTTTAGCGTGTGGTCCACCATGGCTTTTCCATCCTGCAGCAGCGTGGAGACCTGCATGCCCAAACCACGCTGGTCTGCACAATTAGACAATGTGCTTTGGTGCCTTCTACACTGAAGACAGACTGTGCTTTTCCAGGGCCAGGGAACTACTATGTTCCAATAGTTGGGAACCAGGTCAGCTGAAGGACGCCTAGTGTACCTACAACCTCCCTTGGGAAAGCCTAGAGTATTGCTTGGGATGAAATGGACCATGAGAGGTCACAGAGTTAAACCCCACCCACCCACAACTAGGGCAGAACCAACTAACCCCAGACCATCCAACGGGTGTTTGTCCAACCTGTTCTCAAAAACCTCCAACGACGGGATTCCACAACCACCCTTGGAAGCCTGTTCCAGCACTTAAGTACTCTTACAGCTGGAGTCCAGGCTCTAGGACCCTGCAGGGTGGGAGGTTCCCAGAGCCTGAGGCTCCAAACAGAGCCTGAGGCTCCAAACAGAGCCTGGAATCTACACAACAATGAAACAGCCCCGGAGCCTGAGGTCCACAAGCCCAAGTCGGCTGGCATGGGCCAGCCCCGGGTTTTCCTTTGTGTGTAGATGTACCCTCAGGCACTGAACGTGTATGAAACTCTGTCCCACCGGACACAAGAGATCTTGCCATGTTCAGAACCAAATGCAACATTCAGCTCTACCTCAGCGTTTTATTCACATGAACAGTGAAACTGTTGAGGGTCAGGGGTATGTAGCAGAGATCACAGAAGGGAATGGGATCTCTCAGTAGTTAGGCTCAGCTGCATGGAGAGCTTTAACTATCAGGCCAGTGACCTTGGAGTTTGTACTCAATGAGAGAAACTGAGTGCAGAGCAGAGCATCAGATGCACACAGCCTACTACTGCCTTTTGCACCAGTCTGAGCAGCAAACAGTCTATAAACTAATCAAGCAATTCCTCCGACAGGCTGGGAAGGATTATTGCTATTTATTTTCAGATCAGCAGAGGCACTCATACTACTGTGATGAGCATCAAAGAAAATACTACAGTTACTATATTTGCCTTAAAAAATATCCATTTAAAGGTGCGAGACAGCAGGCCCTATTTACCTTGACTATTGCAATGGTTTTACCTTCCTCCTCTTATATGAAATATACACAACAGGGAAGGACTGCATTTTATTTCTCTGCTTCCCCCCTTTTCACATGAGTACGTGCAAGCAGCAGTAACTTGCAAACAAGAACTTCTTGCTCTACCAAGCAATAAGGCAAGGAGTTCTGGTGAGAACCTGAAATTAGCAATGGCACGTTTGGGTTATGAGACACTCCATAAGCTTAATTTTCAAATTAACATTTTTATCCCAAGCTTGGGGAGCAAACACAAAAGCCTATTTGACGTGGGTTAGAGACTTACTTGTTCTGTATCAGAGGGGTAGCCGTGTTAGTCTGGATCTGTAAAAGCAGCAAAGAATTCTGTGGCACCTTATAGACTAACAGACATTTTGGAGCATGAGCTTTCATGGGTGAATACCCACTTCGTCAGATGCATGCATCTGACGAAGTGGGTATTCACCCACGAAAGCTCATGCTCCAAAACGTCTGTTAGTCTATAAGGTGCCACAGGATTCTTTGCTGCTTTTACTTGTTCTGCTGATTAGCCCCCTTTTTTACTTAAAACTATCTCTCAGCTGAAAGCGATACAGTAAGTCGACCTTCTCAACGTAAGCGATGGAGACATGAAATTGCAGCCTGTTCTTTGGGGATCTGAGCACAGTGGTGCAACGCCAGTTTCATTTTGACAACAGAATGAGATCATTTACACCGTTGTTTTAGTGAGCTCAGTCAGCACAGAGTTTCCCTGGGCTTTGGAAACAAGACCATAAATCTCCCCAGATTCATTCCGTGTTGATACAGTGCCAGACACCTCCAGTCTAGTTGTCTGCCTGTACAGGTCAGATTTTGGGGGGAAAAAAGCCAAAGTAGGGGGTGTTGGCAGATCCAGCGAATGACAACATTGTCAACACTTTGACCTAATAAAAATACTTCAGCCTGAAAGTAAAATAGTAAATTATACATTTTAAGGAACTATTTGGCAGCAGGGTAGCAGCGGCACAACTCCCTGGTAATTATTTTTAATTCTACTTTATTACAGCTTTTGTCTGAAGATAGTGGAAGGATGAAACACGTCAAATGGGCTGAAACCAAGGTTGGCATCCACTTCCTAGAGTGGGCTGTAGAAAAGGGATAGCCTGTCTGGTCATTTCAATAAAGGTAACATCTATACTTCTCCTAGGCAGGTGTTTGATACCTTCCATAGGAAATTTAGCTTCTAAGTACCAGCAAATTCCTGAAAGTGGAAGACAAGACATGCAAACACCAACGTTTTCAGGCAACCCATAAACACCAACACTGATATATCAAATGATCCCAATAGCTATGGGATACGTATTCAATATCTCCTCCCTACACACTCTGTTTTTCCTCCATACACTTTTGCATAGAGGCTTTTCAAAAAAGCATTCACCAGAGACCTAAGAGGCTAGTTACAGGCTGCTCCCTGCAGACTTGCTCTGCACCCCTGCAATCAGCACCATTTCACGACCACTGCTGGCAGTCATCACGCACAGTCACTGGTCAACCTACTATTGGACAAGGCACCTGACCTTCGCTGCTGTCACTGAGACTGGTCTAGATGACTTCAACAGTACACCCGCAGGCTCCCTAATACAACATAAAGGAAGAGGAGGTACATAAAGTATTTGCACTCCAACCTGTGAAGCCAAGACCTGCTTGGAAATCAATCAGCAGCCACAATAGCAGAGTATGCAAGAAGCCATAGACCAGAGCCCGTAAAGACCCTTACTTGCTTAACTCCCCAAAATCGCCATCAGCCAGAGTACTCTACAAAAAAGTGAACCAGTCAATCCATACTGCCTTCACCTCTTCCCATCCCTGAGCACGCCAGCTGCAAAGAACCAGCTTCCTACAGCACTGAAAAAATGACAAAATGCGCCATGTTCCAACTCCACCCAAAGTCAGAGTAATAAGAAAATACTCACAAGCTTTTGCACTTTAACTTTAGGCACTGCTCAGAGATGCAGGCAATAAGCACTATTAAAAGCCTAACTCAATAGCCGACACTAGGAGATCAAGGCAGAGGAGGTTGTTCCAGCTCACTTGGCAGAATTCGGCCCAGTCTCACCAGCTAAGGCCATAAAAATACTGAGAAACCTGGGCCACTTATGTGAGACAACCCCCTTTGCCTCCTGGCTGGTGAAAGCTGGTGAAGAACATGTGGAGATCCATGCTCTCTTTAAAAGGGCAAACTTTCAGCTGCTTTCCAGTATCCTATCAACCTTCCGTACAACAGACTGTTACCTCACCCACTACTGTCCGCCTCCACGCTGCCATTCATTGGCACTATCAGAGAAGTTAGTGACTAGTTCACAACACCAATGCCAAGCCTCAGCCAACATCCTAGACCTCACGAGCAAGACCCAGGCTACGAAATAGCGCAAATAAAGCTGTGACAGTAGCAGTGGATGGCCTTGGAGAAATAGCCATGCTTAAATCTCACAGCTGCTTTCACTACTGATCACAAAATGCTGCATTCTCACACAGCCAGGAATGAAGAGAGTAGCACACAGCTGGCTTTGCTACTTCATCTCAAACATGCCCAGTAATTCAGCGGACAAGTTGTGCTCCTCTCGCTATAGCTCTCATGTGTGAAGGACCACAAAGTTCAAACCAAGCTCCTTTAGTTTAGCAGATACTCCAACATCAGCAATACACCAACGACACTTAGTTGTACATTCCTTCAGCAGATGCTACATCAGGTCCCAATGCCAGAGATGAAAAGTGGTTGGCTCAAGGCAAGTAGAGGAAAGGCAGAGATGAGGAGGAAGAGAGGCTGGCTAGTACATTGACATCTCTTCTACTGACAGGTGTCTGTCCTCATATCATATGTGATAGACCCAGGCCAGCTGGGAACAGCAGAGTAGTAGAAGGGAGATATACTGGCCACTGGATAAGTAGTTTTCAGCTCCCTGAGTGAAAAGAGCAGGGGCTGCTCCAGGCTAATGAGAACACCTGCTTCCAATTAACCTGCTAAGAGTCAGGTGAGGCTGTTAAGCACCTGACTCCAATTAAGGCCCCTCTGATGCTATAAAAGGGCTCACTCCAGTCAGACCAAAGGGAGCCAGGAGAGAGGAAGTGCGTGCGAGGAACTGGGAGCAAGAGGTGTGCAAGAAGCTGAAAGTGAGTTGGCATACTGCTGGAGGACTGAGACGTACAAGCGTTATCAGACATCAGGAGGAAGGTCCAGCGGTGAAGACAAAGAAGGTGTTGGGAGGAGGCCATGGGGAAGTAGCCCAGGGAGTTGTAGCTGTCATGTAACTGTACCAGGAGGCACTCTAGACAGCTGCAGTCCCAGGACCCTGGGCTGGAACCCAGAGTAGAGGGTGGGCCCAGGTTCCCCCCAAACCTCCCAACTCCTGGTCAGACACAGGAGGAATTGACCTGGACTGTGGCTTCTACCAGAGGGGAAGGTCTCTGGGCTGTTTCCCGACTCACAGGGTGAATCTGTGAGGTGAGCAAATCTGCCATAAAGTGCAGAACCCGCCAAGGTAGAGGAGGAACTTTGTCACATATAGTACAGTCTTGGGGTCTTTTAGCCTAACGAAAGAATGGCTGAGGAGGGATCTGGTTGCTCTCTATAAAATACAGGGGGGGAGGGTAAGCACCAGGGATGGAGAAGAGCTATTGAAGCTCAAGGACAATGTTGGCACAAAACCAAATGGGCATGAACTGGCCATGAATAAATTTGGGCTAGAAATCAAAAGGGTTTTGGAGTGAGGTTCGGGAACAGCCTCCCAATAGGAGCAGTGGGGCAAGAAACCTATCACTTTTAAGATGGTGTTCGATGAATTTATGAAGGAGATTATATGACAGGGTTGCCTGAGACAGTAGGGGACTGGGCTCAGTAACCCAGGAGGACCCTTCCTGAGCTATATCCTATGTACCCCCATCAGAAATACTACACACATTGTTACAAGGGCAAGGAACACCTCCTTCTCTTGTCTATTAGCCTAGCGACTGCACTATTTCCTGTTGAACAGGGATCTACCTGCAGCAAGCTGCACATTTCTCATCTCCACGAAGGATGATAGCAAGATACTTTGCCTGAGGATGAAAGTAAAGGTGTTTTAGAAGCGAACTGATGCTGTGTGCTGCAGACAGAATGAAGAGAGTGAGAGACCAGAGCTCTGTGCTCACTGTACAGCTCCCTATTTGCTTCCAAATTTGCAAGGTTCTGATTGTTTCCCATGCCAGATATGCTGTACCGGGGAGCTGTGGATGACAAACACAGAAGTTCTGCTGTCAGGGACAGGCCATTTTCAGCAGAGGGTCTGCGACTGTGGAACTCATTCATCCTTTTAGGCATTGCACTTTTTCACAATCGCCTCTCGCTGTGATGTAGCAGAGAAGAATGGGCAGGTGACCTCTCACGGAAATAGCTGCCACTAACAGACTCAACAGCAGCCAGACCACAGAAGAGCAGAGCCTGCATCTTTGTAGACAATTTAGGCCACATATCATGGTGATGTAAAAGCAGTAAAGAATCCTGTGGCACCTTATAGACTACAGACGTTTTGGAGCATGAGCTTTCGTGGGTGAATACCCACTTCCTCAGATGCATCTGAGGAAGTGGGTATTCACCCACGAAAGCTCATGCTCCAAAACGTCTGTTAGTCTATAAGGTGCCACAGGATTCTTTACTGCTTTTACAGATCCAGACTAACACGGCTACCCTCTGATACTTGACATCATGGTGATGGGCACTTTAGAAACACATACAAAGAGGTGCTGCAGGTCAAGATTCAGGTGCACTGAATAGAGCTGTGCAAGTTCTCGACACACAGCAACTGCTTGTGTTATGTCTGGCTCTAGAGTAACTAGTTCCTCAACTCTCTCTGGATGTAATTCTCTTCTATAGAGCCCATTACTGTATTATCTGAGCACATCACACCACCACAAAGTACAGAAGCACTATTGCTGTCACTTTAAAATGGAGAATCTGAGGCGCGGAGTAGCTACGTGGTTTGCCCAAGGTCACACACATGTCTGTGGTGGAGCAGGGAACTGAACCCACATCTTGAGTCCCAAGCTATTTCCCAACCACTGGGTCATCCCTTGCACTGAATCCTCTCCAGTACTACTAATGTGGGAAGAAATAAACTCAAAGTAAGAAACTGATTTTGAGGCACAAACAAGCCATTTAATACACATACTTTCCATTGTCCATGTATCTAACAAGGAGCAGAACAGGTAAACCGGTGGATAAATATTTCAGTAACACAGTTGATAGAGAGAATAGTGCTACAAACCTTCCATATTGTTCAACTATCTTTGAAAGATACTGTTTAAGTGAAACATTCAAAAAATTCTAAAGAGGACTTGATTCCTTGTCCAGAGTCTTTAAGAGGTAGGTCAGAGTTGAGAGGTTTTGGTGGCTCAGGAAAGCTTGACTTCCCTCTGTCCTGAGGTAATCTTGGATCAGCCAAAAAGATTTTAACTTCAGGCTCAAAACAATATTTCTGAAATAAAAGAAAACTTCGTTCCCCAAGTTAAATGCAAAGCCTGTGACTCTCACAACTACAGGGCAGGTTATGTTTATGAAATAATGCTGCCATCTAGTGGAAAGGAAGTTTACAAGCACCTGTATTATTTTAATACTTGATATAACATAGGAGAGCAGAGGCGAGGCCTGATGATTAAAATGGGAAATGTGGTTTCTTTATTATTCCTCTGCAGGAAAGCCAGTGTGGACTGTGAAAGCAACCATTGCCATCCAATGGCTAGTTATATTAATGACTGGTGTCAATTATCATACAGCTGTCAGTTTTGTGCTGGCAGTTTACTTCATCTGAACAACTTGCTTCGCTACTTTTGATGGAGATGTGCCCTGGGAATGATGCGGGAAAGGGAAACTTGGTCAGGTGAGAGAATCTCCTCCTGTGCTTTTTATTAAACCTGCCAATATCTTGGTAATGAGACACACTAGACAAAAACACTGGAGGCCATGAGAAGGGGAAAATAGGAACCATTCTGAAGTCATAAGCATAAGTTTTTTTTCTTTTCCTAAATTCTTTTTGATAAATATTGCCTCCCAGAGGACACCGTATCATCATTTCCAAACATGGCAATACGTTTCGCTTAAACTATTTCAATTTTTTTTTAAACAGAAAAAATATTGAGGTCCAAGGTTAAAGAAAAAATCTTCCTTTGATTCCAAACACTCCGTGTTTATTTAGTATTCAGTCTTCTCTATCTCATCCATGTCATCTGGGTCCAACCGCTTAATCTTGGTCTCTAAGAGAGGGAAAAAAAAAGACCAAGTAAAGAGTGACATTCTGGTCTGCAAACAGCACTCAGCTAGCACATCCCCTGCTTCAGCAGCAGAGCACACATTTAGTATGGCCACTCACAGCAGGGACATAGAAGTCGGTTAGATTTTCAAGCTGCTTTAGAGAGAAGGGTAGATTCAGAAAGATCTTTAGAACCTGAAGGATATTTCACAAAAAAGTGAGAGAAGTATGGCACAACGTTATTGGTAGCGTCTGTCAAATGTTCTGCATTAGTTAATATGACAATTGAGACACTGATGTTCGCTATTTGTAATAATTCCTGTAGAATCCACTTAATAGTGCCCCTGAAACAATACTTCTGCTTAGTTATAACAACTGCCATTGAACAGACTCTATGAAATGCCTGAATAATGGATGGTGGCCCAGACTCCAGGTAAGTGGCGTGGCTGTGCCAGCTACAGCAGACTCAGTGGTTCACAGCTGTGAATCTGGCGTTTGCTGTGCAGCAACCTGGTCACTTTAGGTGCTTCCCGGTTCTTATGGCTATTAAAAAAGTCACACACCTTTATGTGTGTTTGGTTTTTGCTCTGGTTATTTTAACTCAACTCACGTAATTAAATGGAGACCCTCAATATATTTCAGGCCATGTCTACACTACAGCATAAAATCGAAATTATTAAAACTGGTTTTATAAAATCGATTTTACGCGTCCACACTAGGGCACATTAATTCAGTGGTGTGCGTCCATGGTCCTAGGCTACCATCGATTTCCGGAGCGGTGCACTCTGGGTAGCTCAGTAAAAGAATGAGACCAATAACTTCGATTTCCATCCACACTAACCCTAAATCGATATAGTAATATCGATTTTAGGGTTACTTCTCTCGTTGGGGAGGAGTACAGAAATCAATTTTAAGAGCCCTTAAAATCGATTTAAAGTGCCTTGTAGTGTGGACGGGTACAGTGTTAAATCGATTTAACGCTGTTTAAATCGATTTAACGCTATTGTGTGGACCAGGCCTCACTGACGCACTGATAACTGAGGCTATAACTTGATTAGCATATTTCTAATCACATCAGGGGCTGTACCAATACATTCTTCTGTATTAGATTTCTGCACGTGTATGTAAGTAACCAAGTCGATAACACTGATGCAAACACCAACATAACTATTGGAACTGCTGGCAGACTAGGCAGAACTTCCTGTGAAGATCATTCCTCTAGGCTGGGGCACAGCACAGCAGCAGAAGTGCACGAGGGAGCTGTGCTGTTGCTGTCCATGCTACAATTGTCTTGCGGACAGAAGATCTCGGTCTTTAGGGATGTCAGTTGCCACCATCTGCCGAACTGAGGTACTGCTACGATAATTGGAATGAGTAATAGTGTTTGTATTCTCAAACGGGGTACGGACCAATTCTGGTTAGGAGCCATTCTGCAAAACGTTACAGTATATTTTGTTGCACACACGTACCCCTATTTTTGGACGGAACTATCCGACTAAGTGTTCAGTATCGTATTTCCAGACAAAGTGCTTCAACTGATAGTCAAATAAACTTTGAGACGCACAATGTAAATGGGATTAAGGCAGCTGTCAACATGAGGCTTCTAAACAAGCACGATGCACACTGGGAGCTTCTCAAAACAGCAGATGCAGTTAGATGGATAGATCCAATCACATCCCTTGTTACCTTACTTCACCAACCCTACCTACTTTGATGGGATGTTGTGGAGATTAGGCAATGTTTGGAAACACTTAGGCCTGGTCTACACTGAGGGGGGGATCGACCTAAGATACGCAACTTCAGCTAGGAGAATAGCATAGCTGAAGTCGACGTATCTTAGGTTGACTTACCTCGCGTCCTCATGGCGCGGGGTTGACTGCCGCCACTCCCCCGTTGACTCCGCTTCCGCCTCTTGCCGCGGTGGAGCACAGGAGTCGACGGCAGAGTGATCAGGGATCGACTTATCGCTTCTACATTAGACGTGAGAAATCGATCCCAGATAGCTCCATCACTACCCACCGATCCAGAGGGTAGTGTAGACGTACCCTTAGAAAATAAACAGTTCCACCTACAAAGCATTATTCTTGTTAAATAATTGACTGTTTTCTCAATCTCAAAGTTACGCTCAGGTTTACAGCATTAAAGTGGCTAAAAAGAAGAAAAGTCAGATTATCCTACATTAATTACACTCAGCTTTTAATACCATAGGATTCAACAGCAAGGCTAACTCCACACATGACTAGACTTGGACATACAAGCACTTCCTGAAAACGCAATGCCTTTTTACAAGGCAGGGACAATTTGGACCATTTCCTTGTTTCCTCTCTCAGAAAAATATACATTTGGACTGAAACAATCCAAAATCAGTATAAAAATGTCAGAGGTTAAATGAGCATTTGATGAAATTGCCCTTTGCCATGTTGTTAGGAACTGGGAAAGTTCTTAATGTTTTCTCTGAATACTGTATTGGTGCCTCAGTGTCCCCTTGGCAGTTCTTAAGTATTTGGCAGAGCAAAGAGCCAGTGCACCTAAATGCCTGACACTCTGTCTCCTAGCAACTGATGGCCTGGGCCCCTCCCCTGCAAAGGTGCCAGCTGAAGGTGTTGGAGACAAAGGGATCAGGTGACCTCCTGGCCCGGGAAAGGGGCTGAGCAGAGAGGAGGGGCTGGGAGGGGTGGTTAGTCTGGAGCTGGCTGGGGTCGAGGGTGGAGGGCAGACCTGGGGGTCTGGCTCACTGCCCCCCAGAATGGACCCAGCCAAGGGGTCCGGTTCGCTGTATCTACAAGGTCTGTTTTAGACCCTGTTCCTGTCATCGAATAAACCTCTGTTTTACTGGCTGGCTGAGAGTCACGTCTGACTGCAAAGTGGGGGTGCAGAACCCGGTGGCTTCCCCAGGACCCCGCTGGGGTGGACTCGCTGTGGGAAGCGCACGGAGGGGCAGAGGATGCTGAATGCTCCAAAGAGAGACCCAGGAGGTGAAGCTGTGTGAGCTTCTTGCCCTGAACAAGTCTGCTCCAAAGGAGAGGAGGCTCCCCAAAGTCCTGACTGGCTTGGTGGGGAGCAGTTCCAGAGCATCGCCCGGTGACTCCGTGACAACTGGTGGCAGCGGTGGGACGTACTGCACCCCGTGAATGGCGCTGCTTGCAGTAAGTGACTGGGGAGCAGTAAAACAAAGGAGGGATAATGAGGACCAGGCGTGCTGAAGGCTCAGAGAGGGACGGTTTCAGGGGGCAGTTAACCTCTGGGAGTGTGTGACCAGCGAGAAGGACTGTTGGAGTAACAGGGTCCCCCTGAGGACTGCAGCGAGCAGTCTCAGGGGCGGAGGAGCTTGCCGCTCGACCCTGGGAGAGAAGGATTTTTGCAGTAGCAGGGTTCCCCGGGGGATTGCAGGAGCAGTCCCAGGGCGGAGGAGTCTGCAGCTCGACCCTGGCAAAGAGGTGGTGATCACGAGAAGGGCTGGCACACCAGGGGTTCTTCCTGGAAACCATGGGGGAGTCAAGAGCACACAGGCCTGTGAGTCCAGAGCCACTTGGGAACGGTGAAGTGATGGCCTATCACCATCTCCTTAAGAAGGACATTGTGATCCTGTGCACAAAGAGAGGGTTACGCATGGGGAAATTCACCAAGGCACAGTTAATCATGCAGTTGAAGGAGAAGCACCGCTCTGAGGAGCAGATTCCTGGCCCAGATGGGGCTACAAGAGGATCTGAGAGCAGCTGGAGCATCAGCCAGGCATCCCCGGGAGTCTGGTCCCCAATCAGACGAGGGTCTTCACGATTGGGTTCCCCATCAGGAGATTGGAGACGGATGGGATGGGAGCAGAGCCCGAGAGAGCGAGAGGACCATGAGAGAAAGGAAGAGCCCGAGGAAAAGCTGCAGGAGAAGCAGCAGCAGCGTGGACTGGTGATGGTGGAGCAGAGAGACATAGGGGGCTGCCCAGGGGTCAGTGGGGAAACACGCCTGCGAGGGCGAGACCCTGGGACAGAGAGAACTGTGGTGGTGCAGCCCCAGATGCTGAGGGACTGTGGGACCTGGGTGAAGTTCCATGGGGTGAGGCCCCTCGCCCTGCCTATGGCCCAGATCCCTGTGCAGACCCAGAAGGGGTCGGGCTGGCTGGTAGTTGGGGTTCTCCAGGATATCGGCTGGGAGGCCCTGTTGGGGGGTGACTGTCTCCCCATGGGACAGGATCCAGGCCCCGCTCCTGTAACGGCCGAGGGTTTGAATTCAAATCCAGGGAACCAATTGGCTAGGATGGAAATGGTCAGTGAAAATGCAAATAACCTGGCTGGCAGGGGGGAGGGGCTGCTGGGCTCAGGATACCTGCCTACCTATAACCAGCCCCCTGGGGCTGAGTGGGAGGGAGAGATGCTCCCCGCCCCCCTGCACACCGGAGAGGGGCTCACACTGGCTCTGATGCTGTGACCAGAGCAGAGAGCTCGCTGCCTGCCCCCACTGGGACAGCAAGGGCAGCGTGCTCGGGGGGAGCTGAGACCCCAGCTGAGTGGGGAAACACCCGGGCAGGGCAGGTCAGCTGCCAAACAGGTTTGCCTGGTCCAGACGTGCTGCTGGGAAGTGATTGCACAGCAGGGAGGGAGCTACCAGGGACAGGGCTCAGGGGGGCTGTGACCCCAGGCCCAGCCAGCGAGAGGGAGCAGGTCCCACTCCCTGCCCCAGCCGCTGAATCCCAGACCGAGCTGCAGAGGGATCCCTCCTTGGAGAAGCTGAGAGAACTTGCTGGCCACAGCGCTGCAAACCTCCTTGGGGAAGGCTGCAGGGACAGAGTCCTGCCGGAGAAGGGATTCCTGTACCGGGAATGGGTTCCCCAAGGGGAAGTAGAACTGGGGGGAATCGGGAGGCAGCTGGTGGTGCCCCAGGAATCCACAAGGTTCTTCCCATTTGAGCTGCTGGATGGGAGGAGAGTGAGGGGACCCCTGGACCTGAAGGGGGAGGATTGGATGGAGAAGGGGGAAGACCCCCTGGGGGATCTCTTCCCTGAGGTGGGAGACAATCTCCCCATCAGGTGTTCCCCGTTCAGAGTCACTGGGAAAGCAGCCCAGAACCTGGAGAGAGAGGTCAGGGACATGCTGGCTTTAGATGGGATCCAGCCATTTTACAGCCCATGGGCCTCACCCGTGGGGCTGATCCCCAAGGGAGACAGGATGATCTGGTTTTGTGGGGGTTATTGGAAGCTTAAAGCCATCACAGTGTCTGATGCCGACCCCATGCCTAGGCCTGGGAAGATTCTAAACAAGCAAAGGGCAATGGAGAACTTGGCCCTAGCAGACACTGATAACGTGCATCTTTAGCCAGACCTGGGAGGAACAGGTGTCCCAGGTGAAGAGGGGGCTGGGCTGCCTCAAGGAGGTGGGACTGACCGTAAAAGCTGGAAAGTGCAAGGGGTGCAAGGGGGGACGGCAGAGGTGTTGTGTCTGGGCCACAAGGTGGGAAGCAGCTGCCCAAGCCCAGAGCTGTCCAAGGCCAAGATGGGGGCTCTTAACCAAGGGAGCCCGAATCACAGACCAGAGGGCTGGGAAAAGACCCAATCCCAGCTTGAACCCCAGGGGTACTGGGGTGGCAAAGGGTGTGGGCTGCATAAACCTTCCCACATGCGGCCTGCAAGTGCCATCAAGCACACCCGACCTAAGGGAGGGCGTAAGACTGAACTGTCCTGGTGTAACTCACACCAAGAGATGGGAGAGATGCTGGGGCATCCATGGGAACCTTGGTGGGTTCGAACTTCCCCAGGTCACTGGCTGAAGTGACCTCGCTCAGTTCGGTCTCGAAGGGGGGAGAGATGTGACGAACTGGGAATGTTCTTAATGTTTTCTCTGAATACTGTATTGGTGCCTCAGTGTCCCCATGGCAGTTCTTAAGTATTTGGCAGAGCAAAGAGCCAGTGCACCTAAATGCCTGACACTCTGTCTCCTAGCAACTGATGGCCTGGGCCCCTCCCCTGCAAAGGTGCCAGCTGAAGGTGTTGGAGACAAAGGGATCAGGTGACCTCCTGGCCCGGGAAAGGGGCTGAGCAGAGAGGAGGGGCTGGGAGGGGTGGTTAGTCTGGAGCTGGCTTGGGTCGAGGGTGGAGGGCAGACCTGGGGGTCTGGCTCACTGCCCCCCAGAATGGACCCAGCCGAGGGGTCTGGTTCGCTGTATCTACAAGCTCTGTTTTAGACCCTGTCATCGAATAAACCTCTGTTTTACTGGCTGGCTGAGAGTCACGTCTGACTGCAAAGTGGGGGTGCAGAACCCGGTGGCTTCCCCAGGACCCCGCTGGGGTGGACTCGCTGTGGGAAGCGCACGGAGGGGCAGAGGATGCTGAATGCTCCAAGGAGAGACCCAGGAGCTGTGTGAGCTTCTTGCCCTGAACAAGTCTGCTCCAAAGGAGAGGAGGCTCCCCAAAGTCCTGACTGGCTTGGTGGGGAGCAGTTCCAGAGCATCGCCCGGTGACTCCGTGACACATGTCACGAGTTCTAACCACAGTAACAGCTTCTAATCATTCACAGTGAGAAGCTGTGCTAAGCAAGCAGGTGAGCAACAAAGCACAGTGTGCAAACATTCCTAGCGGGCAGTACACAGGCAGAAGACAACTTCCCCTCTTACATTAAACAGTCTCTTGCCTTTAACATGGATAAGATTTGTGTGTCAAAGCTGGAAATGGCCCTTGTAGATTGTGGTGGAGATGCTGGATTACCCATTCTTGGGCTGGTTCTGCATAAGCATCTCAAGCATTCAGTCCAATTTTCTTTGTGAACACACTGGCAGCATCTCAACTTGCCCAAGTAGAGGATTCCCCCAACCAGCTGATTCTCTGGATATATCCTTCATATGCAGATTGGATTTCCTGAGACTTTTGTTCTGATTCGTGCCTCATTTGGGTCCCTGGAATAACTTCCCCCTGTCCCTTTAGAATAAAACTCCATTATCTTCTCCCCTCTTCCAAACTGAACACACCTGGATCCCTTAGGCATTCACAAGAACCCTCTAATACTGCAGTTTGTTGCCCATCCCTGAATTTTCTGCAATTTATCAAACTCTTCTGGTCTGAGGAGTCCAAAAAACTGAACACAGAACTTTAGCTAGAGTGTTATAAAGCAGCATACTGAATAGCAGATGGCATGGGATGGTGGAGCCCTGATCCCTCCAACTCTTCAATAGAGTCTCTTACCATTACCACTCCCATCTGTTTTGCACCTCCAGTTCACCCTGCACCTGCTGCCTCTCCCGGCTGTACTCTACTATTATTGAAGCAATAGCTCATGCTGATAATGTTCCATGTAGGTTCTGCTCTTTCTCCCCAATCCAACTTTACTCCCATCACTTCCTGAGTCATCCTTACTTTGGCTTGGTATTTCTAGACCTACTCTAGCTCCCCCCTTCCTCACTATCATTTCCCCAAAGACATCTTCAGTGAAGAGCCTCTCTTTCACCTGGGGAAGGCTATACACAGTTGTATGTTTCCTCCCCTTTTCCATCCTCAGCAACACAGGATGACCCTCTGAGGTCCCTCATAATTCATTACACTTCCCGCCCTACCTCCTCAGCACATGGCTTGTTTTCTACATCAGGTGAAGGAGCCAGGGCCTGCACTAGTGATGGAGATGTGTAAATCTAATTTGGGAAAGTGCTCCCTAGAGGGGGGAAGTGAGGTGTGTTTAGTCCCTGTTTTTGTTCTAAACCATAAGTGTTCTTATTTACTATGGTATTGCTCACACGCCTCATACATTCTAAATAGTTAACAGAATTATAATAGGGGCTAGCAGTAACACCTATTAAGGTTGCACAACACTTCCTATCATAAGACCCTGTTTTCAGTTGCTTGTAACTTCGGCAGACTAGCCACTTGGGATGAAGCTTTCCATAGCTGATGTCAGCCTCGGGCTGACTTTTTACTGTTATCATTTTTGAAATGTCAGCCAAAGAAGTTCAGCTGTTTCCAGGAATAGGTTAGGGAAAATACTTGTTGCTCATGTTAAAAAATTCTGGTGCCTTTATTTTTGAACTACTTTAACACGCCCATGCTTTGAACCGGGGACTTGAATTCTGAAATGTGTTAGGGAATGTGCCTTTTGCCATCCCCATGAAAATCCACCCAAATCTGGCCATGTTCTACATCTCTGAAAAATGACTTTGCAGAAGTCTATCGAGTATGTGCAGTTTGAACAACAAAATTCACCAAAGAATCTGTCCACGCTGGGCATGCTCCAGCTGAGGCCGAGTAGGACTTTCCCTTCAATTGCAGCTCTGAGCTGATGTGACGAACTGGGAAAGTTCTTAATGTTTTCTCTGAATACTGTGTTGGTGCCTCAGTGTCCCCATGGCAGTTCTTAAGTATCTGGCAGAGCAAAGGGCCAGTGCACCTAAATGCCTGACACTCTGTCTCTTAGCAACTGATGGCCTGGGCCCCTCCTCTGCAAAGGTGCCAGCTGAAGGTGTTGGAGACAAAGGGATCAGGTGACCTCCTGGCCCGGGAAAGGGGCTGAGCAGAGAGGAGGGGCTGGGGGGGTTGTTAGTCTGGAGCTGGCTGAGGGCAGACGTGGGGGTCAGGCTCACTGACCCCCAGAATGGACCCGGCCGAGGGGTCCGGTTCTCTGTACCTACAAGCTCTGTTTTAGACCCTGTTCCTGTCATTGAATAAACCTCTGTTTTACTGGCTGGCTGAGAGTCACGTGTGACAAACTGGGAAAGTTCTTAATGTTTTCTCTGAATACTGTATTGGTGCCTCAGTGTCCCCATGGCAGTTCTTAAGTATCTGGCAGACAAAGGGCCAGTGCACCTAAATGCCTGACACTCTGTCTCCTAGCAACTGATGACCTGGGTCCCTGCCCTGCAAAGGTGCCAGCTGAAGGTGTTGGAGACAAAGGGATCAGGTGACCTCCTGGCCCGGGAAAGGGGCTGAGGAGAGAGGAGGGGCTGGGAGGGGTTGTTAGTCTGGAGCTGGCTGGGGTCAAGGGTGGAGGGCAGACCTGGGGGCCTGGCTCACTGCCCCCCAGAATGGACCCAGCCGAGGGGTCCGGTTCGCTGTATCTACAAGCTCTGTTTTAGACCCTGTTCCTGTCATCGAATAAACCTCTGTTTTACTGGCTGGCTGAGAGTCACGTCTGACTGCAAAGTGGGGGTGCAGAACCCGGTGGCTTCCCCAGGACCCCGCTGGGGTGGACTCGTTGTGGGAAGCGCACGGAGGGGCAGAGGATGCTGAATGCTCCAAGGAGAGACCCAGGAGGTGAAGATGTGTGAGCTTCTTGCCCTGAACAAGTCTGCTCCAAGGGAGAGGAGGCTCCCCAAAGTCCTGACTGGCTTGGTGGGGAGCAGTTCCAGAGCATCGCCCGGTGACTCCGTGACAACTGGTGGCAGCGGCGGGACGTACTGCACCCCGTGAATGGCGCTGCTTGCAGTAAGTGACTGGGGAGCAGTAAAACAAAGGAGGGATAATGACCAGGCATGCTGAAGGCTCAGAGAGGGACGGTTTCAGGGGGCAGTTAACCTCTGGGAGTGTGTGACCAGCGAGAAGGACTGTTGGAGTAACAGGGTCCCCCTGAAGACTGCAGCGAGCAGTCTCAGGGGCGGAGGAGCTTGCCGCTCGACCCTGGGAGAGAGAAGGATTTTGCAGTAGCAGGGTTCCCCTGGGGATTGCAGGAGCAGTCCCAGGGGCGGAGGAGTCTGCAGCTCGACCCTGGCAAA